>NC_135722.1:4715212-5324302 GCF_964656455.1 Halichoerus grypus | reverse complement strand
GGGTGCGCATGTGTGCACCCCCCCCCAACCCCGTGTAGCTGCATATGTTGGGTTGGAATCCGCAGGGAGGGCTGAGGAGCACCACACGGTAGGCCAGGGCCCTGACCACCGCCTCCAACATCTTCCTCAGGCCACATCAAACTGACAGACTTTGGACTCTGCAAGGAGTCGATCCATGAGGGCGCCGTCACCCATACCTTCTGTGGCACCATTGAGTACATGTAAGCGGCAGCTGGCTGGGACCAGGGGTTGGGAGGACTGCCAGGAAGGGCCCGGCCTGGCTGATGGTTTCCCCTGGCCCCCAGGGCCCCTGAGATTCTGGTACGCAGTGGCCACAACCGGGCGGTGGACTGGTGGAGCCTGGGGGCCCTGATGTATGACATGCTCACTGGATCGGCAAGTCCAGCCTCCTTGGGAGGAGGGGCGGTGGGGAGGGGGGTGGGAGGGGGGTCCTGATCCTGGGCCAGGGCCAGGGCCAGCGCCTGGGGGGAGGCCCGCAAGTCTCCTCTCACCCTCTGCTTTCTCCAGCCACCCTTCACTGCAGAGAACCGGAAGAAAACCATGGACAAGATCATCAAAGGGAAGCTGACGCTGCCCCCCTACCTCACCCCGGATGCCCGGGACCTTGTCAAAAAGGTGGGCTCCTCCAGTGCCTGGCCCAGCCCCCAGGGTCTTCTAGACCCTGCATGGAATCCTGAGTTCCTCTGGGCTGTGGGACACTCCGGCCTGTGCAGTGTGCCTCTGGGATGAAAGAGCATTGGCTTTGGGGTCCGAGACGCCGAGCTTGGGCCTTCACTCTGTCGCAGACCAGCTGATGACCCTGCTGCACACACCCCTAGTCCCAAGTCTTAATCAGCAGAACATTCACGATGAGCTAGCTGCTCTCCCATCGAGAAGGCATTCGTTGGGGGTAAAAGTGGGAGGCGAGGCTTGGAGATTGGATCCCACTGCCGTGCCCTAGTGCCCCCAGTGACCGGGTGCTTTTGCGAAGGCTTCACGCGGAAGGGCCCATTAGACCAAACCTTGGGAGGCCTAAGGTTGTCCGTAGGTGGAGACCACACTCTGGAGGCCTTCTCCGCACCACCACACACACACATACGCAGACACACACACACAGCTCACCTTTCCCTGCCCAGGCCGGTCTCCAGGAACGTGGAGGAACACACGGTCAGTGCCTCTCCCCCAGACAGACCCTCACCCTCTGCCCTTGTCCTGCAGTTTCTGAAGCGGAATCCCGGCCAGCGGATCGGGGGTGGCCCTGGGGATGCTGCTGATGTGCAGGTGGGTCTGGGACCACCAGGAGGGGGCAGGGCTGAGCCCCCAAAGGTGCCAGGGGGCAGGCAAGGCCTTAGGGCAGAGGGAGTTACTGAGAGAGCCAAGGAGGGTGCAGTGATGAGATGTTTGGGGGCCCTCTACCCACAGAGGCACCCCTTCTTCCGGCACATTAATTGGGACGACCTCCTGGCTCGTCGCATCGACCCCCCTTTCAGGCCCTCTCTGGTAAGCGGAGGACCCATTCGTCTGGGGGCAGGTGGAGGACCCGTCCTGGATGCCCCCGACCCCTCCTCCCCGCTCGGGTCTACCCACAGCAGTCAGAGGAGGACGTGAGCCAGTTTGACTCCCACTTCACGCGGCAGACGCCGGTGGACAGTCCCGATGATACGGCCCTCAGCGAGAGCGCCAACCAGGCCTTCCTGGTGAGGTCCTGGGGGGCCTGAGGGTTATGGGGGCCCGGGCAGGATCGTGGCTCAGGAGTGGTGGACACTGAGTGTCGCCCGGCCCTGCCTTCGCTCCCGCCCGCCCAGGGCTTCACCTACGTGGCACCCTCCGTCCTGGACAGCATCAAGGAGGGCTTCTCCTTCCAGCCCAAGCTGCGCTCCCCCAGGCGCCTCCACAGCAGCCCCCGGACCCCGGTCAGGTACCACAGGACAGAGGGCAGTGTGTAGCTGAGGCAGGGGTCCGGCCAGGGCCGCCTCTCAGTGCCAGTCTGTTTTCCCATCCACAGCTGGGGACCCCTGGTGGTGGGGGCTCCTGGCTGGGCACTTGACCTCACAGCCTCTGTGCCTGGCGGGGGGGGTGGGGGGACATCGGCCCTCTGGCCCCGGCGCCAGCACGTGCTGACTCACCTTGGTTTCCCCTGCAGCCCCCTGAAGTTCTCGCCCTTTGAGGGATTCCGGCCCGGCTCTGGCCCACTGGAGCCCACGGAGCCCCCTCTACCTCCTCTCCTGCCGCCGCCGCCACCACCGCCCTCGAGCACTGCCCCCCTCCCCATCCGACCCCCCTCAGGGACCAAGAAGTCTAAAAGGGGCCGTGGGCGCCCAGGGCGCTAGGAGGGTGGGCGGCCGTGAGGGCAAGTGGGGCCCTGGGCCAGCTCCAGAGACCTGGAGGTGTGTCTAGGGGTGCAGGAGTGAGTGTGCGTGAGAGCGTGTCTCTGTTGGGGCGGCTGTGCCCCTGAACCATGCCCGCGAAGGGCCACAGGCTCTGGCTGTCAGGGGAGCGGCCTCGCCGCCCAGCTGGCCTGCAGTTGAGCTGTGCCCTCGGAGAATTAAAATACTGAATCATGGCACTGACCTGGCTCTTCCCTTGGACCTCTGGGGGCAGGATTGGGTGGGGCTGTGCCAGGGGGAGCCCCTGCTCCGAGATGGGAAGGGTCGCTACAGGACCACAGAGCCACGGGGCTGGAGGGGTTTTATTTCAGATGACCCCAGTGCCCCTGGGGTGGGCGGCCTTCCTGGTGGGGACAGGGATGCACAGCTTTGGGGACAGAACCGGTGGGGGAGCGATCGTCTGAGACTCTTACATGGGGGGGGCGCCGGTGTGGGTGACGCTGGGTCCAGGGCAGCTCGGGACGCACAGGCGCAGTGACAGGGACGGGACGCCACTCTGGCTCTTACAGTGCGGTGACGTGGAGGCCCCGGCCCCCAGCGGCTTCGGCGCTGTCGTCCCAGGCCGCGCTGCCAGCAAAGGCGTGCAGGTCGCTCAGCAGGGCCTCGGCGCTGCCCCCCGAGCCCGCCGGCCCCTGGCAGCTGAGGCCCAGGCCCCCTTCGCTGTTACTGTCACGCGTGTCCTCAGCAGGCTCCGGGGGCTGCTGGGGGCCGGGCCCCTGTCCGCCTCGCTGCTCCTCTTGCTGGGACTGTGTCTCCGCCGGGCCGCCCGCCACCTGGTAGTCCTCCTCCGCGTCCTGCTCGTCCTGCTGCCGCTCCGGGGCCCCGTCGCGCCACTCCGGCTCGGCCCGGGCCCGGAGCCAGCGGCCCGGGGGGCTGGCCCAGAGGAGGCGGCGGGTGTGGCCCCACAGCGCGGCGCCCAGGCGGGCCGGGTGGTAGTAGCCCCCCGAGTCCCGGCTGAGGCGGCGCCAGGCCAGCGCCAGGCCGGCGACCAGCAGCAGCAGCACTAGCAGCAGCACGGCCACGGTCACGGTGCCGGAGCTCCCGCTGTCCTTGGCGCCGCTGCCCGAGCCCAGGACCCCTGGCAGGCCCAGCAGTGTCCCGAGCCCTAGGGCACAGGGCAGGTCCTGCGGGGAGACGGGCAGGGGGCGGTCAGGCCGGGTGACCGGCTCCCCGGTTGCCTCTTGGGCAAAATGGGGACAATCAAGCGGGAAAGCCCACGTCCTACGGGGTCCGCAAGGCCCTGGCCCTTCGAGATGTGGCCCTGGAGCCTCTGACCCCGCCCCCGCCCCCCCTGCCACCCCGGCTGCGCCCTGCATGAGCCTGCGCCTGCCACGGGCCTGCGTGCTGGCTGTTCCCTCTACCCCCAGGATGCTCCATCCCCCGAGAGCCGCACGGCGCCGGCTCACCTCGGCCCAAACCGTCCCCGAGAGGCTCTCCGGGAGGCCCAGCCTGACCTGGAGAACTGCCCTGCCTCTCAGCTCTGTGGCCGGCCCGGCCGGGCTCTCCTTTGCTCTCCCTCGTACTCCTCATGCAGCCTGCCTTATCTGCCCCACCGGAGCAAGCAGCAAGGAGACAGGGGTCTTCCTGGCTCAAGCACTCATTTCTGGCACACACAGTAGGTGCCCAGTAAACACTGGTCGGACGTGTCAAGACTGACGGGTTGGGGGTGGGGATGGGATGTGGAGGGAGGGAAGGAATCTGCGAGGCTGCTGTTGGGGTTGGCTCTTCCTAAGGCGTGGGAATGGAGGGGCCAACTCTGAGACAACTGTTTACCCTCCACTTGATCAGGTCTCAGGATGGAGGGGGCGTCCCTGACACCCCTCTTCCTCTTCCACCCACAGGACTGCCCCAGCTGCAGCATTTCCGTTCAGCTCCCGTCCCCGGGGGCCTCAGGCTTGTAGGGCTCGGGGGCTGGGGGAGGCGGGTGTCGCTACCAGAGGAAGCCTGCGGTTGGAACAAGGCAGGTGGGAGGTGTTGGTGGGGGGAGGGGTGCCGAGATTCAAGCAAGCCTCCCCTTCACCCCGGGCTCTGTTTGCCCAGGCTCCAGGGATGCAGGTAGGTTCTGTGCCCAGGTCCCAGCTCACCAGCAGAACAGGTGAGAGGGTCTGTCAGAGGTTCCTGAAGGGGGGCCGGGCCTGGAGAGGGGTGCTGGGGGGTACACTCTGAGTCCCGGGGAGGCCCACCTCTGAGGCGAAGTAAGAGAAAGCCCCAGCTTCTGCCCCACGCTTGCCCTGGGTCTCCCTTCTCTGCCCTCGGCCAGCTGCTTCTACTCCTGGGCTCCAATGCAGGGGTCCTCCCTCAGTGCCCAGGGCCCAGACATTCCGGCTCTGACCTCCTGCGGCCCCCACCGCAGGACCCAGTGGGCTCCCGTGCTCACCATCAGTCCGCCGGCCTCGGTGCTTGGGCGCCCGCCACCAGCTCTGGTTGTGTTGAGTGGAAGTGAGCTCTGGCGCGCTCAGCCGCAGCTAGGGGTTACTGGGCGCTTCCGCTTCCTGCCCACGTACCCCACCCGGCCCTCCCTGCCATAGGCCCCTGCTGGGGGCCGCGGGCCTCTCGGGACCACCCTAACCCTTACACTAGGGGGCCTCACAGACCTCTCGCCGGGTGAGGCCGGGGCTGTGGAGCCTGTGGCCAGGCCTCCAAAAGGAGGACCCAGGCACCAGCTCAAAGCAGGACGCAGTCCTGGGCATCCACAGCTCTGTGGCCTCAGTTTCTCTAGCTGGCAGAATTCAGGGAAACGATGACTTGGCGGCGGGGGCGGGGGGGATGCTCATGGCCCCCAGACCTTCCCCCCATCTGTGATTCCTGTGGGCCGGCCTCATCTGCCCCCAGCATTCCAGACTTCCTTTCCCAGCCCCACCTTTTGCAGAGGGCAAACCTGGCTTTTAGAAAGAGAATTTTATTTGGAATGAAAATATAGAGCTTGTCCCTCCCACTTCCTCCGGGAGGGAGCAGGGAGCTGGGGGGAGATGGTCCCTCAGAGTATAAGTTTGCCTTGATACAAAAATCCTCCACAGTAACAATGACAGCCAGGCGGGGGCTCCAGCCCGGGGCCCACAGGATGGGTTGGGGTGGACTGCCCCTGACCTGCCCCAGAGGCCCTGGGCAGGGGGCAGGAGACAGCCAGCTAGTGGTGTGACTTGCCAGCAGAGGCTGGGTGAGGAGGGAGCTCGGAGGAGGAGGAAGTGAGGGGGAGTGGGATCCCCTGGGCCTGTGGTCCTACGCGTCCCCATTCTCCATGCGGCCGAGCTGCTCCTCCAGGCGACCAATGCGCTCCCCCTGCTCCTTGACCAGCGCCCTCAGCGCCCGCAGCTCCTGCATCACCTCCTCCAGCTTCCCGGCCTCCTGCAGGGGCGTGGGGGCGGGAGTCAGGGGGCGCGGAGCTGCAGCCCTCCCCCAACCTACCAGGCCAGGGCCTGAGCCTGACAGCCTGGCCGGGAAGGGTTCAGGCGCACGCACAGCAGACCGGGGTGCCGCCTGGGGGGAGCTGGGTGGGGGCACGTACCGCGGCTCCGGCGAGGCTGCCGCTGGGGACGGTCGTGTGGATGGACGCAGCAGAGATGGAGGCCCCGGGGCGGGCCGAGCTCGGGGCCGCAGCAGGCCGGCTATCGGATAGTACGTTGCGCCTGCTGACCTTCAGGTCCCGCTGCTTGCTGGGCACGTAGGCCTCCCGCAGGGAGATGAGGATGGGGCTGGCATCCTGCCCGCTCACCCACTCCTCTGCCTCTAGGGCCGCCTCAGGCCCGGCTGTGTCAGGGTACAGATCGTCCTGGAAGAGGTCCGACTGGGCAGGGGGTGGGGGAGGGCCGGATCAGCTGGGGGCCCAGTGGCAGGGTCCTCTTCTCTTGTCTGGACCCTGGGTAGCCACCTCCTCATTGATTTCTCTTGGCCTCCAGGCCTGAACCCTGTCACCCCATCCTCCAACGGCCTGGCCCCAAATGGCCTCCCTAAAGCACAAATTTCTCGTTTCACTTCCTTTCGGGATATGGCCAACAACTCTTCTCAGAAGCCTTCCTAACACTCCCAAGCAGGGGTCAGCCACGTGGCTTCATGGGATTCTGGGAGCCCTGTCTGTGTCCCACGGACTGTGAACCCTGCCAGCCTCATTCACGGCTCTCCTCCCCGGGATGTGCCTGGCATGCCGAATGGTTCACTCGGTGAATGCTGGCTGGAGAAGAACGAAGCTCGTCCAAGGTTCTTGGCTGGGCATCTGAGGCCAGGCCACACGTGGACTGATCCCCTCTTCGTGGGGGTTTCCACCACAGCCAGACTCCCGTCCCTCTCTCTGTTCTTACCTCCGTGCCCTTTGCCTGGCCTTGACCCACCGTTGGCGGGCCCCACCCTAGCCATGCTGTTGGGTCCTGCCTTGCCTGCCACAGGGAGCCCTGCACGGTGGCCTGACATCTGTCTCCTGTGGCTCTTCCAGAGCAGGCCCTCAGCTCACCCTGTCTCACCCCGTCTTATCCCCCGCCTGGCACAGTCCAACGTGTGGCGGCAGGCCAAACCCATGCTGGTGTCTGTCCAGCCCACTGACCACATCCACACTCAACCACGTCCCGTTCACAGGCCTTAGCCCGCTCACCCCCGCAGGGCCTGTCCGCTGAGGAAGGGAGTGGGTGGGCAGGGGACCAGGTGGCCTCACCTTTCTTGGCACAGTCATGACGATGGGCTCACACTTGCGCTCGTGCAGTTTGTAGAACCTGGGAAAGGGGAGGCAGGGACCGTGGGTGGAACCTCCCCCTCACAGGCTCTCCTGGCTCCCTGCACTCTCCACTTCCAGGCCTCACCCCAGCCCCTCCACGGCCGGACCTTGACCCTGGCCCTGCTGTGGGCTGGTTCCCGCTCCTCAGCAGCCTCCGAAGGTCTGACCTCTCACCCTGCCCGGTCATGGCCGGGCCTCTGCCGCTGGGGCCAACTCATCCCTCTGCAGCCAGCCACCCGGGGGGGCCCTTCTTACCGGGCGATCTCACACTTGCTGACCTCCAAGCCCCTCTTCGGCATGCTGCCCATGCCCCTCTGGGGTTCCTTGCTGGTGAATGTGTTCAGGAAGTGGATATAGGGGGGCTCATCTGTGATCTCAAAGTACCGGATGCTGGAATCACCCTGTGGAGTGGGAGGCGGCAGGGGTCAGCACTCAGGCACGCAGCCTTCTTCCCTGCCCCCATCCACCCTGCCCGGCCCCACCTTGCCGCAGACGTAGACCACGCTGGTGTCAGGGTCGTAGAAGGGCAGCAGCGCCCCATTGCTCGAGTCCAGTTCCTGCAGGGCCATGGGTTCCTCAAGGTTTTCCTGGCACATGGGGTGGTGGGCAGTGAGGCCAGGCCAGGCCAGGACTTTCCTTCCCTCTCCTCACCGTCCCAGCCCATCAGGACTGGCCCCAGGCAGCTCCCATGCTGGTGGGCCCTGTCCCCACCAACGCCAGATGGGTTCCCTCCCCCCTCCTGGATCCCCTCCACTCCCAGGATCCCTCTTCCCTGGCCTACTCCAGGCCTTTAGTCCCTACCACGTGGGAGTGGAGGGTGCCGGGCAGCACTACCCCCCGTCTCAGAGGGATCCACGGAGGTCACTATACAGAAGCCACAGGGCTGTGGGACAGAACACTTCAGGAGAAGGGCTGGGAGGCCTCCTGGGGGAGAGGGCCTCGGCACTGGGCCCCGAAGGACGGCCGGATTGGAACAGGCAAGCAAAGGAGGGAAGGGCCTTTCAGTTGGGAGAACAACGTGGGCTAAGGCCTGGAGGAAGCTGGAGGCAGTAGGGGAGGCTGGAGAGCGAGGGGCAAGGGTTCCAGGTCCCGAGAGCCTCAGCTGCCAGGCTGAGAACCTGCGGCCCACAGGCCTCTCTGGGGTGACTCCCGCCCTCCCTGCCCAGGGGGGGGTCCAAGGCTCAATCAAGCCTGTCCCGTCAGCTGGCCGTGGCCACTCACCGGGTCCCATAGCGCCAGCTGCCGCTCGCTCATGCGGCTGAAGCCCGTGGTGAACACCTTGCCATCCGCCAGGAAGATGGCCCGCATGGGACGGGCCCCTTCGTGAGCCTTCTCCCTCTCCTGTCCGGGGGACAGCGTGGTCAGTGCGGCACCCGACAGAGCCCCCCGGCCTGCCCACTACCATCGTAGGCCCGCCGGGCCACGTACCACCACCAGGGTGCCCCGGCGGGGGTCGATGACGCGCACACTCTTGTCCTTGCACGCAGAGCAGAAGAGGCTGCCGTTGCGGTTCCAGCTGACGTTGTAGATGAGGTCGGGGTGCAGGCTGTCCAAGCGGTACAACTCCTCCGCCGTGCCCACGTTCCAGATGAGCACCACGTTGTCACAGCCTGCCGGGCAGGGGGCCATCAGCCCACCCTCCGGGGGCCACACCTGGGCCCTTGACCTCTGTGGGCCTCGGCCTTACCACCTGTCAGATGGGCCTGGGAGAGGGCGTGGGTTCCAGGGCTGTGCACGGAGGGGGGCTGGGGGGCGGGGGGGGGGCGGTGCGGACCTGCACTGAGCAGCACGTTGCGGGCGGTCGGGTGCCAAGTGACAATGCCCACCCTCTTGGTGTGTCCCTCCAGCACCGCCACCGGCTCTGTCAGCGGGGACGTGAGCCCGTTCTCCGGGATCTGCCACACCTGCGGGAGGGGTGGAGATGCCAGCTGAGGCCTGGAGCCACACCTGCGACCCGGGCACGGCCGCGGCCCCAAGCCTCACCATGACTGTACAGTCCTCCGAGCCGCTGGCGATGACCTCGTCGTTGTGGGGACACCAATCGATGTCCAGGACGGGTCCCGTGTGTCCGCACACCGTCGGGTAGGCCTTGTCGATGCGGCCCGTCTGCGGGCATGAGAGGGGCGGTCAAGGGTGAGCGGGAAGCGCCTGTTGCCTCTGACCCTGACTCGCTGGCAATAAAAAAACCTCCATCTGGGCTAACACCTCTTTTAGGCAATAAATCTGGGTTATGACACCTGCCCAGCAGTGTGGGCGTGGGCAAGATACGGAAAGTGAGGTGAGCAGAGAGGCCTGGTAGGTGTGGCCGGGTCGCCAGTCCTTCCCCCAGCCCTGATGGGGCCCACCTTGCTTAAGGGGAGCACCAGGAAGGCACCCCCGCCGCTGGCCTCCACGATCACAGCCAGGAACTTGGGATTGACGGCGCAGAAGGTGCTGTCCCAGGTGACACGGGACACTCGAATATCTTCATAGCACTGGTCGTTCTTGACCGGCTGTCCAAACACGTGCCGGAATTTGCTCTGCCGAACCACCTTGCGGAAGGACATGTCTGTAGGGTGGAGAGACTTCGATCAGCCCTCACCCATCCCAACAACCCCCAACCCTCCCAGGGCTGCAGGAAGGGAGGCGGGGAGGCTGCAACCCGGTCATGGTGACCCTCTTGGCTTTCAGCTTCCCCAGTTACAGAACGGGGTCACAGGTGCAGCCCCTGGCTGCCACCCACCAAGGGGGCATCTGAGGTGGAGGGGGGGAGTGCACTGACCCAAGGCCCACACTGCTGAGTCCCGAGGGGCTTTGCAGGACCCTACCCAGGCCCCTCCCTGGCTCTGGTATGTGTGGGGGAGGTGGGAGGTGCCGAAGCCTGGGCAAGCTTAGCTCCTCTGTAGGTCCCAGTCAGTTCCAAGCAGGCTCCTTCCTGCCCAGGATTTGGAAGTTGGGTGATGGGGAAAGGTCTCCAGTGTGGAGCCGCGCCAGGCCCCAGTTCTGAGCCCCGGGGAATGTGCAGCGCCTGCAGGAATGTGCAGGGAGCTGCAGGGAGCCCCAGGCCGGTCCAGGGGGCCTGGCAGGACTGGGGGGCAGGGGTCTGGATGCCGCTCCCGGCCGCAGATCATCCCAGGGCGCCCTCGGAGCGGGGTCCAAGGTGAACCGTGGGGGGGGGGGGCGGAGAGGCTGGGCGGCCACAGGGAGTTGGGACTGAGGGTGGAGTGCCGCAGGGGGTAAAGGCTCCTCGGACTCGCGACCCCCCACCCCAGCCTCCCGCGGCTCCGCCCCGCAGCCCCGCCCGGTCCCCCGCCCGCGCCCCCAGCTCCGGCCAGCCGCGCTCACCGGGGACGCCGGGGGCTGCGGCACCGGCCTCGGGCGGCTCCGGATCCCGGCCTCTGGGAAGCAGGAAGCGGGAATCAGGAAGTGACAGAGGAGCCGGGGGCAGGGGGCGGGGGGGGCGGGGCGGGGGCTCGCGGGGGCGGGGCCGAGGTCACGCGCGGAGGGGCGGGGCGGGAGACTGCGAGCGGAGCCCCGGAGGCCCCGAGCGCCGGGGCTAGAGGAGCGCAGGGGCGGCGCCTGGGCGAGCCCCGCCCCTCAGGCGCCCGGGTCCCTCCGGGGCGAAGGGGCACGGATAGGGGTGGGGGTCGGGCCGGAGGGGCTGTAGGTGCGGGGTGCAGCCCGCCCGCCGACCGCGACCCCTTCCCGGTCCTGCTCCTCTGGCGGTGCCCTCGAGAGTACCAGGATGGGTGGAGGGCGCGGTGCCAAGCCCCCATCCCAGTGCATACTTCCGGGTGCCCCAGTCCACCCCTGACTCCAAAATACAGTATCCAGGCTGACAGTCGATATATTCACGTGCCTCTTTTTAAAGGTTAAAAAAGTACACGCTCGTGATGAACAATGTAAATACAACAGCGGTGTTTGAAGGGGCGCGTGGAAGGCCCAGCCAACTCACTGTTTCCGATGAACACCCCTGGGGCCCGCTGGGCCTCCTTATTAAAAATAGAAATGGGGACATGCCCCCTGCCAGATCCCAGCCTAGTGGTCTGTCCGCAGATGTCTCCCTCCTAGCTAGCTCCTGGGACAGGAGCCCAGACTGGCCTCCTGAGATCTACCCCATCCCTGTCCGTGTCCCACCCTGGGGGGACTTGGGTGTCCCTGTAGGTCTGACAGGCAGAATCTGTCCCTTCTGCCTGGGGCTGGTGTCCCTGGGGCACTGGCCACCTCCCTCATCTTCCTTGAGGTGATGGTCAGGGTCTCTTTCCCAGAAAAAGAGAGGTGGGGGGAAGAGGAGAGAAGAGCAAAGCCAGGAGTCTTATCTGGGGCAGCAGGAGGCCCCACTGTGTGTCTCACGCTGGCTGAGGCTTATACCCTATTCACCCCGCTTCCCACTCCCTGATGAGGAAACAGCTCAGAGGGGAAGGGTGTCTGCCCCAGGTCATCCCACCAAGATTTAGCCCCCATCTGTTTGGCTCCAAAGTCCTTGCTTTTTCCTCTGTTCCACACACCCTGGGACAGGCCGGCCCTTCCAAAAAAGGAGAGGAATGAGGGTGCTTTGGAAGAGGGAATGCTGTCACTAAGCCTCTCTCTCCATTGTGCCCTCCAGGCAACAGCCAGGGCTTGTCTAAAGCCCAAACCAGACCCCGTACCCCAAACCCTGCCCTCGGCTCCTCATTGTCACGCTTGAAATAATCCCCATAGTCCTTGTGCCCTGTCCCCCCCATATGTTACCTTCCTCTGTCCTCTCCCTGCACGTGGCCCCGTGACATGGATCCTCCTGTCCCTGAAACAAACCACCTTCTTTCCCACCCCAGGGCCTGGGTACATCCTGTTCTTTCCATCTGGAAACTCTCCCCCCAGCTTGTGAAAAGGCCCCATCCCTCACTTTCTCCAGGTCTCAGACCAACCCCTCACTGGTCACTCTCTCGCCCTTACTTGTTCCTCCTGTATCCTTCTTAATCCGTATCTGATGTTCTATTATGTAATTAGTTGTGTATTTGCATTTTGTCTGCCCCACTCCACTAGAATGTTAGCAAACTGTGGGTGGCACTTTGTCCTGTTTCCCACGGTATCCCCAGCACTTAGAATGAGACTTAGCACACAGCGTGGGGTCAAGTCCCGTACCTGAATGAATGAATGAACAGCAGTCCTGAATGTAGAATTGAAAATGTTCATATTCACAACTCAGAATAAACGTACCTCTCAGCTGAGAAGGGGTGAGTCTCCTAGAGGGCAACAGGAGCCCCCGCCCCCTGGGGTGTTAGGGGTGAGGTAGATGGACTGTGGAATGTCAGGGATGAGCCCTCCCTTCAACCTCTCTGGCCTTGGGTGCGCATGCTTCCTCTAACACAAAACCCTCTTCTGGGGTCACCAGTAGAACTCCTCTTTATCCCACTAAACCCTTCCTAGCACTGCTCTTTCTCCTGGATAACAATTCACTGTTCTAGGTGAGATTTCCCCTCAGGGACCTTGGAGGTGGGGCTAGCCCACTCTCCCAAAGGCTGGGTTTGGAATGGGGACCAGAGTTGAAGGCAGGTGGTGGGCACTTGGGTTTTAGTGTCTGATCTGCCTGTCCTGTTGAAAAAGCTTTGGGACCCCTCTCTGGGAGAAGAGGGAGGAGCGCTGCAGAATGCCCCAAGGGGGACACCAGTCCAGACCCTGCCTCCAGGGAGTGTGCACCCAAAGGGGTGGGGCAGTGGGAAAGCATTTCTTGCAGAACGGGAGGCAGTATGGTGGAGGGGACAATGCCTAGTGGGCAGGATGCTGCCACGTGGGCTCTGGCCCCTGGGTGAGTGTTGGTCCCAGGCCTGGGTGAGGTTTGGGGATGCCCACTGGCATAATTAAATTAATGGTTAATAATTATTCAGCACTTACTCTGTGCCAGGCAAAGGATCCAAGTACTTCATAGATATGAACACTCCTAGGAAATGGGGACCATTGATATGATCCCCATTTTACAGATGAGGAAACGGAGTCCCAAAGAAGCCAAGAGCCTTGCTGAAGATCACACAGCTGGTGAGTGGTGGAGCTGGGATTCAAAAAACCCCCAAGGGGCACCCGAGGCCATGCCCATCACTCCACTCATGTGTCCCCACAATGGAGGGTTGGCTGGAAGATTACCTAGCAAGTGCTCAATAAATGAATGAATTCAACAAATTTGTGCCCATTCAGAAATCTCTCTCCGGCAGCCTCAGCATCCACAGTCCCATCAGCAGGAAATGCTAGAATTCTGCCCCCCACCCCCCACATTGTCACCGTTCAGCGTGTTTCCATCCCCAGGGCCCCGTTCATGACAGCAGCAGCCTTTGCAAGGGGAACTCTACCACCCCATTCTACAGAGGAGAACGCCGAGGTGAAGAGGGAGCTAGCAACCAGAGCCCAGGACCTGCACCCTGCACCTCTCCAGACCTGCACCCTGCACCTCTCCAGACCTGCACCCTGCACCTCTCCAGACCGCAGGTCCTGCCCGCTGCCTTTTTCAGACGGAAGCAGCCCTAGAAGGGCCCACAGAAAGGTCTTTCATCTACACCTGCTGGTCAGGGCAGCGCTCGGCTACTGGCAGAGGCAAAGGGCCGGGGGTGGGGGGTTGAGGGGCGTTAAAAGGGCGAAGAGCTCATGGTTTTGGAACACAGGGGGGTGACAGAAAGCTGGGTGTTGGGGGGCAGCCAGAAGGAAGCGCTGGTGTGAAAGGGAAGGGGGCGGGGATGAGAACTTCAGCGCTTCCTACTTTTTCTTGCAGTGTCTGCGGCTTGAGAGGGAAGAGCGGGGCTCTGCCCGGAGATGCTATGTGACCTCTTGGGGGCCTGTACCCTTTCTGGAGCCACTGGTCCCCAGACTCTCTGTTTGGACATCATCCCCTCTCGGCCCCGGGGGCTGAGTGCATAGAAGGGGCTCTGCTGGAGGCGGGACCAGGGCACTCTCTAGACCGCGCGGTGGTGGTGGGGCAGGTGGACAGTAGTTGAACCCTTGAGTAGAGGGAGCAGACGCTGACGTCCTCTGGAGCCATCCAAGGCACAGAGTCAGCCCCGTGCTCTCTCAGGCCCCAAACTGGTCGTGGGCACAGCTGATCTGCCCCAAAGCTCACAGGCCCCCACCCGGAGGCCGAGGCCAGGCGGTGCCTCCTCCCGTCCGACTCCAGCCCCTGCAGGGACATCTCTGGATGGGAGCGAGGGAAGAACTTCTGTTCACTGAGGCCCTACTGTGTGCCAGGCTCTAGCCGAGTGCCTCACACGCTTTCTGACTGAACCCTCCCCATGGCGGATGCAACAGCAGCTCAGAGGGTGAAGCGGCTTTTCCGGAGTCACCAGCGCCTGAGTGGAATCCGGGCTCGGTAGCTCTGGCCTCCTCTCCCGCTCCCACTGCCTTGCTGATGGAGGCCTGCTGGGGGCAGGGGGCCAGGCCAGCCTGTGTGGGCTCCTAGGGCCCCAGGTTCCTGCTGGCTCTTGAATGCCTGCCTTCTCTGCAGGGACTTCCTCCATTGGCATCCAGGTGCTGAGTTAGAGGGTGAGGGAGGAGAGGGCGGAGGGAAGGATCAAAGGGAGGTCAGCTCAAGCCCTGGGAAGTCACCCCTGCTGGCTTTCTCCTGCAGGACCGAGGCTAGGGGGAGACTGTCAGTGGGGTCCAGGCTGCCTAGGGGCAGAGCCCAGCAGGAGAGCGTCAGCTCTGACTGCTGGACCACTGGGTGTAGGGGGCAAGCGTGGAAAACCGGAGTGGGACCTGGGTAAGGACAAGACGCTCATGACAAACTGCTGGGGACTTTTTGGTGCTTCATTTTCACTTCTCCAAAGTCCTCCTGCCGGGCCCAGGGGACTGGGTGGGGTTTTCCATGATGACTTCCTCCGCGGCTCCCCTCCTCTCCGGCTGGCTGGTTAGTCTGTCTCCTTCAAGCTCTTCCACTGCCCTGATGGGCCTGGGCTTTCCTGGAACCTCACGTGGGGCCTGTTCCAGGGGCCTCCTCTGGGGGGACACTGCTGGGGTTCTCTCCCTCAGAGACAGCAGGCACAGCTGCGTTCTCAGGGGCTTCTGGGGTGGGGTCTGTGGATGGAGCAGAAGAGACTTCATCACAGGGGCTGGGGGCTGAGCCGGCAGCGGGTCGGGGGGTCTGGGCCTTAGGGCTCACTTGTGGCTGGGCCTCATAGTTCACCTGTGGCTGAGCTGAGGAGTTCAGCTGAGGCTGGACCACAAAATCTGAATGTGGGGGGGCCACAGAATCCAACTGTGGCTGTGCTGTGGGGTCCGCCTGTGGGGGGGCCACAGAATCCAACTGTGGCTGTGCTGTGGGGTCCGCCTGTGGCTGGGCCGTGGAGGTCACCTGGGGTTGGGCCCCTGCCATAGGCCCTGGCAAAGTCTGAGCCCCAGAATCCCCTTGGGTCTGTGGCTCAGCAGGTGTGAAGCTGGCGGGCCATTCTTCGCAGAGAGCGGCCGCGAAGGAGGAGATCACGGTGCGCAGCAGGGCCCGGAGGTCGGCACTGGCCAGGAGGCAGAGGAAGGGACTGAGGCAGCTGTTGAGCAGGGCCAGGTAGTCAGAGTAGACCAGGGCTTCCCAGAGCAGGTAGCCGGGGTAGATGTCCCACAGGAAGGCCAGGTACAGCACCTGTGCCAGGTGGTAGGGCAGCCGCAAGACCACGTAGGCCGACAAAATGGTCTTGGCCACACGAGCAAAGCCACGGCTGGCCGTGGGCCTCGGCTGGCGGCGGCAGCAGGTCTTGCAGGCGGCAGCCTGGGTGAGCACGTGGCAGACGAGCAGCAGGAGGAAAGGCAGGAATCCCCCCAGGATCTCGAGCATCCGCAGCGGCAGCTCCTCGCTGTCCCAGAAGTCCAGGCAGATGACCAGGTCATACCACCAGACGGCGGCCTCCGGGAAGACCAGCCAGGGCACACTGAAGAGCGTGGCCAGCACCCAGACCCCGGCGCAGACCCAGAGGGGCAGGCGGGCCGGGCGGTGCCCCGGGTACCAGTGTGGGCACAGGGCCAGCAGGCAGCGGTCCAGGCTGAGGGCCGCCAGCAGGAGGAGGCCGGAGGAGTAGGACACGCCCCACAGGAAGTAGTAGAAGCGGCAGGCCGCCGTCCCCAGCGGCCAGTGCCCTCCGCGCTGGATCTCCAGGATCTGGAAGGCCGCTGCCGCCAGGAACAAAAAATCCGAGAGGGCCAGGCTGAGCAGGAGCAGGGCAAGCCGCGTGCCCGCTCCCTGCCGAGCCTGCGAGCCAGCCAGCCACGCCATGAGCCCGTTGGCCGGCAGCCCCAGGAGCAGCAGGGCCACCAGGAAGACCGTGTCCCAGATGCCCTGGGGATAGTAGTCTTCATCGTCCAGCTCTGTGCGGGGCCCGAGGTCAGCTTCCATCACAGTGTCCGTCTGAGGTCCCCAGTGTGCTGTCGGCCGCAGAGCGGGGGCCTGATGAACCAATGAAATCATGAGGGACTGAGTATGAGAGAGAGGGTGCTGTGTGCTCTCCAGGCACGTCACTGTCCCTCTCTGAGCCATCGTCATCACCTTTGGGGTAGTTAGCCTCTGCCAGAGCCTTTAAGTAGATGACGGCACCTAGTCTTCATACAATCCGTTTTACAGGTGAGGAGGGGAAGGTTCAGAGGATCGGTGACTTGCCCAAGGTCAGAGGTAGGACAGAGGCACCAGGCCTGAACCTCAGACCTAATCATTCTGCCACACGGAATCCCAGCGTGCCCAAGTAGACTTGGCTTGCAAACATATTTAAAAGCTGGTGAATGTTTTCTTCAAATGAAATATTACAGGGGAGCTCCCAATGAACTAGAAGGGAGTGCTCAGATTAGAGGAGGGGGAGCACCCCTGGGGCTCCAGGGAGGACAGTTTGTGCAAACGGCTTGGTCACATTGCTGCAGGCCCCTTCCCATCTGGTATCCTGGGGTTTGAGGGTTTTAAGATTCCCAGAGGGGGAGGCTCAGGGCCCCATGGGCCCGTAGCAGTCCCAGGAGCCTGGGCCAGAGAAGGCCTGTCCCCCCAGCAAGTGCGGTTCATGAATTCAGGGGGAGGTCTGCAACTCAGGCCAGGACCTGTCCTGGAAGCAGCTCGAGCCTCTTCATCATCCTCAACTCCCACCTGTGGCCCTGTCCACATTCTCACAGCTCAGGCAGAAAGCGGTCCTCTGAGGCCACCAGACAGGGAAGGAGTTGGGGGCTCAGCAGCGTGATGACGATAGGGTGGCTGGGACCCAGAGGCCTGATGCCGCTCCCTCTCCGCCCCCACCTTCCCTCACGGGCAGAGGGAGTTTCCCTCCGAAGGTGGAGAGAGAGCTGGTGGCAGCGCTGAGTCAGGGGAGGAAGTAGATGCCCCCCAAAGGCTGGCTCCTGCCTGTGGCCCGCGACTCCAGCCCCTCGGCTCTCCTCTCCCCTAGGGCTCTTCCTCAGGCAGACCCTGCTCTGCAAGCTCCAGCCTCTACTGGATCAGAGCCCTGGGCTCCCCTGAGCCCCAGTGGGTGAGGCCTGGCTTACCTGTGCGGTGCGGGCTGCTGGCCGGAAAGAGCAGGGCGTGCCTGCCTGCACAGTGGTCCCGCCATCCGCAGGGCCCCACGCCGGCGGGGCCTGCTGCACGGTGCCCGGCGGCGCTAAGGCGGCGGGCCTGAAACCCAAGCTGAGAAGACATCAATCATTCATGGGGCTGCTCGCTGGGAAACCCTAACCCCGGCTTAGCAGAGCCGAGTGACCAGCCAGGCCACCCCATCCCTGACAGAGCCAGATGGCTAAAACTTTCTCACCCTGGCCCTGCTGCCTCCGGGCAGGCTCTGGGTACCCCCCGCCCCAGCCCATGGTCCACCTCCTCTGATATCTCCCCCATGTCCCTCACTCTGGCATCAAGGCCTCTGCGATCTGGCCTCGCTTCCTCAATTTCACACACCCTCCACTCCGGCCACGATGTACCCCCCGAGGGGCTGCAGTGGGCAACTCGTCCTATCCTTTCCCACCTCCCAGCTTTTGCCCACACTCTGCCTCCTGACATGACTTCCCTTGTCCTCTCTTAGCTAAGTCCTGCCCATGTCATGCAACTGGAGTTGGGGACTGGAGTCGAGAACAAAGAGTTCCCGACTCTTCAGCAATATGGTCCCCCATTTTATAGACAAGGCGACTGAGAGGTGAAATTGCTGGGCCTCCCAGCTCATGAGTGGCAGAGCCAGAGTCCGATGCTCCTTGTGACCCCGTGTCCTGGCACCGCTGTGACTGAGGACAGTTCTCTTCACGCAGCTGGCTCTGCCCCCAGGCAGAGGGCTGGGATTAGGGCCTGGGCTGCCTGCCTCACTTACCCTAATCCCCCTCAAGTCTCATCCCAGGCCATCAGCTCTCACCGTAGGGGTGCATAAGCAGCTTTATGGTTCCTGAGAGCCAAGGGTGCTCCCTGGAACTGCATCTCTGAGCCCCGGTGTCCCTCCCCACATGGCCACAGACCAGGCGAGGGGGCAGCATGGCCCAGACCAGGCCCCTGGCCCTCAGAAGCCTCCTGTGGGGGTCGGGCCTTCCAGGAGTGGTGCTGAGGGCCTCCCCTTGACCAGGAAGAGGAGCAAGAAAGAGAGGGGGCTCCGAGGGTCACGGAAGGGTGCTGGCAGTTCTCAGGAACAGACCCCCATCCCGGGCCCCGAGGCCCCAGGGAGTAGCAAGAACCCCTCTGGGACTGGAGAAGGACAGGGGGAGACAGGTCCTGCAGCCTCTGAGCCAGCTTCCCGTCGCCAGTCCCACCGGCATCGCCCCATCCCCCAGCACGATGCTGCTCAGAAGACCTACGGGCCCCTACTCAATCGCATCTTCGGGAAGGTCAGGGGGGCCTGGGCAGGGGACGGGGGTGGGGGTGGGGCGGGGATCACACCTGTGCCCTTGGACTTAGCCCACCCTGTCCCTGGTACTCAGGCCTCCTGCCACCTCTGCTCCAGACCCAGGAGCCTGAGCCGTAGGGGCAGGGTTTCTGCGGTTTGGGGGAAGGGTTGGGGAGTGGGCAGAGCTAGACTTCAAACCCAGCATTCTGTGAGAGCTCTGGGCCCCAGGAGCGGGAAGGGGGGGTGGTCATCTCTTCTCTGGGGGCCTATGGGACTTCAGCTGCCTTCTCCTGCCCTGGTGGGACTGGCCCTGCCCAGGCCGTTGTGGCCCAGGGCTGGAGGAGGAAGGATGGGCCCCAGGGACATGCCGGACTGTGCCTCTGCAGGACCGTGAGCTGGGCCCTGAGGAGCTGGATGGTGAGTGGCCCTTCCTGGGGGCAGTGGCGGGTGGGAGGTATCCCTGAGCCGGGCTGCCTGGGCCTGACGTCCCTCCCCTGCAGAGCTGCAGGCCGCCTTCCAGGAGTTTGACACTGACTGTGATGGATACATCGGCTACCGGGACCTAGGCGCCTGCATGCGGACGCTGGGCTACATGCCCACCGAGATGGAGCTCATCGAGGTCTCCCAGCACGTCAAGATGCGGAGTCAGTGGCTGATCCCCCACAGCCCCAGGGCGGGGTGGGGCACGAGTCACCTGGCTTTGTGCCGAGGCTGGGCAGCCCTGGGCCTCTCTGAGTCTCATGGTTTGGGGGACGACGAGGGGGTGGCGGGAGGTGGCTCTGGGAGTCCGCAGGGGTGAAGGGGGGAGTGTGCGACGGTTTCTAGGGCATTTTGACCATCTGACATTAGCTTTGGCAGATGCAGGGGTCGTGAAAGGTACCAGTGATCCAAGAGACCCTTGGGGCTCAGCTGAGGACCCCCTCTGTCCTGTGATACATGTGGTAAAATGCTCCCTGCTGGTACTAGGCAGCTGGCTCTCTGTCTCTGTCTCTCTGACTCCCGAGGCCCCTGAAAAGAACCTCCTGAGGTTCAGTGAGGCCTAGTGTGACCAAACCCTGGCCTTTCCTTGTGGTTAAGTGTCGGATGGACAGGCACTTGTGATTATCATTAGCTAATTTGTCAAATATCAGATTCCCTTCATTCCAGGACACCTGCCTTTGCTTTTTCTATGGTTTCTTACAATTGATGTGAACATTAAGTGCTATGCTTCTTTTCTTTCCCCCAAAGCTGCTATTTGGCTATTGGTGCTTTTTACAATTAGAATCAAGGAACTACATGGGCATGCTCCTTAAAGGGTATTTATTGCTGCCAATGGGGTCCCAGCACATGAGAGCCGTGAACTGCAACCCCAATAGCAGCAAGAGTGGGTCCTCTCCTCCTCGCCCCAGGATGAGGAAGGAGGGTTCATGAGTCACCCAAGGCCATGCCCCTTTGGCAGCAGAGACAGAGTTTGAACCTGGGGCTGCCTGGTTCCAAACCTTGGTCTCCTTCCCCCACACTTCGGTGCTTCACTGAGAGCACCCAAGCACCTTGCCCCGTCATCCCCATGGAGAACGGGGCTCCCACCTCCTCCCCCCTCCCCCCTCCCCCCTCCCCCCAAGGGCTTGGATGCAGAGCTGGGGAGAGGCTGGTGCTTGTGACACTTGTGACGTCCCTCCTCGGGCCCAGCCCTCTCCATTGTGATGCTCTGCCTGGGTCCGCAGTGGGTGGCCGCGTGGACTTCGAGGAGTTTGTGGAATTGATGAGCCCAAAGCTGAGGGAGGAGACGGCGCACATGTTGGGGGTGCGGGAGCTGCGCATCGCCTTCCGAGAGGTGTGGAGAGTGGTCGAGTCGGGTGCTGCGTGGGTGGCTGGACAGCAGACTTGCTGGTGTCCCATCCAGGCCAGAGAGACGGGGACCTCAACCTCTGGAGGCCCACAGCCCTGCAAATGGTGGGGCTAGGGCCAGGGAGGGGTTGGAGGGGGTCCAGCTCACTCTCAGCTGTGGGATCCACCCAAGGAGACTTCCTGGAGCAGGGGGAGCCTGTGTCTCGGCCTGGGAGGAGGTGGAGGGTTTGGATGGGCGGAGGTGGGAGCATCTAGGCACAGGACGTGGCAAGATGGAGACATGTCCAGGCAGAGCCAGCTTTGGGTGGGAGGGGCTGAGCCCTGCTGGACCCTAGTTCGACAGGGACAGAGATGGACGGATCACAGTGGCAGAGCTGCGACAGGCAGCCCCGGCTCTGCTGGGGGAGCCACTGGTGGGTCCTGAGCTGGACGAGATGCTCCGAGACGTGGACCTCAATGGGGATGGCACCGTAGACTTTGATGGTGAGTCTCCTTCCCAGACAACCCCACCCCGCCAGCGCCCAGGGGGAGCCCAGCATTTCCTGCGATTCCTGACCAGGACCGGCCCAAGCCCAGCCCCTTCTTTCCTCCAGAGTTTGTGATGATGCTTCTCACCCACTGAGGCTCCAGAAGGGAGAATGTGTTGGCCCTCTGGCCCCAGGACAGCAGGGCTCATGCTGTACACCCTCCCCACGAAGCCCCAGAATGGAAGAGGCCCAGCAGCTCCCAGGCTTCTTCGGAACCTTGACAACATCTGGCTGGAGAGTTGCCTTGTGATGTCACCCACCCACCTACATCCTCACCTTCCTCCCACCTGAGCTGCCTGGAGGAAACCTGCATCCAGTGGCCTATCATTCTCCAGTATGAGCAAGATTTGGATCTCTCCAGACCCTTGGGAGGTAGCAAGCTCCCTGGCACTATAGCATTCAAAGACAGGGGGACAGAGTTGGGGGGATTCTGGTAACATGGCGAATGGGGAGCGTGGCTGGGTGCCTCCCACTACTTGTGTAAAAATGTTAAAAAGAAAAAAAAAAGCTTAACTTGAAAGAAAGCCAGGGATAACCCCCGGTACTAAAGACAAAGCAAGAACTCAGAGCTGGGTGGGGGAGAGAGGGGACACCATGGGGGCCTCAGCCATGGAGAGGTTCGGGAGCCTGGGCTCTGACACTTATGAGTGACAGAAGACCTGTAAGAGGCTGAGGAACAGAACACGAGCCCGAGTACCTTCCAGGGTCTCAAAGGGCTACCCTGTTCTTGAAAAGGGGATCAAAATATATTTCCACCTACTGGCCTGAGGAAGTGGCAGCAGGGCCTTGAGTGGAAAAAGCTGCCCTAAGGAACCTGAAACTCAGGCTTGCACATTAGGCAGGAAAGCTGAAGAAATAGGGAGAAACTACTGGAAGGGCAGTCTTCAACCCAGGACACAATGGACTTAAACAAACAACAACCGTGTCACTTCTGAAGATGAACTCGTGACAAAAAATTACAAACCACGTAAGAAAACAAGTCACCATGAGGGGGACTAGGCAGATGCAACAAACAGGAGAGTCAGCACCCCAAAATATAATAGGACAATCTGAAAGGGACCATAAAGTAAATGCAAACAAAAATGAGATAAAAGAAGGGAGAGAGGCCAATATGCAGTAGCAGGATAGTCTGAAACAGAACAGGAAGATTAAAAAGAAAGACCCAATAGAACTTCTAAAAATAAAGGATATAGCCATTGGAATGAAAAAAAAAAAATCAAGGGATAAGTTAAACAGCAGATTAGACACAATTCAAGAGAAGATTAATGAACTGGAAGCTACATCTGAGAAATCACCCATAAGGTAGCACCGAGGGATAAACTAATGGAAAATATTACAGAGTGGTTAAAAGTCATTAGGAGTCTCCGAAGGAGAAATTACACAGAGTGGGCAGGAGGCAATACTCAAAGACATGATAGCTGAAACTTTTCCATAAAGGCTTCCACAAAGACAAGCACCCAGATCAAAGGTACCCACTAGAGCCTGAGAAGGAGAAATAAAAACAAATGTATATCTAGATGCATTCCGGTGGAACTGCAGAACACAAAAGGAAAACCCTATAAACAATCAACTTGAGACAAAAGTCAGATGACTTACCCAGGAACAGCAATTAGGCTCTGCGAAGACTTTTCGTTGGCTACGGTAAATGCCAGAAGACAATGAAATAAACTGTTCATCATGCAGAGGAGAAATGATTGTCAACCAAGAAGCCTATACCTCACTGAATCATTATCCAAGAATGAAGGTGAAAACATCTACTTTTTTCAGGAAACAAAGGCTGGGAAGAGTTTCCCACCCACATGCTCTCGTTGAAGGGATGGCTTCAGTAAGAAGGAAATTCAGACCAGAACGAAGGCAGAGTATGTACTAAATTATGGTCAGGAAAGCGATCAGTAAACATATTGGTGGATCTAAAGAAGCATTAACTGTAAAAAAAAAAAAAAAAGTTAATTTGGAGGATTTTAAAAATAAAGGAGGGACTAAAATAATAGACGAAATAAAATGGAAGATGGGAGGGGATACTTTAGACATGCTGAAATCTTTTTCTCGTCTTTCCTAGAGGAGGATAGATTCACTGATCAGCTTTAGAATTTGTTAACCATTTAAAGGTAATCATTAATGTATAGAAAGAGAGAGAGAATGCTTTGTTCAAGAGTCAAATCCATAGAGGGAAAGTGAAGAATTCTTTTTTCTTTTAAATTTTATTTATTTATTTGACAGAGAGAGAGAGCAGAGTGGCAGGCAGAGGGAGAGGGAGAAGCAGGCTTCCTGCTGAGCAGGGAGCCCGACGCGGGGATTGATCCCAGGACCCTGTGATCATGACCTGGGCCAAGGCAGACGCTTAACCGACTGAGCCACCCAGGTGCCCTGAAATTGAAGAATTCTCGATTGAACCAGTAGAAGGCTACAGAAGAGGGAAAAAAGGTAAAGAAAAACAAAGTCCATGAAAACATTAAAACAGAAGGTAGGAAGGGGTGCTCAGTAGCTCAGCCAGTTGAGCATCCAACTCTTGATCTCAGCTCAGGTTTTGATCTCAGGGTCATGAGGAGTTCAAGCCCTGAGTTGGGCTCCACGCTGGGCATGGAGCCTACTTTAAAAAAAGACACACACAAAAAAACAGAAGGTAGGGATAATCCTTAAAAAATAAGAATTCCAGTAATTATGAGTAGATTAAGTTTTTGGTTAAAGTGTCTCAGCCCCAGAGGAAAGTTTCAGTATGAGACTGGTTTTCCTGTAACTGACAGAGATCCCAAATAACAATGCTTTAAAAGGATAGAAGTTTATTAAGTGAAATCCAGCTGTATGGTCTTCAGGGACCCAAGCTCCTGTTAGCCGCCCTGCCATTCCTAGGGTATGCCCAAGTTTGTTCATTTTCCAGGTGGCAGGTTTGGAGGCAGGAACAAAGGACAAAGGCGCACAAAGACTGTGAACCAGTCATACCCCATTAGGTAGGGCTCCTCACCTGGTACACATAGCTGCAAAGGATGCTGGGAAATGCGGTCTTTATTTGGGGCGGCCACATGCCCAGCTAAAGACCAGAGGTCCTTCTACTGTAAGGGCAGAGAGCAGACACCAAAGGGCAGATACTAGGCTCTTCCCCACAGCTGAGTGCAGGATCTAAGAGCATAACAAGAATCGAAAGGCCGAAAGTGATGACTTGGAAAACAGATTTACTAGGAGAAAATGAACCAAAGGAAGCTCGTATAAATACAGGCTTAGCAGACAGAAATGGGCTACGAGGCAAAAAGCATTAGGGATAAAATGAGTCACAATTCACTGAGGAAATCTAATGTTCCTCGTCTGGACACAACTATCGATATATTTTTTTTTCTTTTTTAAAAAAATTATTTATTTATTTGAGAGAGAGAGAGTGAGAGAGAGAGCACGAGAGGGAGGAGGGTCCGAGGGAGAAGCAGACTCCCCGATGAGCAGGGAGCCCGATGCCGGACTCGATCCCGGGACTCCAGGATCATGATCTGAGCTGAAGGCAGTCGCTCAACCAACTGAGCCACCCAGGCGCCCCTCGATGTATTTTTCAACGAAGAAAGAAGTTACATTTAGAGTTTAGATATTCATTATTCCCTGAGGATAGTGTTAGTGTCAATCCAGTTTGGATTCCATAAATTAACCAGCAAAAATCAAGCACATTGGTCCTGTTGAGACTTTAAATGTGATTCAGTGTTCTGTCAGTGTGTTCACATAGACCAGGGATTGGTCGACTTTTTCTGTAAGAGGCCAGACAGGGTAGATTTTAGGCTTGGAGGACCATGTGGTTTCTGTCATGACTGCTCAGCTCTGTATCCCCAAGCAGCCATGGCCAACACAGAAACCAATAGGTGTGGCTGGGCTGGGAATTTAGTAATTAATTGACTAAGCTTGATTCACTGACACTGAAGTTTGAATTTTATCAACTTTTATGGGTCATGAAATTGTATTCTTCTTTTACTTTCCCCCCCCAACCATTACTAAAATGTAGAAACCACTTTTAGCTTGGGGACCATGTCGTGTCTGTGGGCTATCACTTGCTGACACTTGCTGTAGTCTTATAATACGGAGACTCACAACTTCCGGAATAACTTCCTGTTTAGTTAAGATTGTGGAATGACAGAAAGTTATGAGCATAGTAGCAACTCTGTATTAATTGCCTATTTGCTCACAATGAATGGTTTCCATAATTTTCCTTTTTCTCTGTGTTTGTTCTGATTATATTCATTGAAATGTAATTTTATGTCTGATTAGTCTGGTAATACGGATTGTGGGCTTATATTCTATATGTCTTTTTTTATTTCACTTTCCCAGGTTTTATTTTATCTTGCCAAAGTACTGGTCCATGATGGATTAGAAATGAAAACTGGTCCTTTACCAGAGCTAGTTTGAGAACCACTGATTTAGGAATTCCTGCATCCAACTGGTGCCCTTAAAAGTGCCTTGACTGGGGGCTGAGGGGCTGAAGGTGGGAAGTCTGGGTGGGCCAGGAGAGCAGGTCTGGGGGTTAATTCTTTCAACAAAGTCACAGAAACCTATAGATATTGTTTTGGCTGCTGCAGACACAGTGGAGGCCAGGCCGCATCTCTTCTCAACTGCGCTCATGGTTTACTGTAAACATCTAAGTATATGAACAGGATCTACCTCAGCCCATAGTCCTTCAGCCAGCCCCTTGGGTGGTCAGCTGGGGACACCCGTGCTCTGTATCCTCTCCTCTCCCTCCCACACCCAGGTGTCATGGAAGCCTTGGGTTATGTTCCTAACTCTGCCCTTGCGTGAATCAGTCTTTCTGGACCTTGGTTTCGTCATCTGTAAAATAGGGCAAAGGTGGTAATTATCAGAAATCACCTGTGTTAAGTGCTTAGCACAGGACCTGCTGCCTTCTAAGAGCTTGATAAATGGTAGCTATTAGGATTATAGATTTCAGGGTTCTCGAAGATTCTATTTCCTGGCTCTCAAGATTCTGAGATGCTTGGGTTTTCCCAAAGTCTGAGATGGTCTGTTTCCAATGTTCTGTGGTTCTAAGAGTCTTCGATCACTGAGGTTCTGTGATATGGGCCCTGTTTCCCATTAGTCTTTGCCCCTACTTCTCCCAATCCCAGGACTTGGGAAGTAGGCCAGTGGGCGGAGAGGGCTGGGCTGCAGCCTTGTCATGGCCCACATTCAGAGCTGGCTGTGGCAGCCCAGGGCCCCAGAGCCAGGCTGCAACCAGGATACCAGCCTCCAGGCCCCAGGCCTGCGTCATCTGAGTGCCCTTGGCCAGGGCCTCCAGGTAGAGAATGGGCAGGGCCAACTCTGCTAAGGGCTGAGGGAGATGGGAGGCTGGAAGGACCTCCAAAAGGCTTGCAGGACAGAGTCCCGAGCCCAGCTCTGCCCCAAAAGCGCAGGAGCAAGTCTTAGGAGCATCAGGACTGTCACGGATACAATGAGAAAATGGGTGGTCCTGGAGCCCCTCAGCTCCATCAGCCCTTTCCTCAGTTTTTGCGGGAGGGGGGCTGTGGCCAGGTTGGTGGGCTGGGCAGGGCTGGTGGGAAAGAAAGATCAGTGGTCTCTTCTGGAATGAAGTACATTCTTTTATTAGCACAAGACACCACCAACCCAGCAGCCCCAGGGCCCGAGAATAAGTTAAGGCACACAACAGGCCAGGGGCGACTTTTCCAGGCCTGGGTATTGGGCAAACTTCCTGAGCAAACTTCCGAGGGGGCTGGGGGCTCCCGGTCCCGGAGTTCTGCCCTGGAGATGAGGGAACCAGAGCGGGGCGGACCCGAGGAACGCCCCTGGGGCCGCTCGGAGACGAGGCTGGTTCCCGGGCGCCCGCCCGCAGCTCACTTCTCGAAGTAGGGCAGGTAGAAGAACTGGAAGCCCCGGTGGCCCTTGACCGCGCAGTAGATGAAGATCACGTGGTAGACTGCGGGGCGGGGCCGGTCAGCGCCGAGGCCCCGCCCCGCCCCGCCCCGCCCCGCCCCGCAGCCCTTTCGCACCTCCGGGAACCAACAACAGGAAGCCGGGCACGAAGAAGATGGCGCTGGAGACACCTGCAGGAGGAGGGGCCGAATCAAGGATGGGGGGCACGGGGCGGGGCTCAGGGGTCCCTGCCTGGGCTAGTCTCTGTCTGCGGTAGAAGGGACCGTTTCCTGCTAGGAGGGTGGAAGCAAACTTCCGAGGGGGCTGGGGGCTCGCGGGTCCCCGAGTTCTTCCCTTGAGGGGACCCCCGCTGCCAGCGGAGGTAGGAGGGGACGCTCACCTGGCGAGGGGGCCACCTCCAGTCCCACGGCGATCAGGATCAGCACTGCACACAGATGGAGCCGCGAGGGTGAGGGCGGGCGGAGGGGGCAGGCGCTGGGGGCAGGGCGGGGACCTCCACCCACAACCCCCAGCAAGGCTTAGGCCCTAGGAAGAGTCCCCCACCTGAGCTGAAGGTTCCCTAGCCAGAGACCCTTCCTGGGAAGCTCAGCAAGCTCTGTGTTTTCAGAGCAGGGCACCCGGCAGGCCCTGGGAAATATCCGAAACCAGATTTGTCTCTGCTCCTTGATGTGGCCTTTCAGTCAATCAACAAATATTTATGGAACACCTGCCGTGTGCCTGGTACCGAGAATCCCACAGGGAAAGGCAAATGAGGTCCCTGCTCTCATGGCCCTTCCCTAGTGGCACAACCAACAAGAACCTCCAAGCTACAGCCCCAGTGATCAGGCTGTGGAAAGGCCAGATCAGGCAGCATGGGAGCCTGGGGCATCAGGGAGGGCTTCTCGGAGGCGGTGGCGACGAAACTGAGCAGGGGTAGCAGTACCAGCAGCAGGTAACATTTAGTTACCACGTACCAGGTGCTGCCAGGCACCGGGCTGAGCCTGTTACCTGCACTGCTTTATTATCAATGTGACTGAATGAAACAGGTATGATCATCCCCATTTCACAGAAGGTGAAACTGAGGCACAGAGAGCTGCATTCAGAAGGAGGTGATCTGACTCGAGGCTTTGCTGTGGGCATCATGTGGGCAGAAAAGGAGAGGAGTGCTCCAGACAGAGGGAGCAGCATGGCAAAGGCCCAGCGTCTGGAGGGAACTTGGGGCTTTCTAGGAGCTTCCAACTTCTGGCAAGAGTGGAGAGGCAAGAGCCCAGGCTTGAGGTGTTTGGCAGGGCCTGGAGACCCGGTGAGGGATGTGGACTTTGGCTGAGGACAGTGAGTGTTGGGGAAGTCATGGCTGGATCAACTTTTCAGACCCAGAGAGAGTCCTGGGTCCCCAGTTAGAAGATGGGATTGGGGGGGAGGTGGGGGACCCGGGCTCTGCAGCAAGGAGGGCCATATAGCACAGAGGCTTGAGGGGCCACCATGGACTGCTATGGGATTTGTGCCCTGCACAGAGCACCTCAAAAAGGGTACGGATTGGGGCTGATATGCTACGTGCCACCTTGGCTTAGGGCTGGGGGCCCTGCCCACTCAGAGGAGGCGTCTTTTTCTAATTCCTCCAAAGGCCTTTTATAGGTCTACGGCGGCCTCCAGGCCTGGTACTGTCCTTGATGTGGGTTTAAATCCCAGCTCATCTACTTCCCAGCTGAGGTCTGAGCAAGTCCCTTTACCTGCCTGGGGCTCTGTCCTCACTTCTGAACCAGGATGGTAATAATGCTTGGCCTCACGGGTACTGAGAGAATGAAAGGGGGTAAGGCAGGTGGCCAGTGTGACCAGTGCCCAGCTTGCAGTGGCTGCTGGAGAAGCTGACTCCCTTCCCCCACACACACCTGCAGACAGACACCCAGAGCTGAGGCAAAGCTGCTGCTCAGCTTTTTGGCCAGGGGTCTCTGATCATCCCGGAGCAGGGAGAGCAGCTGCCACAGCCGGGCTGTCCTTATGGGTCCCTCTTGATCCCAACCCTGTCCTTTCTGGGGATCCTGAGGCCTCAGCCCCATAGAATGAGTCCAAAAACATCTGGCTGCGAGATCTGCCTGCTCTGGGCTTCAGTTTCCCCACCTGGGCAATGGATGTGCACAGCGCGGGGCAGGGAGAGGTCCTCATCTGCGCTCAGACTCCAGAGAAGGGGAAATGACAGGTGCTCTGGGGGTAGGGCTGGCAGGGATATCTCAGCACCTGTCCCTACACAGGTTCTGGGTCATGGCCCTGCCTCCCTCTTGTTGTGTGACCTCTGGGAGGCAGGAAAATAAGCCTCCTCTGCACCTGGCTCGAAGTAGACACAGAATAAATGGTGGAGCTGTTACTCTTCTGCTCCCTGATGGATTACATGGGCTTAGGGAGAAAAAAAAAAGAAGAAGAAGAAGAAGAAAGAAGAAAAAAAAGTTTGGAGCACCAAACCAAGTTCCATTTTCAATTACGTGTAATTTCCTGGCTGTGTGACCAGGAGACTGGGCCCACTCCTCCCAAGGCCTCAGTTTCTTCACCTGTAAAATGGGCGTGGGGTGATGGCAGCCAGCTGCCTGCTCAGGATGCAGGGAGGCTCAGTGTGCCAAGGGGGATGCTGAGCCGGCACAAAGGGACACCGGACCCCTCCTGGGGGTAGGCAGGGGACCCTCAGGGCACTCACCCAGCCCCAGCAGCAGGAGCAGGAAGGAGGCCAGCACTACCCGGCGGTTCTTCTGGATCAAAGGGTGTTGAGTCCAGCTGGGTGGCGGGACAGCAGAATGGGTGTGAGAGGTGACAGGAGCCCAACTCCCTCCTGTTACCCTTCCCCACCCAGAGGACTGAGGGAGAAAGCCCAGGCCGCCTGTTCTGGGGCACAGAGCACAGGGGGCTTAAGCAGGGCAGGGTCTCACCTGCAGCAGGCATGGTAGGAGCGCTGGGTGCTATTGCTGATGGTGCTGAAGGACCACTGGGAGCTGCGGATGGACGTTCGGCTGGAATCCCTGCAGGCCAGGTGGGCCCAGTGAGAGGCAGAGGAAGCAAGGAAGGGGTCATGATGACGTGGTGGGGGATGGTGCAGGGACTAGGGCTGGGTGTTCCTGCCAGATGAGGGCACTGAGAGGGGACAGGGTGACAAGGAATTCAAGGGCTGGGGGGGTCTCTGCAGGACTGAGGGTGGAGAAAGGCTGAGGATTCAAGCTAGGGATTCCTGCAGGACAGGTGACCTGTGGGGAGGTAGGGGCCAGACCAGGCTGGGGGGTTTCTTCAGGATAAAGAGCCTGGTAGGGGTGGGTGGGCGTGCCTGGCACTGGGGTAGGGTGACGCTGCAGGACAGGGGAACCCATGAGGGGAGTGGGGATCAGGCTAGGAATCCTTGTAGGACAGGATGTGAAAGAGCTGACTGATGTGAGGTGGAAGACTGGCCAGGGACCTGGGGGACAGGAGCCAGAAGCATAGGGCTATAGAGGTACAGGGTGGGTCCCCACCTGGCCCTGACCTGGTGCTGACTCCCCCATCCGGCTCCGGAGAGGCCTGGGCTCCGTCCTCATCGTTCTCCAGGTTCTATTCCAGAACACAGGGCTCAGAGGGGTTATTGGGCCCAGGCCCTTCCTACTCCCCTCTCAGGGAGAGGAGGAGAGCAAGCCCACACAGCTGTTTGCCTGGCCGCCTGACAGCTGCTCACCTGGCCCTCCACCCTCCCGCAAAACAGGTTTGATGATTCACAGAAACCGAAACCCAGGTAGGAGGTGGGTGCTGGGGGCTTCGGGGGTTAGGGGGTGGCAGGAACCACAGGGGCTGGTTGAGGGCTCCTCGCTCCTCGCATGGGTCTCAGGGCCAGAGGTTCTCCCAAGTTTGGGAGTCAGGGTGGACCTTTCGGAATGGCATTTCAGGGGTCCAGTATGGAGGTTCTGGATTTGGGGTACCAAGGAAGGGCAGAAGCCCATGGTTTCCAGGTTTGGGGCACAGGAATCTGGTACACGTCTCCAAAAAAAAGAATCCTAGAGTTGGTGGAAGTCCTCTAGGGAGAATGGAGATTTCTAGTTTAGTGGGAGGTCTGGATCAGGTACAGAGAGCTCTCCAGCCCAGGGGGATGGGGTAGGGGGTGGGGGTTAGGTCGGTACCCAGGATGGGTGGGGACGCCGGGTGGGATTTCCAATTGGGGCTAGGAGACTTGCTCCCGGGTTCCGGTTCTGGGCTCTCCAGTGGTGGCTGGGGACCAAAATCAGAGCTGAGAGGGTCTGGGCAGGGCCCCGGATCAGTGGCCACGTAGGCTGGGGCCTCTAGACAGATTTTCCCTTGAGTTGGGGTTCTCCAGGGTCCGGCCTGGGGTCCCGCCCGGACTCGGGCTGGGGTTGAGGTGGGCCGGACCGTTCACCTGGTAGCGCAGCCGGGACTGCTTGTCCTCGTCGGCCACCTCGAACCGGGCCCGGCGCTCGAAGTGCAGCGGCCCGAAGCGGGCGACCCCGCTGAATTCGGGCCCCGGGCCCGCGTCCTCCAGGGACAGCTCGAAGGCGTCATCGATGCTGAACTGGGGCCGGGTGGCGCTCATGGCCCCGGCCCGCTCAGGTGTCCCTCGCCGCCGCCATCCGTGCCCGCCTGCCCCTAGCGCCGCGGTCCCGCCCCCGCACGCAGGCCCCGCCCCGGGCCGTAGTCTTGGGAGCGCGACTGTCCGGCGCCCCGGCCGAGGCCCCGCCCTCACGTAACGGCCCCGCCCCTGCTCGCCCGCAGCAGGCCCGAGCTGCCGAGCGCCGAGCGGACCAGTGGGCGGGGCCTCCTTTGGGGACTGCACAGGAGCCGCGGCGCCTCCCAGCGGCAGCCTTCGTGAGCCACAGCGGGATTGCCTAGGCAATTCCCAGGTCTGTGTCGGGGGCTTGGAGGGGTAGCTAGGGCGCCAGCCTCCCAGGCCCGAGATGGGGCCTTCCGCATCCCAGCCCGCGCCTCGAGTGCCAAGGAGACTCCTGGGACCAGACTGTGTCCCCACCCTGACTCACCGCTGATCTGCACGGGATGGGTATTCTCACCACCGCAGATGTGGAAACTGAGGCTCAGAAAGCTTATGTGGCTTCTACTCCTCCAACCCAGTGTCTACTCAGCAGCCAAAGTGATCTTTTAAAATATATCTGATCTTTTTCTCTGTGTGTTATTTTTTTAAAAGATTCATTTGTTTATTAGAGAGAGCGTGAGGGCGAGAGCAGGGAGAGGGGCAGAGGGAGAGAGAGAGAGAGAGAGAATCCACAAGCAGATGCCGCTGAGCGAGGAGTCCCAGGTCGCCTGATCCCAGAACCCCGAGATCATGACCTGAGCAGAAACCAAGAATTGGCCACCTAAGGACTGAGCCACCCAGGTGCCCCTCTCTGTGTGTTATTCTTAAGTAAAAAAATAATAATAATAAATTAAAAAAATTTTAAGTATGAGGCTAAGTCACTCTGTATAAAACCGTCCCTTGGTTTTCCATTTCGGTTGGAATGATATCTGAGCTCTTTTTGACTAAGGCCCACAAAGCTGTGAATGCTCTGGTCCTTGTCTACCTATCCAATCTCATCAAGCCTCCTCTGCCCCTCTTTCACCCACTCTGCAACACAGGCCAAACTATTCTCACCTTAGGACCTTTGCACATGCTGTTCTCTATACCTGGAAAGCACTTAACCTTGCTCTTTCACAACTGGGTCTTTATCATCTGTGTCCCCGTTCAAATGTCACCTCTCACGGGTGCCATCCCTGACTATGCAATCTAAAGTCAGTTTCACATTACACAGCACTTACCTGAACTTCACTTATTTTACACGGTTTTATTCTCCACTGTGTCCACAGTGCGTAGAACAGTGTTTGGCACTGAGTAGAGGCTTCTTAAATATTTGTGGATGAAATGAATGAACGAATGCGGTGCCAAAATCCCAAATGCTTACGGGTGGTAGAATTGGGGACCCAAGCTCACCTAGCTCCCGGGGTGCTCATCCTGCACCCACCACGCTTCATTGTATGACCTCACGGACAGAGTCGAATCAGTCCTACTTTTCAGTTTATGACACATCACCACTAAGAACCGGGGCTGTCAGTGTGTGCAGTCAGCTTCCCTGCACCCTGCCCGGTTCTCTACTACACGTGGCTTGGCTCCTATGTGGATGTTTGCAATCTGCAAACATGGTGTCGTGTATAAAACTCATTCTGTTGTTTACATTTTTGCATTTTTTACACTCAACACTCATGGTTTCCATATGCGTCTCATTCGTTGCTTCTACCAGTCGCATACAGCGTACCATGTTGAGCATTCAGCAAGCACGTTTATTACCCGCCACACCCTTCAGCGATGCACGCTTAGCTGGGCCCTGATGCCCCTGTCACATCAGTGCCAGGAACACCTTCATGCTACCTCCTTATGGGTGGTGGGAGAATTCTTGAAGCAGGACTTCCAGGCTATAGGGTACATGCACCCTTGACTTCACAAAGCACCCAAGATGCTCTCCCGGGTGGTTGGATGAATTGTCACACTCACCATGAGGGTTCTGATTTTCTCTTAGCCCTTGGTATTCCAGCTTTCAAATGCTTACTAATCTGATGAATCTAAAGTGGTTCCTAATTTCCATCTGGGTCCTCTGACAACTGGGGAATTTGAATAGCTCTTCATGGACTTGGCAGTCGTGGTGGTTCCCTCTTCTGCGAACTGTCTGTTCATATCCTTTGTCTATTTTTTTCTGTTGGGCTTCTAGCCTTCTTTCTGCTGATCTGCACGTCTCTACGTGGCTAAGTACCAATGCCTTGGAGATGTGCAGATCTCTTCCCTGGCTCTGTCTCCTTACTTTGTCTAAACTTCCCTTAGTTAACAATGCTCGGAGTCCTGGGGTGCAGTGCGGGCTGAGGCCCACGTCGCTCCTGGGCATTCTCGGTGAGTGCAGCTTTGGCTTCTGCTGGGCCCCAACCAGCGGATGATGGGGGCTCTCAGTACCAGCGCTGCCCAGGAGTGGCTACTGGGATGGGCCTCTACCTCCTGTCCCATGCCCGGCACTCTTCCTCTTTGACCTGCAGGGGGTGCCCCAAGAACTCTCCCTGGGCTCACCTGAGAAACCTGCTGCAGAGGATTCCTGAGGACTTCAAAGACTTTCTGCTACGGGACTGCCCAGCGTGCTTGAAGTCCTGACTGTTTTGCCAGCTTCTGTTTCAGCTGCTTTCTTTCTCATTGCCACATATGCCTTCTCCAAATGAGGCTTCTTCAAATGAGGCTGCAAGGGGATCTGCACCCCCTTCTACTCAGTTCACACCGTGACAACTCGAATTCCGGCTCTCTCCACATTTCTCTTTGAGGCCTTCTCTGCAGCCGGTGGTTTCAAAGGACAAGGACCTAAGACTTTCCATGAACATCTAACCCTTCTGTGTGTCTCTGCTTCATACTTTCTCATTCGTATGCTTCTGCTTTTTGTGTTGCAGAGCTCCTCCTACAAGTATGAGAAGAAAAGAAAAGAAAGAAAAAGAAGAGAGAAAGAGAAATAACCGCTGGCCCAGGGTGGAGATGCCCACGGGGCAGTTTCCTGTTGGACCCAGTGTGAGGAAAACCACTCAGAATCCATGTCTTCGGGAGCTTTTGAAACACACCAGTGGCAGCACACGGGAGGAAGACACTGGCAGGAGGCACATCGAACCCTCACCTTCTAAGGACATGTCACTGGAGGATGGACAGAGGGCGGTGGGCGAGGTTATCGGGAAGCGGTGCCCAATACCTCACTGTGTGCCTGAGTTCCATCGCGAGCAGGACCAGACCAGAAACTGCATAGACTTCCAAGAAACATGGTCTGTTTGGCATGCTCGTGAGTCATTTGACCCACAGTATACATGTGACTGAAACCTTGACTCGTGATTTTCTACAGCATATCACTAATCGGCGAAAGGAAGAGTGGGATTTTTCAGTCCACTTTTAAACTCAAAATTATGCCTCTTTAACATTCATTAAAAACGATATCATGTTTTCTTTCTTTCTTTTTTTTAAAAGTTTTTTTTTTAAGATTTTATTCATTTATTTGACAGAGAGACACAGAGAGAGATGGAACACAAGCAGGGGGAGTGGGAGAGGGAGAACCAGGCTTCCCGCTGAGCAGGGAGCCCGATGTGGGGCTCGATCCCAGGACCCTGGGATCATGACCTGAGCCGAAGGCAGACGCTTAACGACTGAGCCACCCAGGTGCTCCAATATCATGTTTTCTTGCCCCCACCCCTGGAGGAAAAGTATTGTGCAAGAGGTTGGTTTTTTTTCTAATTAATTAATTCATTATTTTTAAAGAGTTTATTTTATTTTATTTTTATTAAAAAAATTTTTTTTAAAGATTTTATTTATTTGACAGAGAGAGCACAAGCAGAGGGAGAGAGAGGGAGAAGCAGGCTCCCTGCTGAGCAAGGAGCCCGATGTGGGACTCGATCCCAGAACCCTGGGATCATGACCTGGGCCGAACGCAGCCGCTTAACCGACTGAGCCACCCAGGCGTCCCTAAAGAGTTTATTTTTAAGTAATCTCTATACCCAATGTGAGGGTCGGATTTGCCACCCTGAGATCAAGGGGTCCCGTGCTCTATCAACTGAGCCAGCCAGGCGCCCCTGTAAGAGGTTTAAACTTACTTTTCCTCAAGGGTCAGCCCTGGTCTGACTTTCAGTCAGAAATGGGTTAAACTGGAATGTGTTTTGTTTCTGTCTTGAACGGGTCAGCCCAGAAGAGTTTTTTTTTTTTTTAACACTCCTTATTTATTCTCATTTCAAACCTTAGTCTTCTGTTTTTCTTTAAATTTTATTTTTTTTAATTTTTATTTTCTTAAAGATTTTATTTATGTATTTGAGAGAGAGAAAGAGAGAGAGGGAGAGAACACAAGCAGGGGAAGGGGCAGAGGGAGAGGGAGAAGCAGACTCCCCACTGAGCAGGGAGCCCGATGGCGGGCTCCATCCCGGGACCCTGGGATCATGACCTGAGCCGAAGGCAGATGCTTAACTGACTGAGCCACCCAGGTGCCCAGTCTTCTATGTTTTTACAGGACACCTGACATAAGTCCCTTTACCTTGAGGCCTGGTATCTCCAACCTGATCTGGAAGTGTGCTTCCTGAGAGAGAATTTCACCCTTCCTAATAGTTTCCTCATCTTTCTGGGCTTTTTCTCTGTCGAAGCCGAGGGGCAGCTGGACATGACACATCTGTTGTGTAAATCTAGGATCTCTTCGTGGTATAGTACTTGGTATTCCTTAGCTTCCTCTAAATTCATACTCAAGGCCAACTCAAAAAACAAACAAAAACCTGGGAACACACATGGAAAATGGAAACTGTTCCTGTTCGGTTTCCTCTTTTTGTCTGTTTTGCTCACAAGTCATGTTGGTCTGATTGTTGGCAGTATTGCCTGAGTGGTGTGTCTGGTCCAAATAAAGATAGCTGCTGAACACGGCCTGGGTCGTTTTGTGGAAGAGGGGCTAGAGGGCCCAGGTTTCTCTCACAAAGAATTAGACATACACTTCAAAGGCAAAGAGGTAGATCAAACCATTTGAAAGCAAAAGTTTATTGTGTTTCCTTCCAAAGTTTTGTGAATTTACAAGAAAGAAAGAAAGAAGAAAAAAAAGAAAGGATCAGAGTTTACAGACTGCTCAGTTCAGGCTAAGAAGGCAAAAGGGGAGAGCTTGTGGCCACTGGGTCCCCCAGCAGACACACACTAACATTTGAAACAAACTCCCCCAGATTTGTTTACTGCTTTCAGAGACGCTGCGTTCCTTTACACACCATCTCTCACCATATACTTGGGTCATTAGTCAAATCACTGGAATGTGACAGAGGTATTTTGGGTTTGGTTTTATTTTGTTTGCCCCTGCTATAAAATGAAAATTTCAGTTTGTTTCTGAGAAATAAATTGGTCAATAAATTCATTTTGTTTTGCTTCTACTTTACACACGAAGATTCATTAAAAGAAAAAAAAAAGATCCTCAGTTTTATAGGTTCAAGTCCATCAGGTTTGTGCTCTTTGAGTTTTGTTTGAAGTGTTTTCTCACCCCAAGATCACAAAGATATTCTCCAACATCATATTCTCCAGGCCTGAGAGTTTTACGATACAGAAAAGTGTTGCTACAAGGTAGTTCACTGACTCTGGAGCCAAACTGCCCTGGAATTCGTCTTCTTACTAGTGCTGGGATTTTGGAGGGCCAGGGTGAGGGTGAAAAATTTAAGGGGCCATCAAAAGACCAAGCAAGATCAATAATACTTTAATGTACTATTTTTAAAAATAAAATTTAAGGCAAAAACACATGATGAACAAAATATCAAAATTTTATTTTATTTATTATTATTTTTAAAAGATTTCATTTATGTATTTATTTGAGAGGGGAACTTGGATGGTTCAGTTGGTTAAGTGTCTGACTCTTGGTTTTGGCTCAGGTCGTGATCTCAGGGTCCTGGCATGGAGCCCTGTGTCAGCGACCTGCTCAGCAGGGCATCTGCTTCTTCATCTCCCTCTGTTCTTCCCCCTTGCTTGTGCTCTGTCTCTCTCTCTCTCTCAAATAAATAAATAAATCTTTAAAAAGTTTAATTTTTAATTGTCAGAAAATACACATAAAATTTACTATCTTAAACATTTTTTTTGTTTTAAAGATTTTATTTATTTATTTGACAGAGAGAGAGACAGCAAGAGAGGGAACACAAGCAGGGGGAGTGGGAGAGGGAGAAGCAGGCTTCCTGGCTGAGCATTGGGCTGACCAGGGAGCCCGATGCGGGGCTCGATCCCAGGACCCTGGGATCATGACTTGAGCCAAAGGCAGACGCTTAACGACTGAGCCACCCAGGTGCCCCTTACTATCTTAAACATTTTTAAGTGCACAGTTCAGTAGTGTTAAGTATATTCACATTGTTATACAACCAATCTCTAGGACTTTTTCATATTGTAAAACTGAAATGCTATACTCATTAAACAACAAATCTTCATTTGCCTCTCCCCCACCAACCACCATTCAACTTTGCCTCTATGAATCTGACTACTCTAGGTAACCTCATATAAATGGAATTACATAGTACTTGTCTTTTTGTGAGTGACATTCACTTAGCATTATTGATGCATTTTTGTGCACACTAGTGGTCTCAACTAGCTTAATAGTTCATTTAGTATTTTTCATATCTCTGCGTATCAGTAAAACGGGCCTACACCTTTCTTGTCTTTTGGTATACTTATCTGGTGCGGGAATCAAGATTAAGCTAGCCTCATAAAATATATTGGTCAGTTTTCCTCTTTTTCCATTTTCTGGAACAATTTGTATAAGATACAGGCTTCAAAACTGCTTCAAAATTTGGCAGAGCTTGGCTGTGAAACTGCCGGTGTTGGTATAAAGCGAAAGCAAAAACCAACCAAACAAAGCACATTTCCCTCTCACCTCTGAGGTCCCACCTCTCTCAGGGGACTTCTTGTGGGCAATGAGCCAGTGCGAATGTCTGAAGCACTCAGCACCTGGGTCAGAGGGGAGCGACAATAACCCTTCCCACTTAGGAGGGTAGGACCAAGACACCGCACAGGCTCAAGACATTCCCCTTCCTGGGGTAGGAATCCTTTAAATTGGGTGAAGGCTCTCACCACTATTGTTCACAGCTAGTTTCCAGAGGCCAAGAAAAACCTTGTTTTAGTCCCCAAAGTACCTCACTTCTATCAGTCATGTATTTCCTAATATTTATTATGCACCTACTGTGTGCCTGACACTGTGGAGTCAGGGGACTACTCTCACCCACTCCTGACCCCATCAGGGGCTCTCTCGGTCCCTTCTTGGTAGATTACTGTACTCACAGGAATACTGAAACTCTCCTTCCCCTGCCTCTTACTCCTGGTTTTATTTATTTATTTATTTATTTTTTAAGATTTTATTTATTTGACAGAGAGAGACACAGCGAGAGAGGGAACACAAGCAGGGGGAGTGGGAGAGGGAGAAGCAGGCTTCCCGCAGAGCAGAGAGCCCGATATGGGACTCGATCCCAGGACCCTGGGACCATGCCCTGAGCCGAAGGCAGTTGCTTAACAACTGAGCCACCCAGGCGCCCTCCTGGTTTTATTTTTTATTTTTCACTTATTTGGGGTGCTTTTTTTTTTTTTTTTAAGAGGACGCATAAGTCACTGTTGCGCTACATCCGTAAAAAGAAAATTAAAGGCCAGCAAGGGATACAGAGTAACAGTAGCTTCAGGGAGCGGCTGGAGTCCCCCGCCCTCTCCGAGCCCCGTAATGCTGTCACAGAACTACAACTTTAAACGGGCTGGGTGGGGGCACACAACCACGCGGGAGGGCCAGTCCAAATCCATTCAAGGACACGATCGCTGGGGACGCCCCGCCCGCTCCCGCGCGGCAGACCCTGGCCCCGCCTCTCCGACAGGCCCCGGGGCCTCCCCGGTCAGACCCGCCCCTGGCGAGACGCGCGCGCTCGGCCGCTGCGCAGAGAACCAATCACAGTCCGTCTCTACGTTTAGCCCCTTTTTGGCGTCTGCCCTCAGCCAAAATGGCGCCATCTCGGAAGTTGCCGAAGCTCTAGAAGTTGCCGAAGCAGGTCCGGAAGCTGCCGAAGGAGTCCGGAAGTTACCGAAAGAGAGCACCGGGGAAGAAGGATGGCGGATATCATCGCAAGACTCCGGGAGGACGGGATCCAAAAGCGTGTCATACAGGAGGGCCGAGGAGAGCTCCCTGACTTTCAGGATGGAACCAAGGTTCGTGCGTAGCCCCCTCCCCTCAACCCTTCTGCGGCGCGGTGCGCATGCGAGGCGGGAGGAGGCCTTAGGCGAGAGGTTGCGCATGCCCAGATAGCAGCGGTCGGTGACCCTAGTGCTCACATGCCGAGCTCGACGCTGGTTGGTCTGGTTTTAAGTAGGGGGTGAATTTGGATATGTCTGCCTCGCCCCGTGGCTTGGCCGTGTGGCCTCATTGGTCGGGGAGCCCGTCAGTCATCCTAAGAAGGTTGCAGGGGTTTGGCTTCAGTGCTTGAGCAGACCGGGCGCTGGAGGAGACCCGGAGCAGGAGACCTGGGACCTGGGAGGTGCCCCGGGACTGAGGAAGAGGCCCTGGGCCTCCGGGTTGCAAGGTTCAAGTTCTTGTATAGATGGGAGGGCCTTCTGAAAACACTTAGACCAGCTCCCATTGTTTAGATGGGAAAAATGAGGCCCCGGAGCACACAAACCTATTGAATATGTCCAGAGGTCAGTCTGCCAGACTGGAACTCTTCGGCAGAGTTTTTTAGGACTGCTAGGTGATGTTGCTCAGGACAGATAAGGACTAGGAAATTAAAGAGCCTACTACCTTCCTCCTTTGTATATCCATGCCTCTCCAGTCCCCTCCCCCTATGTCTCCAGGCTTCCCTGCTTCTGCTCATGCAGTTCCCTCCTCCTGGAGGGCCTTTCCCGGTTGCCACTTGTCTGTAGAGTCAGGAGCTTCTCAGGGGCAGCCCCGGGGCCCAGCAGAGCAGTCACACAGAACATGCATATTGAATGAATGAGCAAAGATCCTGGCCTAGACTGGGACACCGAAAGTGAGAGTGGCTGTGAATGAACACATTGTCCTCCAGCCGCACTAGGCCCAGGTTGGGCAGGTGAAGATCCTAGGCTGGCCCAGTGTGAGTGCCCTGAGAGCGAGGGAAGCTGCATCGTTCTGGTGATCAGTTATATTAAGAGGGCTCCTTTCACAGTGGAGAGAAGAGGTGTGGGTGTGGTTGCATACCCCGATGGGCTGGGGGGGTTGATGGCCTTGAAGAAGGTCCTGGCAAGGGAGATCCTGGATGGAACAGACACCGGAAGGAGAGACATTGTAAAGATAGTGAAGATATGTGAACAGTGGCACCAAAAAACAGGGACAGGTAATACCCAGTAACAATCCCCAGCGTAGACTGAGTGCTCACAGTGAGCCCTGTGCTAAATACCACACAGGTTTATTTCCTTCCATTCCCACAACGTGGGATGGATACTATGAGTGCTTCCAGTGTACTGACTTGGAAACGGAGTTCAGGGGTGCGGCCTGGTGTGGTGGGCAAGAACGTGGGCTTCTCTACCTATATCCTGCCAAGGGTTCAGTCTTCAGATCTCTTCTCTCTGCACTCACCCGCAGATGATCTCCCCAGGCTCATCCCTAAAAAGCCCTCCATGCCTGGACTACTCCCACAGGTGTATTTCTGGCTACGCCTCTTCCTTAAACCTGATATCCAGCTCCCAACTCACCGTCACCACTTGGATGGCTGGTTGGCAACTCAAACTTAACCTGCTGCACCCAGTCTTTCCCCATCTCAGTGAAGGGCACCTTCGGCCTTCTGGTTGCTCAGGCCAAAACCCTCCCAGTCTCCATGGCCCCTCCTGTTCGCTCACATCTTGAGAATGCACCCAGGATCTGACCACTTCTCATGGTTTCTCCCGTTACCACTCTGGTCCAGGCCTCTGTTGTCCGCCCTGACCTACTGCACTCACCGCCTAACTCACCTTCCTACATCTGCACCCCCCCCCCCCGCCACATTCTATTCTCTCATCTTGGCAGCTGTGGAACCCAAGTCAGATCCTGTCCCTCCTCCGCGTGGAGCCGCCCAGAGTAAAAACACGACGTCCTCACCACACCCTCCAGGCCCTGCAGGATCTGTCCCCTTGACTCCGGTGACCCCACAGTGCACCCCTCCCCTCATTCACTCTGCTTCTGCCACACTGGCCTTGATGCTTCTTGAACACACCACACGATCGCCCTGCTGTTCTTTTGGCCTAGAAGGTTCACACAAGTGTCCTACCCCAGCATCTGGTCTGGCGTGCTTTCTCTCTTCTTCTCTTCAGATCTCTGCTTAAATGTTGCCTTCTCAGACAGTGCCCGCCTCCCGTGTATGAATCCGCCCAGTCTTCCTCTGCTGCATTTTGTTTTCTGATCTGTAGCCCTTAGCTCCACTGTCCACAGTACACTGTTTTGTTTCAGACTCCTCTCCTTTCTCTAGAAGTTCCATGTGAACTCTGTGGGTGCAGGGACTTTTGTCTTTGTTTACTGCTGTGTCTAGCACAGAGCTCAGGCACATAATATGTGCTCAGTAAATATTTATTGAAAGAACATTTGGTGCCAGAGTGCTTGGGATCCCATCCCAGCCTGTCCACCCCCAAACCGTGTGACTTAGTTTCTTCCCCTGGGTGGTGGGGTGGAGGTCAGGTAGTGACCCTTGGGCGAGTCCTGTACCCTGTGCTATCTGCAGGCTGGGAGCTGGGCTTGTCCTTGGGGGCTTGGTGAGAGCTTGTGCCCTTGCCTTATCCACATGTGGCCTGCAGGCCACGTTCCACTATCGGACTCTGCACAGCAACAAGGAGGGCGCCGTGCTGGACGACAGCCGGGTGCGTGGCAAGCCCATGGAGCTCATCATTGGCAAGAAGTTCAAGCTGCCTGTGTGGGAGACCATCGTGTGCACCATGCGTGAGGGGGAGATCGCCCAGTTCTGCTGTGACGTCAAGGTACCTGGCGTCCCGCACCTGCCTGTCGTGTCTGTCCTGCCGTTCCCTATTCCCCATCCCAGGGCCTGTGCCCTAGCTAGGCCACCGCCAACTCCCTCCAGGGCGCCACAACAATAGGACACTGGGGTCCTGGCCTCTTCTGCCTTCTCCTCTTCATTAGCCAGACTGCCCCCCTATAGGTAGGAGGGGCAGTGAGCAGAGCTGCTTGGACTGGGGTGGGGGTTAGTCTGGTTCGCACCATCTCAGCAGCTGTTCCTAGTGAAAGGTCAAAGGCTAGGTCCTCTATGCCTGGAGGTCTCGGCCAAGGGCTTTGAGTTTCTATCTTGGGCCCAGACCTGAGACAGGCCCTGAATGGGGTGAGGCTGGGGCAGGAGAGAAGGAAGAGACGCTGAGAATAGAATGTGGAGGGAGGGACCCCAGTACAGTGAGAAGTCCAGCTTGTGGGCTACACCTCCGGGAGGAGGAAGAGGCAAGAGTCTCACTGAGCTTGTAAGGGCAGGGGAGATGGGTTGACAGTGAGAGTGTGTGTTTGTGTTGGGCGTGGGAGGGGTGCTTGGTTTGGTGGCCAGAGAGTGTGGCAGGAGCTGGGAACTTCGCCAGAACAGAAGGCTGGGACGCCAGAGGACTCCTGAGGGAGAAGCCCTCCTGCGTTTTAACGGACTGGGGCCTGAGCCAGTTGCTGCCCCCTCTGGGCTTCAGTGTCCTTTCTCAGATGGTGATGGGGCCGGGGGCTGGGCCTCTTGGGCCTGGTGACCAGGCAGCCCACGCTGACAGAGCCCCTGGTGCCCACCCGCCTTTCTGCAGCATGTGGTCCTGTATCCGCTGGTGGCCAAGAGTTTGCGCAACATCGCAGCGGGCAAGGACCCTCTGGAGGGCCAGCGGCACTGCTGTGGGATCGCCCAGATGCACGAGCACAGTTCCCTGGGCCACGCCGACCTGGATGCCCTGCAGCAGAACCCCCAGCCTCTCATCTTCGACGTTGAGTTGCTTAAGGTGAGGGGCCCCCAAGCCCCAGGGGCCTCACGGCAGGAACTGGCCCTGCCTGCCTGCCCGGGGCTGTGGGCTCGGTGGATGGACTGTTGGGGGGGTCGGGACAGGGCGGGTACAAGAACGCCTGGTGGGACCCCGGCAGTCCCCCTGGGTCTCCCCCCTGCCTCGGAAGGGGGGAGCCCACTGCCTCCAGAAGTCTCCGTGAGGGTGGGGCTTTTCACCGTCTTGTTCACGGCTCTGTTCCTGGAAGCTGGGCAGGTGGGAGGTGCGACTTAAATGGTTGTCAAGTGGTCAGGAGTGAACGAGTGGTTCTGCTCCTGGCGTCCGAGGCCCAGAGGCCGGGCAGGCCTGCCGCGGAGAAGCCGTGGTCCCCCCCCGCCAGGCCTCACCCTGACGCGGCCCGCGCTCCGGCAGGTGGAGAAGCCCGGCACGTACCAGCAGGACCCCTGGGCCATGACGGACGAGGAGAAGGCCAAGGCCGTGCCGGTCATCCACCAGGAGGGCAACAAGCTGTACCGTGAGGGCCACGTGAAGGAGGCGGCCGCCAAGTACTACGATGCCATCGCGTGCCTCAAGAACCTGCAGATGAAGGTGCGGCCCCAGGGGCTGTGGGGGGGGCGGGGGGTGGGGAGCCAGGGGACCCGGCTCTCAGCTCCTTCTGCCCTCGCCCTGCGCCCGTGCCCCCAGGAGCAGCCTGGGTCCCCTGACTGGATCCAGCTGGATCAGCAGATCACCCCGCTGCTGCTCAATTACTGCCAGTGCAAGCTGGTGGCGCAGGAGTACTACGAGGTGTTGGACCACTGCTCCTCCATCCTCAACAAGTACGACGGTGAGCACGGGCCCCCGCGCACGTCCCCCACCCGGGCAGGGCCGTGGGCTCTGCGCTGCCAGGGACGGGCTTCGGCAGGGTGTGCTTGGCATCCTCGGGTCGGGAGGGCTCTGACCCAGGAGGGGCCCACGGTGCCAGAAAGTCAGGCCGGGCGGCTGGCTTGGCCTGCCCCCACCCCGCCCCTCATGCCTTTGCACGCCTGCTGCCCGCGGGTGCCCCTGCAGACAATGTCAAGGCCTACTTCAAGCGGGGCAAGGCGCACGCGGCCGTGTGGAACGCCCAGGAGGCCCAGGCTGACTTTGCCAAGGTGCTGGAGCTGGACCCCGCCCTGGCGCCCATCGTGAGCCGTGAGCTGCGGGCCCTGGAGGCACGGATCCGGCAGAAGGACGAAGAGGACAAGGCTCGCTTCCGGGGCATCTTCTCCCACTGATAGGGCCCTGCCCACCCTGCCCGCCCTGCCTCGCCCACTGCTGCCGCCGCCAGGACCCCTGCCCCCGCTACGTCCCGCCTCTCTGTATATAAAGGCCGTATTTATCTCTCCCTGGGCCTGCCGAGCTGATCCATTGGGGGAGCCAGGGTTATCACCTCGAATTTCTGGTACTCGGGTGGTTTTGGGAGGCAAAGGTTTGGGGTTCTAATCCCAGCTTCCCATTTACCAGCTCCAAGACCTCTCTGGGCCTCAGTGTGCCCAACAGAGGTGAGGAGGAGGATCTCTGTCACAAAGGAAGTGTTTTTTTGCTGGCCAGGGCCGAGGTGCCTGGGGGCCTTCAGTCTTCAGGGGGAGACAAAGGCACAGCCAGGAGGGCCTGAGTGAGATGGGCCCCCCAGTGTAGCTCTCCCCTCCAGCCTCTGGTCCCGTGGTCTTATGGCCCTAGGCCCCTGCGAACTGAGGGGCTGATCCAGGTGGGGAGGGTGCGGTGGGGTGGGATGACTATTCAGGAGGCAGCCTCGGGTAGAAGGGAGGAAAGAGCCCTCCGTGAGACCTCCGAGGCCCCGGCCCCCATTCTGGCCTTGCCTCTAACCCATGCTATGACCCTGGGCGCATCCTGGCCCCTCTCAGCCCTTCAGTGTCCCCATCAAACTGGAAACTGGGCTTGGTTGCGCTGTGGTGCCGGGCACGTGGGCAGTCAGGTGGGTTACACGTGGTTTATTTTCATGGATTTACACACACTGGAAAAGCCTCTGGGCCCTTGCCGCTCCCTCCTCCCCCCACCGAGGCTAGGTGCCCCTGACATGAAAGGGAAGTAACACCAAGGGGCAGACAAAGATGCAGGGTGTGGGGTTGGGGGGCCACAGGTCTGGGCCCCCAGCCCTCCTGCATGTGCCACTTGGGCCCCTCGCATACATAAATGAATAACTCAGGGCCAGCCAGTGTGGGCCTCACTCTTCGCTGTCCAGCTTGAGGCTGATGCTCCGGGCCTTGCCTCTGGCCAGGGTGGTGGGCGGTGTCCCTGGGCCCTCGCGCTCCACCTGACTGGGGCCCCTGGAGCGAAGCAGCTGGCTCTGCTTGCGCAGGAAGTCCACAGGGGCGGCCCCGCCGTAGCTGCTCTTGGCCAGGGCGGCCCTGGAGGGTCCCGTGGGGGCATGAGGGTGGGAGCCTGCCTCCAGTTGGCCCAGGTGGGCCACGTAGCCATCTGACAGGAACTGTGGGCAGAGGTGGGCAGGGATGAGGGCACGGCTGGTCTCAGGCCCACGTGCAGCCCTCGCCTGCCCCCCCGACGCCCCCAGGCTCGCCCAGTGCTGGCAGCGCTGTAGGCCTGGCACAGCCTGACCCGGAGCCTTCTCTCAGCAGATAGGAACCCCAGATTGGCAGCCAGAGCACCCTGGCTTTAGTCCTCGCTCTGCGCCTCTCTGGGCTTCAGTTTCCTGAGGTCTTGGCGGGAAAGAACAGCAACTAAGGTTCAGTGAGCACTTGCTTTGTTCCCCGCCCTGTGCGTGCTGTGTGATGTTCATGAGAGCTGTGGAGGTTGGTGCCAGCTCATCATTTCTGTTCTACAGACAGGAAATTGGGGCTCCGAAAGCTCAAGGTCCATGCCCAGGGCCAAGCCAGAGTGGACCGAGCACACCCCCGCCTCGGTTATCAATCCTGGCCTGCCCAGGAGCTCCAAGCTGTTCATGACCCTATCCTAGGAGGAACCCAGTCCCCTGAGGCCAGCTGGCCTTTTTATAGCCATCCCCTCAGGTGCTTCTTTACACAGGTGGTCCTCATGGCCTCAGACCTAGGCTCGGGCTCCCTGGCCAGCTCCCAATCCCCGCCTTCACTCGGCCCTCACCTGGCACTGAGCTTGCAGCTTCCGCACCGCACGGCCCACGATGTAGGTCTGGCTCGGGGGCAGGCCCAGCGCCGCATAGACGGCCACGTCTTTAGGGGACCCATAGCCAGCCACGATGTTCAGTTCTACCTGTGGCGGGAGGGGCCGGTCAGCCATCCTAGGGGCGGGGGGCGGGGGGCGGGGGCGAGACCGGGGTGGGTCCGCTCGGCATCCCAGGTCAGAGGGTTTCGAGGGCGGGGCTCGTCGGACGGAGGCGGGGCCACAGGGCTCACGTCACCGGGCCACACGCGAGCCGGAGTTGGTCAGGAGGACTAGAGGCCTCTCGGACCAGTAGGGGGCCGAGCCATAGGGGCCTCTCCAGCCAGTTAGGGTCCCGGGGCGGGAGGGTGGGACCAGGTGGGCCTCCGCGCGTCCTACTGCCCCGGGAGGGGGCGGAGCGGGACCCTCCGCAGCCGCACCTCCTGCACCAGGCTCTGCAGAAACATCGCCTTCTGGCGCAGTGGGTCGTGGGTGAGGCCATCGCAGAAGGAGACGACGCCGTGAGGAAAGTTGTGCTGCGACAGCCAGGCCACCACGCGGTGCTTCTGCATATCGGGCCGGCCCGTCACGTACACGATCAGGTAGCCGGCGTCCTGCCAGTGCCTGCGGGGTGGGACGGCGGTCAGCTCCACCACCGGGGGTGCGGCCAGTCACCGCGGCGGCCAAGCCGGGTGGCGCCGCTCCTACCTGACCACGTCCACGGCGCCGGCGCGCACCTTCGGGTCGCTGCCCATGATGGAGACGCTGGCGGTGAAGGAGCCGTCGATGCTGAAGACCACGGCCTCGGTGCCGCGGGCCACCACGGTCAGGCAGCACTCGGCGTACGTGTGGTCGCCCCTGCGGCCCACGGACGGCGTGAGCGGCACAGGGCGAGTGAGGCCCCGGCAGAGCCCCGGCCCGCGGAAGCCCGGCCCGCCCGGCGCTCACCTGACCACCATGCGCACCGGGTAGACGCCGATGCCCAGCGCGCGCTCGAGGGGCACCGGGAAGGTGAGGCGGCCGGAGCTGTTGGTGACCTCAGTGCCGAAGTGGATCCACTTGCCCGACAGCGGCTGCGTCATGATGTAGACGTCCACCTGGTGGGGAGAGCGGGCGAGAGGGCCCATGGGCCGGAGCCCCGCGCACCCCCGGACCCGGAGTGGAGGAGGGTCTGGGCGGGCTGTCGTCGGGGGTGGAGGGACCGAGAGTTCCCCGTGGGCGCGAGGTCGGCTCGATGGAGGCGGGTGTACCCGGGGCCAAGGCCGCCGTGTCCTGACCTTCTCTCCAGTGAGCGTGACCACGTCCAGGGGCCCGTACATGAAGCGCCCATTCAGCACCTGGGGGCGGCCCTCGCACACGACCGTGTCGCTTGCCCGGTGGTTGGAAGTGACGTTCTGGCGGGAGGAGACGGCGTGAGCGCGCAGCCCGGCGGGGGTGGGACCCGCGCCCAGACAGGGCAAGGCCCAATGGGGGGGGCTTTTCCGACCCGACCTGAGGTCGGGGGTGCGTGTAAACTGCGGCTCCCAGGGGATGGAGCCGTGACAGGGCGGGATTCAGGGGATGAAGATCCGTGCGGAGAGCGAGGATCCGACGTCCGAATCAGCGGTGGAAGGGGAGGAGATTCCTGGTTCCCAGGGGCGGGGCCGAGGCTCGAGGAGGCGGGGCCAGGACTGTAGGGGGCGGGGGAGGCACCGGGGAAGGTCCCGGGAAGGAGCTGGGCGGGGATGCGGGGGAGAGAGGGCAGGGTCTTGCTCCTGAGGGCGCGAGGGGCAGGGCACATACCCGGATCTTGACTTGCGTGCGTTTGCGCTGCCACTTCTCTCTGGGGAAGGCCGGGCTGTAGATGGACGGCTCCTCGCATTCCGTCAGCTGTGGCTGCTCCTTCTCGATCACCTGTGCACGTGAGGCCACGTGAACGGGGAGCCTGGGGCTGCGCCTCCCCTGGCCCGGGGCTCCCCATCCCTTGTCCAGTTCACATCTCCCACCCCGTACCCCCTGGCCCACCTGGCGCAAGATGAAGGCCACCACATCAGCCGACTCCCAGTAGCTGGCGTGGAAGAGGTGGGGCAGCGTGACGGTGGGGAAGGCGGTGAGCGCCTCGGGGCAGTAGAGCGAGTAGTCAATCCGCTTGGTCCCCCACCAGCGCTCCAGGACTGCACGGCCACGTTGGGCAGTGAGTCAGGGGTGGCCTCCCACCTCGTGCCCACGTGTCTGGCCCCTGGGTGCTCTTTCCTCCCTCCTTTCTGCCAAGCCTGCCCTTTGCCAAGTCCAAGGTTGGGTGCCGGGGCCCTCTGGTTCCAGAGCAAACGCTGGGGGCAAGGGAGGTAGAATAAGTGTCCCCTCCCCAGGCTGGATGGCTGGGTGACTTACTCTTAACCACCTCACTGGTGGTGCTGGGGGCAGCTGGCTGGGTCGGTGGATCGGTGCCTAAATCACTGCCCTTCCAGAAGGCACCGCTGGCAGAGGTGGGTGTTGAGGGCACCAACATCTCCAGCTCTTCCAGAAAGAGGACTGAGTGTGTCTGCAGAGTGTCAGCTGGGGGAGGTGGGGCAACCTGAGCAGCGGTCTGAGCCAGGCTGCCCTCCTGTCTTCCCACCCAGGGCTTCCAAGACAGCTTGGTCCCTGCACCTCCACCATCTCCCCTGCCAGCCCTCCCTGGTCAGGTCTTGGCTGAGGCTGAAGTTTTGGATGCAAAGGAAGAGTAGGGGGCATTCTCTCCTCCTAGCTCACGCTGACAGCCCACTATGTCCCTGCCAGAATGCCTGCTACCACCCCTCCAACACAGGCCCACTCCTCTCACGGGGCCAAATGGGTACCCACTTGCATGCATACGGGTACATGCCCCATATCGAGACATGAACACAAGTGCGTATGGATATGCTGTGCACCCCTACATGCAGGTACAGCAGCCCCCCACATTGTAGCTATTCCCAGACACCAGCACCCCAGTGCCGCTGGCTCCTTTCTCCAGCCCAGCCATCACTACTGGCCCCCACTCCTTGGCAGAGAATGTCAGAGGGTCTTAGGGATCCAGACCTCACAAAGGGCTAAGATAGGGCTCCGTGGTCTTGGGACTGGTGACATGAGAGGTCATCAAGGATGTAGGAACCAGCTCACATCTTCTTGGGTGCAGGGAGCCCATTCCCATCCCTCCCTGTTGCTGCCCTCCTCCTTCTCCCCTTTATCTTGGTTGGGAGCATACCCAACAGCAGGGATGAGCCGTCTCCCAGGGGGAACTTCTGGTAGCGGGGCACGGCCAGTGGGGCGATAGCTTGGAACTTGGGGGCCAGCAGGGGCTCAAGGCGGGAGGCGCAGGGGTCGGCCGCGTGGAAGAGGTTGTAGATCTGTTCACAGGCTGGGCGCATCTGGGCCACTGGAACCCAGAAGATAAAGGAAGGAGGAGGTTCAGCTGGGCATGCTGGGAGGCAGGGGCTGCGTGACCCTGAGCCAGCACTTCCCAAACTGCACTCCCCGGGAGGTCACCAGGGTCCCGAGAAAGTGAGACAGGTGTCTCGGCTAAGAGATCAGACCCTTCATCTGCTGATGTGATTCAGGATGAAGTATTTCCCCTGCCTGTCAGACCCCTTCTCAAGCGGAGAAAGGAAACTTGGCCGTGGCAAGTCCCTTCTTTCTGGGCCTCAGGTTCCCTTTCTCTAGCCAGCATCTTTGTACAGTGGGGTATGGCAATAATGCCAGCATCTCATGGGGGACGAAAGAGCTAGGGAGGAGCAGTGAAGGAAAGGGTGTGGCTCCCACCCCCACCCCGAGGGCTCACCCTCCAAGGCGGGCATCACGGTTTTGCGCAAAGCCAGCACCAGGCCCAGCGGGGAGCCAAAGAGGAAGAAGCCGGAGACCTTGAAGTCAAGGCGGGCAGCGCTGGTGGGGCCGTCAGGAGCCTCAGAAGTGGCAGCAGGTGGGCAGGAGGCTGTGCTTGCCCGCCTGGGCTCCCCAGAGGAGGTGGCTGGGGCGGCTGCCTGCAGGCTGTGGGGGGGGGAGGGGTGCTCAGTGCTGCTTCCTCCACAGCCCAACACAAGCCCAGGGCATGGGTTATGGGGCAGAAGTGTCACCTGCTCTGAGCACCCTCGGGCTCAGGACTGGTCATGTCGCTGGGGGTGCGCTGGGCAGGCAGGACTGAGGGTTCTGGGCTGGCCCGGCCCAGCCCCTCCACCCCATCTGCCAGGGGGTCCCGCACTGGGCCGACCTCCGGGGAGAGCAGCTCATTGTTCTAGACAAAACAGGGGACAGAAATATCCTTAGGATTGGAGACGATTCGATTTCTACTTATTTGGAAGTGAGGAGAGAGGCTTGGGCGGCTGGGCAGGGACTCCAGGAGAGACCTCGGGCGGAGTCCAAGAGGGGACCACACAAGGCAGCCGGGGAGCTGCCCGAAGAGAAGTCCTATTGCAGGGGCCAGAGCCCTAGAGCTGGAGAGACACCCCCCCTCCTGAGGCGGCAGGGTTCGGCCACACTGACCATGCTCCCTCGGCGGCTGCTGCCCCGGCTCCCCGAGCCCGCACCAGCACCGTGGCAGAGCGCGTCAAAGCCCAGGATCCCGCCGACGCTGTCCCCGATCAGCACCACCTGAGCCGGGAGAGTGGCGCCATCAGGAGGGGCTCCGGCAGAGGCAGGCAGCTGGAGGACTCCCCGGGACATCCCTACCCCCTGACCTGCCCGCAGAAGCCGGCACCCTCAGGGGAGCGCAGGAAGGCAGCATAGGCCTGGTTGGTGCGAGCGATGACAGTGGCCACCGCGCCCTGGTACCGGGAGGATGAGGTGGCCAGCAGTGGCAGGGCAGCCAGGGGAATGTGGTCCTGGGAGCGGGACAGGCCGTCACCGTCGTGGCTGTAGGGGCTCAGGCTGTAGGAGGAGGTGTGGCGGGTGGGTGGGAGGGCCTCCAGCCCCTCCACTGCCCCCTCCGAGTCCCCTTGGCCTGTTGGCAACTCCTAGCACCGTGGGGCCTTTGTGGGGAGCATCAGCACCCAAGGGGCCTTTGGCACGGAGCCACTGCCTAGAAACTGGAGTCCAGTTGGGTGGGTGACCAGCCCAGGTGTCTGGCTTCCTGGCCTCCTCCCCCTTCCTCATGGGGCCTCTCCGGTCCCTGGAGCCCCGTGCTATCCGCACCTTGAAGACCCTGTACGTCCCCCCACCCATCCACCCCTGACCAGTACTTGGAGACAAGGGCATAGGCAGCAGCGCAGACAGGTGGGCAGGGCACCAGACGCAGTGCCACGTGGCCCAAGGCCTCGGGGAAGTGGATTCGTGTGACAGCCTCAAAGGCCAGGCTCAGGGTCTGCACGTCCGCCTGCTTGGAGTCGGCGTCTCCGGGGCCTGAGTCCAGGATGTTGCCGCTGTGCAGGATGAGGAAGAGGGCGTGGACTGCGCATGCCTCGGCCCCCAGCTCCCCGGCTCCGTCTGGGCCCTGTGGGGCACAGTGGGTGCCAGGCGCGTCAAGAGCAGTAGCCTGCCTGGCGGGGGCGGGGGGCAGAACTGCAGACGTGCGGTGGCTGACCATACTTACCTCTGAGTCCCTGGGTGCTCGGGCCCCTTCCCCAATGTCTTTGGTGGCCTCGGTTCCAGGGTCTGTAGGACAGGGTGAAGCCAGTGAAGGAGGCTGAGGGGCCTGTGGGGATCCCCTCATCTGGTACTTCAGATACCCCTGCTTTGCTGTCTGCCCGAGCAAGCCCCCATCTTCCTCGGTCCTCCCTCATCAGGCTCTCATGGGTCATTTCACATTTCTGGGCCTTTGCACATGCTGGTCCCGCTGCTGTCAGGGGCGCCTCTCCCTACAGTGCCTGTTTGCCCGGGAAATTCCTTCTAATCCTCCCTGTCCAGTACGGTAGCCCCCAGCCACGTGTGCCTATTTAAACTGAAATAACTTAAAATGCAATACAATACAAAACTCAGCTCCTCAGTCGCACTAGCCACATTTCGAGTGCTTAGAAACCACACGTAGCTAGTGGCTAGAACATTTCCATCATCACAGAAAGTTCTGTTGGACAGAGCTAGTCCAATCCTTCAAAATGCGGCTTAGACATCACCTCCCATGTGAAGCCTTCCTGGACTCCAAATTAATTCCTTCATGTTTTGGGCTACGTCTGAACTTGGAATACAGTCTAATCCCATCCATCTATCCATCCCTTATCCACTCACCATTCGTCTGTGTATTTAATGAGCACCCTCCCCGGATTGACATTCGATTTAGGACCCCATTAAGCTTAGGACTGAGTGTTTCTCGGAGCGTCGACTGCACATAGGGTGCTGGTGGCTGGCAATCTTTACCTGGTGTCCCCTCGGCCTCCACAGGGGAGGCAAAGGCATCAATGAAGTCATTGGAGTTCCACTTGGTCATCTCCTTGGGGAAGACCTCGTCACTGTCCGAGAAGCCTTCTGAAAGGACGAGGGGCTGTATCATGGGGCAGTGGGAGCTGCTCAGGGACACCTCCACCCCCAGCAGGGCTGTGGTGCTGACCGTGGGCATCAAAGAACTCCTCCTCGGAGCTGTTCTCTGAGTCTCGGGCGATGTTCTGCATGCGCCACTCAGACAAGCTCTGGGGAGACACGCCCCCTGCAGGGCCACACCCACCTCAGCCTGGGCGTCCAGCCTGAGGGCGGCTCCCTCCCTCCCCTGTGCCCCAGCCTCACCTCCGTGCTGGGATGAGTAGGAGGAACGGGAGGAGGAGGACCACTGCTTGCCGAAACTGGCATCTGGCGAGGCGTCGGGGCCGGAGGGTGCCTCAGGCCCGTCAGGGGTGCCAGCGTGGCTGGCCGCGGCCCGGGCCTCAACACTAGGCTTCCCCGGGGCCTGGGCCTCCGGCCCCTCACTGCCTGAGTTGCACTTGGCCATGCGCTGTGCCAACATGCGGGCGGTCTCTTCCTCCAGCGCCCGGATGTCAGCCATGCTGAGCTCTGTCCATTCATCCTGCCAGCACCAGGCCTGGCGGTGGGCCCGTAGCATCACCCGACGCAGACCTGTAGGTGCCCAGGCATCAGAACCATGCCCCCCACCCCCAGTCCGCGTTTCCCTACCACTGCCACTGGGCAGCCACAGGCCCAGCCCTCTACATTGGGTGATGGCTCCCCTGGGCACACCACCCACCCGGAGCCATAAAGTAGGGCAGGGCGAGTGCCGTCCGGGAGTTGGGAATAGAAACTGGGGCATTTGTCTTCCTGCCCCACCTCCCTCCCTCCATCCCTGCCTCTTTTATCCCTCTGGGCACCCCAACTCTGAGCGCAAACCCAACGCTGACACCCTGGGAAGCTGGGACCAAGGCTTCTTGCTGTCTTTCTCACTAGCTTCTTGCTGACTTCTTCAGAGGAGTTAACAATTAGGCATTAACAGTTAATGAAATTGTTGATAGTTAATGAAGGTGTTAATAGTTAATGGAAGTGTTGGCACTTAATGAAGTTTGTAGCGAAAGATGATACCCATTCTGGGATATTTTCATCTGAAGCAGAGGAATAAAGTTAGAAACTTCAGTATCTAGGAAATAAACTAATAATAGTTGGATTATAATTATAAACTTCTGGAAGGAAATATATCAGAATCTTAACAGCAGTTATATGTGGGTGATTTCATTTTCTTATTTGTGCTTTCTGGTATTTTTACAAATATAAGACAAGGAGCCTATATTATTCTCTAAGCTAAATTTCCTCATCTGGTCTGTAAAGTGGGAATAGCGGTTCTTACCTTGCAGGGGTGTCATGGGGGTTAAAGGAAACCTTACAGGAAAAGTGATTAGCCAAGCACCTTACATGTTGTGAATGCTCAGTCAGTATTAGTTCTTAATACCTGGCCCAGCCTCCTGCTCATTCACAGAAGGGAGAACTAAGGTGCAGAGATGGGAAGTGGCTCACTGGAGGTCCCATGGAGCCCAGGCCTCTGCATGCCCCCATCTGAGGACTGTTCTACCAGCAGGTGGCCCACCCTCAGAGCTAGGGGATGGGGTGGGGCTGAGCTGCAGGTGCTGTGGGGTTAGAAACAGGACTCCTGGATACCGGGGCCAGAGCATGGGGCCATGGGAGCTGGGAGCGGGAGGGACCCCAACAGAATGATGGCAGAGTCCCAGCCTTAGGCTGGACTTCTTAGTGTGTTGCTGGTGCGGGCTGCTGACCCTTTTGAGTGTTTCTAAGTCTCCCTTGACCCACAGAACGTTGGAGAATCCTGGAAGCTTAACGGATGAAAAGCAGCATCTCTGAATGTCAGAGCCCTCTGGACCTCAGAGATCATGTCCCCAGCTTCTTGCCCTCCTGACTCTTACCTATGCCTCAAGGCTAGGCCCCCCTGGCCCCCAGCCGGGCTGGGCTGCTCCCCTCTGCCTCAGTGCCATATCAAATGGAAATGATGGCTTTATTCTTCTGCGTCCCCAGTAGCCTGGGAGCATCCCTGGCTCAAACACAGGGTGCCTGGTGCATGCTGGGTCAAGGGAACCTCCTGCGGCGGGGTGCTCACCGACATCATGGATGAACTGCTCGATCTTGGCCTGCATGCCCCAGTAGCGGAACTCGACCTTGCACAGCTTATAGGCACACATGAGGGGCCCTGTTTGGGCCGCTGTGCGCGCCCAGTCATCAGCCAGCGGTCCTCGGCCAGTCTTGGCCGAGCGGTACAGCCGGGGGTCCTCTTCTGCTTTGTATTCTCCTGGGGCCACTGCATCCCGCACGATGTCGATGGTGTCTGGGGGGGGTCCAGTGGCACTGAACCACACCAGTCCCCTACCCCCTGGCCACCCCTTCCCTGCCTTGGGATTGGGAGGGCAGCCTTCCACGGCCAGGAAGCCGAGGCCAGGAGAGAGCCTGTGACTTGTCAGAGGCTGCCCACTGAGGTGGCAGGTGGCCTGAGAGGGGCTCTGGGGTCCCCTCACTGGCCCTGGGCCTCACCCAGGATGCGCTGTCTCCTCTCAGCTCCACTCAGGTTGAAGACATTCGGCTGCTGCCCCCCATCAGGCAGGTAATACGTCTCTATTTCAATGGAGAATTTCTCCACAAAGGGGCAGGTGTACCTGGGCACAGGTCAGGGGTGAGGATCATTGCTGTGCCCACCAGGGCTGTTCTTCTTGTCGCCCCAGGCCCGCTGCCCCCCACTCACCGTGTTCGGGTGTAAGGATAGGCATTCCAGGATTCCTCTTCCACCTGCAGGGCAGCCTTGGGCAGCAGTGCCCGGAACCAGCCTGGGATGTGGGAGCCCACGTGGTACACCTTGTGCGTGTACTGCCCGCTGCCGCCGGGCCCGTCCGCATAGGGCCGGTTGGCCAGGATCTCCACACCACTGCCCTCACCACTCGACTCCTCCCGGCTCTTTTTCTGCACCCCGGGGCAGAGCAGAAAGGGCAGCTCAGCCCCAGCTGAGCTCCTGGGGTCCCCAGCTCAGCCTGGCCCCTGCACAGTGCTGAAGCCCTAGCCCCAGCCTTTCCACCCCCCTGAAACCCGACCCTGGTCCCCTGCAGCTCCCTGGGATCAGGATCACAGCTGCTGTCCAGTCCTCCATAGGGCTCGCAACCCAGCACTCATTCACGTACTTATTGTCTGCTCTGTTCCAGGCATATTGGGATTATATTCATTGGGACCTCCTGTTGATGAACAAAGCAAAGACCCCTGCCTGCCCTGTGGGACTTTGGTTCCAGGGGAGGGAGGGACTTAAGAGAAGCAAATGACATGGTATGTTAGAAGTGCTAAGTGTCATGGGAAGAAGAAAGTGTACGATTATGACAGGATGATCACGGAAAGCCTCATTGGGAAGATGACATGACCACAGTGTGACTATGACTTGAAGTGGGGGAGGGTAGATGTGGGTGCACATGGGGCTGGGGGGAACTATCCCAGGCGGAGGGGACGCCAATACCAGCTCCTGAGGTAGGAGTGTGCCGCATGGGCTCCAGGGGCAGCAAAGAGGCCTGGGAGGGTGGGCTGGAAGAATTGAGGACAGTGAAAGGGGCCCACACCTCTCTGAGAACCTGACCCCAGTCCCCTCCCTCTCTGGGACCCCAATACCAGCTCCTGCCACACCCCTTGTAGCTTGAGAGCAAAGTTCCTGCCCTTTTATAGCTCTGGAGCCTGAACTTGGCTCACTCAACCCCCTGAGGCCAGATCCTGGCCCTCCTGTCTCTTCAGACCCTAACCCTCATTTCTGGGGAACACAGGCCTCCCTGAGGCCCTGAACAGTTTTCCTGCCTCGAGAGCCTGCCTTGCTGCAACCTTCCCAAGCCCAGACCCCTGCCTCACCCTCTTGGGTCTCTGCCTGCCCCTGTCTGTCACAGTTTTGGGGTCTGATCCTCATTCCCATCTCCCTGACCACCTGGGGTTGTCAGGATCATGCACCCTCTGGGGACCCCCTTCCAGTCTTCTCTACCACCTAGCACCCCTCCTGGCTCCCTGCCTCTCGCTCTTGCCTCCTCATGCACTCCTTTCCCTCCCGCAAGGGGTTAGGATTCTAAGGAGGATTAAAGGAGATCAGAAGTGGGCTGTGCGTCAACCAGGGGCCAGTCACTTGGGGGATGGGGAGGCACCGCTAGGCCCTTCTGCCCCTTTTCCCACAGCCACCCCTCCCCGACGCCCCGCATTGGAAGGGGTACTTCTCTGTCCTCCCCTAGGCTCAGAGCTGGGCTGATGGGGGTTGAGCTGGGCCCAGCCCCTTGTCCCAGGTGCGGCCTGCGTGCTCCTGCCATTACCCCATCAGGAAGTGTGGCCCCTTGGGCTCCTGCTTCCCACCGCCCTCACCTGGATCATGTAGAGCTGGGCCACCTGGTACTCATCCAGGCTCATGGGCAGCAGAATGTGGTACTCCTTGATGAGCATCCTGAAGGTGCTCTGCCGGCCGCGCGCGGCCTCCGCTCCGCCTGGCGCAGGGCACGGCGCGGCAGTCAGTGCGGGGCGGCGGCGCGCGGCCCCGAGCCCTGCGCGCGGGCCGGAGGGCTCGCGCCGCCCGACCCCATGCCTGGGCCCGCCACGGGGGAGGCAGAGGCGAGCCCAGCGCCGCCGGGGGCCGCGAGCCGCAGCGAGGCTCAGCGCTGACCTCTTTTCCGCGCAGCCCCTGTCCCCCGCCCGCCCGTCGCCATGGCAACCGCGCGCTGACGCGGGCCCCCCGGAGCGGCGGGCGCGGGCCGGCGGGCTAACGGGCCACCTTCGCCTCTCCAGCCGCGGCCACGTCCCAAGCCCCCTCAAAATCCCTCGGGGCCGCGCCCCCAGAAGCCCCGGTCCCCTCCTTCCTGGCCCGCCTTCCGCAACCAGCCCCTCGGGTCCCGCCCCCTGCATCCCGTTTCCCATACTCGGTGGGGTCGCATGTCCCCCACTCCCAGACATCCACTTAGAACCTTGTCCGCCGGGGTGGCTCTCCGCAGAGCAGATCCGTGCGCCCCTCCTCTGCGCGGCTGTTCCCCACCCCCCGCACCCGGACCTACCTTCCAGGACCACATAACTAACCCCTCCGGCCCCCAGACCTGCCTTCCCTATTCTGGCCCGCAGCCCGGTCCTCGACTTCCCCTCCTCAGCATCCCTCCTGGACCCCCGGCACTCGTTTATGCTGCCACCCCATCATCCTTCCCGGGGTTGACCCCTCTTCGGGCTGAGGCAAGAGCGGCTCCACTGGGTACCCCACGGGCCCCCACCCTGGGAGACCCGCTCCGCCCACCTGCGCCCCGGTTCCGCCGCAGGCACCCCTCCCACCTCCCCACCTCGCACCCAGCGAACAGGCTAGAGGCCCCATTGTCCCCACTTCCCTCTGCTCCCCGGCGTCCCCGTCCCCCGCCGCGCTCTTGGCCCGCCCGCCAACGTCCCGGCTCACCTCTAGTTTAGGGCGGGGACCCCTCAGCCGGTACGGGCGGGGGCGGACGGGCCGTTGGTCGGAGCCCGGAGCGCCCCCGGCCCCAGCCTCGGGTTCCAGCAGTGGCCGGACCCTCTGGAGGCGCAGCGCGGGCCCATGGCCCCGACCTTCCTCCGGGTCCGCCCGCCGGCGCCCCTGCCGTCCCTCCCCGCCGCCGGCCGCGTCACTGCGGCCGCCCCGCCCCTTTCCTGGGCCCGGTTGGCCCTCCCCACTCCCGCGGGGTCCCGGCAGCCCCGCCCGCGGCGGAGGAGGGCGGCCCCTGCCTTCCTTCCCCAAGCCGGCCGGGGAAGAGGCAGTTCTCCAAATGCTAGCGCTTTTTACTCCTTCTATGTTCCTTGGGATCCCCTAAGCACTCGTGGTTCCTATCTCCACCCTAGCCCAGCCCTTCTGGGTGCCCTGGAAATATGGCAGGACCCCATCCCCATTCTCCCCAGCCCTCGAACCTGGGACCCGGGGTAGGGGAAATGCCTCAGCCCACAAAGTCTGGCGAGAAGCAGTGGTTTAAGGCTTGCCTCTTCTGAGGGGCCGGGGTTCCAGTGCCCCAGGCCTCTAGGGTCATTCAGCTACAGGCAGAGGGCTGTAGTCACTCTGAAACCTTGGTCTAGCCCCTGAGTGGGGCCCCACGGCTTTCCCCACTGATGCCTTCCGGGTCCACAAGTCTGGCCAACCAGACCCTGGGCAAAGGCTGAGACACCTGAGGGCTGGGCTCATGGGACCACACCCAGCCAGCTAGAAGGTGCTGGGACAGTGGATGGCAGCATGGGGCTGGGTCTCAGCCCTGTTGGAAGCCACTCCTCTCCCCTTGGCTCTGTTTCCCAGGTGCTGGGGAGAAGGAAGCAGTGCCCCCTCTCCTCTGAGGAGTCAGTATGTATTCAGAGCCTCCCAGGGCTGACTTGGAGTTTAAGATGTTAGGGCACGAAGGCATGTGAGGGCCTGGCTTACATGATCTGACATTTCCACCCTGCCAGGCATGACTGCCAATCCAGAGAACCCTCTAGGCCCAGGCGGGCCACCGTGCCCTCCCGCTGTGGAAGCTGTTAAGGCCTTGCGCTGCCCCCTGGTGGCACCACGTGTAGGAGGGTAGGGCTCTCAGCTACTGGAGCTCAACCCTTTCCGCTACTTACAACCGGGAAGGCTGAGGGCTGGAGAAGGGCAGGGTCCCCACCCAAGCCAATGGACAGCAGGGGCCAGGCAAGGCCAGGCTCAGTGGCCCTCTCTCCCACCACTGCACCGCCCCTTTCCCCTCCCTGAGTCTCATCTTTCCCAATTTCTTCCTGGCTGAGCAGAAGTACCACACTCAGAGGTGAGAGAACAACTCCAAATTATCTTTTATTTATACAAAAAGGGCATATTTAGCAAAAGACACTGAAAAAAGAGTCGCTATGGCCCAGGAGACAAGGCAGGGAGGTGACAGGCCTTCGGAGGCCCTGCTAGGGGAGGAGTCTGGGAAAAGTGGTGGAAAGTCCTGGGTAAGTGCTGAGTGGTGGGGGCCACAGAAAGGAGCAAGCTCCAGTTGGATCAACACTGTTCGCAGGTCATGGGTGGGACTCACAGCGACCTCGCTACTAACTCTCGAAAGAGTCCCAGTCAGTGCTGTCGACTGAAGTGAGAGCCCCCCTGGTTCCTGGAGGGCACCCACCAAGGGACACAGGACAGGAAGCCCAGGTTGGGAAGTGCAACTCGGGGTGAAGGCCAGGGAGAAGCAGGTGCTCTGCAGTGGCCAGGAAAGGTCCAGACTCGGTGGCGGAGTTGCGTCCTGTTACGTGCGGGCGTTCCGCTCTGTCTCTGCCAGGCATTCTCTGACTAGGGCCCGGGCATGGATGATGCCTGAGGTGGGGATGGGCAAGTAACATACAGCGACCCTCCACAGTCCCACCCCTGCCCTCCACAGGAAGACCCCTCCCTCCCCACCCCCTTTCCTTTCAGTGAAAGGGACCAGGACTATAATCTAATGAGGGGCCTAACGAGATTAGCGGCTTGGCTAATCCTCACATTTGTCCTGTTGAAAGACAAATGCCCTGGTCCTTCCCCGAAAACTGGCTCAATTTCAATTCAATTCAAAACACCTCTCTGGATAGTGACACCGGCCCTTGTCTAGGCTTGGCTCAAGTGGCCTCCAGATGTCCTTCCTTTCCTAAGGAAGGACTGTCCAGTGTTAGTCGCCTGAACAGGGAGGGTGGAGGCCTCACTTACCTCTCTTCAGGCGCTCCATGGCGCTCTTGCTGCCAGCATAGGTAGGCCGGATCTCTTTGCCCATCTCCTCTATGACCGATAGCAGGTCCGTGTAGGTGCTCTGAGAACCCTGGGCTCCGGGTGGCTTCATTGCCTATGTCAAAAAAGGACAGGGCAATGAGCTCAGGCCCCGAAGGGACCTCCAGTCCCCATCCATAGGCAATCCCTCGTCCCCACTCACCTGCACATAGCCCATGGAGGGCGGTCCAAAGTCGTTAAACAGGGGTCTGAAAGGGGCAGCGGCTCCCGGCACCGAGCCCGATGGCGATGGGACACTTCCGGCTGCAACATGCGCGAGTAAGAGGTCAGCGCGGGGCCGGGACGCCTCCTCCCAGCGTTCCAAACCCCCGACCGGATTCGCCCGATTCCCTCCGAAGGGATGCTTCCAGGCGCTCAACTTCAGGGACAAACCCCTCCCCCTGCGCTCCACCAACTAGCCCTTACATGACCACGCCCACTTCACAGGCCAGCAAACTGAGGCTCAGCGAGGGTAGGCGGCAGGCCCAATGTTGCAGAACTCAGGCCGTCTTCTCTTCGAGACCTCGACCACCCGGGCAGACGAGCAGGGGTAGAGCTGGATCCTCACCTGTAGGTACCGGGGTGCCGGGCCCAGGGGTGCTGGAGCCGGGGGTGCTGCTAGGGGCGGGGGCGATGGGTTTGTAGGACATCCCCAACTCTTGGGTGCGGCGGACGCCGGCCGGCCGCTCCTCCGGGGTTGGCTGCTTGGCCGCTCAGCCGCGCTCTGATTGGTAAACCGGCCGCACGCCCCTGGTAAATAGAGCTCAGGCCGGAAGGGCGGGCGAGCACCAATGCTCTCTCACTCCCGATTGGTGCGCCAGGACGTCACTCGGGCCTCCTCATTGGCCGAGACCGACCCCAACAGGCCGCAACCGCTGCTGATTGGTCTCCGCCTTTCGGACCTCGCACCTGTCTGCTCCGGATTGGGCGGTAGCTGACGCCTTACGCAATTGGCGAGTTCGCGGTCCGGGCCGGCGCGCTCTCAATCCGATTAGTCCCAAGGCCCGAGAGGCGGGGCCTCGGAAGCCGGGACCCGGGTCTGGTCGGCCGCGGTTCGCGCGGAGGGGTCTTCCCGGCGCGGGCGTCGCCCTCACGCTTCACTCGCGCTGCTTTGCACGTCAGCTTCGCACTGCCTGGTGTCGGTCCAGCTGGGCCTGCTATCGCTGCCGCCGCCACCACCGAGCGCGCCTTTCCACCGCTCTGAGTGCCGGAGGACGCAGGGCTTTGACGTTCGGAGCCCTGCGTCTCACCCCGTGCGCTTTTACGTCACCTTTCACCGGTTCAACAACCTTTCCCCGGTCTGCGCATGCGCCCTCCTAAAGCCTTCGTTTGTTCCTATGGCAACGGATCCCTCACCAACGCTACCACCGCGCCTCTACCAATTTGCCTCGTCCTCCGGTCCAGGCTGATGTTAGATCCGATGGCGACCTCAAAGACCCCTCAACCTGTCCCCCAAGACTCCGAACCTGACAACAGCAGGAACGCTCACCTCCGTTGACTACTCACCGCACCCCGGGCCCTGTACCAGACTGATCTTGGGTGAGAGCACCGACTGGAGTTAGGCTGATGGTTCGAATCTCATACCGCCCCCATCAGCGATTTCCTCTTGGGCAAGTTACTCACCTCAATATGCTTGGGTTTCCCCATCTTTAAGATGCGGACGTTAATAATAACTATCTTACAGGGTTGTTGTGTGGATAAATGAGTATTCATAAGGAGCTTGTTTCATTGTCCTCTTTACTGTCCATTTCTCCATCCAGATCCCTCCCCTCAAATCTCATTCCTCACAACCCTAGATCTTAGACTCTCCTCCAAACAGTAACCCTTTCTGCCGGGCTACTTCTCCTCAAAACTTCACTGGCCTTGTGTACCCTTCATGCCCCAGGTCTGTAGATTTTCCTCATCTCCAGGACATTCATTCATTCATCCAACAGACATTTTCTTTCTTTCTCTCTTTCTTTTTTTAAAGATTTTATTTATTTGAGAGAGACAGAGCGAGAGCACGAGCAGGTGGGAGGAGCAGAGGGAAAGGGAGAAGCAGACTCCCCGCTGAGCATCAGGGAGCCCGATGGGAGGCTTGATCCCAGGACCCTGAGATCATGACCTGAGCCAAAGGCAGACGCTTCACCAACTGAGCCACCCAGGTGCCCCAACAGACATTTTCTGACTCCATCCTCCATCCCAGGCCTTGTGCCGAACACTGATGATATGGAAATAAACTGGCCATGGCTTCTGTCCTCAGGGAGCTCCTAGTCTCAAGGAGAGACAGACAGGAAAGCAAAGACACACTGTACGGTAAGACAGTGTGGAGACTGGTAGAGGATGCATTGGAACTTAGAGGAAGGAGCCTGCTTGGGGACATCACAGGAGTCTTCCCAGAGGAGGTGGCATTCAATTGGTGAATGAACAAGTAAACTGTGATATATCCACAAAATGGACTATTTATTCAATGATGGAAGGAAATCATCTAGCCATGAAAAGACACAGATAGGCATTTTACTAAGTGAAAGAAGCCAGTCTGAAAAGCCTGACAGTCCAGAAAAGACAGACGTATACATAAGGTAAACAAATTACTGGTTGCCAGGGGTGGGAGGGGTAGAATTAAATGGGTAAAACGGGATTTTTTTTTTTTTTTTTTTTAAGACAGTGGAACTATTTTGTATGATACCGTAATGGTGAATACAAGATATTAAGCATTTGTCATAAAGAGTAAACTTTAATGTATGCAAAATTAAAGAAATCATTGAGGAGGTCAGGGGATCCCAGGAGGGAACGCAGAATGTGACAAAAGAATCTAGCTGTATCATAAATGAATGAGACGGGCGCCTGGGTGGCTCAGTTGGTTAAGCGACTGCCTTCGGCTCAGGTCATGATCCTGGAGTCTTGGGATCGAGTCCCGCATCGGGCTCCCTGCTCGGCAGGGAGTCTGCTTCTCCCTCTGACCCTCCTCCCTCTCATGCTCTCTGTCTCTCATTCTCTCTCTCTCAAATAAATAAATAAAATCTTTAAAAAAAAAAAATAAATGAATGAGACAGCTTCACTGAAGGGGTGGGAGAATAAGGTGCTAATCTGGAAATGAGTGGAGTCTGTAAGAATGAATGCGAAGGAACTGCAAGTAAGCATGTACTCTAGTTGGTGAAGTGGTTTCCTTGGCCTATGGGTTAACAATTCTGAAACCACTGCACACATATGCCAGAATTGAAAATTAAGTCAATTAGGATGGAGGAGTTCTCATTGTTGGAATGAGAAGTGACGAGTAAGCAAGGGGAGGAGGCTAGCCTGATCCACGTGATAATGGGTTGGAATTGGAGACATCAATATGAACCCTTGTTTATTTATTTATTTTTAAAGATTTTATTTATTTGAGAGAGAGAATGAGAGAGAGAGAGAGAGCATGAGAGAGAGAGCATGAGAGGGGGGAGGGTCAGAGGGAGAAGCAAACTCCCCGCCGAGCAGGGAGCCCGATGTGGGACTCGATCCCAGAACTCCAGGATCATGACCTGAGCCAAAGGCAGTCGCTTAACCAACTGAGCCACCCAGGCGCCCCAATATGAACCCTTGTTTAGCTCAATATAGATACAGTCAGTTGCATAGAGAAATATTTAAAAATTGTATATACACAGATTAGTGTACATACATATCTCCTCTATCTGCTGAGAGGGCCTAGAAGCAACCTAGCACCCAGGTCTTGGTTTCTAATGGCATTCTCCAATAAAATGAACCAGAGTTCCTTGGAGAAATGGCTAATTCTAAGACTGGGGCAGGAAATACACAAGATAATCCTATAGCATCTTATAGTACCAAAACGTAAGAAAATGCTAAAAATACAAAAAACAGAAAACCCCAAAACCCCAAATGCCACCATGATGGGTATATGCCAAAGGGACACAGGAGCCAGCTGAAAGGCCTCCCAGTGGCCAAAGCTGGAGCGATTTGAAAATTGAAAGTGTTGGATTATAACTTGTACAAAATAAATACCTATGAGCGCAAATATATATATATATTTGAATAAATAAAGGGAGAGAAGAGACAAATCTATATAGAAGAATTCCAAGTAGTTTGTGTAGATACTCTGCCCTTAATAAGGTAGATTATAACCCCTACCCCTTCAGTGTGGGCTGTACATAGTGACTTTCTTCCAGAGAGTGTAGTACATAATGGGAGAAAGAAAAAGTAATTTTATAGTGTAGAAATGTGACACACACACTACCTCATGCCGGGTGATCAAGGTCCACATCAATAGTGATGTCATGTTGATAGTATGCACCCTTAATTGGATGGCTTGAGAAGGGCACTTGACCTCTGTGGTCATCCTCCTGCCAACCCATAACCCCAGACTAATGAGAGAAACATCAGACAAATCCCAATTTAGGGATGTTCTATAAAATACCTGAGCAGTCGTACTTAAACTGTCAAGATCATAAGGAAACAAGGGAAGTCTGAGAAACTATCACAACCAAGAGGAGTCTGAGAAAACATGATGCCTAATGTAATGTGGTGTCCTGGATGGTATTCTGGAAGAGCAAAAGGATAATCAGGGAAAAAATGATGAAATCTGCATAAAATATGGGCTTTAGTTAATAACAGTGTGTCAGTCTTAGTTCATTAACTGTGACAAATGTACCATTCTAATGTGAGATATTAATAGTGTGTGATGGTTAATTTTAAGTGTCAACTTGCCTGGGTCACAAGTGCCCAGATAGTTAGTCAAACATGATTTTGGGTGTGTCTGTGAGGGTGTCTCCGGGTGCAATTATCATCCATTGAATTGGCAAAGTGAAGATATGGCCCTTCCTGTGGTGGGTGGGCCTTATCCAATCAGTTGAAGACCCGAATGGCACAAAAAGGCTGAGTAAGAGGGAACTTCACCTGCCCGACTGTTGAGCTAGGACATCAGTCCTCTGCCCTCAGACTAGAACTTACACCATCAACTTTTCTGGTTCTCAGGCTGTCGGGCTCAGACTGGAACCGAACCTCCAGTTCTCTTGGGTCTCCAGCTTGCTGATTGCAAATCTTGGGACTGCTCAGCACCCATAATCACCTGAGCCAGTTCCTTGCAATAAATATCTTTACACACTACACACACACACACACACACACACACACGTATCTCCTGTTGGTTCTGTTTCTCTGGAGAACCTTGACTAACACAGGAGAAGCTGACCGAGGTGGACTGTATACGGGAACTCCCTGTACTATCTTCAGGATAATTCTGTAAGCCTAGAACTGTTCTAAATAAAAGAAGTGGATGCGATATCATGATGTGGGTGACGGTTACCTGAGCGCACACACATGTAAAACTCATGAGCTGTACACTTAAGGTTTATACACCTTATTGAATGCTATCATCAGTAGTCAAACTATTTAAAGGGGACTTAATGTAAATCTGACTTTCCAGCTTCTTTTGGAAAATCAGAAGATCTCAGAGCTCCGGCCTGCTTCATCTGGCAACAGTTGCTGGGGTTGGGTGGCAGGTGCCCCCTTTAAGCAGAGAAGGGGCTCTTAACTTGGCACACTCTCTGCCTACTCACTGTTCCTTCCCGGCCCTGCTCCCAGCTCCAGCAGTTACCTTGTTGGGACCCTCCGGGCCAGCAGCCTTTTTGGGGTAGAAGGGCACGTTTGGTGCCAGCAGATACGTGGCAGCCAATTAAGACCAGCCCATCGTCGCCTCCCGCCCCTGCCCCAACCGCAGAGCCTGCCAGGCTGGGAGCCAGGGGGCAGTGGGATTCTGGTCTTCCTGCGACACACTTCCATACTACCCCCAGCCCCTGCGGAGGGGACAGACATCTCAGGCAGCAGTGCCATCTGGGCCGGCCAGCGGAGGGTGGTGGGAGCGAGGGTGGACCACAGCTCCCAGAGAGAGATCCCGTAATTGAGTATTAGGATTAATTGGGATCTGCCGGGCGAGTGAGTGGTGCTGAGGCTGCTGCAGCCAACCCTCGCACCTCGGTGTCCAGGCTCTGGGCTGCGCGGGCCACCAGTAACCGCCCGCCTTCTCCGTCCCAAGGCCATCTTGTTGGCAGCGGGGATGGTGAAGCCCAGGCAGGGGCGCTGAAAGCTCCCGCCCCTTCTTGACCAGGAGGTCAGGGCTCCCCTCCCTCCCGGCGGGCAGGCACAGCAGCGGGTCATGCAGCGCTCTGCAGAGCAGGTGTTTGCTGCAGCTAGGAGAGCCTGAGGCCCGGGGCCTCCCTGACTCCGAGGCACCCTCTCCCGTGCACTGGAGCCAGGGGGTGAGTCCCACCTCCGCTTCGTCCTAATTGTGTGTGACTCTATGCCAGCCCTCATCCTCCCAGAGCCTTCTGGTGCCGGGAGCAGGGGCCGGATTAACCTGGGGACAATGGGGGGGGGGGTCACGACCCTCCTGAACAGGAGGAGTGTGACGCAACCCAAGTCACACTTGGGGAAGAAGAATCTGGCAGCACATGCCAGGGCATGTGTCGCCCTGGGCCTGGCAGGAGGCTTTTTTACAGGATGAGGGGCCGAGTGCATCCCAGCTCTGGGAGAAGCAGGTGGCGTTTCTTGACACTTGCTCTGGGATGGGCCCAGGATCCAGAAAAGGCCCCTGTCCACCTGGAGTTCACAGTCGAGGGGTCTTACAGCCCAGGACTTAACTTTTGGGGGCCAAAGACTGGGTCCTCCAGGGTACAAAAGTGAGAGGTAAAAGCCATCTCCCCAGGCCCCAAGATACTTTATTGTTAGAGAGACAGGGATGGGCATGGGGGCTTGGTGAAGCAGTGGGGGTGAGGGCAGGCCGGGGTGTTACACACAGGCAGGGTAGGAAGGAGAGGGGGAGGGTCATTTGGAGGCAGGGGGCTTCCTGGCTGTGGTCCCAAGTCCTGTCTGCTGCCTCCAGCTTCTGTGCAGGCTCAGCGAGACATCATTCGCACAAACTCTGCCAGGACAAAGCCAAGGTTGCAGGTCTGCTCTCTGGAGCCCAATCGCTGTGAGACCAATATACTGGCCTTGAGGTGGGAGGGAGTGCGGTCCAGGGCGGGGCCTGCAAGGGAGTCTTCTGAATCTGGTAGGGAATAGGCCTTTGGGCTAAGAAGAGGGGCTTTGTTTTATGGGGAAAACAAAAAACAAAAAAACAAAACCCTTGTAACTAAACCTATTTCCCTTTTTGCTTTGGCTGCTAGGAAGCTCAGGAACAACTTTGGGGCCTGCTTTGGAGAATTTCTACATACTGATTTTCCTTGGCTTCCTATTATTATTTAACCCTTGTTTTCGCCCTGTGGGAATCCAGCATAGAGCAAGAACTGGGTTCTGGTCAGCTCGCCTGGCTTCACATCTTGGCTCCATCCACATCTTTTGCTAAGCATTCACACTTGCCCAAGAATTAACTTTCTTGTCCTGCTTACGGGGAGAGGACATGGAGTGCTCAGCCCGGGGTCTGGCACGCAGTGACAACGCTCCTTTCATCCTTTCCTTGCCCGTTAAAAACCTCCCAGGGCGTGTGGCACTGAGCGCAGAGGGCGGCGGGTGGTACCTTCAAAGTCCACCAGGCCGTCCCCGTTGAGGTCAATGTCATGGAGGATCTCGTCCACCTCCCGCTGGCTGAGGCGCTCCCCCAGCAGGGCCTTGAGGGCTGCTCGCAGCTCAGCCAAGCTGATGCAGCCGTCCCCGTTGGTGTCAAACTGTGGTGGCGTTGGTCGTAGTATTGAGTCCCCGATCGAATCATTCATTCACTCAGGCCTCACTCACGGCAGACCCGCGGCCCCCCGCCTGCCCTCCAGCCCCAGTGGCCGTACCTCCCGAAAGGCGTCCCGTAGCTCCCGGACGCCAATCATGTCTGCCGTCTCTGCCAGCAGCTTGGGGCCCATCAGCTCCACAAAGTCTTCAAAGTCCACCTTTCCACCACCTGGGGGCCATGCCCATCAGAGACCCCAGCAATCAGGGACCCCTGCCCAGCCCTGGCTCCCCCCGCCCGCCTCTCCTGGCCTCTGGCCCTCTCCCCTGCCCCACAAAGTGGGCCCTTCCCTCTTGAGGGGGCCCAAGCTGGATCATCTGTGTTTTCTGGTGGTTTTTCTTAATTTTTCTGAAGACTTTGGTTGGGTTTAAGTCCTGGCTCCAATGACCTGGCTCTGTGACCTTAGCCAAGTCACTTAAGCTTCCAGAGCCTCAGTTTCCTCATGTTAGAAATGGGGATAATGGTCCTTGCCCTCCCCACCTTGTAGGGGATGGTGAGATTCTTCAGAGGCAGAGAAAGTGCCTTGAGAATGAGCAGGGTCCCGGGCTCTGGGGGCCGACTTGTGTGGGCACCTGCCTTCCCTGGGCGGCCCAGCTGCTTGAGCCATGGCCATGGTCTCTGGAGGACTGGGGGTGGGGCAGGTCTGAGGCACATACTGATTTGCTGTGATATCTCGATGAGCTCCATCTCAGTGGGCATGTAGCCCAGCGTCCGCATGCAGGCGCCCAGCTCCCGGTAGCCGATGTAGCCGTCCCGGTCTCGGTCAAACTCCTGGAAGGCCACCTGCAGCTCTGCCGGGCAGGGCGGGGTCAGCTCCTCCCACACGACCCCGGGACCCCAGCCTGGACCAGCACACCCTTCTTCCCTTGGTCTAATCACTTCCTCCTTGTAAACATCAGTTTCTCTGCCACTTGAGCATCTTGGCACATGCTATTTCTTTAATTCATTCTTTCAACAAATATTTAAGGAGCACCTACTATGGGCCAAGCTCTGCTCTAGGTACTGGAGATATGGCAGGAAGGGAGGGAGGGAGGCAGGGGAGGGAAAGGAAAGGAAACAATCCCTAACCTCATGGAGCTCACGTTCTGGAACACTCTACCCTCTTCTGGTCCTTATGTCACCTACTCAAGAAAGTCTTCCCTCTACATTGGGTCCCCTCCAGCTCATTTGTTCATTTCCTTGAGAGCACTTCGCACCATTTGTACTCATAGTTGACTTATTGACATCTGTCCCCGGAGGACATGGGCCACATCTGTCCAGTTTGCCCCCTTCCCCAGGGCTCCCGGCACAGGGCTAGGCACACGGTAAGCACCCAGGAGGTGTTTGCCGAGTGAACAGATATGAAAGTGGCCCTTGACCCACCTGGCAGATGAGATCTGGGAACTGGCAGCTGGGGGCTCTGTCGGCCCCTCCCCGTTCAGTCTGGTCCCCATCTCCTCGATCTCCCACAGCCTCCTCCTTGCCCCCAGTTCCTCCTGGAGACTAGCTGAGGCCCCACCCAATGCCCACCCCTCTGGAGACTCTAGTCTTTTCAAAAACCCTTTACCTTCGATCTCCTCTGGCCGCAGCTCCCGGTCCTGGGGGGCACAGAGAGGTTAAGAATTCCCTGGACCACCCAGGCACCTGCACCCCTTCCTCTGGTTCTTTGGGGCCCCCCACTCAGCACCCCCAACGGGATGGGCAGGGCCTGTGTCTGTCTGACACTGCTCAGACCTGCTCCTACCCATTTCTGCTGACTGGCCTGGGTGTCTTGGGCCCCCCCTTCCCTGCCCCCTGCCCAGATCTTTCCCAGGGCCCACCTCCTGCCCCCACCCTCTTGTAGGGCTCAGAGCTCCATTTGCCAGAAGTGGATCTGGGGTCGGGCAGAACCTCAGACTTGGCCCCGGGGACCTCAGTGTCATTGTCTGTCTCTTGTTCTCTCTGTCCCTCTCCTGGAGGCCCTGCAGCCTCCCTACCCACCCCTTGGTGGCTGTCTCTGAGGTTCTCCGGGTCTCTCTCTGTCCTCTCCTCTCTCATTCCTGGCATGTCTCCCTGGGTCTTCCCCCTGTTTGATCTTGTTTCTGTGTCTCCACTTTTCTTTGCCCCACCCCCTGGATCAGTGTGCCTTTGCTCCGAAGACCCCACTCCATCCTCTCCCCCCTACTCAAGGAGAGGCAGAGAGGAGGCGAAAGCAGGGGCGGCTGTACATACGAGCTGGGTGGCGGCGATGCTGGGCCGCAGGAAGATGCAGGCGGGCCCCACCAGGCTGTTGAGCACCGAGTAGCCCTGGATGCCCGGCCCTGGGCCCCCCTGCTCCTCAGGGCCGGGGCCGGGGCTGTGGCGGGAGCCCCCTGGGGGGGAGCTGGGCCACCGCCAGTGGTCCTGCAGCAAAGCCAGCTCTGAGCTGGGGTAGCGGCCCCTCCGCCCTCATTTACCAGCCTTTCCCGTCTTTGGAACCCGGCCCAGGACAGTGAGGGCTCTCACCCATCAACACTCTAGGCTTGAAGTGTCCATCCCCTTATTGTTCAGTTGGGCTAACCGAGGCCCCCCGAAAAGGAAGGGACTGGGCCAAGGTCACTCAGAAAGCCGGTGGCGGAATGGGACCTTGAGCTCAAGCTCTGCACGTCCCATCTCTGACTAGCAGAGGGCAGGGGCAGCCGGCACAGGCAGCTGGATGGGCAGCTGGGGGGCCTGATGAGCTTGGCAGGGAAGGCCCAGCGGTCCTTGGGAGGGGCTAGAGTCTGGGGCCTTCCCCGGGGAAATCTGGATTGGTCTAGGGCAGTGGGAACCAGCCCCTCTCTCCCCCTGCCATGCTCTATCTCTAACCCCAGCCCAGCCCTCACACGGGCTCTGCCCACCCCACCTGACCCTTCCAGGCTACAGCCCGGTCTCCTGGCCTTGGCTTCTCCCCCTTAGCCGTCCTACCTTAGGGCCCCGGTGTCGAGGCCACTTGGCACAGTTTCCCATGGGCTCCTGAACCATGCTAGGCCTGGAGTCCTGGGGGCAGCCCAGGCCTGGGCCTCAGTGGATGCTGTGGGCTCCTGCCAGCCCCCAGCTGCTCCCAGTGAGAGTCTGGGAGCACTGCAGGGGATTTTCCCGGGGATTTTCCCACGGTTTTGTGGGGAAGATTGGGAGCGGGTGGGCAGGCGGGGAGCCCTGGGCACGGGGGCTTGGGTCCTAATCCAGGATTATCTCTGAGCATCTCTGCTGGTGAGGGGGGCCACTCAGGACCCAAGGCCCCCTGGAAGGCACAGCCTTCCTGTGCTCACTCCTGAGGGTCTTCCAGATACCCCCTCTCCAGCGCTTTCTCCCCCAACCCCTACCCATAATCTCCCCCAGTCAGTAGAGATTTAATGTCTTCAGAAGCAGGGCCTGGACCTGGGAGGAGGACATCAGGTGCCCGGTGTGCCGGGGAGGGCTGGGACACCAGCCCTCCGTATGGACTCGGCACACCCTCCCTCTACTCCCTGTTCTGAGAGGAGGCAATCTTGGCCCAGTCCAGGAGGTTCCTGCCCCTCCCTGCCAGGACCCTTGCTCTCACCTTGGAGCACCTGCCCACCCTGGCTGCCCTCGGCACCCCTGCCTGGCCCCTGTACTCAGGTAAAGAGTGGAAGGGGGCCAACTCTGGGAGCTGTGGGCTGGATGCAGGGCTCAGTGAGGGCAGAAGTGGGCAGAGACACCAGCCTCCTGGGCAGCTGACAGACCCACTGAGCCCTCCATCAAAATGCACGTCCCGGGTCTCCTCCCTGAGCTCTGCCCTGGATCTGTCCTACAGGGCCCCCGTTAGAGTGTGGGGTCCCCGCTGTTCCCTCATGGTACCCTCAGTTGCCCCACACCCCTGTCCCCTTTACCTGCCCGTAGGCCGCCTGCACCTGGGCCTCCAGCTCCCTGAGGAGTGCCCGCTTCCTGGTGGCTGCTGGGCTGGCAGGAGCCTGGCTGGGCCCTGGAGTGCCCTCAGAGGGGCTGGGGTCCCCCGCAGGGAGACTGCCATCTGCCTGGCCCTGGGGAAGGGCCATGGAGACGGGGGCTTGGGGCCTCCTGCTCCCACTCTGGTCGCCCAGTTCCTGTGGGAGGGTGGCTTAGTGGGCAGCTGTGGGTGGGGTCCCACAGGGTCCCTGCTACTCTTTTCTCTGTTCCTCTCTCCACAGGCCCAGGGCCCCCAAATCCTGTAGCTTTCCTAGCTCCCCAAGCTGCTTACACAGTCCCTTCCCCAATCCACCTGCCTCCAGCCCCACGCTGGCCACAGACTGAGCCCTGGGCACCCCCCACCCTGGGCCGCCCTTGCAGACCCCCAGCCGCCTGGTCTTTGCAACCCCCATGCTCGCTTCCGTGCTGTTCTGTCTTGCTCACCGCCCCCTCTGCCCCCTCAGCCCTCAGCTCTGTGTCTATCCCACCTGCAGCCCCATGCCACTCCCTGCACCCTGCTGACATCTGTCCAGCTGTGTCTCTGTGGGTCTCTCTGACCGCACATGCCCATCTCTGTCCTTCCCTCCCTCTGTGGCATGAGAATCTCTCTCACATTGGTCTGTCCGTCTTTCTGTCTGTCCACCCTTGCTCTTCCTATTCTCCCCACCATCCCCCCTCCCAGGATGACTCCTGGGTTCTGGAAAGACAGCCCCCCCCCAACTCGAGCCTGCCCCCAGACATGCCCCCTTCTCCCCACCCAGAGCCCCAGGGCAGCTCTGAACCCCCCCACCTTCTACCAGCACCTCCCACCTACCTTCTGCTGACCTCCAACCTCTTGCTCCTCAGGGCGAAATGTGGGGCTGGGCCAGACAGCCCCCACTGGCCTCTTGTGCCCCTTTGTTATGCCCCCAGCCCTCCTCCTGCCCAGCTGCCTGGTCTTCACCTCCCACAATGAGGTCAGTTGTCCTGCCCCAGCTCTGCTCCAGGCCCCTCATGATTTATTCACCTGCTCCCCGCGCCAGCCTTTGTCTGAGGGAAACAGATCCCACCAGACACCTGCCACCCGAGCTGGTGGCTCTGGCCTTGCTCAGCCACACGAGCGGCCACCCATTCATGTATTCCTTTTGCAAACATCTGAGGCCAGCTGGGACTGAGCCTCAGGGGCTCTACAGACTGGGTCTGTCCTGAGGGTCCTGCTCCCAGGCACATCGAACTCAGGAAGGGGCCACAGACAGTCTCCAGGTGCTTGGGAGCACTGGCCCAGACAACAGGGGGGCTTCATGGAGGAGAAGAGAGGATGGGGCGGACTTTTAGGCATTGCCTGCTAAGGTTTAACCCGTGCTCAGCCTTGGATGAGCGCTGGGACCCCAGCAGGGATCAACTGTGAATGTGGAATATTCCAGGAACTGGCATCCAGCAGGGTATGTTAGGTAGAGGGAGGCAGGAGGGAGGCAGAAGTCAGTAGCCCCTGGAGAGGGTATGGGTGGCGAGAGGCCAGAGAAAATTTCAGAGGGGCTGTATCTTCAACAAGCGTCATGGAGTACCTACTATGTGCCTTCCTGGGTGTTGGGAACCAGTCCCTGCCTTCTGGAACCTTCCAGCCAGTGGGGGATGCACATTCAGCAAGCCCAGAATGACTATGGAGGAGAACAGGCTGTTGAGAGGGAAGAGAATGAGACCTTGCTGTGACAGGGGCTGAGGATGTGGCGTGGGAGCCAAGACCAGAGAGATGGTGGGAGTGACCACCTGAAGGGAAGGGTGGCCAGCAGGCAGAGGGAGCAGCCTCCAGCCCTGAGCATGGCTGAGGATCTGAGGAAGGGTCAGGATTCAGAAGTGAGCGGACGCCGGCCAAGTGGTCAAGGGTGGGAAGGGCTCCTTGTGACCGCTCAAGTTGATCACTTGAAGGTTCAGCCTTCCCCAGCCTGCAACCTTCCTGTCTGCCCTCAGGGTTTCGCCTCCTCCTGGAGGCCAGAAGGGTACTACATCCCAGGCAGCATTGCAAACATCCTTCAGACGCAGGAATTCTAGCATTTTCTGCAAGATCTTATAGAAGGCCTACAGGCCGGGATTTCCCTGTGTGCTAACTATGTGGCCCTCAGCAAGGTATTTCACCTCTCTGAGCCCCAGTTTCCTTATCTGGAAAATGGCGGTTGACCTAGGCCTCCTGGTACCTTTGTGAAAATTAAGTAAGAGACCTAGCAGGTTCCTGGCACATAGGAAGGGCTCAAAAAATGGTGGATGCCATGTGTGACGAATGATCCTATGTCCAAATGACCATCTAAGAAGGTGGGAAGTGGGAGAAATGTGTGCCCCAAAGTATAAGCCAAAGTAGTGGGGGCATAAACTGGTCAGAGTATAATGGATAAAAGTGTTTTCCATCAAGAAGCAAAGCCTTTGTATCTAGGTGGAAAAAGTCCGGCGTGGAAATCCTTCCTCACTTGTATTCAATTAACGACATACTAGGGTATTCATTTTGATGCCCTTGACTTGCCCAATCCAACTTGGCCAAGCTGGAGCTCCAGCTCCAGTGCCTAGCATGTCCACGTGGATCAGTGGTTGACAGACATGGATGGATGGGTGGATGGATGGATGGATGGACGGACAGATAGGCAGCTGACTGGATGGAAGGATGGGTAGATGATTTGATAGGCTAGTGGTTAAATAGTTGGTAGATGGATGGATAGACAGGTGGAGGATGGCTGGGTGGGTAAATGGGTAGCTGGATGGATGGAGAGATAAGTAGGTAGATGTTCTGATGGACTGCTGGTCAAACGTTTGGTTGTTGGATGGGTGGACGATTGGATAGATGGGTATATAGATGGACAGACAGAGAGATGGATGGAGGTAGATAGATGGCTGGGTGGATGGACTGCTCATGAAGGCTTTATATTCTTCATTGAAAGAGTCAATTAGAATGGAGACCGTATCTTACCTATTCTGGTGTTTGCCATGATGCCTAGCCCACTCATAGCCTGATACATACTAGTCAGGGTGTGAATGAAACCTTGTGTCTATCTCTTCCAGTCTGAGCTGTGATTCTTCTTTTTATAAAAAAAAATTATTATTTAAGTAGGCTCCACGCCCAACTTGGGACTTGAACTCACAACCCCGAGATCAAGAGTCGCATGCTCCACCGACTGAGCCAGCCAGGCAGCCCTGAGCTGTGATTCTCCTGATGGCAAAGAAGATGGCTCCTTCTCCACCCTGTTCCCCACAAGTCACCCCAGGCTTGGCACACAGAACCATGTAGAGATACTATTTCACACTCACCAGGATAACTAAAGTGAAACAGACAGTAGCAGTGTTGGTAAAGACGTGGAGAAGTTGGGGCCTTCGCAGGCTGCTGTTGGGTTTACAAAATGGTACAGCCACTTCGGGAAACAGTTTGGCAGTTCCTCAAAATGAGCTACCATGTGATCTAGCAAGTCCACCCCTGGGTATGTACCCAAGGGAATTGAAAGCATAAATTCCTGCAAAAGTTTGCACACAAATGTTCATAGCAGCCTGACTCATAGAAGCCCAAAAGTGAAACAACCCAAATGTCCATCATTGAAGGAATGGGTAGACAAAATGTGTATGCCCATGTCACGCAATATTACCCAGCTGTAGACAGGAATGATGCACTATTTTTTTTAAAGATTTTTATTTATTCATTTGAGACACACAGATACACACACACACACAGAGCATGAGCAGGGGGAGAGGCAGAGGGAGAGGGACAAGCAGGCTCCCCACTGAGCCAGGAGCCTGACGTGGGGCTCGATCCCAGGACCCCGGGATCATGACCTGAGCCGAAGGCAGACGCTTAACCAACTGAGCCACCCAGGCGCCCCAGGAATGAGGCACTGTTACACACTATGACATACATGAACCCAAAAACATTCTGCAAAGTGAAAGCAGCCAGATCCAAAAGGCTACCCAGTGTATGATTCCAGTTATATGAAATACCCAGCATAGGCAAATCCATAGCAACAAACTAGATTAGTGGGGATGGGAGGAGGGGCATGAGGAGTGACTGCCCATGGGTACAGGGTGTTTTTTGGGGGGTGATGAAAATGTGCTGGGACTACTTAGGGGTGATGGTTGCACGACACTGTATATACTAAAACCACTGAACGTACACTTTATAAGGGTGACATCTAAGTAGCAACAAAGCGGTTTGTTTATATTTTTAAAAACTGCCAGAGACAGGTGCTGATATACACGTGGACTGGAGGTGCGGGGATGGGCACAGGGAGGTTCCTGGCCCACTGGGCTGGGAAAACTGTGCTTTTGGACCCCAGCAGAGGAAGCCCCGGGGTGGCCACGGAGCTAGGCCACGGAACTAGTCCACCGACTTGTCTGGGGAGCCAGAGGACTGTGGGTAAAAGCAGCCCCCTGGGACACCACCGAATAGTGCCGAGCTGAGCTGGGAGACAGGCTGAGTGTGATGGCTGGAGGGTGTGAGCCGGCAGGAGGCTGGCCCACTAGGCAGGAAGGGGTCTCCCAGGCCTTTGATGCTTGTGTGCAAAGGGAGGGCATGAATGTTCCAGGCCAGAGCAGGTGAATGAACCTCTGTGAACCTTGGTGTCCTCATCAGTATAATGCGAACAAGGCTCCCTCCCTCTCAGGATGTGGTGGAGATGAAATGAGACCACTTCCATGAAAGCTCTTTGTAAGCTGCTAAGTGCCGGGCAGATGTTCCTCCAGCTGTGAGTCAGGGATAGAACCCAGCCCTGGCCCCACCTCCCCCACCCCTCCCAGCCCCAGGCAGCTGTGGGCTCAAATGAGGCTAAGGGATGCTCCTGATTAGGCACATTTTGGGTTTTCCCCCCAGGCTTTAGGTGGGTACTGCCCTAGGGAAAGATACCTTCCTCTCTCCTCCTGGCTCTGACAGGAAAAACTGGCTGAGAGATGTCTGGTTCAGTCAGGCTCCAGTTCCCGCGGATGACCACCACCCCCACTGAGACACCCCACAACCCCTGCCCCCACCCAGGAAGGGGCAGCCAGAAGTGGGCTGGGGGTGCCATCAAGGGCCCCGCAGGGAGGCAGGCACTGGGCTCTGCCTGGAAGAACACAGCCCCCTCAGGCCCAGGAGGTCCTGCCCATTTCAGTCTGTCTATCTTTCCATCCACCCATATCCCCAGGTCCAGTTGGTATTTGAAGAGTGCGTTAGCATTTAGACTCAGACAAAACATGGTTTGGAGATAACAAGCCTTTGCAGAAGAAAGACTGAGGGTTAAAAGTCAGGCCCCTGAAGCTAGCCAGCCCTGGCTCTAAGTCCTGTTGCCTAGCTGTGTGACCTTGAGCAAGTCACTTAACCTCTCTGGGCTTCAGTTCCTCCTCTGTAAAATGAGGATCAGAACAATACCAAGTCCTGGGGTGGTATAGGACTCTGTAGAGTCCTCGACACAGTCCTCAGCCCCTAAGGGTTTGCCGTAATTATTATTCCGGAGAGAGGAGGTGTAAATGGATATGCCTATCGAAATTGCACTCATTCATGCAAGAACATTTAATGAGCACCTACTGTGTGCTGGTGCTGGGGACCCAGCAGCTAGCTGGAGACTCAGACCCGGCGGTCTGGGGGCCCTGAGCGGTTCTGTGGGTTTGGGTGTGGCCTGGATGCTGGTAGTTGCTGTGTGATGCTGAAGTCAGTACCCTTCAGGCAGGGTACACGGCGCCGAGGTGCAGGTGAGCCTGTCCGGCCCTGCCCCCGCCACACCCAGCCTTGCCCAGGGCCAAGCTCCGCTCAGGGACTCGGTGCATTCCTGGGTGGGGCGAGAACGGGGGGGGGGTGGAACAGACCATAAATATAAGACCCCTGGGCTCGCTGCCACTTCCGGCTGCTTGCTCTTCCGCGTCACCGCGACCTAGTGAGTAGGGTCTGGACCAGGCTGGGGGGGCGGGGGGCAGGACCCAGGCTGAGCCACCCCCTTCTCGGTGCAGCTCCGTGGGGGGATCCTCTTTCACGCCCTGTCTGTCTGTCTCTCCTAGTGCCGCCCTACACCATCGTCTACTTCCCCACCCGAGGTGCGGGCCCTGCTCCTCCAGGAGGGCGAAGGGCACAGGCGGAGCCAGGCCGCCCGCCCAGGCTGCTCCCTGGGGTCCCGCCGGGGGGCCGGAGGCTGGACAAGGCGTCTCGGGTCGTGGGGCGGGGCCGGGGGGGGCGGGGCCGGCTTTCCCAGGGCCGCGTCCTCTCGGTGTCCTGGCTGGCTTCGCTCTGTCCGCATCGTGCGGCACCATGGGCTGGGGTCTCCGCCTGTCTCCCTCTCCGTGGTCTCCACTGTTCCTCCGTGGTTTATCTCTTCAGCAGGCTCTGCAGCTTCTGTCCGGTCCCCACACTCCTGACCCCTCCCCAGGGCGCTGTGAGGCTGGGGTCTCCGCACACATCGCACCCCGCTCCCCGTTCCCCCCTCCCCCAGGGCGCTGCGAGGCCATGCGCATGCTGCTGGCTGACCAGGGCCAGAGCTGGAAGGAGGAGGTGGTGACCAAGGAGAGCTGGCTGCGGGGCCCGCTCAAGGCCTCCTGTGTGAGTGACTGCGCCCTGGCAGGGGGCAGGTGCTGGGCCTTCGTGGGGCAAAACCAGGGTGGGGGGCAGCTGAGCTCAGCGTCTCTTACTGACCCATGCCACGCCCCCCCCAGCTGTATGGGCAGCTCCCCAAGTTCCAGGACGGAGACCTCACCCTGTACCAGTCCAATGCCATCCTGCGACACCTGGGCCGCACCTTTGGTGAGTTCCGAGGTCATGGGCAGTCCAGTCCTGCAGAGTACCCGATGGGTCCCACGTGGATGTCCTGAGAACCAGAAGTCCTCCTGCATGGAGGACAGGCCAGATGACCCTAAAAGAAGGGGCAGGGCCTGGGTTAGGAGGGCTCTGCCAGCCAGATGGTGCCAGATGCATTCACGGTGCCCGTTGCCCAGAGGACAACTCCGAGGAGCCCGCCAGCCCCCACATACGTGCTGGTGTAGGCTAGAGGCCACTTAAGGTGTGTCCAGGGGCTTCACAGTAGGCCTCCTGCCCATTTTTTCCTGTTTTGGCCTCTTGAATCCAGAAAACCCATGCTCGCAGTGAGCAAGCCTGTGGCCTTGTTATAATGGTGGCAGGAACATGGCTGAGAGAGGTAGCTGCCTCTTTTTTGGCTAACTTTGGGGGGTCTAGACCAGCTCTGGGTCCCAGCAGGATGTGGCAATCAGGGAAGGGGACAGAGGAGTCTTGGTGGCAGCCAGGCCAAGCCTACCCTGACTTCTGTGGGACCCAGGGCGGGAGGACGAAGGCCTCTGACCACAGCTTGCCACCTCGTCCTGCCCCTGTGCTGTCCTGCGCTGCACATGGACCCACCAGTCCCCACAGCCCAGTGCTGTCCGGGCGCCACAAACAGCTGCCCCTCCGGCCCAGGGCACACGCACCAGAGGCTTGGTTCGCCCTTGCAGGGGGACAGATCTGGGGGAGGGAGCTTGGGGCCATTTGGGCAGGGAATTCCTGAGTCTCAGGATGGGACTTAGGATGTGACCGCGAAGGGGCATGGTCCTCAGCTGGGCATGTCCCCTTGGACTTTTTTTTTTTTTTAAGATTTTATTTATTTATTTGAGAGAGCGCGAGAGCTATATAGAGCAAGTTGGTGCTTGCAAGCGGTGGGAGGGGCAGAGAGGGAGGAGGAGGGAGAAGTAGACGCCACACTGAGCTCAGAGCCCTATTCAGGGCCCGATCCCAGGACCCCCAGATCACGGCCCAAGCTGAAATCAAGAGTCGGTCACCCAACCGACTGAGCCCCCTGGGCTTTTGGAGATGGGAGCGGCAGGGCCGGGCAGAGCGGGCCCTCCCAATCGAGGGACCTGGGCACCCCATCCTGAGCCCTGAACCTGATCCACTGCCTGGCTGCTGACCCAGGGCTCTACGGCAAAGACCAGCGGGAGGTGGCGCTGGTGGACATGGTGAACGATGGCGTGGAGGACGTCCGTAGGCACTGCAGCTGGCTCATCTACCGGAGCTACGTAAGCACTCAGGGCCGCGGCCCGGGAGCTCACCCAGGCCAGGCATGCTGGGGGCTGCCACTGGATCTCTGCCCTTTGCAGGAGGAGGGCAAGGCCAAGTATTTTCAGGAGCTGCCGGGGCACCTGAAGCCTTTTGAGACCCTGCTGATCCAGAACCAGGAGGGCCAGGCCTTCCTTGTGGGCGACCAGGTGAGTGCTGGGTCCGGCCCGTGGTAGATCCATTTCCCAGAAGGGCACACTGAGGCCCAGAGGGGAGCCACGGCAGGTTCGCTGGAGCAGCCAGGGTCCTGGCTCCCTGCGGCCCCTCCTCTTCTGACCCTGCTCAGGCCCTCTTCTGACCTCTGTCCTGCAGATCTCCTTCGCCGACTACAACCTGCTGGACCTGTTGCTGAATCACCAGGTCCTGGCCCCTGGCTGCTTGGACTCCCACCCCCTGCTCTTGGCCTATGTGGCACGCCTCAGAGCCCGGCCCAAGCTCAAGGCCTACCTGGCCTCCCCCGAGCACATGAACCGCCCTGTCCACGGAGCCCAAAAGATATGAGCCCCTTCAGCCTCCCCTGGGAGAAAGCCTGGCCTTTAGAACCAATAAACACCAAGAGAGGAAAGCTGTGCTGTGGTCCCTGAGGGGCTGGAGGGCACAGGGGACCCCCTGCCCCTTCCCAGGCTGCCTCGGGGAGGACGAGGATCGGGCTGGGCGTCCGGGCCCTGGAACAGAATTAGGCGCCTGGAGAATTATCTGCCAGGAGACAGAGCAGTTCCAGATCCAGACAGGAAGATGAGACCCTAAGCCTTGAGGATCCACCCCAGAGGACTTCTGCAGGAGGGAGGTGCCCTCACCGGGGGCAGGTGTGATGGCCGCCACCCGGGGAACCCCGTCAGTCTGAGAGCAGGGCAGCCATGAATGTGGCGAACAGTCGCTGACATCCGAGAGAGCCACGGTGTGGGCACACGGTCAGGCTATGCGCACATGGACCCTAGGAAGTGGCGCATACCCTCGGGGGTTTCGCACGAGCATCGGTGTGGCTCATTCTCCGGTGGTACCAGGGGTCACCCCCAGGTTGGTGCGGCAGGTGGCCAGCAGGGCCCAGCAGGTGTGTGGCCGAAGGCAAGCCTGGAGCTCATGGTGGCCCGGCTGCTTGGGGACGGAAGGAGGATGCACGATCCCCCTCAGCTCCGGAGAGCCTCTGGCAGCCGCCGGTGGGAGTGTCCTGCCGCCTGCCCATCCTAGCCCATCTCTCCGTCCTGAAAAGCTGTGGCCGCCTCCTGCTGGGCTCCCCCAGCTGGCCTGCACCTCCTATGAGCTCATGGAGCAAGGCGGAGTCGGACAGTTCCAGACTGCCTGGCGTTCCTAGCACGGTCCTGCCAGGCACTCCTTGCTGCCCTGCGGACAAAGTCCACAGCCTGACGAGCCTTCCCTCGTAGGAACTCTCCACCCTCCAGAACATTCCCCCCCCCCCCGGCCTGCCCACTTCACCTGCTGCCCCTCCCTGCCTTGGTCCCTGCGATCCCTGCCAGGACTCCCGACCCACTCACTGCCCACCGCCCCTGGCTCCACTCAGGGGGCATCCTGGCCTGCCCAGTTGTCTCCCCTCAAACCGCCCTCCTGTGAGGTCAGAGATCAGATCTGGTTCCTTTCTGTCCCCCTGTCCCCGGGTGAGGTGGCTGAATCCGCTTTACCTGTCGGAATCCATGTGCCAACACCAGCAAGGGCGGACTGCTTTGGCAGCGAGCTGGCGCTCATCAGCCTGGCCGGTCTGACTGGTGTCTTCCATCAGAGGCCTGCCTGAGTTCACAGGCCTGGTGCCCCGACCCCCCGCCACCGTGCTGGCCCTGTGTGGGGACTTAGGTATCTCATCTAACCCCCTCAAGGGAGGAAACCCAAACTCAGAAGAGTGAGGCAGTAAGTCGACTTGTCCAAGGCCACACGGCTCAAACGGGAGAGGCAGAAGTTCAAACCCAGTCCGAGGGACTCCCAGGCTTCTCAGGGGTGGTCCCCGGCGAGACGTGGGCGAGAGTTGGGGGCCAGAGGGGAGAGCAGGAGGCCAGTGCAGGGAGCAGGAGTGACCCAGGAGTGACCCAGAGGCTAGCTGAGGCGCCTGGGGGAGTGGGCGGGGACACTGGCCTCCCCCGTGGAGGCCTTGCCGGCCCCAGGGAGGACTAGGAGTTGATCCCAGCGCACTGGGGAGCCCTCGCAGGCTCCACCCTGAGCAGGAAGATGACGTGAAAGAGGACACGGAGGAAGAGTAGCCCCAGTGCTCAGGAGGCCGTGGGAGTCGTGGAACTCAATACCCTCACCCTACAGATGGGGAATCTGAGGCCCGGAGAGGGGTTCACTGAGCAAGGCGGGTCAGACACTCCCAGGCTGGAGGCCTGGCTGCCCCTCAGAGGAGCCCGTGGTCAATGGACTTCAAGCAGAACCTCGTGCGGGGGGTCTTGTGTGCTTTGGGTTTGGGGGGGCCGGTTGGCAGTTTGGGTTTCTAGAGGACAGCGGGCCTCTTTGGGTGGAATGCACCAGGAAGGGCCCATCGGTCCCCGAGAGGACAGGGGTGGGACCCTGAAGCTCCCGTTGGCTTGGGGGCAGAATCTGTGGTCCTGCTCGCATCATGAGCCTGCCCGGGGCGCCTGTAGGGCAGGGCTGAGGCCTGTGCGCCTCCTCAGTGCCCCGTGTCCTCTTAGCCTCCCCCAGAGCATGTTCAACTCGCAACCCTGCCTGATGTGAGGGGGGCAGGTAGCCCCGGCCAGTGGCTTGCGGTGGGGAGCGCAGAACCCTTGGGCCGCGGTGGTTCACGGCGCAGGCAGACAGGACAGCGGCCATAAGGAGGCCACAGAACAGGCCTGGGGGACCGTCGGGCATCCTGTGGGTCCCAAGGCAGCAGGAGGAAAGTTGCTCTTTTGAAAGCTTCCTGTGACCAACAGCTTCCATCTTCTGTGGGGTAACTGGGCTGGGCATTTCGATCGTGCAGCTCTGTGGCCCCAAGGAGGTGGATGGAAGAGGCTCCCTGCAGCCAGGAGGAGGGACCCTGGGGAGTGGCAGGGCCCCTGTTGGGGCAGCTGGGGAGAGGCTGGGAGCCCCTCCAGCTAGAGAGGTGACAAGTGACCCCCCCAAGGTTGAGCTTTCTCCAAGCAATGTCCCAAGCACTTCCCATATATTAACTCATTTAGTCTTCACAGGAGAACCTGCCTAGTAGATGCTACTAATATCCCCATTTTACAGATGAGGACACTGAGGCCTAGAGAGGTGAAGTAACTCGTTCAAGGACAGACAGCTGGTTAAGAGACCACGGCAGGATTTGAACTCAGGCTCTCCGGCCCCACAGCCTATGCTTGGAATGACTCTGCTATAGGAGGCTTGAGCCACGATTTTTTTATATCCTGGCATAGGGTGACTGCAGTTACCTGCAGGGGCGTGGTAACTCTGGTGACCCCTCTAATTATATGGGGGGACAGGAACCCTAAGAGAAAGGTTGGGCTTCCAGCCCGTCAGGGGCAGAAGTGGGGCTAGTTCCCATTTGAAGACTGGAACATTCAGGGACTGCTGACTGGGCTTGCTCCCCGCTGGTTACAGAGTAAAAGCTCCAGTTCTCCCAAGGCTCCCAGTCCTCAGGGAGCTGCCATTGACTCAGATGGGGTGGCATCAAGGGGGCCGATGTTGGTTCACCTAAGGCAGCTCTGGGAGGGTGGGGATGAGGGGTGCAGGGAGTGACCCCAGACCTCAGGGGTACATCTCGAGGCCGCTTCAGGGTCTTGGGTTCAGGTCTCAGCTTGTGGGTCTCACCCGCCCCCCCAACAACACTGCCTTTGGTTCCATCCCACCCTGCATCCTGCCTCCACCACTTTCTCCCAGCTCTGTTAGGGTTCCCAGATGACTCTGACTTGGGCTTCCTTCCACCACAACCCCCCCACCCCATGCCTCTTCCCTACCCGGCCTTGTGGGTGCCTGAGGACTCTCCCTGCCCTGGTCTGGGACCCTGGGACCCTTACCCCATGCTGCAGTCAGGGACAAGCGGCCAATCCTCTACAGGCCTATTTCTTCTCCTGTCATCCCGCTGGTCACAAAGTGCCCCATTGTTTTACCAAGCACCTCCTATAGCCAGACACTTGGCAGGTCTTAAAGCCTCCATTTTACAGATGAGAAAACAAACAGGTCAGAGCTAAGCAGCATGCCTACATTCTTTCCCAAACAGCCCCAGAAAATGCTCTCCAATGGGCTCTGGACGCATCCAGGAGTCAATGAAGTGGTTTTTAAAATGTTCATGTTAGTTAAATGTTAAATATCCTGACTGAAATCACGTCAAAGCCACGGGGATTTTAAGAAGCAAGAGCCTGGGGGGCGCCTGGGTGGCTCAGTTGGTTGAGCGACTGCCTTCGGCTCAGGTCATGATCCTGGAGTCCTGGGATCGAGTCCCACATCGGGCTCCCTGCTCAGCGGGAAGTCTGCTTCTCCCTCTGACCCTCCCCCCCTCATGTTCTCTCTCTCTCTCTCTCAAATAAATAAAATCTTTAAAAAAAAAAAAAAAAAGAAGAAGCAAGAGCCTGGGTCCTGCCCACGCCTGGACCTGCTTTGCTGTTGGTTTCCACGCTGCTCTGCATACGTGTGGATTTGGAATCGGGGTGAGTGTGTGCAGACAGAGGTCTCCGCTCAGGGAACCTACAGAAACATTTACCCTCCCTCCCCGCGAAATGCCGAGTGTTTGGGAGGTGTTTTTGGCAACGAAACGACACTTGAGCTCGAATCTTCCCGTTGGAGGACTTGGGGCAGGGTGATGGGGAAGCCTTTTTATCTCTAGATGGGATTGCCCACAAGATCAGGAAACTAGCCCAGGATCCTGGGGGCATGAGCTTTGCTTGCTGCCTCTTCGATTTACTTTCACGAGCCTTGTTCTTAAGAGCAGCGCCCAGGGGAGAAAATAAAATGAAGCCGTTTGGTTCACCCATCATCTGCCTTGTCAGCAAGACTGGATTCTGGCTTGAGGGTGTGTCAACAAGGAGAAGGTGGCTTCTTGAAGATTCAGGCTCAGTACGCTTGTCTTGGAATAGACCTACTGGTGAGGCCGCATCTGTGGAAGGTCACCATTTTGAGAGTTTGGAGCAGTTGATTTTTTCCTGTTATTTCCAAAATAGGGCAACTCCGACTTCGGCGCGCACACTGGGATGGCCGCCCAGCTGCAGGCTGGCAATGTCCCCGTGCTTCTCTTCCTGCACACCCCCAGCCCCCACCACCCCCTGCTGCTAGCGGGTCTTGTCCTCCGGACCCCTGTGACCCAGGCCCAGGGCTTGGGGGAGCGCGAGAACGGAGCTGGGTCCATCAGGGTCCTCCCCTGACCCATCCTAGAGAGCAGCTGGCCAGGGGCCAGGGGCTCCGTCGGAGGCCAGAATTTTCTTTTCTGTTCAAGAGGCTGCAAGGATGTGAATTCAGAGCAGACCGGGGTTGGTTATAGCTGAGAGTGGAGCCATGCACAGAGAAAAGTGACTCGCGTGTGTGTGTGTGTGTCTGTGTGTGTGTGTGAGAGAGAGAGAGAGAGAGAGAGAGAGAGAGAGGGAAGGGGGGAGGGAGGGAAGGAAGGAGATTTTTTAGGTCCCTGCTTCCAGCTCCCAAAAGGCCAACTCCACTCTGTCCTTCTGCTTGTCTGGGATCTGTGATTAACAAACTATCTTTTCAATGACAATTGCTTCCTTATCTGTTGGCCTTGCCATACCTAAATAAGAATTTAAGCTAAATTTAAAACAGAGACCTCATGCAACAGCCACCCAGCCAAACCACTCCTGAATTTCTGACTCAGAGACACAGCTAATAAATTCTGGTTGTTTTAAGTGGCTAAATTTTGATGTCATTTGTTAGGCAGTGATAGATAATTAGTATCAAGTCAGGACCAAGCCGACACCATATGGCCGCGATGTGAGGCAGAAAGTGTTCGGGGCTCACATTGCAAGGCAGGTGCTCTGAGGTCTCCTGAGCTATTTTCCAGAGGCTTCCTGGTTCCTTTGGTGGAGGCATGATGTCTTCTCCGAGGTCACTCAGCAAGGCTGTTGGTCAGTGCTTGGGACAAAGGCACATCCTTCTGATTCTGATGCTCCTGATTCCCGAAGCCAGTGTGGCCGAGCGCTGACGATGGGCATTCCAATAATGCGTCTTCCCCACGCAGCTTGTTCATGTTGAAGAGACAGGAGAACCAGAGGTTAAGAGAACAGGAGATGAGCTCAACTTCAGGTCCCAACTCTGTCCCTCATTGGCTGTGTGATCCTCAGCGAGACACCCAAACAAGATAACCACCCAAAAACACTCAGCACAGTGCCCAGCGCATGACAAGTGCCCAGTAGACGGCTGACAACAAAATTTTAAGAACCCAGCTTTGCAGATATTATCATCACCATGAGCTTTGGTGTTACCTCAAAGTCTTGAGAAAGCCATACCCCTTCTTTCACCATGTATTTTGTACAAATAAGCAATTGGGCAAGAGGGAAAAAATAGCTGGTGTCTTGACCTCTAGCAAAACTTGAAATTTGACATTTTCAGCCAAGTCATCCCTTGGGCTCTGGAGTACAGGATGAAACAAATAAATATTACTACGTTATGATTTCCTCTCCAAGTAAAATTTTTTAAACCCAATTTTTTTATGATTCAATTTTGAAAATCAACATATTATTTAGAAATCAAAACCAGGGGTCCCTGGTGGGCTCAGTCAGTGGAGCACGTGACTCTTGGCCTCAGGGTTATGAGTTTAAGCCTCACCTTAGGGAATAGGGATTAGTTAAAAATAAAATCTTGGGGTGCCTGGGTGGCTCAGTTGGTTAAGCGTCCGCTCTTGATTTCAGCTCAGGTCATGATCTCAGGGTCATGAGATCGAGCCCCCACTGAGCACAGAGCCTGCTTGGGATTCTGTCTTTCTTCCTATGTGCCTCCCCTGTTTACACTCTCTTGCTCTCTTTCTCTCAAAAAATGAAATAAAATAACTAGGTATTTATCCAAAGGATACAAACAATGATTCAAAGGGGCACATGCACCCCAATGTTTATAGCAGCAATGTCCACAAGAGCCAAACTATGGAAAGAACCCAGATGTCCATCGACAGATGACTGGATAAAGAAGATGTGGGATATATACACAATGGAATATTACACAGCCATCAAAAAAATGAAATCCTGTCATTTGCAATGACGTGCATGTAACTAGAGGGTATTATGCTAAGCGAAATAAATCAGTCAGACAAAGGCAAATACCATATGATTTCACTCATATATGTAGGATTTAAGAAACAAAACAGATGAACATAAGGGAAGGGAAGGAAAAATAAAATAAGATGAAAACAGAGAGGGATGCAAACCGTAAGAGACTCTTAACTCTAGGAAACAAACTGAGGGCTGCTGGAAGGGACGTGGGTGGGGGGATGGGGTAACTGGGTGATGGGCATTAAGGAGGGCACTTGATGTAATGAGCACTGGGTGTGATATGCAAGTGATGAATCACTAAATTCTACCTCTGAAATTAATAACACACTATATTAAATTAAATTGAATTTAAACAAAATAAAATCTTAAAAAAAGAATCAAAATGAAAGTGATTGTTCTAATCACATCAAACAGGTTGAAAAACTACCTTTTCAGACCCAGGCCTTGATATGTGATTTGCTTAAATAGCGTATTACGGTTCTCCAGAGAAACAAAACCAATATGAATATCTTTACCTATAGATTTACATATATATATATATCTATTTATGTCTATGTCTGTATCTATCTATCTATAAAGAGGTTTATCATAAGGGATTGGTTCACAGGATTCTGGAGGCTGAGAAGTCCCCCAATCTGCCATCTGCAAGCTAGAGCCCCAGGACAGCCAGTAGTGGGGTCTGAAGGCTTGACAGCCGGAGAGCTGAGGACGATTCTGGTCTAGGTCTGAAGGCCTGAGAACAGGGAAGGCTGAGGGCAGGAGAAGACTGATACGCCAGCTCAGCAATCAGGCAGAGAGCGAATTCAACCTTCCTCGGCCTTTTCGTTTTATTTCGTCCCTCAACAGATTAGATGAGGCCCACCCACACTGGGGAGGGCCATCTGCTTTACTCTGTCCACCCATTCAAGTGCTAATCTCTCTGCTAAACACTCTCATCGGCACACCCAGAAATAATGTTTAGCCAGTAATCTGGACATCCCTTGGCCCAGTCAAGTTGACCCATAAAATTAACCATCACAAATTGCTTGGGTAGTTTTCCCTTTTGTGTATCAGGCACAGTCCATGTATTTATTTATTTTTTTTTAAGTTTTGCCTCTGAGCCCTCCATGATGATCCCTCTAGATCTGTATCTTCAGCACCTGCTCTTGCTTCCACTGTGCGGGACAGCTGTCTCCCTGCATGCTGCTCCCCTGCCTCTAGATCTTTTCTCACCCAGCGCCATTCTTCCAGGACTAGTCCGATCTGGAAGCCTCCCTGCCTTGCGGTGAAGGCTGATGCCCGCAGCCTGGAGCTGGCCTGAGCTATTTTTGAAGCTGCAGCTGCTCAGCATTCACTCGGGTCAAGGTGTGGAAAGTGGAGCGTCGCTTTGCAAACCAGTGGTTTGTACCATTTCTCCGGGGCGTGGCCCCATGTCTCCCCCTCTATGTGTCCAAAGCACTTCTGGGCCTCCAGGTTCCAAGGGCACATTTGGTTTTGTGCAGGAATGCTCGCTGGTGTCTGTTTCCTTACCATACGACTAGAAATGTTTAGAGAGAAGGGATCACCCTTTTATTTTCTTTTTCTGTTCCCACTTTTTAACTGAGCTGCAACTTACATACAGTAGGCGCACTTAAGTATACTGCTCCATTAATTTTTTACGTATGTGTACAGTTCCAGCCCTGCCTTCCAAAAGAAAGACTTCCTCTCTGTTTGCTGGTGTCACTGGAAGTGACCATATCTGTTATTTGCTACATAACAAACCATCCCAACGTGCAGTGGCTTAAAATAATTCACATGTCTTATTTCTTGGGTTGGCCTGGTGGCTCCTCTGCTCTGGGCCGACTCGATGGGGGCTTGATGGTCTAGGTCACCCTCACTCCCACATGTCCCATGGATAGAGATGGCAGGGATGGCCTTCTCCTGGATCCCTTGTTTCCCGGGAGGCCAGCCCAAGCTTGATTGTGCAGGGGCGGAAGGGTTTCCAGCAGCAGGCAAGGGCGAGCCTCAATGCTCAAGTGGCCTCTTCCACTTTTGTTGACATCCCATTGACCAAAGTGAGCCACATGGCCAGGTCCAGACTCAGGAGGTAGAGAAATTCTTTACCCCTTGATGGTAGGAGCACCAAATTCATATTGCAGGGGGGCATATGTAGGAAAAGGGGAAGAACTTGCAGTCAGTTTGCAATCAACCACTGATGCTCTTCAGGCAGAAGGTGAATGAGCACAGGTGGAAGGGAGGTACAAGAAAGCAAGCAAGCAAGAAAGTGAATATGTTGGTAGTTTTTAGGGTAACCCTCAGTGAATAGAAACTGAGTATGCCATATACACTAGTAGTGAAGAAAAATGGAATGCTGTACCCAATCAATCCAAAAGAAAGGCAAGAAAGAAAAGAAACAGAACAGACAGGGAAAATAGCACAAAAATAAGACAGATTAGAACCCAAATATATAACAGCAATTCCATTAAATGTAAATGGACCACTCACACAGATATGCCCAATTGATTTTTTGTTTTTTATTTTTTAAATTATTTATTTATAAGACCTGATTTGAGATCAAGAGCCAGACTCTCAACCAACTGAGCCACCCAGGCGCCACACCAATCGATTTTTTTTCAAAGATGAAAAAACAGTTCGATGGAGGAAAGAACCTTTTCAACAAATGGTGCTGGAACAATTAGACTCCGTTGGCCAACAGATGGAAGAAAATGTTCAGAATCTAGGCCAGGTGAAGATTTCTTAGGTTCTAAGATTTTCTTAGTGACTTTAAAAGCATGACCCATAAAAGGCAAAATTGATAAATCAGATCTCATAAAAATGAAAATGTTTGCTCTGCCAAAAGTCCTATTAAGAGCATGAAAAGACTAGCTATGGGTGGAAGGAAATCCTTGCAAACTACCTACCCAGAGAGAGACTAGTACCTGGAACATACAACAGATCCTTCAAACTGAACAGTTAAAAAACCCAAGCAATTCTATTTGAAAATGGGCAAAAGACATGAAGACACATGTTTGTGAAAATGATGTACAGATGGAAAATAAGCCCATGAAATGATGTTTGGCTTCATTAGCCACTAGGGAGATGCAAATTAAAAGTACAATGAGATATCACTACACACTTAAAAGAATGGCTAAAAAAAAAAAAAATAGTGACAACACCAAACTCTGGCAAGGATCTGAAGAAACTATCACTCGTATATTGCTGATAGGCATATAAATTGGTACAATCACTGAAAAACAGTTGGGCAGTTTCTTATAAAACTAAACAGGCAAATTTCCATGTGACCCAGCAATGCACTCTTGGGCATTTATCCCAAAGAAATGGAAATGTATAGTCACACACAAAACACATGTACATGGATGTTTATAGCAATTTTATTTAGAGTAGCCCCAAAGTGGAAATAGCCCAGATAGCCATCCAGACCATGGACTACAACTTGGCAACAAGAAGGAATGAACCACTGATGTATAAAACAACCTGGATAAATCTAGAGCATTGCGCTGAGTTAGAAAAAAAAGAAAGAAAGAAAGAAAAGCTAATCCCAAACAGTTACATACTGTTTGATTCCATTTATATAACATTCTTGATATGATCAAATTATAGAAATGGAGAACAGATTAAAGGTTGCCAGAGATTAAGGACAGGAGAGGGGAGGTGGCGGAGGGAAGTACACGTGGTTATAAAAGGGTGATGTAAGTGATCCATGGGTGACGGAACTGCTGAGTGTCTTAACTGTGATGATGGATCCATGAACTTACACGGATGATAACATTGTACAGAACTAGACGCGCGCGCGCACACACACACACACACACACACACACACATGAGCCCAACTATAACTGGGATAATCTGAGCAAGATGAGTAGATTGGATCAATGTCAATATCCTGGGTGTGATACTGAGTTATAGTTTTGCAAGGTGTTATCTCGAAAGAAAAAATTTAGGTGAAAAAAGTAAATAGACAAATATTCTAGTTAAAAGACAAAGGACATCAGAATGACAGAAGAGCATTAAATTATATTCAATTTACAAGAAACACATTTAAAGCTAAGGATATAGAAACTTTGAAAGTAGAAAGATGGAAAAGATATGCCACACAGGCACTAACTGAAAGAAAGCTAATGCATCTGTATTAATATAGGCCAACAGCACTTACAAGCAAAAAATAAATAAAAACACATAAAAAACTTTTAAAAAAAGATTTTATTTATTTATTTGACAGAGACAGAGATAACAAGAGCAGGAACACAAGCAGGGGGAGTGGGAGCTGGAGAAGCAGGCTTCCCACCGAGCAGGGAGCCCGATGTGGGGCTCGATCCCAGGACCCTGGGATCATGACCCGAGCTGAAGGCAGACGCTTAACGACTGAGCCACCCAGGCGCCCAAAACTTTTAAAAATATATAGAGAATTTTGTTCATGTGAAAAGGTTCAATATTTATCAGGAAGTTATAAAAATTCTAAATCTGTATGCATCTAATAACATGGCCTTAAACTACATAAAGCAAAACATGATGGAATTACAATTGTTAAATAGACAAAAATGCAATTGTGTGTGTGTGTGTATATACTTGCCAATCTTGTTTCATTTATATTTTCTCCCAGTCTATACTGAGATATTTTAACATACTTCTCTTAGTAATTGATAGAATCAGCAGAGAAAACTATCAGAATAACATAAAAACATCGAACAACTGCAGAACACGCTTACTTTTCAAGCACATATGGAACACACACAAAATTGATCCTGTAGAGGACTAGAAATAACACATTTCAGCGGACTGAAATCATGGAGTGTGTTTTCTGTACACAATGCATGTGAGCTAGAAAACAATTCTAAAAAGAGAGTCTTTGTGATTAAGGAATGGTTTCAGGAGACTTTGCTGAGCTTTCTTGGCATGTTCCAGAATCATCAAACCACAAGCACTGTGGAGAATTACTGCTTCATAGAAAGCATGGCAACACACAACACAGCAAACAAAGAAAAGTTTACCTCAACTTTTTTTTTTTTATAATTTTAGGGATTTGGTTTTAAAATTTTGTTGTTGAGATGTTATATAGATACTGTAAAGTGCACTGCTCCTAAGTGGACTGCTCAGCGAACTTTTACATACATACACATCTGTGCAGCCATCACCAGATCAAGATACCGAACATTTATAGTACCCCAGAAGCTTCCCTCATGCTCTCTTGTGGTTAATACCCTCCAAGGTACCCACTATTCTGGCTTCTAACACCCTAGGTTCGATTTGCGTGTGTTCGAATTGCATATAAATGAAGTTATATACCATGTGTTCTTTTGTGTGGCTTCTTTTGGTTAGCATAATGTCTGTGGGATTCATTCGTGGCAGTATTCCATGGTATGACCATACCACAGTTAATTTTTCCATTCCCCCGTTGTTCGATACTTGGGATGTTTCCAGTTTTTGGCTATTTTAAGTAAGGAATTGGCTCACGTGATTGTGAAGAGATTTGATGCTGCAGTTCAAGTCTGAAGGCAGTTTGTGGGCAAAATTCCCTCTTTCTCGGGAGAGGCAAGTCTTTTTTTTTTTTTAATCTTAAAGGCCTTCAACTGATTGGATGAGGCCCACCTATATTATGGAGGGTGACCTCACTGCCTGCTGATGAAATGTTTTTTTTTAATTTTTTTTTTAAGATTTTATTTATTTGTGAGAGAGACAATGAGAGACAGAGAGCATGAGAGGGAGGAGGGTCAGAGGGAGAAGCAGACTCCCTGTTGAGCAGGGAGCCTGATGTGGGACTCGATCCTGGGACTCCAGGATCATGACCTGAGCCGAAGGCAGTCGCTTAACCAACTGAGCCACCCAGGCACCCCCTGCTGATGAAATGTTAATCTCACCTAAAAATACCTTCACAGGAACACCTAGAATAGCGTGTGACCAAATACCTATTCAAGGTGACACAGACAAGAATATATGTAGGAGTAGAGCTTTAGTAGATAACGCAGTTTTCCAGAGTGGTGGAACCATTTTGATACTCCCACCAGCCGTGCATGAAATCTTTCGTTGCTCTATATCCTTGTTAACCCTCGGAATTGTCAGCGCTTCAGATTTTTCTCATGGGTGCATGGTGATGACCTAATGGGTGTTGCGTGTGAATTTGCCTTTCCCTGATGACTAATGATGCCGAACACTTTTCATACACTTAAGTGTTCTATAATATTGCCACACCAAATATCTTAAAGACTGCAAACACTTTCTGACATCGAGGGTTGGACTCTGAAATATGGCCACAGGTAGGCTAGGAATATGTTCCTCTTTCCAACCAAAGTCTTTAAATATTTGCCCAACATGTAGTTCGGCTACTCAGATACTACTTAAAAAAAAAAAAAAAAAGATTGTTTACACAAACAGATTTGCTTTCAGGGGCTGGAAAAAAAAATCCTCCTAACCGTTTCCTATGTCTCTGCAGTTCCCATTCTTTTTTTTTTTTTTTTTTTTTAAGATTTTATTTATTTATTTGACAGAGAGACACAGCGAGAGAGGGAACACAAGCAGGGGGAACAGGAGACGGAGAAGCAGGCTTCCCGCTGAGCAGGGAGCCCTACGCGGGGCTCGATCCCAGGACGCTGGGATGGTGACCTGAGCTGAAGGCAGACGACTGAGCCACCCAGACGCCCTGCAGTTCCCATTCTTCCTTCAGTTGGGGTATTAATTAAATGGAAGTTCAACTGAGGTTACAAAGTCTCCAAGGAACAGCAGCCTCTATGAGTGAGGTTTTTTCACTCAGCAGAAAGTCCAGTGCCCTCTGGACAGGGCTGGTGTCCGCTCTCCGTGGTGTCGGGGACCTTAGCTCCTTCCGGCTGTCTCTGTCACTCTGAGGGTGTTGTCCTCTCCCCTCCCAGTTCCAGCCAGGGAAAGGGGGTTCTCTGAACCGTACCTGCTTGGGAGGCTTGGGAGGTAAGCAAACCCCCTAGGCTAGGGTTTACAATGTAGATGATAAAGTAAGTCACTTGTTGTCAACACACAGCAAGACTCCATGCAGCATTCGGCTTGGAATTTCTGACTTTCAATTGACAAGGACTTCTAGTGAATCCGCCTTGCAAGAGCCCTTGGCAAAGAGAGGCCAGTGTTCTATCAACAGGTTCTTTTTTCTTCCTCTTGAGCACTCCAGGGGGTGGGGCCAATTGCATTTCACCAATTACTTAAGGAACCGCGGGGTTGGGGAGGGAAACTGGCTACGCTGTAACTGGTTTATTCCAGTTGTTTTCTATACTGGCCCTTAGGGAAGCTCCGGGAGGTCCCTGCCTAAGCCCCACTCCCACCTGTGGTGTCACGCTCCAGGGTTAACGGTGCGGATTGCCCCACACTCCAATGAGCACCTGGTGGCACCAGCAAAGGTGTCACCAGCGTAGGAGTGGCAGGGCTAACTCCGTTACATTTGTGTTAGGATGATTTTGGTTGTGAGCCACGGGAAACCCCAGTCAAACAAAAGTGAAATAATCATTTACTGACTCAGCCAGCTGCGAGCTGGTGGATGCTTCTGACTTCAGGCTCATCCTCAGGCCCGCCCCACTCTCCCCTGCGCCACGTTCCCCAACCCTCTGCTACTGGGACCACACCCCAAAAATCTGCCCCATGCAAAGCCTGGTCTCAGGCTCTTCCTTGTGGGGAGACCCAGCCTAAGACAGCAGAAGTAGGGATAGTAATACTTTTTGTGAGTTTTTCTGACATGGAGAAGGGGAGTAAGTGATACACTTAACTATTCTTTTTTAAAAAATTTATTAGGGCGCCTGGGTGGCTCAGATGGTTAAGCGTCTGCCTTCGGCTCAGGTCATGATCTCGGGGTCCTGGGATCGAGTCCCGCATCGGGTTCCCTGCTCGGTGCAGAGCCTGCTTCTCCCTCTCCCTCTGCCACTCCCTCTGCTTGTGCTCTTCTGTCTATCTCTCTGTCAAATAAATAAATAAAAAAATCTTAAAAAAAAAAAATTTATTAAATTTATTTTTTATTTTTTAAAAGACTTTATTTATTTGAGAGAGAGAGTGTTCTTGCATGAGTTGGGGGGAGGGGCAGCAAGAAAGGGAGAAGAAGACTCTCCACTGAGCAGGAAGCCTGATTTGGGGGGGAGGTTCGATCCCAGGACCCTGAGATCATGACCTGAGCCGAAGGGAGATGCTTAACTAGGCAGACGCTTCACCGACTGAGCCACCCAGGTGCCCCCACACTTACTATTCTTATGGGCATTTATTGGTGCAATCTTCCAATGCACAGGGAGGTAGATAGAGGGCTAGGTCCATGAACCAGGCTCTTTGTCTTGCTCCCTGCTGAATCCACAGCCCCACGAACTCAGTGCCTGGTGCTTAGGTGCTCAAGAAACATCTGTTGAAAGAGGAGGTGCCCTGCTGCTCTTGGCCCCATCCTCCGGCTGTTCTCAGCAGAGGTTCTTCCTGAGATGCGCGGTTCCGGCTGCCCTCCCTGCTTTTGCCTCAGGAAGGCATCAGAACCTTGCGATCTGGTTTGGGAGCAGCCAGGACTGGGTCCGGGGCCCCGAGCTAGAGAGGGGCGCTCCACTGCCTCAGGACCCCCACGAGACAAGTCCTTGGCTGAGTTGGAACTCATCAGGTCCCCTGGTAGTTGTAGGGACAGCTCAGGTGCGGTGTTCCCTCCCTTGAGCCAGACTCAGGAAGCAGAGATCCTGGGATTAGAAAGGCATCTGGGAATATCCCAGGGGAAATGGGGAGGGCCAAAGATGTGGGTCCTAAACTAGCCCAGTGGTCTCTGACCACCTTCCCTCCAATCAGGTCAGTGTCCTCCGCGGCCCCCAGGACTGCGCGGGCAGAGCATGAACGACCGTTGGCTCTCAGAGCGCTCGCTGCGTGCCAAGTAGCATCTCCTGTCGGCTTCACAGCTGCCAGTCCTCACTCTGCACGAAGGTTCTAAGTAGCAGGACCAAGGTCTCTGAGGGTGTGGAGGAGCGAGGGCCTGAGACCGGGCTCTTGCCGCAAATGCCCCAGATGGGGACTAGAATGTGAGTGCCAGGAAGTGCTTTCTCGATTGCTGAGTCACTGAAGGGCTAGTCCACTAAGGACCCCAATCTCGTTCTCCCAGGTGTTCAGCAGAGCAGGTGGGGCGCAGCCAGGACCCCGGACAGCCTTGCCGAGGTTCGGTGTATCTGAGCACAGGGTTATTTTGGCTGCGGTCTGAAGGAACGTGAGGATCTGTGGTGCCTGTGGCCCTCACCTTCCCTGGAGCACGGCCAACACCAGCCTTCTGGCACTGAGGGGACACAGACCTGGAAGAGTCCCAGTGTCCCCAGTTGGCCCTGCTCCAGCAAGGCTAGCGATGACAGCCCCTCTGGGGTTTCCAGTTACTCTGGGAGGTTTGGGAAGATTATTCGGAGTGCTAAACAGCTTAATGAACCCGTCCAGGTTATCAGGTCCTAGGCGGGGATGCCACAAGGATGTGTGTGGCCAATGCACCCCCCTGCCCCCCCACCCCAGCAGCCCTCTCAACCCTCTGGGGAACTGTTGGTTGGGGTTAAGCCATCAGCCCTTCATGCCCTGGTGAGCTGGGGTAAAGCCCCTGGCTTAGCCTTTGCTGCCCTAACCGAGCCCAAATCCTTGGTCATGCTGCGGATGGCAGGTCACTGGTGGGCACAGGGTGATGCTGGATTTAGCTCGAGAAGAGGGCAGGGGCCAAGGGTGATCGCATCAGCCTGCCTGCTCTTAAGAGCTGTCACGTACCCACGAAGTGGAGCTCCTGGTCCTGCAACGGGCCGTTATTAACAACTTTCAGCGACCTGTGAGCCCATACCTGATGCCCACCAGCCTCCCGGGGAAGTCACAGAAATGGGGCTGGTTTTCAGTGTGGTGCCGAGGGCGCCTTTCCTTTTGCCCGGCTGCAGGCTGCTGGACCCGCCCCACAGAGGGGCACAGGACAATCTGGGGGCTCTCCAAGGCTTGAATGTGCCCCTGAGCAAGCAGTGTTGATCTGGGGGCTGCCACCCCCCCTTGAGCCTCCCCCTGAGACCCTGCCCATGGGAGGCATCGGTCCCAGGGTGCCGGGTCCTGTTGGGAGATATCATGACCTTGAGATCAAAACCTGAGCTGAGATCAAGAGTCAGACGCTTAACCGACTGAGCCACCCAGGCGTCCCTGGGTAGATTTTTATTTTGGCAGTCATTTTGGCTTTTTGTTTTGTTTTGTTTTAAGAGGTGGTTTTTTTTTTTTTTTTGAGTTTATTTATTTATTTTTAGTAACCTCTACACCCAGCGTGGGGCTCGAATCACGACCCTGAGATCAAGGGTTGCGTGTTCCACGGATTGCACCAGCCAGGCGCTCCTTTTGGCAGTCATTTTAAATTTCCAAGATTTCCTTCTTGTTCTGTTCTTACGTCTCCTAGCTGGGAAGGTCCTGTGCTACATTCATTGCCAGAAGCCATTCCCTCCTGAGCCAAGAGTTATTCCCCGGCTCTTGCACAAGCTGGTGGCAAACAGCCCCGGGCTGTCAGCCCTCTTTGGGATTGCTTTGGGAGACATTCACCCGCCCAAGGTCATGTCTCCTTCCCCCAGGCAGCCCACATGCAATGACTGGTTGACTCGGGAGCATAAAGGCACAACCTTGTCCCAACTCAAGACAATCCTCCAGAACCATCCAGCTTCTACCTTTCCTGTGGGGTTGGCTGAGCTTCTGTTGACACCCCACTGTAGCCCAATATCTCCCTCCACCCAATCCTGTCTTTCCTCTCTCCTCCCTAGGCGTAAACCCCAAGAGTGCTTCCTAATGAACTTCCCACATGCCGAACGCTGGCGTAGAGTCTGCTTCCTGGGGAGCCCACGCTCTGATGGCTGGTACCAACAGTGGTCCTAGCAGCAGATGCTCGGTGGCAATGAAGACCTGTCACAGAGAGCTCCTGCCACAAGGTAGCAGAAGGATCCTACACTCTGACTGGGGGAGGGGACGGGAGCAAATGGGCTGGCAGCGGAAAAAACAGGAAGGTACCAACCAGCTGGCGAGAGGCATCAGGTAAGTGGGGAAGATGAGGGAAGTTGTCCCTACCAGGACAGTGGGGTTAAGGGTCCAGTTGGTAAGGTTGATTGACCCTCTGGAATCTTAACTTGCTATGTACAAAAATATAATTCAGGGTTAAAAGTCACAAGGGACAAACAGAGATGTAACAAACTCATAAAACTCATAAAATAAACCGCAGACAAAGATAAGTGCACTTGACAATATAGCTTTACATGATGGTCAACGGTAATACCACCCCTCTCTCGTAGACGGAGAGAACAAACGGACAAAAGAATACACACTAATGTCAGTGGTGTGAACAATTATCTACACCTAACAGAAAGTCAGCTCTTTTTGGAGTTATTTATTTATAAAAGCAACGTTATAAAAGCCTGAGGTCCACAGTCTGCCAGCCTTTGGTCTTGCTGGTGAATGAGCACACTAACGTCTCCCTCTCGGATATGAACCCCAGGCAACTGCAGAGAGAAGCGAGGATTTGGGGGAAAAAATAAAATTAGACAAAAAAGGGAGACACGCCCCCTGCTGGAGACCGATGGCTGTTTTGATACGGTGTGTGGGTCTGGTAGTGTGTGCAGGCGTACATGTGCATCCGTGGAGGTGTATGTGGGCGCAGGGGTGCGTTCATACGTGTGCGTGTGTTACATACGACACGTGTGTGTGTAGCATGTGTCTGCGTGTAGGGGTGCGTGCGTGCGTGTGTGTGTGTTGGTGGAGGTGTGTGTTCACGCATGTGTGGGCAGGACCAGGTACGGCCAGAGGTGGCAACAGCAAGATGCCAGAGGGAAGCACTTTGTGTGTGGTTCTTACCCCTCCTTGTGTTGCTGAGAGGCTGTTTTTGCTCCCCGCTGACCGTAGTGCAGGTTTCGCCAGAGTTATATTGGGGCTGCAAGACATCCGTTGGCTGAGGCATTGGGGAAAAGAGCGGAGACCACCAGCCTTAGGCTTTCCCTTCTGCACCTCCCCACAAGCCCCCAGGAGGACACATTAGAACCTGGGAGTCACCCCCGCCCTGACAGCGTGCTTCCCCAAGGATCTGATAAAGCTGCAAAAGCAAGCCAGTGAAGAAAGGATGATCGTCTTTTCAACTAATGGCGCTGGAACAGTTGGACATCCACATGCAAGAGGATGAACTCCAACTCCTGTTTCACATCAGATATAAAATTCAAAATGGATCTCAGACATAAATGTGAAATCCCGAATTATAAAATTTCTAGAAGAAAGCATAAAATAATTCTTGTGGTTTTTGCATTAAACAAAGATTTCTTAGACACAACACCAAAACCACGATCCATAAATTTTTTTTAGAGATTTTATTTTTAAGTAATCTCTACACCCAACATGGGGCTTGAACTCAGATCGCTGAGATCAAGTGTCTCATGCTCCACCGACTGAGCCGGCCAGGTGCCCCATGATCCACACAATTTAAAAGCTGATAAATTTTACCTCACTAAAAAAATTTTTTTAAATGATTTTATTTATTTATTTGTCAGAGAGAGAGAGCACAAGCAGGGGGAGCGGCAGGCAGAAGGAGAAGTAGACTCCCCGCTGAGCAAGGAGCGGGATGCGGGACTCCATCCCAGGACCCTGAGCCAAAGGCAGACACTTAACCGACTGAGCCACCCAGGCGTCTCTTTACCTCATCAAAATTAAAAACTTCAAAACTTAATAAAAAACCAAACTCTGTTAAGAAAGTGGAAAGACAAACCACAGACTGGGAGAAAATATTTATAAGCCCTTATCCAGTATGGACTATATCCAAAGTCTATGAAAAACTCTCAAAACTCAGTAATAAAAGGAACAATCCAATTAAAAATGGCCAGAAGATTTGAATAGACAGTCAACAAAGAAGATACATTCATGGCAAATGAGACTGAAAGTTGAAAGAATGTTCAACGTCATTACCCATTAGGGAAATGCACATTAAAATCACAGCGAGACAACACTGCAAATCTCTTGGAACGGCTGGTCCAAAAGCTGACAATCCTAGTGCTGACGAGGACCGAGAGCAAATGCAATTCTCATGCACCCTTGTGGAGAATGTGGAACGGCAAACAGTTTGGCAGTACTTTACAAGGTTAAACACGCCTGGCAGATGATGCAGCAATCCTGCCCCTTGTTTTTTACCCAAGGCAGATGAAAATTTATGTTCATTTAAAAACCCACATGCAGGGGCGCCTGGCTGGCTCAGTCCGTGGAGCGTGCGACTTTTGATCTCAGGGTTGTGAGATCGAGCCCCACCTTGGGAATAGAGATTACTTAAAAAACAAAAACAAAAACAAAAAAACCCTGCGTGCAAATGATTAAGGTAGCTTTATTCATAATTGCCCAAACCCCAAATACCCTTTGGGTGGTAAACAGATAGACAAACTGTGGTACATCCATACCATGCAATACTATTCAGCAATAAAAAGGAAAGAAGTATTGATACATACAAGACCACGGATGAATCTCAAATGCATTATGCTAAGTGAAAAAAGTCGGACTCAAAATGCTATTAGTTCTTCTAAAATGCTTGTAGTTCTTCTGTGGCACTCGGTAAAAGACAAAACCCTAGGGTAAGAAAGCAGATCAGGGGCTGCTGCGGGCAACAGGAAGGGGGAGGGGCTGACTATAAAGGGACACAGGAAGTTTTTGGATGATAGAAATGTTCTCAGTCTTCATTGTAGTAATGGCTTTTGTCAAGTTCATAGAACTGTATACTGAAAAGGATAATTCTTACTAAATGTAAGCCATATCTCAATAAAAAAATCTTTTTTAAAAAAAGATTTATTTATTTGAGAGAGAGAGTATGAGGGCGCACATGGTGGGGGGGGGGAAGGGCAGAGAAGGAGGGAGAGGAAGAGGGAAAGAAGCCCAAGCAGACTCTGTGTGCTGAGCACAGAGCCCCACATGGGGCTTGATCTCACGACCAGGAGATCCCGATCAGAGTCGAAACCAAGAGTCAGACACTCAACTGACTGAGCCACCCAGTCACCCCTCAATAAAAAATCTTTTGATGTTATGTTGAGTGAAAGAAGCTAGAAACGTACTAATTGATTGTACTTATGGGAAATTTGAGAAAAGCAAAACTAATCTATGGTGATAGAAATCAAAAGCAGTGGTTATTTACAGAGGGTGGGGATCAATGAGAAGGTGCCCAAGGGGACTTCCAAGGTGATGGGTGTGTTGTGACTTGATTGGCCAGTGGTTACATGAGTACATACATTTATCACAATGCATCATACCGTACACTTAAAAATCGGTACATCTTCCTGAATATAAATCACTTCCATTTTCTTAAAGGTACAGAAGTATTTTTTTTCTAAAGGCTAAGGAAAGATATTCCAAGTGAACATGAATAAAAAGAAAGCCAAGGCAGGAATCTTAATATGTGACTAACTGACTATGTGAAAAAATACAATTTAAGGTTAAAAGTCACAAGGGACAAACAAAGATGTTATAAACTCATAAAATATATCACAAAGGTAAATGCACTTGACAATATAGCTTTACATGATGGTAAGTGCACACTGATGGAGCTGTGGGGAGACATAGATAGACAACAGTAATACCGCACCTCTCGTAGATGGAGAGAACAAACGTACAAAAGGAATACACACTAATGTCAATGGCGTGAACAATTATCTACACCCAACAGAAAGTCAACTCTTTTTTTTTTTTTTTGGACTATCTCTAAACATTTACAAAAATAAGCTATGACCTAGACCATAAATAAAATCTCAGTAAATTACAATGGATAGATATGAGACTGATTGTGTTCTTTGGCCATAATGTAATAAAACTAGAAATAAAAACAACAGGGATGGAAGTTTTTCCCAATTGAAATTGATCACAATTATCTAAGAATTACAACTCAAACTGGGGTAGCTTAAAATTCTTAAAATTTAGAAACCAAATCAGGACGCGTGGGTGGCTCATTTGGTTAAGCGTCTGCCTTGGGCTCAGGTCATGATCCGGAGTTCTGGGATCGGGATCGAGTCCCACATCCGACTCCCTGCTCAGCAGGGAGTCTGCTTCTCTCTCTGACCCTCACCCTGCTTGTGCTCTCTCTCTCTCAAGTAAATAAATAAAATCTTTAAAAAAAAATTAGAAACCAAATCATACATCATTAAATAATCCTTGAGGTGATGAGGAAATCATAAAGAGAAATGAAACATATGTATATTTGCATGAATAGAAGCATTACGTGTTCAAAGTAGTGGGACACAGCTAAGAAGTACTTTGAGGAAAATGTACAGCTTTAACTGTATTTATCAGGCAATAGAAATGTCTGAAATAAATGAGTAAATCATTAAAATCATAAAGTTGGGGAAAAATATCAGCACATTTGTAAAAGTAATGGCAATCATAAAGATAAGAGGAAGATAGCAAATAAGAACCAAAGGACAATTTATTTTTTTTTAAAGATTTTATTTATTTATTTGAGAGAGAGCAAGTGAGCAAGAGAGCACAAGCAGGGTGAGAGGCAGAGCAAGAGGGAGAAGCAGGCTTCCCGCTGAGCAGGGAGTCCGATGCGGGGCTCAATCCCAAGACCCTGGGATCATGACCTGAGCCAAAGGCAGACGCTTAACCGACTGAGCCACCCAGGTGCTCCAAGAACCAAAGGACAATTTAGAAAATTAATAAGCCCAAAAGCTAGTTCTTCATAAAATAGCAGATTTTTTCTGACAAAAATAATGAAAGAAAAAGAGGAGATGTGAACAACTTCTATTTTTTATAAGCTATTCCAGATAATAGAAAAAGGGGGGAACATTTCCCAGAAAATTTTATGAGGATAGTGAAATTTTGATTCTGAAAACCAGATAAGGACAAAACAAAATGAAAAAGAAAATGACCTGCTCACTTCATTCGTGAACAGAGATGTTAAAGTCCTAAACAAAATAAACTATATTGTATTAAAAATAACACATCATGATCAAGTAGGTCTTATTCCAGGAATTCATTAGGAAATTTATCAATATAACTCTGCACACTGATAAAAATAAATAAGAAAGAGCATGCGATAGCATCAGACGATGTAGACAAAGCACCTGATAAGCTTTGTTACTTATGCTACAAATTCTTACTAAGCTAGAAAGAGAAGGGAACTTGTTGAATTTGATGCAGTTTCCATGCCAAAAATCCACAGCAATTATTATGCATAATGGCCCTCAGCCCCCAGCCCAGGCACCATGATCCAGGGAACGGTCAGCCGAGCCATGAGAGAGATGGGGGTGCAGACACATGTGTCCCATGTTTTCATTCATGCCCACGATGTCCCTGTCCCGTAAGATCAGAAACAAGATACTATGATTTAGCATCATTCTGGAGACCCTTGCCCATGTGATAAAGAAAGAAAAAGCAATAAAAGGTGTAAGGGTTAGAAGGGAGGAGATAAAATTCTCATTAATTGCCGTGATCATTTTCCTAGAAGAGCCTTGGAAATCAACACATTAACTCCTGGAGTCAGTAAGAGATTCCAGCAACATTGCTAGATACAAACCTACCAGACCGATTGTATTTTTGGTATACCTCTTCATCTCCGATACCCAACTGAAAAATGAGATATTCGCAGCAGCAAGATATGAAGTACGCTGAACATACAAGAATATGTAAGACCTCTTGGTAGAAGACTTTAATAAAGACAGAAAAGCAAATCTGAATAAATAGAGAAATAGACCATAATGTAGAGTAGGATGACAAAGTTATGAAGACATAAGTTCTCTCCAAATTTAATTTAGCTTCTCTTTAAGGCAATCCTAATCAAAATTCCAGTTGTATTTTTGGAAGAAATTTTATAAGTGTGCAATAGAATTTTTATAGATGAATGGAGATCCACAAATAACTAAGAAAACTTAAAAAAAAAAAAGCTGGAAGGTGTGTTTTTCCCTACCAGATTTGTAAAACCATAGTAATTATAATAATTAAAAAAATGCAGTACTGGGGCACTTGGGTGGCTCAGTCAGTTAAGCATCTGCCTTCGGCTCAGGTCCTGATCTCAGGGTTCTGGGATCGAGTCCAGAATCGGAATCCCTGCGCAGCAGGGAGTCTGCTTCTCCCTCTCCCTCTGCTTGTGCTCTCTCTGTCTCTCTCTTTCTCTCTCGAATAAATAAATAAAATCTTTAAAAAAAATGCAGTACTGGGCGCCTGGGTGGCTAAGTCGTTAAGCGTCTGCCTTCGGCTCAGGTCATGATCCCAGGGTCCTGGGATCGAGTCCCACATCGGGCTCCCTGCTCGACAGGAAGCCTGCTTCTCCCTCTCCCACTCCCCCTGCTTGTGTTCCTGCTCTCACTATCTCTCTCTCTGTCAAAAAAATAAATAAAATCTTTAAAAAAAAAATGCAGTACTGCCACAGCAAGAGGCAGACAATGGAAGAGAACAGAGACCAGAAAGACATACCCAATGCCTATGGGAGTTTAACATGTAAATCAGACTGTTCAGTAGATGCTATAGGGGATGGGGGTTCTTTTTGTGGAGAAAAATAAAACCGGATTCCTTCCTAACACCACATACAGAATGGCCTCTAGATGGATTCACAGTGTCAGTGTGAAAGCTCATTGACAAAGCTTAAAGCAGAGAGCAGAGGAGAATACTGTGATCCAGGGCAGACCTTTAAACCAAGTTTCAAAAGCACGTAGCATAAGCCTCCCCCCATCCCTTACCCCCAAAATACCTCCTGATGAATCTGATTACTCCAAAATTAAGGAGTTCTGTCCATTGAAAGGCCCCTTGGAGTTAAAAGCATTGGCACAGTAGGTAAGGTATCTGTAATGTCCCCAGTCAACGAGACACTAATATTTAGAATAAAGGAAGAACTGCAAAGCAACAGATAGCAGGGCAGCGAAGCCAATGGAGAACAGGATAGGAAGGGGCAATTTCCGCAAGAGGAAAACAAAACCCAGGGAAGAGATGATGGAAATCCTTCCTAACAAGAGACAAGAGACGTGCACCTGAAAACAACAGCACATCACCTTACACCTGTCGGACTGGCGAATGTTCCAGAGCCTCTAGGGTCACATGGTGGGGGGGCTCGTGGGGCTGGACGGACTGAGTCTGAAGAGCAGCAGAACAGCAGGGAGCATGCAGTGGGCTGGTGGGCTGGCTCTCCCCACGCGGATCAAGCGCGCCCAGATCCCGGCAAACCCGCCTGCAGGAAATGAAAGGGGAATGTGAGAACATAAACGCACATACACACATAGGTAAATGCACACAAATGGGGGCGGGGTGGGGGGCCTGGCATGGATGGGTGATGATAGAGGACTAGAAATTGGGAACACATGTGCACACACACAAACCCCTGAGGTCGAGCACACAGGAACAGCCCGGCACCACCATGTGACCAGGCTGTGGGAGGAGAAAGGGACTGGACACATTTAAAATGAACTCTGGAAATCTCTTACGGTTCACAGGGCTCAGGGATGGATCGTGGGGGTAGGCGATTGCTCTCGCACACCCCAGGGCAAGCGGGGAGGTTGAGTTGGGCTAGTGTCCACTCGGAGAGGTGGGAAGGGGACCCAGAGCTGGGGTAGCAGCGGGGGGGAAGGGGGGGGAGGAGAGACACCAGCCAGAGCCACCCCTCCCCACCTTGCCCCTACTTTAGTAGCCCAGCCGCAGGCCCCTGTCTCCACAGGAAGACCCTGAGGTCTGGCTGTCCCTGTCAGGCCCTGGAGAGCTCAGAGAAAGCCACTGTGCTGTCTGGTGAGATCCCAGTCCCTAGGAGGTGTGTGTGTGTGTGTGAGGTGTGAGACAGCAAGTGTGAAAGGCTGGGAGCATGGGTGTGAGTGTGTCTCTGGAGAGGGGGAGTCTTTGGTGGGGCTTGGCTCTGGAGCTTGCTACAAGGAGGGAATGTAGCAGGAAGGGACTGTTCCTACTGTTTTTGATATAAAATTGAACTGTGTCTTTGCTTTATTTTTCTTTGCTTTTTGTAGCATGATTTATTTTGCTCTTTGCTTTTTTTTTTTTTTTTTGCTTTTTGACTACCTGGCACTGGAAGGCAAATTTCAGGTTGCTTGCAGCTCAGGTCAAATAAGCAAATCTAGCTCTTCTGGAAGAAATAGAAGAAAGGAGTTTTGTGTGTTAAGGGATAAAGAGGGCATTGGCGGGACCCCATGGAAGAAATTTGGTGGTGGGGGTGGGGGCAGAGACCTGAAGCCTAGGCCTGTGGGCCAGAAAGGAAAGGTTCTAAAGCCCAGGCACTACGTGCTGACGGTGACCTGGCTCAGCTTCCCATGGGCCAGATCTTTTGCCCCAGAGCAGTGCTTGTCCTTTGTCCCACCTCTGGCAGGGACAGTCCTGGAGGGTGCCACCCTTCCGCTCTACCTGCCAAGGGGCAGTGAGGAAATGATTGTTCTATTGTCCACACGTAAAGTTATCTTATATATCAGTGGTGGTTTTTTTTTTTTAATATTTTATTTATTTATTTGTCAGAGAGAGCGCATGAGAAAGAGAGCGAGAGAGCGAGGGAGCGAGCACAAGCGGGGGAGCGGCAGGCAGAGGGAGAAGCAGGCTCCCCGCTGAGCAGGGAGCCTGATGGGGGACTTGATCCCAGGACCCGAAGGCAGACGCTTAACGGACAGAGCCACCCAGGTGTCCCTGGTGGTGTTTATCAAGCTTCTTATCACCCCTAAAGAATCACTGTTCTGGCTGGGGGAGGGGGACGGTCAGAGAGGAAGAAAAAGAGGGACACTGGTCCACCCTTGGGCAGGAACCCGGTTCTCCTGATCCCATCATTCTGCTGAGCTCCTCTGCGGGTTTTCTTCCTGCCTCCTTGGGACAACCCCCCACCCCCACCCTCGAGTCCCACAGACACCTGGACTCACTAGGCCCAATAGAGGACACGGTGTCCTCCCAAAGGCTGCCTCTCTGCCCTGGTCCCCATCTCAGGGAAGGAGTGACCCCTCAGGCTCCCTTGAGGCTTCCTTCCCCATAGACACCAAGTCCAGAATCTTCCACCTTGATGTGTTTGGAGAGCTTCCGGAGGACCCAGCCCAGGCCAGCCCCAGCCTGAGGTCCTGCTCCCTGAAGCCTCAGCTCACTCCGCTGGCCCTGCAGGAGGGGTCTTTAGGAAAAGCTGCCTGGAGACCCCACCCCCCAGCTGTGCCCTCCATCACTGCCGTCAGGGGTCCCAGAGTAGGGCCCGAGCCATGGGCAAGGGGTTTCTGAGGAGGACAGATGGGGTTAAATAGCACTGAAGCTCAGGCTGAAATGCTTTGCAATTGTCCTCAATCTTGATGACACAGAAGGACCCAGCTCAGTTTGGTGCCATTGCGCGAGAAATGCCTAGTACTTGCTAATGTTACTTGTGAAAAGGGAGGGTCCGGTGCCCCTTTGTCCAGATAGACTAAAAAAAATAGCATTCTCATTGTCATTATTTTTAGTGATCTTTTACTTGTTAACAAGTGGTACCTGTTCCCACTTACGGAAGTGAAACAGGCTCTATTTAAAATAAGCATGTTTTGGGTGCCTGGGTGGCTCAGTCGGTTAAGTGTCTGCCTTTGGCTCAGGTCATGATCCCAGGGTGCTGGGATTGAGTCCTGCATTGGGCTCCCTGCTCCGCGGGGAGTCTGCTTCTCCCTCTCCCCCTGTTTGTGCTCTCTCTCTGTCAAATAAATAAAATCTTTTAAAAAAAATTAAATAAGCATGTTTTCGTTGAAGAAGGAAATTTAGAGGAAGTTGGCTCGTAGACAGCATCGGCGACATGACTATGACAAGAGCCACGACAGTGGTATGGGTGTGAGAAACCAAGTCTGGAGTGTGAGCATGCGCGTGAGCGTTTGTCTGTGTCTGTCTGCGGGAGCAAGTGTCTATGTGCAAGGTGCGGAACTGCATAAAGGACACCTCATCTATTTTTTAAGACTTTATTTATTGGGGGGGAGGGGCAGAGGGAGAGAGAGACTCTCAAGCAGGTTCCACACTGAGGCTGAGCCCGACACAGGGCTCCATCTGATGACCCCGGGATCATGACCTGAGCCGAAACCAAGAGTCAGATGCCCAACAGACTAAGCCACCCAGACACCCCAAGGACACCTCATTTAACATGGAGTTGGAGGGTGCCTGGGGCTTGCTCATTCGTAAGAGCATGCAACTCTTGATCTCCTGGTCATGAGTTCGAGCCCCATGCTGGGTATAGAGATTACTTAAATTAAAAAAAGCTTTTAAAAAATTAAGGGGTGCTTGGGTGGCTCAGTCAGTTGAACATGTGACTTTTGATCTCAGCTCAGGTCTTGACCTCAGAGTTGTGAGTTCAAGCCCCACAATAGGCTCCACTTAGAAAAAATAAAATAAATAAAATCAAGCAAATAAAATAATTTTTAAAAATGGAGCTGGGAGGCCAGAAGGGGGAGCTCTCATGCCCAACCGTGGGTCATCAATGGCACCCGGGGTAGAAGAGAAGGACCTTACATTTCTGGTAGGAAAAAGCCTATACACAACTGCCCCAGCAGGAGGAAGGGAGATTTTTCTCCTCAACCAGCAACAGCCCAGTCGATGAGAAACTGCCATCACTCTGAGCTCTCCTTTCTTCCGACAGACTTTCTTTCAGAGCAACCCTTCCCTACTCCCTCCTTTTTCTCTATAGTGTTCCTCTCTTTTGTTCCCTGGCCTTGTCGTGCTTCTACCATAGCTTGCTTGTCCCAAATTGCAATTCTTTGCTATTCTTTAATAAATCCATTTTGATGGTAAAATAACTAGCTGTCTTGTATTTATGTATTTATTTGTAGGCTCCACACCCAGCATGGAGCCCAACATGGGGCTCAAACTCACGACCCTGAGATCAAGACCCGAGCTGAGATCAAGAGTCAGGTGCTTAACCCACTGAGCCACCTGGGCACCCCAGGGCTGTCTTATTTTTAAGGTCGATGTTACTTGGTGATCAGAGGTGCGATCCAGAGAAGACTCCCAACAGCTCTAAGGCTGGGTGAGCAAACAGGTGCCCATGCCCACAGAGCCCATTGACCTCACTGCTCTGTTGTGGGCCCTGGAGATTGAGGGCAAGTCTCTCCCAGATCCAAGCACTATGCCCCATGCACTTTGAGTGCTCCAGCTTGATTCAGGATCTGTTTATTTATTTTTATTTTTATTTTTTTAAAGATGTTACTTATTTGAGAGAGAGAGAGAGAGAGAGAGCAGGGGCAGAGGGAGAGGGAGAGGGAGAAGCAGACTCTCCACTGACCAGGGAGCCTGACATGGGACTCGATCCCAGGACCCTGGGATCACGACCTAAGCCCAAGGCAGACGCTTCACCGACGGAGCCACCCAGACACCCCTCGGGATCTGTTTAAAGGCTTTGTCCTTTCTGGTGAGTACTCATTTTTTTGAACCTCTAGTTTTGAGTAACAGGATCCCTGCCCTCTAAACTCTTTCAAGAGAGCCCTCCTGCTAGGACCCTGGCCAGCTTTAGGTTCCAAAACCATAGTCCCTCTTTCCGTGCACTTTCAACTAAATGGGCTAACTTAGCTAAAGATAATTTAGAGCTTCAATGGCCAGTATGGAAGCTTTCAATCTCCCGAACTTGTTTTTCTCAGAGCTAAATTGGAAAGCTACAGCTCCAAATTAAACAAACTGAATGGGATGCCTTTTTTAAATGGTACCTTGAGGCTTCCAAATGTTTGCAGGATTCTAAAATTGCCTCTTTGCAAAATACCATTTCTAAATTAACTGAGGTAAACAAACAATTGAAAGAAGTCAAATGGCCTCTTTTTTCTCTCCCCCATCTTCTTGGTCTCTGGAGGTGTAACAGCCCACCTTGTGCTCAGGCCCCACCTCTGGGGCCATTTTCCTCTATTTCCTCTTCACCCTGCCCCCCCTCCGCCCCCTCCCTGATTCTAATCCTTTCACTGAATTTCCGTTTTCCTCCAAAACTTTCCCCACTCCCTCTTCTTCTGAACCTATTGAAACCTGTCCCTCTGAAGTTAAGTCTTCCAACTAAACCCCAAATTTCTTATGTTCTCTGGACTAAAGCTGAATGGCAAGTCATAATTAAAGAGTTTCCCAAAGTAAAATGGAAGAGGAAGGAAAACTTGCAAATTCATTCTACAAGGCCAGCATTACCCTGATATCAAAACCAGATAAACACATTTAAAAAAAAAGAAAACTATAGGTCAGGATCTCTGATGAATATAGATGCAAAAATCTTCAACAAAATATTAGGAAACTAAATCCAGCGACATATTTTTAAAAAAATCATTCACCATGATCAAGTGGGATTTATTCCAGGGATGCAAGGGTTCAATATTCACAAATCAATCAACATGATACATCACATCAACAAGAGAAAGGATAAAAACCATATGATCATTTCTGGGGCGCCTGGGTGGCTCAGATGGTTAAGCGTCTGCCTTCGGCTCAGGTCATGATCCCAGGGTCCTGGGATCGAGCCCCGCATCGGGCTCCTGGCTCGGCGGGGAGCCTGCTTCTCCCTCTCCCTCTGCCTCTCTCCCTGCTCATGCTCTCTCTCTCTGTGTATCTCTGTGTCTCAAATGAATAAATAAAATCTTTAAAAAAAAAAACAAACCATATGATCATTTCAATAGATGAAGAAAAAGCGTTTGACAAAGTAAAACATCCATTTATGATAAAAACCCTCAACAAAGTAGGTTAGAGAGAACATATCTCAACATAATAAAGGCTATATCTGAGAAACCATCATAGCTCTCATAGTCAATGGTGAAAAACTGAGAGCTTTCCCCCTCATATCAGGAACAAGACAAAGGTGTCCACTCTTACCACTTTTATTCAACATAGTACTGGAAGTCCTAGCCACAGCAATCAGACAAGACAAAGAAATAAAAGGCATCCAAATTGGTAAGGAAGAGTAAAACTTTCACTATTTGCAGAAGACATAATACTATACATAGAAAACCCTAAAGATGCCACCAAAAACTAGTAGAACTGATAAATGAATTCAGTAAATTGCAGGATTCAAAATCAACACACAGAAATCTGTTGCATTTCTACACATCAATAATGAAATAACAGAAAGAGCAATTAAGAAAACAATCCAAGGGACGCCTGGGTGGCTCAGTCCATTAGGCGTCTGCCTTCGGCTCAGGTCATGATCCCAGGGTCCTGGGATTAAGTCCCGCATCAGGCTCCCAGCTCAGCGGGGAGCCTGCTTCTCCCTCTCACTCTCCCTCTGTGTTCTCTCTGTCTCTCTCAAATAATAAACAAAATTCTTAAGGAAAAAAAAGAAAACAATCAAAAAAAAAAAGAAAGAAAGAAAAGAAAAAGAGAAAGAAAACAATCCCATTTACAATTGCACCAAAAATATCAAAATACCTAGGAATAAACATAACCAAGGAAGTGAAGACCTGCACACAGAAAACTGTAAAATACTGATGAAAGAAACTGAAGATGACACAAACAAATGGAAAGACTTGCCATGCTCATGGATTGGAAAAATGAAATATTGTTAAGGTGTCCGTACTACCCAAAGCAACCTACAGATTTAATGCAATCCCTGTCAAAACACCAACAGCATGTTTCACAGAAGTAGGATAATATTAAAATTTGTATTCAGCCACAAAAGACCCTTAGCAGTCAAAGCAATCTGGAAAAAGAAGACCCAAACTGGAGGTATCAAAATTCCAGATTTCAAGATATACTACAAAGCTGTAGTAATCAAAACAGTATGGTACTGGCTAAAAAAAAGACACAGAGATCAATGGAACAGAATAGAGAGCCCAGAAATAAACCTACAATTATATGGTCAATTAATCTTTTCAAAGGAGGCAAGAATATGCAATGGGAAAAAGGCAGTCTCTTCAAAAAATGGTGTTGGGAAAACTGGACAGCAACATGCCAAAGATTGAAACTGGACCACTTTCTTATACCATACACAAAAAAATAAACTCAAAATAGATTAAAGACCTAAATTGAGACCTAAAACCATAAAATCTCTAGAAGAAAACATTGGCAATAATCTTTTTAACATCAGCCATAAGAACATTTTTCTAGATATGTTTCCTTTGGCAAGGGAAATAAAAGCAAAATTAAACCAATGGGACTACACCAAAATAAAAAAGTTTTTGCACAGCAAAGGAAACCATCAACAAAACAAAAAGACAGCCCACTGAATGGCAGAAGATATTTGCAAATGATACACCTGATAAGGAGTTATCCAAAATACATAAAGAACTTATAAAACTCGGGGTGCCTGGGTGGCTCAGTCATTAAGCATCTGCCTTTGGCTCAGGTCAGAATCCCAGGGTCCTGGGATGGAGCCCGGCATCTAGCTCCCTGCTCAGCGGGGAGTCTGCTTCTCCCTCTCCCTCTGCTACTCCCCCTGCTTGTGCTCTCTTGCTCCTTCTGTCAAAATTAAAAAAAAAATTTTTTTTAAAAAGAACTTATAAAACTCAATGCCAAAAAAAAGACAAACAGTCCAATTAAAAATGGGCAGAAGCCATGAGTTGACATTTTTCCAAAGAAGACATACAGATGGGCAACAGACACATGAAAAGAAAAGATGCTCAACCTCACTCATCATCAGGGAAATGCAAATCAAAACACGATGATATATTACCTCACAACTGATCAGAATGGCTAAACTCAAAAACACGTGAAAAAACAAATGTTGTGAGGATGTGGAGAAAAAGAAACCCTCAGTATACTATTGGTGGGAATGCAAGTTGGTGAGCCACTGTGGAAAACAGTATGAAGGTTTCTCAAAAAATTAAAAATAGAATTACCATATGATCCAGTAATTCTACTACTGTGTATTTACCCAAAGAAAATAGAAACACTACTTTGAAAAGATATATGCACCCCTGTGTTTACTGCAGCATTATTTACAGTAGCCAAGATATGGAAGCAACCCAAATGTCCATCCATAGATGAATGGATAAAGAAAATGTGGTATACATATACAATGGAATATCACTTGGCCATAAAAAAGAATGAAATCAGGGCACCTGGGTGGCTCAGTCGGTTAAGCGTCTGCCTTCAGCTCAGATCATGATCCCGGGGTCCTGGGATCTAGTCCCGAGTTGGGCTCCTTGCTCAGTGGGGAGCCTGCTTCTCCCTCTCCCTCTGCCTGCCGCTCCCCCTGCTTGTGCTCTCCCTCTCTCACTGTCTCTCTCTGTCAAATAAATAAATAAAATCTTAAAAAAAAAGAAACAAAGAAAAAAGAGACAAAAAAACAGACTCTTAAATATAGAGAACAAACTGGTGGTTGCCAGAGGGAGGTGGGTGGCGGGATGGGTGAAATAGGTGAAGGGGATTAAGAGTACATATCTCTTGATGAGCCCTGAGTAATGCATAGAATTGTTGAATCATTATATTGTACACATGAAACTAATATAACAATGTATGTTAATTATACTTGAATTAATAAATAAATAAATACAATTTAAAAACTATTTCCTCTGGGGCACCTGGGTGGCTCAGTCAGTAGAACATAATCTTGGGGTCATGAGTTCAAGCCCTATTGGGCATAGAGTTTACTAAAAAAAAAAAAAAAAAATTTCCCCAAAGTAACTAAGGACCCCCATAGGTTTGCTGAAGAATTTAACATGGTTATTCAAACTTACCCACCTAGCTTCTCAGATTTGTATCAATTAGTCCACCTGCTTGTTGGTGAGGGTCAGGGCCAACACTGGATGAAACTTGCCCAGTGGGAAATCCCAAAAGGGATTTAGAGAAACAGACGCCTAACTTTTGGCAAGATGCTAGAACATTCGCTGGAAATTTCCACCAAGCAATGACAATAGCATTACCTAAGCCTGTTGATTGGAACAAAATTCAGACTTGCACACAAAAGCCTGATGAATCTATTCATAACTATTGCAACTGACTGCAGATTGTTTTTAAGGAAAATTTTGGTCTTCCTTTGGCTGTCAAATCCACTTGGGTAGCTTCTTTTTTTTTTTTTTTTTTTTAAAGATTTTATTTATTTGACAGAGAGACACAGCGAGAGAGGGAACACAAGCAGGGGGAGTGGAAGAGGGAGAAGCAGGCTTCCGGCTGAGCAGAGAGCCCCATGCGGGGCTAGATCCCAGGACCCTGAGATCATGACCTGAGCCGAAGGCAGATGCTTAACGACTGAGCCACCCAGGCGCCAAAAGGGTAGCTTCTAATTCTGTTTATTAACGTGCTGAATTAGGATCATTCTCTTCTCTTTAAAAGGACCAGGATGGAAAGGGAAACCATGTCCACTCCAGATCTAGTTAATTTAGCAGATCAGCTTGACTGCACTATGGATGATTTGACCAAAACGAAGACCACGAAAATCCTTACTTTTCAGCTTCAACAAATGGAGAGGCCTCTACACAAAACCAAAACCCTCCTGATGTCTGGTACTATTGCAGAGAGTCAGGGCACTCGGAGAAAGGACTCCTACAAGCTTACGTACTCCAAGCCCCTCAACCCTATAGCCAGCCTTCCCAGGGTCCCAATCCCCAGTGATGGGCTCTGAGCAACTACAGGGGCTCAGAGAAATAACTCTTCAGATTGGGAATGTCTCTCTCTGTTCTTATGGACCCTCGAGCTATGCTCTTGGTGCTCAATCCCCCTGTTATAAGGCAGCCACCGGCTTGGAGTATGAAAACGACTCAAATAGTGGGGTCTCTGATAAACCTCAACAGGTTTCTGTCTCTGCCTATTCCCTTCTGTTTAGATCCTCTAAGAGATACCGACCCTCTCTCCTTAGTTCCTCCACCCCGATTCACTTACTGGGCCAAGATCTCTTAGAAAAATATTAGGCTGGACTATTCTTCTCCCAAAAAGGGAAACGATTCTAAAATTTGACAGTAGCAATCAAAGTAGCCAAACAGGTGAATCAAATGACCCCACAACATCTTTTATTTGCTCCAACTCTGACCGCACTGGGGCTAACTCCAAGGACCCTGGTCAGTCACCGTCCTCCTTACGGGCCAAGCCTTCGACTGATATTGGCAGAATTCACAGTGCACAGATTGAAACAGATCCCTCAAAACCTCTCCCCAGAATGAATCTATCCTATACGTAAAAAAAGTCCCTTCAAGACATCAGGCCCATAATAAAATAAAGCTCAGGGCCTCCCTATCCCCTGTACTAGTCCCTGTAATACTCCTGTTTTATCTGAGAAAAAAAGCCCAGTGGCCAAGAATGGAGGTTTGTCCAAGGATGGAGGTCTGAGCCATAACTGGTAATGTTATCTCTCACCACCCTGTTGTTCCTAATTCCCATACTTTAGTGGCTTTCATCCCCACCGAAAGAAAATTTTTCACTATGATCAATTTCTGTGGCACCTTCTTTTTTTTTTTTTTTTTTTTTTTAAAGATTTTATTTATTTATTTGACAGAGAGAGACACAGCGAGAGAGGGAACACAAGAGGGGGAGTGGGACAGGGAGAAGCAGGCTTCCTGCTGAGCAAGGAGCCCGATGTGGGGCTCGATCCCAGGACCCTGGGATCATGACCTGAGCTGAAGGCAGACGCTTAGCGACTGAGCCACCCAGGCGCCCCTCTGTGGCACCTTCTTTAGCATCCCTGTGGATAAGGCCAGCCAATCTCTTTTTGCCTTCACTTGAGAAGGAAGACAATACACCTGGACAGTAGCGCCCTAGGGTTTCACAGAACGTCCTTACTTTTCACAGAACATAAAAGGCTGATTTGGATGATAAGAAGTTTTCTGTACACTCTACTTTTTACAATATGTACATGACTTGCTTCTCTGCTCTCCTTCTCAAACCTCTTCAAAGGAAGACAGCATCCACCTGTTAAGACTTCAAGCCAAAAGGGACGTAAATTCTCCAAAGAAAAACTGCAGTTTGCTCAAACCCAGGTTCAATATTTATGGCACCCGATCTTGGAGCAGGGGCTGCATTTAGATCCAGTTAGGCTTCATGGCATCCTGAACTCCCCCAAATCCAAGACTAAGCACCAACTGCAAGGTTTTCTCAGGTAGCTGGCTATTGTTGAAATTGTATTCCAAACTTTTTACTGCCCAGCCCCCTACAGAACAAAAAAACCTGGTTCTATTATTTGGAAAGATCAGGATGACACCACTTTTGAGACCTTAAAGAGAAGGTTGTTTTTTTTTTTTAAGTTTATTTTTTATTTTTTAGTAATCTCTACACCCAGTGTGGGGTTCGAACTCACAATCCCAAGATCAAGAGTCACATGCTCTTCTGACTGAGCCAGCCAAGAGCCCCTAAAGAAAAATTTAATAAAGCCCCCTGCCCTTGGCCATCCTGATTATCACCTTCCTGTTTTCCTTTTTGTATGCAAGAAAGAAGGGAATGCTCCCCCCAAAACATGGGACAACCGTCGACCCATTGGTTCATAGGGTATGGTAGCTGATAGCTGGACCCATGGCTTGAGAATACGCCCTTGCTCCGAGCTATTCCTGCTGATGCCCTTTTAGTTAAGGTCACTGCCGAAATAGCCATGGGGTCCCCTCTAACCGTCCCGTGCCCCCTGCAGCAGAAGCCCTCCAATTCTCCTCATGCTCAACACTTTCTGGCCAGTCGCCTCACCTGCTATGAAACCGTCCTGCTAACTGCTCCTCATAAAGCTCTTTCTCACTGCAATAACCTCAACTCTGCTACTCTCCCCCTTTTCACTGATGAGACCCCCCACCCCTGCTTCATGCTGACGGATCACCCTTTTGACTCCCCATGACAATTGACAAGAAACTCCTTGAACCAGAGTAGAGTTGTTTGTGGTTTACGGATGGTTCTTATTTAAAGGATGAAAACAGTAAACACTGTGCTAATTGCAACTCTTTCTGAAGTCACGGGGCAGCACCTTGGTCTTTGGCCCCTTCGGCCCCACAGGCTGGGTTACATGCCCTTCCTCGGGCTTGCAAACCACAAGCATTTACACCAACAGCTGGTATGTTTTAGGGTCGCTCGTGACTTTGGAATATTACGGAAACAATGAGGTATCCTTACCTCCAGTGGGGATAAAATGTTAAATGAATCCTGTGTCCAAAATGTATTAGATATTGCATGCTTGCAGCTGCTCTGGCTGTTAGTAAGCTTCCTGGGCAGCTAGACCCAACACCCTGGAGGCCAAAGGAAACCACCTTGCTGATGTTTCTTCTTTTTTTTTTTTTAAAGATTTTATTTATTTATTTGAGAGAGAGAATGAGATAGAGAGAGAGAGCATGAGAGGGTCAGAAGGAGAAGCAGACTTCCTGCTGAGCAGGGAGCCCGATGCGGGACTCGATCCCGGGACTCCAGGATCATGACCTGAGCCGAAGGCAGTCGCCCAACCAACTGAGCCACCCAGGCGCCCCCTTGCTGATGTTTCTATCAAAAGTGCTCAAGGAAGGGGCGCCTGGGTGGCTCAGTCGGTTAAGCGTCCGCCCTTCGGCTCAGGACAGAATCTCAGGGTCCTGGGATCAAGCCTCTCGTCAGGCTCCCTGCTCAGTGAGGAGTCTGCTTCTCCCCCTCCCTTTGCCCCTCCCCCTGCTCTTGCTTTCTCTCTCTCAAATAAATAAATAAATAAGATCTTTAAAAAAAAATGCTCAAGGAAACCAAGAGCTCGACCTCTGTCCTGGTCCAAAGGGATGCTCTTCCAGATGACCATCTAGAAAAAATTGACAAGAGATGCCCAACTACCGGCCCCAGAGAGGGGAAAACAATATAGGAAATGTAATAATTGTTGGTTTGATAAAAAGAGATGACTTTGCTTTGAGCCAAATACAATCCAGTCCTGCCAGACACTCTAAAATTCCCATTGCTAACCATTGTACTGCATTAAATTGTTGGTCTATTGATAAAATGATAGCCTGTAGGAGCCGATACTGGCAGGGAGATATTAATAAAGCCACACACACAAAATGCCCACCTTGCTTGTCCCACCTGTCTGTCCAAAATACAATGCTGGGAAGTCCATCCATACCACCCCTGGGCATTTAAAATTGCCAAATGGACCATTCACAGTCTGGCAAATGGATTTTTACTTGGCTTGCCCCGTCTCATGGATATAAATATGTTTTAGTCATGGGTGGCCTGTTTTCTCACTGGACTGAAGCTTCCCTTGTAGACAGGCCATGGCCTCTTTTGTGGCTAAAATCCTATTTTAAAAAGGTTATTGCTACCCGGGGGGGGCTCCTCCGATGCTTCATAGTGGTCGGATGCACTTACTTCACTGGGCAGGTGTCCTGACAGGTTTGTGCTTTCGCCAGCCCAATAGCTTTCACCGTGCTTGCCATCTTTAGTCCTCGGGGCCAGTCAACACACTAGGGCATCATTAAGACACAACTGGCAAAATTTGTAAAGACCCTTCCAATACCTTAGCCCAAAGCATTGCCCTTCGTCCTTCTAAATCTCAGATCTGTCCCTTTTGGAACTCACAGACTTTCACCCTTTGAGATAGTCACAGGATGTCCAATGCACTTGGCCCCTGCCTCCTTCGATCCACAGCTAGTAAAAGGAGATCTACTTCCCAATACTATAATCTTTTTTTATTTAAGATTTTATTTATTTATTTGAGAGAGAGAATGAGAGAAAGAGAGAGAGAACATGAGAAGGGTGAGGGTCAGAGGGAGAAGCAGACTCCCTGCTGAGCAGGAAGTCCGATGCGGGACTCGATCCTGGGACTCCAGGATCATGACCTGAGCCGAAGGCAGTGGCTTAACCAACTGAGCCACCCAGGCGCCCCTACTTCCCAATACTATAAAGGCCCAATGGCTTCTATTGAAAACAACCACGCTTTGGTTGAGCAATCTCTTTCCAGCATGTTCCCGGGAGATGAAGATGTTAAGCCTCGCACCTTGCAACACAGAGATTTTTTTCCTCTACTGGAAAAGACACCTCTACGATTCTCTTCAAGCTCACTGTGGGGGACCCTACCAGGTACCCTTAGCTAGCCCGGGTGTCGCCAGACTTCAGGGAATCCACTCCAGGATTCACAGGTCACATCTAAAGAAAGCACCAAAGCCCACTTGCACCTGCACACGGATGGGTGACCTGAAAGTGAAGCTTTCCAGTATTTGAAGCAGATGCCTGGTAGACAGCTTCCCCAAGACGAGTGGGCCGGGCCTGTGTGTACTTGACTCACTGTTGTTTCTTACTCTATTTTCTCCCTCTCTTCCTCGGACAGATGAGGCTCTCATCCGCATTTCCCAGTCATTGCAAAAAAGGCAAAATCGTCAGATTTGTCCCCAGAAACCTCAATCCATGTATGACAACAGTGATCCCTTAGTTCACTCTTCGAGTAATTTTGCTGGAATCCCAAATGCCACTGTACACCTAGATTGTTCCTCGGGTGCCTTTGTAAGGTTAGCGCACCGAACCCACCTAACCCTAGTCCTTGCTTCTATTTAACCCAGCCCTGGGTTGGGAAAAAAAGATGTCTCAAATATATATTATATAATATATATAATACACACACACACATATATACACACACACACACACGTATATATAGGACACTGCAGCGTGACCAATATAAATAGGGCCATTTGTAAGTTTACTGACATACCCATAAATCTAGGTAGTCTTTCACTATGTAATTAAATAGAGTATCTAAGTCTTGGCTGAATGGTGCTAACCCTTCTATACGGGCCGATGGGTCCACAGGTGCTGCTACTTACGAGGGAGCCCTCTGCACGTCCCCTGGCTACTCCTCTAAATGTGGAGGTTTTGACAGTGATGTCTATGCTGGGGCAACTCATTGTCTTGACAGCTGGAGGATAGAAGGGCCTTGTGCTCTTGCTGTGTTGACCGGTCTAGTTTCTTTCCACGACAACTCAGAAGCCTCTCATTGGTCTACCCCATTGGTTTTCCACAGCTGCCTTAAATAGGAGCTCCCAGGAGATGGATGTGATTCTGGGTTTGCCTCCACAGGAAGAACTTTTCTCCCCAGGGTCAGAATAAGTGTCAGTGAAAACATGATTAGAAATCTCTCCCTAATAGGACGCCTGGGTGGCTCAGTCATTAAGCGTCTGCCTTCGGCTCAGGTCATGATCTCAGGATCCTGGGATCGAGCCCCGCATTGGGCTCCCTGCTCGGCAGGGAAGCCTGCTTCTCCCTCTCCCACTCCCCCTGCTTGTGTTCCCTCTCTCAATGTGTCTCTGTCAAATAAATAAATAAAATCTTTAAAAGAAAAGAAAGGAAATCTCTCCCTAAGGAAAGAAAGAAAAAGAGAAAAAAAGAAATCTCTCCTGAACATCAAGAGGGCAGGCCAATCCCACAGCCAAGAGTGGCAGCCAGATAACTTGTTGCCTAAGGTGATTTGCGACAACCCCATAGCCCTTATTTACTTGCTGAACAAGGAAGCATCTGTGTGATTGCAAACACCTCTTGCTGCACGTGGATAAACTCTTCAGGGCAAGTAGAAACCCAGTTGTACGAAATTAGGGAACAAGTACATTGGCTACAGTAAATTTCACCTGAATCTCCATCGTCCTTTCATGTATTCTTGGGCTACTTTCAGGCCTAGGGTCATGGCTCAGACCCATCTTACAATTTAGAGTTGTCATGTTGCCTTTAATTATACTTTGTATAGTTTAATTATGCGTTGTGTAGTTTAACTATACTTTGTATAATTACTTTTGAGTTTTGTAGCTTTCGCCTGTCCAATCATCATAGAAACGATGTACCCAATAAGGTGGTGTTATTCAATGCTTTGAAATGATTTCCAACGTGCATGACCTTGAAAAGATACAGACATTAGATGGGAAACACCTGAGTCCTCCTTCCTACCCCCCCCCCCCCTTGTTACCTGAATGTGGCCTCAGTGGTTTCGGATCTGTGTACTTTCCCTCTGGTGTGGGACAAGACACCCAGGAAAGGCCCTTCCCGTCACCGAGGGACAAAAGTCGCTGGATTTGGAAAACCTGACTCTTGACCAGGGATGCTTGGGGCGGGGGTGGGGGTGAAGATCTTGATCAAAAGGGGTAAATGTGAAATTCAATAAAGAAGACCTCATTTAAAATGGGGTGGGGGCGGGAGGGGGGGCTCTCACCTAGGACCAGTCCTCAGTTGCAGACGGCAATGGGAAGACAGACTCCCATTTTACTACCCCAGCAGGAGGAAAATAGAGATTTTCTCCTCCCTTGCCAATAGCCCAGCCAATGAGGAACTGCCACACTCAGCCAAGGACAGACCATCGCCCCCTCCTTCCTTCCAATAGACCTTCTTTCGGAGCAGCCCCTCCTGACTCCCCCCTCTCTCTCTGTAAATTAGTGTTCCTCTCTAATCCCCTGGCCTCGCCTGTGGCTTTACCACCGCTTGCTTATCTCAAATGATACCGCTTTGCTATTCCCGAATAAACCCACTTTGCTGGTAAAATCACTGCCTGTTTTATTTTGAAGGTGGACAAAGGGTTTGTGCCTCCGAGGCCCGACCGCCAAGCAGGGAAAGCAGCAGGATTGGGCAAACACTAAAGTGCCCGGAAAACTGGGCAACTGGTACCCCGGCCCTTGCCAGTGAGCCGACCAGGCCCGGCCGAGGTTCGCGCATCCCGCCTGCTGCAGGGGTGCGGGGGGCTGGGAGGGCCGGCGGCGGGGGTGAGGGCGGGCGGGGGCGGGCGGGGGGGCTCGGGCTCGGGAGGGGAGGGGGAGCGCGGCTTCCGGAGCGCAGTGAATCAGCACTGGGGCGGAGCTGGGCGGAGCGGGACGGCCGAGGGCGGCACGACGGGCCTGAGCTGTGTCGCCGACCTCCGCCGCCGCCGCCACCCTCCGTCGCCGCCGCCGCCTCCACCCGCGTTGCAACCAGTGAGTCCCCGCCGCCCGGGCTCCCGGGGGTGCTCCCAGGAGCCTCGGGGTGCTCCCGGCTGGAGGCCGGACCGCCTGCTTCGGGCCAGAGTTCGTGGAAGGCCCTGCACTCCCCCCGGTTCCCCCCTCCCTGCGGCGGGATGGGGGATCCAGGGGACCCACGAGGCCAGCAGCGCGCGGTTGGGGCCCTGGGTGGGGGGTGGGGTTCGGGCCCTTCCAGCGCACGGGCCTGCTGCTAGGGTCCCGGAGTGAGCGGAGCAGGAAGTGGGACCCCAGGGAGGGTAGATTGGTGCCGTGTCCCTTCCGTGATAGCCTGGCCTCTAACAAACTTGTCTCCCTCTGCCGCAGTGCCGCCCTACGCCATTGTCTACTTTCCTGTGCGAGGTAGGGGCCTGGAACTGGGGGCTGGGGGACGCAGAGGTTGGGCCTGCAGCCCAAGACCCCAAGACCCCCACCCCGCCCCACCCCTCCATTATGTGGGTACTAGCCCGGGCCTCCTTCCCTTGCCCCTGAGCTCCCAAGGCTGGAGTATCCAACCTGCTCCCTGAGGCCTGTCCCCTGCCCAGGGTCCATCGGAGCAGTCCTTGCCCCCGCGGCCCCTCCCCAGCGCGCTGTGAGGCTGGGGTCTCCGCACACATCGCACACCCCCCCCCCCCCCCCCCCCCCGTTCCCGCCTCCCCCAGGGCGCTGCGAGGCCATGCGCATGCTGCTGGCTGACCAGGGCCAGAGCTGGAAGGAGGAGGTGGTGACCAAGGAGAGCTGGCTGCAGGGCCCGCTCAAGGCCTCCTGTGTGAGTGACTGCGCCCTGGCAGGGGGCAGGTGCTGGGCCTTCGTGGGGCAAAACCAGGGTGGGGGGCAGCTGAGCTCAGCGTCTCTTACTGACCCATGCCACGCCCCCCCAGCTGTATGGGCAGCTCCCCAAGTTCCAGGACGGAGACCTCACCCTGTACCAGTCCAATGCCATCCTGCGACACCTGGGCCGCTCCCTCGGTGAGTCTTGAGGCTGCGGGTGGCCCAGGGCAGGGGTGGGCAAGCATCAGCCAGCATTCCCGCTTATCTGCTTGGTGCCGGCCCCCTGACCCTCTTGCGCTTAAGTCAAGCTGTCTGGTGACACCGTGGACGGGAGGCGGGAGGAGGCACGAGGAGGTTGTATAAACTGCCCACGGCCAAGCCCAGGTCTGCCCGCAGCTCTTGCACTCTGCCACGCTGCCTCTCGCCGAGTTCCGAGCACTTACTGTGCATCAGGACCGGCCCTTCTGTCCCCGTCCTCCTCCCGCCTCTCTGGCTGTGCCCACAGGCAGCCGCATGCCTGTCAGTAGCGTGTCAGGTGTCAGTCCTGCATTTTGCTCTCCTGCTGCCCAGGGCTGTACGGGAAGGACCATCGGGAGGCAGCCCTGCTGGATGTGGTGAACGATGGTGTGGAGGACCTTCGCTGCAAATACGTCATGCTCATCTACACTAACTACGTGAGTCTGGGCACCGGGGGTGGGCACGGGGGAGAACGAGGGAAGGCTTCCTGTATTCTCGCCCTGCTCCTCAGCCCTCATGCGGCTCTGGCCCACCCCTCCCTCCAAGTCAGGGTGTCCCGGGCTAGGTCGGGCTCTGTGCTGAGGACCAGGAGCTGCTACGGACGAGACCTAGCTCTCACCCTGACTGCCAGCTGATGGACCCAGTCAAGTAGCGGTCAATGGCACGACCTGCAAGGGCAGGAAACCTCGAGCCAGACGTGTACCAGATTGCCTGGGCTGTGGAGGGCAGGGCTTCCTAGAGCAGCTGGAGGGGGAGGAGAAGGATCTGTAGCCAGCCTCCAGCAAGGGGTGCTGGCACCTCGGGGGGCACAAAGCATGAAGACACTGAGTACATTTGGGGGCCTGGGACCAATTTAGCAGAGGCAAGGCACGTGTGTGCCTGTCGAGAGGGAGAGGGAGAGAGTCAGGAGTTGGAGCTGGAGGGGAGTGGGCCCAGGTCCTGAGAACCTTGAACCATCTGGCTGGATACTCCCCTGCTGGCCGTGGGGGGCCACTGAGGAGTCTAAGCAGGGCCGTGTCCAAATGTGGGGTCTAGGAGGATTTTTTTTTTTTTTTAAAGATTTTATTTATTTATTGGAGAGAGAGAGCACAAGAGGGGGTAGGGTCAGAGGGAGAAGCACATTCCCCCCCAAGCAGGGAGCCCGACGCGGGGCTCGATCCCGGGACTCCGGGATCATGACCTGAGCTGAAGGCAGTCGCTTAACCAACTGAGCCACCCAGGCGCCCCTAGGAGGATCTTCCGAGGCCTTTGGGGAGTAGTCCAGGGAGATCATGGAAGAGGTGGAAAGGTGGCAGTGGGGTAGAGAAGACTCAGCGGCTGACCTGGATAGGATGTGGCAGTAGCCGGGGGTGGGGGGGATGAGCAGAGGAGCATGGGGGGGCCCCAGCCTGGGTGGGTGGCAATTCACTGAAATGGGGCAAAGAGAAGGGGCATCTCCGGGCTGAGGTAGGGGCTGGGGCAAGCAGCAGTGTGAGGGTCAGGAGGGTAACACAGCGGTGTCTTTCTGGCAGGAGGCAGGGAAGGAGGAGTACTTGAAGGCACTACGAGGGTACCTGAAGCCTTTTGAGACGCTGTTGTCCCAGAACGAGGGGGGCCAGGCCTTCATCGTGGGCAACCAGGTGAGCATCTGGCCCTGTCCTGCCCCTTCTGCACCATCCTCTTCTTAAAGGTGGAAAACAGGTACAGAGGGGACTCATAAACCCATTACTCAGCAAAACTAGGCAAGACTTAGGGAACACCTCCGGCCCCCTGTCCTGCAGATCTCCTTCGCCGACTACAACCTGCTGGACCTGCTGCTGATCCACCAGGTCCTGGACCCCAGCTGCCTGGACTCCTTGCCCCTGCTCTCAGCCTATGTGACGCGCCTCAGCGCCCGGCCCAAGCTCAAGGCCTTCCTGGCCTCCCCCGAGCACGTGAACCGCCCCATCAACGGCAACGGGAAACAGTGAGAGCTTGTGGAAGCCCCCCGTGGGAAGCGGGGGCTGCCTTCCTTCCTTTCCCCAGGACCAATAAAATTTCTAAGCAAGAAGCAGTGCTGTGAGCATCAGATTTCTTGGGGAGGGGCTCTCAGACCCTCAGCAGTCAGGTTCGGGGGAGGGACGGGGCAGCCAGCTAGGATGCTGGAATCCTAAAACACATTGGAATTTGTCCTTAGAGCCCTCAACCCAGGCTGTGTTTAGTGAACTCCAGGAGTAGGAATAAAGAGACAGAAAAAATAAAAAAAACAGTAAGAAAAGTATGATTTCTGCCCTGGAGGTGCCCACAGTCTAGAGGGAGGAAAGGCTCCCGTATATAAACATGCTTTCTAGTTTCAGCAGGCCACCTGCCACGGGGCCTCTGCGTGGGACCGAGAGCCCAGGAGCTAAGGGGCCGAGGGGCCTGGGGGGAGGAGGGGTGTGAGCAGGAGCTCAGGAGCTCCAGGCAGCCCAGGCTGGGTTGGCGAGAGGGTCAGTCACTTCTGCTCAGGCGGGGCCCTCCTGGCTTTCTCCTGCATTTCGGGCACAGGGCGGTCCGGGTGGCTCTCCCACCGCCTTCTCCCACCATCCACGTTAGTCGGGCAAAGAGAAACAACGCAGCCTGGGAGGTTGGTGGCGGCCTGTCTGCAGTGGTAGGAGGCTTGTTCATGGGTGTCCATCACAGGAGACCGGCTGCATCGGAGGCCCACGCCCCGTGGATTATGCTGCCATTCGAGAGCCTAGGGAGGCCTGGAGCAGGCTTCTCTGGCTCAGAGAGGCCTGGGGCAACTGAGTGCAGCCCTCTTTGCGAGAGACCTTTTCCTACCATTCACCGGTGGGCCGGGAGAATGACCCTTCCCTGTTCCCCTTGCAGTTGGGAGGGGCCCTCTGGGCCAGACTTCCGTGCCGGCCGCTGCCAGGGCAAGAACCCGACACTGTCCCCCGCTGTCTCCACGCCCTGCACAGGGACAACATGGAGCAGAGCCCCCACTCGTGTGTGGCGGACCATGGTGTGGTTGAGCAATGACCTTGTGGTTTTACCCTAAGTGCCAGTGTTTAGAGCTGCTATTACTACAGCATGATCTGGCCCATCCTGTCTGGTCTGCCCTTGGTTCTCAGGCTAAGGGCGTCTGGTCCCCTCCCAGCTTCGTCCCGCCTCCGAAGGTGATCTCGGAGGGGTTGAGAGAGAGGGCTGTGGGAGTACTCTCCCCGCGCCGAGACCAGGCCCCCCTGACCCCCAGACCAGACCCTGAGAGTGGTCAGCGATGGGCAGCTCAGACGATTCCCTCATTTGGGAGTGGAGGAAGACCCCCGGCTGAGGGAGGTGACTGGACATGGGGCTCCAGGCCAGGAGAAGGGGCAACAGACGGATGAACCCTATCCCAGGGCTGTAGGCACAACGGGGGCTGCTTCTGGGGGCAGCGCCTGGCCTGAAGACCCTGGCCCCGTGATTTGGCCACTGGTTGGGGGGCGAGCACAGGAAGATTTCAGAGCTAGGCCAGGCCTGCTCCTTTCACCTTTCCTAGGGCAGTAAATTCCTCTTGGACGTCTCATCCACCGAATCCCAAAGGCCCTGTCCCCACGGACTGATGGAGACTGGTCTCTCCTCCGTCTTCTTCCACACCAGCGCCTCCCTCCTCTCTCATCTGGGAGCCTCTCCCCTCATAGCCGGTTCTAGCTGTCCTCCGTGAAAATAAAGACCCGCAGATGGGGTCAGCAGCGCTGTTTACTCAGACTTGCTAGCAAGGGAGTTGGCTGCTGCTGCCTGTGTTCCTCAGAGCCTGGGCAGGCAGAGGAGGGGAGGGTTTCTGGAGGGACAGAGAAGACTTCAGGTGCGCCCTGACCGGAGGCCGCCAGCCTGGGGAAGTAGTGGCTGGGCTCAGGAAAGTGGGGCATCCTATGTCACTGCTCTGGGGAGCAGATTTGGCTTTTTCTGGTTGGTCCTAAGTAGGAAAAGGAATAAAAACCAGGGAAGCTCTCACTTATTAGTCAAGTCCTGGACATTCTGGGCGGTCGTTCCAAGGCTTACTGTCTGGCTGCCTGCATTATTCCTATAAAGAGCAGTCTGACCTCCCACCAAGGTGAACCCATGACTGCCGGCGTCCTGGCTGGCTAGTGCAGAGAAGAGGTTAGTTTTCTAGGCAGATTGCTGCAGGTTGTGAGCGAGAGTTCTGCCTTCATACATGGTCTGGCCGTGGTCTGTTGTGTATTCAGGGTCTCATCTTTCCGGAGACATGTGACCGCAGCCACACCCAAGGGAAGCCTCTTCCTCAGGCATTTGATTAAAACTCAAGTGGAGAAACATCCTGCAGGGAGAGAACAGGAGCTCACACATCCTCCTTTCTGGGAGCAGCTCCTGACACATTTTTGAGCCCTGGGGGAGACTGGATGCTTGATCATGGGGCACCAGAGGACGAGTCTGAGTCACGCATCGGAAAACAAGACAGAGATGGTGCGCCACACAGCACCACCCCAGAGCACGTGGTTACCGCAGGACCTGCTGAGTGGGTCCCAAGGCCCCAGGAGATTGCAGGAACTTGGAAGAGGCAAGACTGGGGGATTGGCATTGGTAAAAAGGTTTAAGAGTGGGCCTTGGGGGTGGCCTGTAATGCCTTGCCCAGAGGACTCAGCTGCAGAAAAATCCAGACAGTTGGGGCTGATGGCCTTCAGCAGGCTAGCATTGCTTTGCCCTTCCCCAGACGACCCAGTGCCAACTGGGCAGGTTTTCAGGCACCTGTTGTCGCATAATAAACTTGGTGGCTCTTTACTGGGCCATATTCAGTGGGTGGGACTGGGTAGCCTGCAGGCCAGGGGAGGGTCTCCACACTCAACCTTGAGACCCCATGTCCAGCCCTCCAGCCCAGCTTCTGGAGCATGTGCAGAGAGGTTCATGCCCCAGGTGGGAGAGTGGAGGAGTCCTATGGGAGAAGTGGAAACTGACACTGGGGGGCCCCAATGACAGGGTTTATGTTTGATAAACCTGCTGTGAGCTTTATGAGCCCCTCTGTCACCCAGAACTTCCATCAACTTTCCTGCTCACTCCTGACATGACAAATATCAAAGGACAAGAAATAACTTCCAGCTAGTTCAGAGAAATCTCTAACATAAAAGAGAGACAATAATAAACGGGGGGGGGGGGGGAAGAAAAGGAACTCAGAAAAAATAGAGACCACGCAAGCTGCCTAAGAAGCCTTCAAATAAGCTTCAATCATTATCTTCAGGGAGATAATAAAAGATATGACATCCAGGAGATGAGAAAGGGAGGCTCTTACAAAGAGCATTCAGAGAAAAAGAAGGAGCTCTTGGAAATTAAAAATGTGATAGAAATGAAAAATCTCAAGATAAAGTTGAAAAATACATATGAAAATAGAACAAAAGGATAAAAGCATGGAGAGATAAGAAAAACTGTATTATTCCAGGAGGTCCAGAGAGAGGGAGAGAGTAGCGGGGAGGAAAAAAAAAATAGTAAGAAGAAGATTATCAAATGAATAATGTGATAAATTTTCCCAGGACTGAAGAAGAGGGGCTTTTGAGTTGAAAGGCGCAGTGAGTGCCAGACACATCGAATGAAAAAGGAAGGAGATCATAAAATCCCAGAGCCCCCGGAGAGACCGTGAAGACCCTGCAACCTTCCGGAGGGAGAAACAAACACACACACAAAGGATAAGGAATCTGGAGCTGCATCAGATATCTTGTGATTTTGAAACTTGTCCACAAATAATTTGACATTCGGCCATCTCTATGCCCTCTTTGTGGCGGCTGGGATGAAGAGAACATAGTGGAAGGGACACTGTGGGGCTTCCCAGGCTGGGTTGGAAAAGGTCACCCAGCTTTGCGGTTTCTCTTGAGACAACTCATTTCAGTCATTGTGTAAAAGGTCCAACTACCCTACAGCTGCCACAGGGAGAGCTCACATGGAGAGACAAGAGAGGGTAGAAGGGGGTTGGTGAGGGCGAGAGCCAGCCAGCCAGCCAGCCGGCCAGCCAGCCAGATCGTTCAGACTCCAGCTCCTCTCCCAGCCTTGTCCCACCAAGTGAGGGAAGACGCCTTCAAAATGGTTCCAACCACAACTGTCATCTGACTGTGATCACATGAGGCCCTGAGAAAGAACTGGGTGAGCCCATTCAATCTCCAGATTCATACTCTGACAAGATATCTTGTGGAAGGGGGAGGGAGAGAGAAGAGAAGGTCATGAAGATACACCTGCTCTCTGCTGTTCAGACCTGGAAGTGACACTCTTCACATCTGCCCCGTTTGGATGCAAGGGGGCTCTGTGCCCAGGAAGAGGAAAGGAGTTCGGTTTGTAGTCAGTGTCTACCAAATACAATCACAGATGCACACACATATATGAAGTTAGCATGTAATAGCAGTGGCATGGTGAATACGTTTGAGAAGAAGAATGATTTAGTATTAGTAAAACTGATACATCATATTGAGAAAAAGTACTGGATCCTTATCTTACACCATGTAAAACAATAACATCCAAATAGATCAATGGTTCTCAGCTGGGGGTGATTTTGTACCCCAGGTTACATTTGGCAATGTCTGGAGATATTTTTGCCATCACAACTTGTGGGGTGCTTCTGGCACTTTAGAGAAGGTGCCAAACATCCTATGATGTGCAGACAGGACAGCTGCCCACAACAAAGAATTATCCAGCCCCAGATGTCCAGTGTCAAGATCGAGAAACTCTGCAGTAGGGTTCACCTGCATGTGATGAGAAAAATAACACATTAACAGATAAAGGGGTTTGGTCAAGAAGAGCATGTGACTCTTGATCTTGGAGTTGTGAGTTTGAGCCCCACTTTGGATATAGAGATTACTTAAAATAAATAAACTTAAAAAATATTAACAGCAAAAAAAAGTAAGAGATTTCTTCATGACCGTGGGCTGGGGATGAATTTTGGTCCCCAGATGAATGAACTTTACTACATCAAAACTGAGGGTTTCTCTTGTCCAATGATGGTTAGTGTTTATCAGATTATCAGATGATATACTCGAAGGAAATATTTGCAACATCTGATGGGGTGGGGGAGGACCTGTGGTTTATAATGTTGGACTTGGAGTTCCCACTAATCTTTCAGAATCCCCGCAAAACCACAAAGACCACAAAAAACCAACACACACACACACACCATCTGGCATGAAAGTTGGAGACATCTGAAGTGAGTACCATAAAGAGCTTCTATGTACCAAATAATAGACCCCAACATTTATAAAGTGAAAGCTGATGGGAGGCAAGGACTTTGGGAGCTGGAAACAACAAATCTCAAATTCTGCAACAGGAAGATAGAGAAGGTGCCACCCTTTCAATTGCTCTCGGGACATTTACTATAATAGCCATATATCATGGCTTAGAGAACGTTTTAGAACATTCCAGAAGAAAAGAGAGAAATAGGACAGACACCAGTCTCTCATTATAAAGCAATACAATGAAAAATAACAAAGCCAGGAGACAGAAAGACCCTAATGCTTATAGTTAACGATATTAATTTATAATAGTTATGTATTATAAATCTCTCTTACAATGTCACATGTCAAAGAAGAAATCAAAACCAACATTGCAAAACTTCTAGCAAATTATGATAAAGAAGCACCATATTTCACTTCTTTTACCCATTATGATTTATTCTCTACAATACTTCATTAAAGAGTTCAATGATTTGAACTCAGAATTTATATAGCCAAGAGGCAACCACGTGTAACAAAGAATTGGTCTGAAGTCTTTGCACTGAAGGCCATACAAAGTCTCTTGCTTCAGGGAAGTAAGAATGAAAATAAACAAACAAATACATAACTCCCTAGGCTCCAGAATCTTTTTTTATTTTTTAATATTTTATTTATTTATTTGACAGAGAGAGAGATAGCGAGAGCAGGAACACAAGCAGGGGGAGTGGGAGAGGGAGAAGCAGGCTTCCCGCTGAGCAGGGAGCCCATTGTGGGACTCGATCCCAGGACCCTGGGATCATGACCTGAGCCGAAGGCAGCCGCTTAACGACTGAGCCACCCAGGCGCCCAGCTCCAGAATCTTAATAGAAAATAGCATCAACAGTTAGGGAAAGTGTAGGTGTTAACATATCATGGAAAACAGGTCTTGTGCAAATATGAAAATTAACACCCAGGACTTCTGTATAGATGATTTTTATTATAAACAATAAAATATATGTAATGTCTCAACTACACAACTTTCATGTTGAAAGGGTCTCTAACATGAGTTGCTTTAATATTATGAAGGAAAAAAGTTTAAGAACCTCACAGTGGAAACAATCCAACACTGACAAATCCTAGCAATCAAAGACATTCTCTCTTAGTTAACGTAAAACAAGGACAACTCATAATTACAGAGAGAATGTCCTAGCTGTGGGTATTATGAGACAAGCCAACTTTCCAGACCAAAAGGCACTCACAGCTAGGGATGAAATGAACTCCGAACTGAGCCAGACAACATGGGCTGGTTCCTTAACAGCAGTTACCTACTGTTCACTTGAGCAGCCCGAGGACAAAGCAAACACCAAGCAGAAAACATTCCCTTCTTTTTAGACCTGCCACTCACACCACATGTACTGGCCACCCTCATCACTGTTTTGGTCAAGCTCAGAAGCACCTGCATGTCTTGATTACACTAGCCTGATAATTAGTCCTGCTATCAGGCATGGCAGGTCCCCCACAACTTGTTCTTCTTCAAAACTGGCTTGGCCATTCTTGGCCCTTTGTTCGTCTATATAGATGTTATTTTTATTTTTTTAAAGATTTTATTTATTTTTTCGACAGAGAGAGACACAGCGAGAGAGGGAACACAAGCAGGGGGAGTGGGAGAGAGAGAAGCAGGCTCCCCGCCGAGCAGGGAGCCTGATGTGGGGCTCGATCCCAGGATCCTGGGATCATGACCTGAGCCGAAGGCAGACGCTTAACCACTGAGCCACCCAGGCGCCCCATCTATATAGATTTTAGCATTAGTTTTCCCAGTTTCATGAAAAGCTTTGATGAGATTTTGATTGGGATTCAAGTGTACTTATAGATTAATTTGGTGAGACATGACATCTTTACGATATTAAGTCACCCCACTTGGTAAAGCCCCCTGGGCAGCTGAGGTGCTGGATGGAGGTAAAGGCAGTATGGGATTCATGGAGAAGGAAGGAAACCATAAATACTGGCTATGGTTGCAGCAACAGAGCCCCCTCCATATGTCCTTTGTGGCTCTGAGTTTCATATTTTGGGAGGAAACTGTCTTTGTGAGGTGCAAAGTGGTCATGGGAGGAAGAATAGATAGCTCAGGGTGCCTGGGTGGCTCAGATGGTTAAGTGTCTGCCTTCGGCTCAGGTCATGATCCCGGGGTCCCGGGATTGAGTCCCACGTTGGGCTCCCTGCTCAGCAGGGAGCTTGCTTCTCCCTCTGCTTCTGCCTCTCTCTCTCTCTCTCTCTGTCTCTTGTGACTAAATAAATAAAATCTTAAAAAAAAAAAAGAACAGATAGCTCAGTCTGTTTCCAATAATACACACTCAAGAGGTTTTTCTTTTCTGTTTGCTGATTAACAAGATAGGGCATGGCATTTCTAAAAACCGAACACTTGAGGGATGGGGAAGAGGAGTCCAATGTTTGTAACAGCTTGGGATTAGTTGAGGAGTGGGTAAACTCTTCCTGGTGCCTGTCATCCCAAATAACCATCAAGGGTTACACTGGGCGAAGCAGAGACAAGAGCTTTGGTGTGAAGGGACAAAGGGGCTGTAGGCAGGAGTCCAAGGAATGACGTGGAGATGGGCGAAGGACAAACATGGAGATGCTCCAGATCCTAGACCTGATCTGCTGGGTATCTGAATGTGGGTCTGCTGCCAGGGAGGTGCCAGGAAGGGTGGGCCGAAAGGACTGTACTGGTGCTTGGGACCCGTGCCCAACTGAGACCTCACAGGTCCTCCCTAGTGGACACTGCAAACAGTGTCCAGTGCTTCAGAACCAGTAACAGCCAAAGAGGGACCCTGACACATTAGCAGGCTGACAGGGAGTAGTTCTTATGTCAGGACGAGAGTCTGTAGAGCGTGCAAGACTCCCCATGCTAAGATGCATAGTTAATTGTGCTGCTTGCCTCAAATGCACTCACCTTGTCCTATGTGTAACCCACCAGCCATGACTGATTGACTTTATCTTCTAACGTTTATTTATTTTATTTTATTTTTTTAAAGATTTTATTTATTTGACAGAGAGAGTGAGAGAGCACAAGCAGGGGGAAGCAGTAGAAGGAGAGGGAGAAGCAGGCTTCCCGCGGAGCAGTGAGCCCGATGCGGGGCTCGATCCCAGGACCCTGGGATCATGACCTGAGCCGAAGGCAGATGCTTAACCGACTGAGCCACCCAGGCGCCCCTCTTCTAACGTTTAAATTAATGGGAAAAAAATTAGAGAGATTTCTAGTTCAAGATAGCAGAGTACAACCTGAAATCCACCCCATCCTTCTCAAAAACATTAACATCAGAGAAGAAAAAAATGTTAATATTAAATGCCACACAAATATGAAAAGAGAATTTTCTGTGTAGGCTTGAAATAAACCTCTCTCTGAATGGGGGGAAAAAACAACCAGGAAGAAACCCACAGCCTGGGATGGGAGCTGAAGGCTTATGTCTTAGCCAGAAAGCAGGAACACAGCCAGACTGAATGCACAGGGCTTGGGGCCAGGTCCTCGGTCTGTACTCAGCTCTGGAGAGCAAAGCTGAGAGTTCCCCAGCAGTCTCCACCAGCAGGATGAAGCAGGGGCCCAGAAATGCCTTCCCTGCCAGGTCACAGATGGGGGCCAACCCAGAACACAGGAGTACAGAGTTTGGGAGGGAAGGAAGTACAGAGGGGAGCAGTATACTCTGTGTTTTTGTTTCATATTCAGCAGGAAGATAGACATATTAGTCAGCTTTTTGTTGGAAAAAGAAATTTATGTATGACTGTTAAAAATGTAAGGGTAACTACTAAGAATAGAAACAAAGTGTGTAACTTCCAAAACTATCATGGAGGAGAAAGGAATAGCACAAAGAAAACTCAGTTAATTCAACAGAAGACAGGAGGAGAGAGGGAACAAGAAATAAAGAGAAAGAGTGCTAACTAGAACACATACTATAATACGGCAAGGATAAGTCTCAGTGGCAATACCAATAAACGTAAAGGGGCCAAACTTTTTTTTTTAAAGACAGACACCAATTGGATTAAAATAAAACAAAATGAAATTTAATTAGATGTTGTTTTTAAGAGGCATTCCTAAAAGAAGAGAAAGATTGGAAATAAAAAGAGAAGAAAAAAATACCAAATGCAAATAGAAAGAAAGCCTGTGTAGCAATAGCAGTATCAGAGAACCTAGGCCTCAAGGCAAAATTGTTACAATAGACTGGAGAAATATTTCATATTAGAGAAAGGAACAATCTGGGATGCCTGGGTGGCTCAGTCAGTTAAGCGTCTGCCTTTGGCTCAGGTCATGATCCCAGGGTCCTGGGATCAAGTCCCACAGCCCGCTCCTTGCTCAGCGGGGATCCTGCTTCTCCCTCTGCCTGCCGCTCCCCCTGCTTGTGCTCTCTTTCTGACAAATAAATAAATAAAATCTTTAAAAAAAAGAAAAAGGAACAATCCATCAAGAAAATATCCTTTAAAATACGGCTCAAAAAACATGGTTCAAAATTAGCTCAAGGAAAGAAACAACCATAGAAGAAATGGAAACCGTGATCAGATCACCCCTAAGCAGAGGTCCCAGGTCCAGCTGGTCTTACCATGAATTCTAGCCATGCTTCAGGAAGGGAGCATTTTAACCCTCAGCAAACTCCTGCAATGAATAGGAAAAGGTGGAAAGTGATCACGTCATTTTAATAGAACTGGACAAGATCCCCTGGAGAAAATGTAACTATAGGCCACCCTCCTTTATGAGCACTGAAGTAAGAACCAATCCAACATTACAATGAAAGAATAATACAGTGTGACCAAAAGGTTTGTCCCTGGAATAATAAAAAATGAGAGCAGCAAACACGTACATAGCATTTACTATGTGCCAGGCCCTGTTGTAAGGCTTTACAGAGATTAAAACATTTAATCATCGCAATGATACTATGAAGTACAGAGAAGTCAAGGAGCTTGCCAAATGCCACACAGCTGATAGGCAGTAGAGCCCAAGATTTAGTCCCAACTGGCTTCAATCTGTTCTCTTAGCTGCCTCACTCCGCCACCCCTTTAGGTCAACCATAGTTTAATAGATTAGAAAAAAGATTGATTTAGGGGCGCCTGGGTGGCTCAGTCGTTAAGCGTCTGCCTTCAGCTCAGGTCATGGTCCCAGGGTCCTGGATCGAGCCCCGCATCGGGCTCCCTGCTCTGCGGGAAGCCTGCTTCTCCCTCTCCCACTCCCCCGCTTGTGTTCCCTCTCTCGCTGTCTCTCTCTCTGTCAAATGAATAAATAAAATCTTAAAAAAAAAAAAATTTAAAAAAAAAGAAAAAAGATTGATTTAATTAAGAAGAAAGAAGAAAAACAACATGACCATCTGAGATGTAGAAGAAGCATTCAATGAAACTGAGCACCCCATTCGTGATGACACTGTGCCTTGAAAAGGAGCTTCCTTAGCACGATCAAGGTCTCTACCAAAAGCCTCAGCAAACCTCATACTTACAGCGTGCCAAGACAGTTGTCACACTTACGCTCCACCTTGAGATAAGAAATGGATCAGAGTCCTCTGGAAGTTTTCTCTTCCTGTTGATGGGAGGGGAAGCCCATTTCCAAGGTGCCTCTGGGCAATCAACCAAGCCACGCCCAGATCTGAGAGGGCAATTCAAATTTTATTGCCAGGACCCTCCATACGCAGAGTTTGTTAGCGAGCTATTTGGTGGTTAATTCCTCAGGATGCAGCAGGTGTCACGAAAGATCCTCCGAATGATTGGGGCAGAAGATATTCTACTGTAGAGGAAGGCAACAGTGTTGGAGAGAAGCCTAGACAGATACTCTTGTGAAGGTTTCGAAGTTCCAGCTTTATCTGAGAAGGTTTCAAGGTATTATTGTTTACAATTCCATTTCTTTTGGCGTCTGCATCACCGATACTTTCCTGCAGCCCCTCTGCCTTTCTGTTGAGAAGCAGCTACCGCTTATTAGGGGGAAAGCAGTTAGACACGCGCCGGAACCCCGTGTCTGAGTAGCCGGTGGAAAACGGCTGCCCTCAGGAAATCTAAAGCGTGGGAAACAAAAAGGAGAAACCATTCTAACAAATGGAATTGGGGACTTGAATATTACGTTTTTACATACTTTCATTCAGGCCACGTCCCATATAAGGAAGCCCACTACTATTTAAACTTATTCCGGGACGCCTGGGTGGCTCAGTTGGTTAAGCGACTGCCTTCGGCTCAGGTCATGATCCTGGAGTCCCGGGATCGAGTCCCGCATCGGGCTCCCTGCTCGGCGGGGAGTCTGCTTCTCCCTCTGACCCTCCTCCCTCTCATGCTCTCTGTCTCTCATTCTCTCTCTCTCAAATAAATAAATAAAATCTTTAAAAAAAAAAAAAAAAAAAAAAAAACTTATTCCGAAGCTCTTAGTTGGTGCAATAAGAAAAAGAAACTAGAGTATGTCAATTAAAATTCAATAATAAAAAGAGAGAGAGAAACTAGACACCTAAGATTAGAAACTAGACACCTAATATTAGAGAGAAACTAGACATCTACTATCTACAAGATAGTAGACTCTCATTATTTTTCAACACGATGACCATCGGCATAGAAAACAGAAAAGCTTCGACAGACAAACTTTTCTATGATAGGGGAGTCCATTAAGGGATCCAGATCAAAACTAATAAAGGCAGGGGCGCCTGGGTGGCTCAGATGGTTGAGTGTCTGCCTTCGGCTCAGGTCATGATCCCGGGGTCCTGGGGTCGAGCCCTGCATCGGGCTCCCTGCTCCGCGAGAGGCCTACTTCTCCCCCTCCCTCTGCCACTCCCCTTGCTTGTGTTCCCTCTCTCGCTGTGTCTCTCTCTGTCAAATAAATAAATAAAATCTTTAAAAAAGAAAACGAATAAAGGCAAATTCATAGTGCTCTATTCACAAACAACAACCAATTAGAAAATGTTATTAAAACAGGGATCACAAAACATAAAAACACAAGGCATCATATAAAATTCCTATATTTAAAAATGTGCACAATTTTTAAAGAAAAAGTTCTAAATGTTTAGTGAAGAACCTAAGAGATCTGGAAAAATGAGGAGTGACATCACATTTCCTGGGTGGAGAGACTCCATATTGCAAAGATGTGGATCTTCTCCAAATTAATCTGTAATCCAGGGCATTTAGCTAAACAATCCTTGTGCATTTGCTGTGCGTCCGGCACTGCTCATATACGGTTCTCCATCCCAGCAGATGCTCCTTTAGGGCATATGTTATCCTAATTTCCCCCTAGAGGGAACTGAGGCACCAGTCACAGAATCACACAGGTCATGAGTTGTGAAAGCAGGATTTTGAATCCAGGTCCTTAACCTTGAAGATCTGGTGTTACCTGGAGATAATCATGTTTCTAAATCTATTTGTAGCCACATGGACTCTTCTCAAAAATACAGTGTTGAATGAAAAAAAGCAAGGTGAAAAATCGTGGCTTAGCGAGAAATCATTACTACAAGTAAAAAGCACCAAACGCTCATATTTTTTTCTGCTGGAAGTGCATGTACAAGTAAAGGCATTTTTTTTTTCTTTAAAGGATTGGAAAACAATTTTGGATTCAATAGCATTTGGCTGAGGGGTGGAAGGATTTTTGTGTTGTTGTTGTTGTTAAGGTCTAAATTTTTAAGGATCGGTAGATGCATATGCTACTGTGAAGTGTTTATAAATCACCTAGAAAACAGAGTGGAAACAAATGATAATGGGGATTAAGTCAGAGTGTCGAAAACATGTTACTACTTTCTTTTTGTTTTTCTGTATATCTTAAATTCCCAACAAAGGAAAAAATACTGATTTTTTTTTTCATTTTTCCAGATACAAAATTGGATTACAATACCGAGTAACCACCTCCCTTGAGAAGCTCTGTGCTGCGGGTTGGAGAAGAGAGAAGATGCGATAGTGCCATTGTCACACCGGACCTGTGGCAACAGTTGATCAAGTGGTAGAAGAAAACTCCCCGGGAAGGTGACATTCAAAGGGCTCCTCAGGAGGAGGAGGAGGAGCGGGAGGAAGATGGATCCTCTGGGGCAAATCCAGCTTGTGTGGGTAGAACTGGAACTGGAGAGGTCAGCATCTGATCTTGAATGCCAGGCCAGGGGGCTTGGGCTTTGTCCTGAGGACACCGGGGAACCACCAAGGGTCTCAGGCAAAGGAGAGACAAAATGGATCTGACGTTTAATCCCACTCATTCCATGGTGTAGAGAAGGAATCGGAAGGGCTGAGATGCGAGGTGAGGCCGGGAAACCTCAAGGATGCTTTGGAAAATTCCAGGTGAAAGCTGACCGGTCATGGCCATGGGACGGGCAGGAGGACACAGGAACAAGAGGCATTTGGAAGGCAGAATTGGCTGGACGCAGTGGCTTCTGGTCTGGAGGCTGGTGGGCGAGGGGGTGCTCTGGATGGGTGGGGACTGGGTGAGGTCAGGAAGCCTCGGGCTGAGTTCAGGCGGCCAGCTGTTCTGTCTTGGGCAAGCCCTTCAGCGTTGCTAATACATTCTGTCCTCTTCTGAAAACGGGGGCTCATCATTCCTCCGCCCTGGGTTGTGGGAGGATTAAGGAGATTAAGACACATGGCAAGTGCTTGGCACAGAGCCTTGTACTAGATGAACAGGAGATCCTGCCCCTCACTCTCAGTTTCCCATCACCCCATGCCCAGCCATCCCCAATGGTCTTGTGTTCCCTTGACCCACTTAGACAGGGATGAGGAAGGAATCCACCCTCTGGCTCCATCCTGCCCCCCTTCTCCTGCCCCAGAGGGAGGGATCCATGGACTCAGGTCGGAGCCCCGGATTAGCTGTGTAATCCCCAGCTCTGTCTGGGCAATCTCTTTCCCTGCCCAGGAGTGGGGGCCTGCTGGCTGGGGGCCAGAACTGCTGGGCCCTGGGCCTGGTACTCAGACCTCAGCCAAGGTGCCGATGATTTGGTGCCTTTATTGGGACTACCACTGACATCTGCAATGAGTGTCACACGTGTGTTAGTTGTTCTGTGCATTTGCGGTGGGGGGGTGGGGGTGGGGACAGGGCACCCCAGAAAGGAAGAAAGGCCTCGATTTGATTCCATCTCTACCACTAGGCAGCCGCATGCCCATGGACAAGAGATGAAACCCCCATGGGTCTCAATTTTTTTTCTCACGTATAAAGTTAACTCTGTTCCAGGCTGCTGTGGGGAGTATTTGAGAAAATAAGAACAGATGAGTTTGTAACTAGCAGGAGAGCAAAAAAAGGACGGCAACGGGACAAGAGAATAGAGGAGCCGGAAAGAAAAGACTGAAAAGGTCATGCTTGTCACCGGACCAGGGTAACATCTCACAGCCAAAGCGTGCCAGCGAACTGAAAAGACAAGAGCAAATCAGTCTTCCGAGACTTCCAGAGAAAGCAAAGGACGCATGACCTCCTCATGCCCGGGGAGCACAGAGTAAGGGGAGGACAGTAAAGTCCCAAGAAGAGGAGGTCCTGGGCAGGGGCTGCGTGGGTGACGTTGTCTGGGCCTGATGACTCTGCCGGGGGAGAGGCGGAGTCCTTAAATGCCAGGGGGGGCTGGCTGTGAAGGCTGTAGGGGCCACTCCAAGATTTCAAGCAAGAGTGTCAAGTGCCAGGCTCTACTGATGGGCTGAGGACAGAATTGGCTGGGAGAGCTTAGCACCGCGGGCAAGAGGACGTGCCACTCACTGACCATCTCCACCATCTCCACTCTCTCCGCCTCACCCCAACCTAAGACCTCCACCAACTATCCCCTGCCTGCCTCTGGAGCTGTCCCTGCTCTCTGCCCCTACTGAGCAATACTTCCCTGAGCCCTGGGGTGCCCAGAGTGGGGCTGGGGAGAGATCAGTCAAGGCTTGGACTAGGACAGAATAATCACAACGCAGTCATGACGGTCGTCGGGCCGTAACCAGTCTGATTTCTCCTTGGGCCGTACACTTGTGCATACAACAGGTGCACATTAAAGGCAGAACCTGTAGAACGTGGAAGACACCAGAACCCAGCAGAAAGCGTCACGCCACGTTTGTTTACTTGGGGTGTAAAATAAAATGGACATTAAAAGAAAAGAAAAGAAGAGAAAGTCTGGGGTCCGGGAGCACACGTGAACAAGCCGGACAGAGGAGCGAGAGGTTAAGCGCCGACTTGCAGAGGGTGGAGGGCGGGCCTCGAGGCCGATGGGACTACATTTCCCAGCAGCAGCCGCGCCAGACTTCCTCTTATGTGGAAGCGGGGCCGGGGGCGGGGCGAGAGAGGCGCAGGGCAGCTTGGGCGCGCAGCCGGCGCCAGGGCGCGTGACGTTTTTCCTATGCGCCGCCTAGCGTCCCCAGCGCGCCGGTTCCTGAGCTTCGGGGCCGTGAAGGTGACAGCGGGAGGTGACTGAACGGTCTCCCGCGATGCTGGCGACACGGCGGCTGCTCAGCGGGTCGCTTCCCGCTCGGGTGTCTGTGCGTTTCAGCGGCAACACGGTGAGGCCCGGCCTGACTCCGACCAGGGGTGTCCGAGGGCCCGGTCTCGCTGCAGTGCCTCTGCGCGCGCCGTCTCCTCGGTCTGTAGTGCCTTCTAGAGAACCCTCATTTCCCCAGCCCAGCAGGAAGGTTGCCGCTCCAGCCTAGGTGTAGAGGGGAATGGGTCCCAATGGAAGGCTGACTTCCCCAACCCTCCGGCTCCTTGGCTTCCCTGTTTAACAGCCGGGCGACATAGCGGAAAATTTTGCAGGTGGGAAGCGTCCTTGTCTCGTTCCTTCCTTGGCATAACCTTATGCAGGGTAAAGGTATCATTGCCCCATTTTACAGATGCAGAAGACAAGCTTTGGGGAGGATGTGCGTCTCCTGATGCCCCATCCAGCGTTCTGCTCCCCGTAATGACTTTAAGGGGATGGGAGTCTGGAAGCCAGGTACCCTTAGCCCTCACCTGGGGTGCTTGCCACTGGGTGACGTGGAATTCCAGACCCCACTTCTCATCAGTTTTATCTGAAGTGGGTCTCCCTCCATCACCTTGTATCCCAGCCCAGTGAAGCGTTCCTTTTCCATCAGTGAACACATTTTGTTTCCAGCAGAGTTAGTAATGTAAGGCCCTGGTCTGACCAAGTTTTGGTCCAGCAGGATAACCAGGCAAGTGAATGGACACTTCACACTGGGCGCAGGGAGATGGTATGGTGCTGTGGTTCAGGCGTGGGCTTTGACTACAACAGACCTGAGTTCCAGTTCCATCTACTGCTTTGGTTGTGTGCCCCTCCATAAGTTCTGTTTGTTCTTAACCTCAGTTTCCTCCTCTATAACAGGGGAAATCATTCGTGTCTCAAGGTTATGAGGATGAAATGGGGTTTTGGAGGTCAGATGCTTAGCCTAACGCCTGCTAATCAGGAAGTGCTTACTAAGTGGTGGTGGTAGTATGATGCCACGGAGGGTTCTGAGGCTTAGGCCCCTAACCTCTTCTCAGCCCAGCCCCATCTAATCGGGGGGACCCAAGAATCTGTAACTTATGGCCAGGCCCTTCATGGCCCCAGAACTGTCCTGGGACTCCTGACCCTTTGTGTCTTCAGACAGCACCCAAGAAAACCTCATTTGGCTCGCTGAAGGACGAAGACCGGATCTTCACCAACCTGTATGGCCGCCATGACTGGAGGTGAGATGGCGGTGTCCTTAGCTCGGTGGGTGGTCCTGGAGCAGAGCCTCCCCTTCAGTGCCTTTCCCACTCTGTCCAGGCTGAAAGGTGCCCAGAGTCGAGGTGACTGGTACAAGACAAAGGAGATCTTGCTGAAGGGGCCTGACTGGATCCTGGGTGAGGTCAAGACGTCCGGCTTGCGGGGCCGTGGAGGTGCTGGCTTCCCCACTGGCCTCAAATGGAGCTTCATGAATAAACCCTCAGATGGCAGGTGTGTGTAGGGAGGCAGAGCTGGGCTTGCAGGAGAAGCCTTGGAGGTAGCTGTGGCTTACCTGGGCCTTGGGGCTGTTTCCTTGGAAACTTAAGACTGAATGAATGGGAAAATGTCACCAGAGCTCAAGTAGGTGGGACTTAGTTCTATCAGGTCTTCCTCAGGGGTAGCAGAATCAACACAAGATTTTGACTCAGGCATTGGTCAGTTCTGCCTTCTAATTATATAGTTTTGTGCAGTCTCCTGGTCTTTTTGAACTCAGTTTTCTTTTTTGTAAGTAGATATTATATTGTGCAGGGATTAAATAGATAGTATTCGTACAGCTTTTGGCCCTCACATTGATGGCGCATAGGAAGCAAATGATAGACGTCAGCTGCTTTACCTCCTTTTGACCCCAGAGGCATGGCAGAGGTTCAGGAAGGTTCTGTGTGACCAAGAGCAGATTCTGGGCTCTTAGGAAAGCACAAGGGGACATTTGGACCGAGCAGAACAAAGACCTTTCCTGTGGTCATAGCCATCCAAAGATGTAATAGGCAGTGAGCTCTCTGTCATCGATGGTGAGCAAGCAGAGCCCCTGGGAACATGTTGGGAGGACAGGGAGGGATTGGCTATCAGAGGAGACCTCTTTGAGGCCTCCTTGGGTGGAGTGGGGTGGCGTGTGGTTGAAGGCCCAGCCCTGGTGGCCCTCTAGCCTCACTGATACGCTGGCACCCACAGGCCCAAGTATCTAGTTGTGAATGCAGACGAGGGGGAGCCAGGCACCTGCAAGGACCGGGAGATCATGCGCCACGATCCCCACAAGCTGGTGGAAGGCTGCCTAGTCGGGGGCCGGGCCATGGGCGCCCGTGCTGCCTACATCTACATCCGAGGGGAATTCTACAATGAGGCTTCCAATCTGCAGGTGGGAAAGGGGAGGGGCCTCCGCAGAGGGGAGGGTGCTCAGTGTGTGTGGCCCCCAGAGCCACCTCCAGGCTCTTTCTGTATGTTTCAAAGCCTCAACTTGGGAGGCTTTCAGGACTCTGTGACTCCTGGGGCAGGGGTGGGCTCGCAGGCATTTTTCCTGCAGAAGGGTCAAGGGGTCATTTCAGCCATTCTGAGCTTGGTGGCACCTGCAATGATGGGTCTAGGGCCAGAGTCCCACACCATTCTATTAGGCTCTTGCCTTAACAGTGAGGAGGGATACGGGAACAGCGCTGGGACAGTGCCTGGCACATAGTAGCAATTATGTATAAGTGTTATTGCTACATATTTAAAGACCAACCTCAAGGGTCTTTTCCTCTGTTGCAGAAGTTGTACTCGCTCATTATAAAGATAGGAAACCGTACCGTACACAAATCTTCCACAGATCCACTATCTGTAGGAAACTGCTTATTAAAATTTTCATGATTTCCTCAGCCTTTCTTTTAAAAATACATGTAGTTGGAGAATTTGTTAAGTGTTGTTATTACAAAAGTAGCACACACATTGTAAAAGTCGCCACCCCTCTCTCAGAGCATCCTCTGCTCATGTCCAAGGGGAGCTTTGCCTGGACTTTGGTGAACATGGGCTCCTGGGCCTGTGCCCCTCCCCACCACACAGTGTTCCTGGGCTGGCGGGAGTGGTGCCCTCACATTCCTGTCCCACAGGTGGCCATCCGAGAGGCCTACGAGGCTGGTCTGATTGGCAAGAATGCCTGCGGCTCTGGCTATGATTTTGATGTGTTTGTTGTGCGTGGAGCTGGGGCCTACATCTGTGGGGAGGAGACGGCGCTCATCGAGTCCATCGAGGGCAAGCAGGGCAAGCCCCGCCTGAAGCCACCTTTCCCTGCTGACGTGGGTAAGAGCTGGCCCGATCCTGGGCCTTGTGCTGTGTCCTGTGGAATCCCATCTGGCTGCAGGTCCCCGCTGGTCATTCTTAGGGGATTTCTGAGTTCCTTCTGGCCTGGGGGCCAGAGCAGGGTGGGAACAACATAGAGGCTCTGCCTACAGCCCCTCATGCCCCCATGTCAGACAGCCAGCTCCTCTCCAGCCCTCCAGGGACCAGGGGGAGGGGGGTGAAAAGGCAGGGCAGTGCCTGCTAGAGTTCGGGGTCTAATCGGGGATGGGAATGACAAAAGGGTGAAGGGGAGCTGGGTCACAGAGCAGGACCCTAGGACAGACCCCACTGCTGGGAAACCTGATCGAACCTGTCCCCGCCCTCTGGTGGCCACCAGTCCCTCATCCCATTCCTCCACAGGAGTGTTCGGTTGCCCCACAACCGTGGCCAATGTGGAGACAGTGGCTGTGTCCCCTACCATCTGCCGCCGTGGGGGTGCATGGTTTGCCAGTTTTGGTCGTGAGCGCAACTCGGGCACCAAGCTGTTCAATATCTCTGGCCACGTCAACCACCCTTGCACCGTGGAGGAGGAGATGTCTGTACCGCTGAAGGAACTGATTGAAAAGCATGCTGGTGAGGCCTGGGGCCACTCAGGGCCGGAGCAGGGCAGGAGCAGGGCAGGATGGCCGTGAAGAGAGCCAGGGTGGGATGGCCTCCTGAGGCAGCTCTGCACAGGGGCTGACAGAGGTCCTGGGGTCAGGACTAGGCAGCTGTGCTGGTCCCAACCCTGACCATCCATCCTTCTGGGGACTGACTATGGTCCCAGGGGGTGTCATAGGTGGCTGGGACAACCTCCTTGCTGTGATCCCCGGTGGCTCATCCACACCACTGATCCCCAAGTCGGTGTGTGAGACGGTGCTCATGGACTTTGACGCGCTGGTGCAGGCGCAGACGGGCCTGGGCACGGCCGCTGTGATTGTCATGGACCGCTCGGTAAGGGCCGCCTCTGCTCCCCACCCAGTCAGTACCCCTCCCTGGGGCATTGCCAGCTCTTGGTCCCAGTTCCTGTGACCTGAGATACAGTCAGGTGGGAGAGGAGAGAAATCGTCCCTGAGAGAATGCCTCTTGGGGTCTGGGCAGTGCCGGATGTCCGGGGTCGGGGAGGAGGCGGCCAGAACGCTGCCGGAATTGGGGGTGCTGCTGGGGGGCTGAGGCTCCGGCCTAGGGGCCTGCTCATTGTCTCTGGTCACCCCAGACAGATGTTGTGAAAGCCATCGCCCGCCTTATTGAGTTCTACAAGCATGAGAGCTGTGGCCAGTGCACCCCATGCCGCGAGGGTGAGCACCCGGGGCGGGGTGGGGCTTTCTCTGTGGCTCACCCTAGGCCTAGGTCGGGCACACGGGCAAAGGTTGGGTGGGCTCTGGACACTGAATGGACAGCTGCTGCTCCCCCGCTGGCCGTAGCTTCTCTCGGCCCCACCCTCCCCGTGGCCCACACCCTTGGAGTGCTATTCCCCACGCGCTGGCTGAGGATCACCGGGCCCTCTCTTGCTGCGGTGGCTGCAGGTGTGGACTGGATGAACAAGGTGATGGCCCGCTTTGTGAAGGGGGACGCCCGGCCAGCCGAGATCGACTCCCTCTGGGAGATCAGCAAACAGATAGAGGGACACACCATTTGTGCCCTGGGTGATGGAGCCGCCTGGCCTGTGCAGGTACTCGCTGCCCTGCTTGTGGGCACTGGGGTGGGGGTGCTGAGGGCTTAGGGTACTGGGATTTTCAGCTCTGCTTCACCGTGTCTGCTACTCGCCTCCAGGGCCTGATCCGCCACTTTCGGCCGGAGCTTGAGGAGCGGATGCAGAGGTTTGCCCTGCAGCACCAGGCCAGGCAAGCTGCCTCCTGAGCCTGCTGCCTTGTGCTGATGTCCATCTGTCCAGATGGCTGGACAATAAAGTCACTGCTGCCCACTCTCCTGATGCATCTTTTCTGTGGCCTTGCTCTTTACTCTGCCACTGTAGCCCATTACTCATGGAAGTCTATTTCCCAGACAGAGTTAGAGGCTTCCCATACCCCGCTTGGACCCCACTTGTGGGTGGGGATAGGTCAACTCAAGGTCATGTCATGAATCCACATCTTGGCTTCCTGTGGGTCAGTCTGGTCAGTCTGTCCTAGACCATCTTGAGCGCCCATCCCTCAGTGCAGATGGCAGCGGCGGTGGGAACGGGGCTTTCCCAGTGTGACGAGGGGAAAACAGTGGCCTGGGGTCCAGACCTGGGCCTGGCCCAGTGTGGGCTTCTGGAGGGTGGGAGCAAGGAGAACAGGGCCCAGTCTGCCCTGTGAGGTGATGGGCAGGGAAAAGAGCAGACTCTGTCTGGTCTGGTTTGCAGGTTTATTCTTGCTTCATGATTGGCAGTGGGGTGAATTTGAAAGGGGGGGTAAGGAAGCAAACAATTTGGCATGGGGTTGGGCACGGTGGGTGGGGCAGCTCCAGGTCCTCCCAGCTCTACGGGTCAGTTTTGGGGAGGGTGGTGAGCAGGGCCAGGCCAGGTACCCCTTCTAGTCGCTGAGCTCGAGGGGCGTGCCGTCCAGTGGGTGCCACAGCTCCAGTCGGCAGTCACTGCGGCCCAGGCATTCACACCAGTGCCGCTGGCGTTCCCCGCCTGCCTGGCTACTCAGCTGTACCCCACCTGGGTTGGGGGACAGGGGTCAGGAGCCATGTGGGAGCCCATTGGGTCCCTCACCCCGCTCCCCCGCATTCTCACCGATGAAGTCGTCAGCTGTGCCCAGGTCATAGTCCCATACAGACACCAGCAGCGTTTTCTGGGCCAGCTCCTCCCTCGGGCCTGCGTAGAAGAACTCCTGCAAGGAAGGGGGCAGAAAGGCAGGAAGGAGGGGGCCTTGAGTCCTTTACAGGTTCAGAGACAGGCTCAGGGAGGTGAGTTGCTCAGGTTAGGGGACGGGACTTGTGCTTTCTGAGTGAGACAGAACACCGACCTCCCCAACCCCAGAGCAGCTAGGACTGCCTCCACCTGACCCTGGCCTACCTCATTGAACTCGGGGTTCAGGGTCTTCTTCCGAACACTGGTCTTGTATTTAGATCTCTTCCCCACATTTGGACACAGGAGACTGGTTGGGGAAGATGGGGTCAGGTTAGGTGTGGCCCTGGAAAGGGGCTCTGGGGAAGCCCCACTGCCCACCTGCCTGTCCACCCATGTACACTCACAGGCGGACAAAGGGGTCCGAGTAGCCGTTGGCATCCATGGGGGCGAGGTGGGCGCAGCGCAGCACGCCCACCAGCAGGCCGCCCTGCCGAGAGCTGTAGCACAGGGACAGCAGGATGCGCCCGCGCTCCTCCCCTGCGGCCTCCACCTCCTCCTGCAGGGGTGGGGTGTGGTCAGCGGGTGCAGCCCAGAGCCCGCCCACCCGCCACTGTCAGCCCCCACGGGACAACTTGAGCTGGCTGCAGAAAAATCAGGGGCCAACAATTTAATGTCATGATTCTGCTTCCAAAAACAGTCACTGGCCTGGTGCCCTGGAAGGGAACTTCCAGATCCAGCGGCCCCTCCAGGGCCTGCGAAGGGGAGGGGCTTGCTCAGACCACGGTACTGGTCAGCCCAGGGCATCTTTGTCACGGAGGGGAAGGGCGCTGGTGTCTGAGTGGCACAAACATGCTAGGAGCTTCCTAAATGGCCTCTCACTAAGCGCCCATCGCCACCCTCCCCCGTGTCACAGAAGCAGCTCCAAGAGGCTGTTCTCTACCCGACTGACGTAGAGGTCACTAAAAAGCTACAAACCCCACCCTCTTCACCCCCCCACCGCCCAGGGGACTGAATGGCCTTTGCCACCCTCAGCCCCTGGTGCTTGCAAAGGACTTGGGGAGGATGCCCAGGAAGAACGTGCTTCTCCCGTACTTAACATAGGATTCAGTTTACAGAAAGCCTAACCGCCTTGCTCACATTCACTTCTCAGTAAAGGATATTCCATAAGCACCGGCCTGGCGCAGTGGTGCTTCTGTGTTGTGGGGCTGGGACAGGAAGTGCGCCTCTCAGGGGGCCTGCCCCACCTGGGTGGGACTTGCCAGCCTGGCCTTGGCTAATTGGCAGGTGCAGCAACTTGCGGCTCCACCAGGGGGCAGACAGCAGCACCTGGCCCTTCCGTCCTGGAGGAGCCGGGGAGGGCCTGCCCTCAGCCTTGCAGGTGCCTCGCCCCAGCTGAGCTGGGGGTGGGGTTGGGGTTCTGGCCATGCCTTTGGTCTTTGGCATAGGGCCCCCTGCAGTCATCTCTGCCTCCCGATAAGGGCCTGTCTAGGGCTACTAGCCCCAGAAATGGTACCCACAATGCCCTAGGGATCGACCTAGAAGCCAGGGAGCCCCACCTGCTGTCCATTCTCTCCTGGACCTTGACCTGCCCTCCCAACTTGGGCCATGGACAGAGCCCACCAGTTTCAGCGTCTGCTTCCACCTGGCTTGTGTGTCTGCTTCTGAGGGCTTTGCTTGTCCCAGTACCCAGTAGTTGCTCTGGGCTGCTCTGGCCGGGGTGTCACCCTCCCTGCCCAGGCACTGGGGTCTGGCTGTTCCCTGGGGCTACGAATGCTAGGGCCTGTGAGAGAGATGGCCTCAGTTTCCCCAAGCCCACCTGGGCCTGAACACACCTCCTCAGCCCACCTCAGGCCCTGCCTGATGCACTTCAGCCTGGGCCCCCAGGCCTGCCCCCCCCATCCCTGCTTGGTCCCACCGTCCTACCCACCTCCTCATACAGGGACATGCCACGGGCTGTGTCCAGGCTCTTGGGCCTCTTGGTCTGAAAGAGCAGAGAGCCTGGTCACCTTGGCCAGACATTGCCCAGGGTCCCCCTCCTTGCTGCTCCCCTTTCCAGCTTCCCCACCACAAGGATCTTGGTACCCACACCCCAACCTGTGCCAGCCCCACTCACCAGCTTCCGCTTCTCCAGACACACATTGAAGCTCCTGGCTCGATTGGGCACCAGCTTCCTCAGGGGCACCCGCAGCTCTCCCAGAGGAAGCGCCCGCCGCCGTCGCCGCAGCCGTGGGTCCTCACACACACACAGCCTGGTGGCCCCCCGGGTCAGCCCTGGCCAGGCAAGCCTCCCCCCACCCCCCACCTCAGCCTTGTCGCCTTGTGGCCCAGGCCAGGTCCTCACCGCAGAGTCTTTCGCCCAGCATCCTGGCAGGTGAAGCCATGATAGGTGAGTGTCTCCTCCCAGACAGGCCCCCTTGTGCCCCGAACCGTGCGGGTCCGCAGCTGGCTGGCCTGGGGGCAAGGTAGGGTAGATCAGGGCCTCCTTGGGCCCCAGAGCCCCACTCTGGCCCACCGCCCTGGTAGGCCCCCCATTGCACATCCCAGCAATGGGGAGCTCCATGCCTGATGTCCAGGTTTTGGCGGGGAGGGGCAGGGCAGGGCCAGGTGGGTGTTCCGGGCTGGGTGTGGCCAAGGGGCATCAGTAGGGGCCTGGGTGTCACCCTCACCTTGCTGGCCCCTGGCAGCAGATTGGCTTTGACATAGGTGTCCACAGAGCCCGAGGCAGGTGGCTTGAGACCCTGAGAAGAGACAATGAATGTGAGGCAGGCCTGTGGCCCAGGCCCTTTGCCCATAGACCCCCGCCCCCATCCTCACCTTGGCACGGTGAGCCGTGCAGTGCAGGGCGCTGTTGTCCGCGTCAAAAAGAAGCGTAAACTCGAGTGTTCCCAGGGCAGCTGATGGCAGGTGGCAGGCAGGGTCAGCTCCTACCTCGACCCCTGCCCCGTACCCCAAATGGCACCATGGCTCCTGCCCTGCCCCTCCCCGGTCGGATGCTTGGGATGCCCCAAACCCTACCCTGGCCAGGCCGGGCCAGGAGTGCTCCCCTGGTCCCCTGCCCCCACTCACTGCTGTCGTCTGAATCTCCCTCTGGCTCTGGGTCAGGCTGCGGCTGGGGTGCAGAGCGTATGGCCGGGGTCACTGCAGGGTGCGGCTCTGGGGTGCGCAGGGTGTGCTTAGCGAAGGGGTAGAAGTGTGGGAAATAGTCGGAAATGCGGTGGATGGGCCGGATGGGGCCGGGGTTCACATTGATGGCCATGTGCTCCTGCATGCTCACCCGCTGTGGCTGCCCCCCGCTCCCTGCCGCGGTGCCTGCCATGGGGGCTTGGACATGGGGGCAGGGACTCAGAGAAGCCCCCACGGCTGGAGACGGGGGGAGTGCAGCGGGCCAAGGAGCCAGGGTGAAGAGGCATCCCTGAGGGTGCTGAGGGGGGTCTTGGGTGGCAGCCAGGACCTGAGGACAGAGTGCAGCGTCAAAGCAGGTGGGGTGGGGGAGAAGTGGGGGGCTCCAACCTGAAGGAGGCCCCCGGGGTGCTGGTAGTTAGGCCCCTGGCTACTCACCGCTCTGTGAGCTCCTCCACCTGGTTTGGTTCGCTGAGTATAAGCCAGACTGGGGTGACCCTCAAGAGCAAGAGCCTGAGCAAAGGGCCTCCCAGAACCCGTGAGGGAGGGGGAAGGGGCGGGGCTCGGGAGGCTGGCACCTCTCTGCCCTCAACCCCAAGGGTCCCTTCTTCAGTGCAGGGGCTCAGCCGCCCACCTCCCTCACCCCCACTTCACACACTGTCAGAGTTATTTTTACCACCATCATGCGCCCTGCTCCCAGGTGAGGAGTCTGGAGGGCCAGAGATGACACAAGGGGTGTGAAGTGTGAGGGGCAATGGGAGGGGCCCGTGAAGGAAGGGGTAGGTGAGGCAGGCGGGATGCTGGGGGAGGGTGCACGTGGGGAGGTATGTAGGAGTGGATGGTGGTGGGGGGGACACTTTGGGAGGTGTGGAGGGGGCGCACGGGAGGTGGAGGTGACAGGGCTCCTGTGGAGCAGGGATGGGCGCCCAGGGAGGAGACTCCAAGGAGGAGGGCGTCTGCAATCTGGGCCTCTTGCAGCCCAAGCTTTACAAACACGAATCATATCACTTCAACACCTGTCTGCCCCTCTCCCAGCCTGGAACAAAATCCTAACCCACCACTGAAGCATGTCCCCTTGACACCCCATGGTGGCCCCTGAGTGGTGGAGCCCCTCCCCACCCCCACGTTGCTAATCTTGTTTCCTCGAACACCCCAAACTTTGTGCATATGCTGCTCCTTCTGCTCCAACTTCCCTCCTTTGCCCTTTGATCTGGCCTGCCCTTGCCCACCTTTGGTTTCAAGGTCACTCTGCAGGGGAATTTGGCTGGTTTTTTACCTACTCAGCCTTCCCTTCTCTCTTCCCATTGGTCCTTTGGGGACTGCCCCTTCCCTAGTCTCAGTCTAGAAGGTTCATCCTGCTCCCCAGTTCTCTGCCCACAGACCCTGCCAAACAATTAATTCCAGCTAGAGCAGGCCATGTGACAGGCTCAGGGAGGGCCAACGAAGTACAACTGGGTTAAACGGCCAGAGAGAGGAACTCTGTTCTCTGTTGATGGGATACTGGTGCTGTGCCACCCTACAGCTGTTGCCCTCCCCTTACCTCTCACCCCTGCAGAGTAGAGATTCTCCAAGAGTGAGGCCGACACAGTGCAAAGCACAGTAAGAGAGAGCCCCTGAGCCCCTGGATCCAGCCATGCCTGAAGGTAGTGTATCTCGAGTTTATCCTCTTTTGGCAAAGTCGGCTAGTGGGTGGAGTTTCCTATCACCTGTCCTGGCTAATACTGCCCAGTCCACCATGACAAGGTCAGATTGCTTACCACCTCTCTCTGGTCTACATAACTGATGTATAATTCCACTATTATCTGTGATTAATTAATATACAATCACATGATTACGTGGGACCTGCTCTGAGGTCTTCCCCAGGAACTGAGTCACGCCCAGAGGCCAGGGCAGCATCTGAAGATAAGGCCCCAGCATAGTACCTGGTGCATGGTAGGAGCTGGGCGTCTTGGAACTTTGCAGTAACAAGTGGGGCTCCTCTTTGGATTCCTGCAGCCTGGCACGGGGTCAGCTACACACAGAGGTGGGAGCAGGAACTGGCTGAGTAGTGGCTGAGTGTGGCCTCTAGAGTCAGAGAGGGCTTGGCCCAAGTCCTAGCTTGGGGTGACCTTGGGCAAGGTGTCTCTTCTCTCTGAGCCCTCGTCTCACCGGCCAGGGCCAGCGTTGGCCCCACCTCAGGGCTGTGGTGAAAGCCAAGTACCTGTACTTGATAAGTGCCCACTGGTCAGTGGGTAACAGCGTGATGGGACAGAGGCACCCCAGCCAGGAGGCCAGTTGTCCCATGGGGTCTGCCCAAAGTCAAGGCCCCAATGCAGAAGATGCAGCTGCCACAGAATTGGTAAACGCTCTTTATTCAGTCCGTGATTGGAGCTGGCCCGGCAGGGTGAAGGAAGGGGCTGCCTGTGGCCAGGCCTTCAGCCCGTCGGCCGCTCTGAGCTGGCCAGGCGGGGCTGGTAGGCGCCAGGTGCCAGCAGCTGCAGGGTGAACTCAGTGATGACGGCCGTGAGCCCCCAGACACGGTGGGGCCCGTGCAGGAAGACAGGCAGCGTGTAGCTGAAGTGGCCATGCTGGCAGAAGTGGGTATACCCTTGGTTCTGCGCCTGCAGCAGGTGGGCCAGGGGGAGTGCAAATACCTCGTCCACCTGTGGAAGGAGGCAGTGAGAGGGCGGATGGAAGACTGCTGTGGACAGAGCCTCCCCCAGTTGGTTGGCCCCCCGCCCTCCCCCCCACTCACCTCTTCAGGGTTCGGCCTGAGACTCTGGGGATCCAGTGGGCCCACACCAGCAAGCACTGGCACGACGCTGGCCTTTTGCTGGGGCAGGAGGGTGACAGGCAGTCAGGGGAGGCCTGGCCTTGGGGAGGGGAGCCTAGAGGGAGACCCCCACCTTTCCATCCAGAGCCCGTCAGCATTGGAGGCCCCTGCCCTTGAGCCCACTCCAGCCACGCTGACTAACTCAGGGCCCTCAAACTCGCTAGAGCCATCCAGCCCTCTTGGCCTTTGCAGACTGTTCCCTCCACTTAAAATAACCTTCCCTTACTTTTACTCCCCTAAAATCTCCCACTCATCATCCAATCCGTGCCTACCCTGTGAAGCCTTCCCCAACTCTCCTCCACCAAGCTGGGCAGAGCTGGCTTACCCCGAGGCCACCTCCAGCCCCAGAACTGAGCCTCAGGATCCCCGGTGAAAAGGAGCTAGGATACCCCTGGCCCTTCCCTGATGGGTTGTGTGGGGATGGAACAGGACCACCAGGCAGGTGTCTGGTGCTCCACCATGCCGTCTGCCTGCCAGAGGCCGTGACCACCCTCCTTGTCCCTGATGGTGGCCTCAGGGTCTGGCAGCCTTACCCTGTCGTGCACAGGCCGCAGGACGCCCCACACATGCTCCTCGGGCACAGTAAGGCCCAGCTCCTCGTGGGTCTCCCTTAGGGCTGTGTGCACCACATCCTGGTCAGTGGGGTCACATTTGCCTCCTGGGAAACTGATAAGCACAGGAAGCCTGGTCCTTGGTCTGTTGGGGCCTTGGTGGGTGGGGGTGACAGCTGTGGCAGAGGGCTAGTCACCCACCTAAGCATCTTCTGTCTCTGCCTCTAGTTTGCAGTGAGGCCTCGGGCAAGCCACATGACCTCTCCAGGCTCAGTTTACCCCCCTGAACGACAGGGGTAAGGGTGAGGCCCTGGAGTTCACACACGCAACTTTTGCCTATGGTGGCCCCAGTGGCGCTATGACCCTAGTGCGTCCCCAGTTTCCACCGGGGACGGGGGCGGGACCAGGGCGGGAAGCCAGGCAGCCCCGCCCCACGAGCTGCTTCTGCTCCAGGATCCGAATCAACCCTGAGTCGCCGGCAGGGGGCGGGGTCTTGCCTTTTTAGAGAGGCGGGCACAGCTCCGAGAGGTGTCCCCAGCCCGAGGTGGTGCGGGACGCTACTCGAGGGGTCCGGCGTGGCGACCGGACTGGAGCACCCGCGGCGCCAGGCTCGGCGCGGAGGGACGCGGGGCGCGGCTCTCCCCAGACCCGTTCCCCAGGGGCGGAAACCCAGGCTCGGAGAGGCGAAGCGCCTTGCTCAGGTCCCTCCGGTCCTCCCAGCAGGGACAGGAGTTCCCTGCCGGTGTACCTGACGTCACCCTTGTGGCTCCCGGCCAGGCGGCTGGACCGCAGCGTGTAGAGCAGCGCCGGGACCCCGCGCACCGAGCACAGCGGCACCAGCACCGCGGCCGCCGCGGGGCGCGCGCGGAGCCGGGCCGTGGCCCCAGCCAGCAGCCGCCGGCAGCGCCGCTCACCCTCCGCTGACAGGCAGTCGGGCTGCATGTCCGGCCCCGCGCAGCCGGGACACGGAGGGCGCCGGGCCTCGGGAGGGAAGGGGAAGGACAGCACTCGCACTCCGCGTCCCCTGGGAAGCTGGGCGGGGCCGCGGGAGCAGTCTCCTCGCCTCGCCCCGCCCCGCCCCATGGGGCTCCGAAGCCGCACTGGCTATGCCCCTTGGGGGCGGGGCCTACGCAAGAGGCGGGGCCTCAGCGGGAGGGGCGGAGCCTGAGGGAGAGGCCTGGCCTCCAGTTGGTGGGGCGGGGCCGGAAGGGGCGAGTCCCGATGACTTGGGTTCCGGCAGAGGGGCGGGCCTGGGCTGAGGGCGGAACTGGCGTCGAGGATGCGGAGGGGGTGCCTCAGAGCCCGTGGAGCTTCTCGCGTGGCGCGCGTCCAGCTTCCGGACCCGGCCCTTGTGACGGCGGGGTTCGGGAGTCGGGGTGTCAGGCTTCGAGGCTTTGCCGGGCCCCGCGTCCCTCCACGCCCGCGTGTGCCCGTCCCTTTCCTAAGGACCGAACGCGAAGTGCTCCAGGATGTTCGGAGTCAGCGTTTCGGGGATCCACGGGGCGCCCCTCCTGGAGGCCGGGGACGTCAGGGGCTGCGGGAGGAGTGCCCAGCCGGCTTCCCCTCGGGGCTCCTCTCCTGGTTCCTCTGCGTGGTGCGCGCCGCGCCGTCCGGCTCCAAGCGACCCGTTCCAGCCCCAGGCCTTTGCCCTGCTTTTCCCGCCGCTGGGAGCTTGTCTCCCCTCCTCCCCGCCCCTTTCCCTCGCAATTTCTGCTCCTGTAGGTGTTGGTTTAAATGTCACCTCTCTGTGAAGCTCTCCTGCTTCAAGTCTTGATTGGATTCTCAAGTCCCTCCCCCTCCACCCCCCCCATCTTGGCCTGGCCCTTGTGGTCACTGCCTATCATGTTTCTGCGTCCCTCCAGACCCCGGCTTCTCAGGACCAGGCCACCCCAGTCTTGGGCAGGGCACCTATACGTGGAATGGCAGGTGTCACCATGCTTTGCATTGACTTTGAGCAGCTGCCTCTTTGAGTTGCAGTTTCAGTCTTCACCTGGACACATAAGGCGGGGAGCAGAAACTGCAGCCTCACTCAAAGCCCTGCCCCTTGGCTAGTGTCCACCTTTGCCATCACTGTGCTCCAAGGGATACCACTGGCACTGGGCAGAGCTTTGGGATGTCTGCAGCCCGTTATCTGGGGTCTGGGTGTTCCTGAGTCCCTCCACCCCCAGCCCCGGGGACAGAAGTGCTCTGACTACTCATGCCAAATGGTTTAATGTTGGGAGAAAGGGAGAGGTAAAGCAGGGTTTGGAGGAGTCACCCCTCAAGGCAGAAGGGGACAGATTGGGGGGAGATGGCTGTTTCCAAGCCTGGCACCTTCTCAGCCTTGCTGTGATTCTGGACAGGTAGCCTCCCTCTCTAGGCTTCCACCTGCCCTGCTCTCCTTGGAAGGGGACAGGGCCTCTGTAGAGGCAAGGCTGGAAGGGGTAGTGTTCAGGGCAAGAGGAGTCTGTCCACAGGGCCCTCATCATCACTGAGGGTCCTGGACAGGCCCCAAGCACATGGCAGTGGGGGACAGGACCCCAGCCTAGCTGGGAGGGGCAGGCCCTCCTGATCTCTGTCAGCCTGAATATTGGGGAGGGGATATGGTGTTGGTCGGGCCCTTGGGATTCTGAGGGGACTTGAGGCTCCAGGGTATAGGCCCTGGTAGTTGAGGGGCTGGTAGGTGGCTGGGGCCAGCAGAGCCTCAGTAGGGGACAGCAGCTGATGGTGCATCCGGGCAGATGTCCTGGAGTTGGAGGCCAGAGCTTTGTTGGGGTCTGAGGGAGGATATGGTGAGTAGACCCCAGACCTCCCCTTACATCCTCAGCCTCCCTTGTTCCTTCCCTGCTCCCATCCCATTCCTCCCCTTCTCAGCCTTTGCTCTTGCTCTTCCCTCTCCCTTCCCTCTTCCCCACCCTCTCTCATTATCTAAACGCTTCCCAGTTCTTCAAGGCCCGGCTCAGGAGCCACCTCCTCCAGCGAGCCCACCTGAACCTCCCACCCCTGCTCTTAGCACCTTGTCCCTGTCCTGTTCTCTCTGCCCTTGATCCCAAATTGTCTCAGAAATCTCTGCCTCCGCCTCTTTGTCCACACAGGTGCCCGGTGGGCTTGCTGAACATGCTGAAGCCCCTTGCTGGAGGCCCTATGGCCCTGTCAGCTCACTTCCTGCCCACCGTGCATGCTCTGGTCCTCCGGGGGGCTAACCTTTTTCCTGCTCTGCGGGGCCTTTCAGCAGGCAGGAGCTGAGGCTGCTGTGACTCCGGGCCGGGATGCTGAGCAGGGCTCGTGGAGATAGAGTCCTGAAGATGCGACAAGCAGGAATGGAGGCAGGAGGCCAGGGGGAGAGCCCAGGCCAAGGGTCGTGATCAGTCAGGCAGTGGGACCCCAGGACGAGTCAGTGGGCATGACCCTCAGAGAAGGGCAGGAGCCAAGGCCTTAGGAGAGGCCCCGGGGGTGGGGGGTGAGGGGCTGGGTTAGGGCAGCCGGGCGGAGCTGTCCGGGCCCAGACAGTACCGGGAGTCCGAGTCAGTCTCCCTAAAGCCCTTGGCAAAAGGGTTGCTGGCGATTTTCAGCTGGGTGATCTGCAGAGGAGAAAGTACGGTTATGGGCCAGCCCTGAGCCAGGGAAAGGCTGTGGGGCCCCACATTCAGCCACCCTATCTTCCCTGGACACCCCAATCAGGAGGCCCTGGGACCTGGGCCCCTCAGCCCAGGAGCCATTGGGCATGATGGCAGGGGAATGATCGAGGGCAGAGGTCCGCTGAGTCCTAGAGAAGGAGAGAAGGGCAGGGCTCTGTGAGCACGTGGGAGCTCAGAGCCTTGGGCCTCAGTCTCCGTGCCTGTGAAATGGGCTGGCAGCTGCCTCGTGAGCTGTGGCCCAACCCACCCGGTGGTTCTGATAGGCTGTCACGGCCGTGAACTGGGTCTCTGTGAAGATGAAGGACTTGAAGTTCTCCTGGGCGTAGCGCTCACTGTCCTTGCGTGGGTCCACGAAGACCACGTGGAACCGGGGCTGGTAGCGGTGCATGGAGTTGAGAATGATCTGGAGGGGGTTGCAGAAGGCCGTGTGCAGGGGAGGAGCAGCAGACCCTCCCCAAGGCTAAGTCCTCTCCAGGGCGGGAAGACTGCCTTTCTTATAATAGGGGTGCCGAGTCTGGCCTTGAGAGCCTACGGTTCTGCGGCAAAGGCCCCTTTATGCCTGAGCATTTTTGCCACTTGGCCTTCTCTCACATCCACATCCCGATGTCAGCTTTACCTTCAGAAATATCCAGAATCTGACCACCTCTCCAACCCCACCACCTCCACTCTGCCTGATCACCATCATGTCCCCCTGGATTTCCTCAGCCACCTCCTGGCCAGTCTCCCTGCCTCCACCCAGCTTCTCTGTCCATTCTGCGCACAGCAACCCCAGTGAGGGGGAGCTGGGCTCCCCCTGCCATCAGGTTTCCACAGTGGCCCCAGGAGAGGCCTCCCTGACACCTGTCAGCCCCTGCTCAAAAGCCTCCTGTGACCACTGCACAGAGTAAAAGCCAGAGCCCTCTCCACAGCCTACGGGCTCTGCAGATCAGCCCTGGCAGCCTCAGGGTCTCTCCAACCATCTCGCCTATTCACCCCACTTCAGCCACATGGGAGCCTCCTTGCACTTCCCCCACTGACTGGCCCCAAATTCTGCAGCCTCAGGGCCTTTGCACTTGCTGTTCTGTCCCCTGCAACAGCTCCCACTTCTGTGTGCACAGGCTGCCTTCCCCATTTCCTTTAGATCTCTCTTCAAATATTGCCTCAGCAGTTTCTAGAACCCCCCCCCCCGAATGGACAATTCACCTCTGTCTCAGCACCCCCTCCCTGGTTCCTTTTTCTCCTGGTATTTATCACCATCTGAGACACTACACACAGGACCTTCTGGATTCTTTGCTTACCATCTGCCCCCTACCCCAGGAGGTGAGCCCCATGGAGGTAGGGATCTTTGTCTGTTTGACAAAGTGGAAACAATGCTGTGTTCCTGCACCCACCATGGGCCTGACCTGTGGTGGGCATTCCATAAACACTGTCTACAAGGAGGACAGTGTTTGCTGGAACATTCCCACACCTCCAGCCCACTTACCCACCTGCTTGGACAGTCCCCTCTGCTGTCCAACCCCTGGCCAGGTGAACTTGGCCACCAGCATTGGCCATCAGTAGCGGGTGGGGGTGCTGGGCACCAAGGCCCCTGGGTATTAACGACATGGCTAGCCCTGGTCCCAGGCTTCGTTATGATCAGGCCCCAGTGTCCCCAGCCCTGGCTTAACCCCTCCCCACCGTGGCTGGGCCTCACGTGGCCATTGTCGTCCAGCAGGTTGTTGGTCAGCTTGAGCTTGTCAAAGGACACAATCTGGCGCATCCACTGCGCGCCCTTGGCCGGCGAGTCCGGGTGGAAGTGCACACGACCAGGCGTGACTGGGTCTGCTTTGCCTGCCACCAGCCAGGCTGAGCTGTGAAAGGCGTACCTGGGGGGCAGAGCAGGTGGCAGGGGGGCCCCATCTGTACCCCACGGCACTCATCTGCTGCCCCCACCTGGAGCCAGGGGCAGAGGGGCCATCCCTCAACATTACTGCCCATGCACTATCCCCATCTTGCACATGAGGAACCCCAAGAATGCTGTCCGGCCTTGAGTTCCCTGTGGCTGCACTGGGCTAGCCCACTCTGCCTGCCCAGGCTAGCCCGCTACCCACTTGAGACTGTTGGCTGCCCTGAGCTGGGCTCCCGCCCTGCCTTCAGGCTCCCACTGTCGCCCCAGGATAGGCCTCCCTGCTGCTGCTCCGACTGGCCCCTGGCTCCCCCCAGAGTGCAGGTAGGGGTCTCCTCCCTGGCTCAGCCCCTGCTCTCTGAGCTGCTTCCCTGGCCAGCCCCCAGACCTGTATCTTTTGTCGTCCAGAGGCACGAAGTCCATGAGCAGGGCATAGTCAGCCAGTGTGTCCATGCCCAGGATCTTCACCTGGAAGGTGGGGAACATCCTCCTGCAGGAGAGAGGTGCTCAGCAGCCCAAATGCAGCTTCAGCACCGCCCCCTGTCCCTGCCCCGCGCGCGCGCACACACACACACACACACACACACACGCCCGCTGCTCACACCTGCCGGCCTTGGTGACAATCATCTCTGTGCCCAGCTGGTTGAATTCCTCCCACAGAGTCTTCATCTCCAGCTGAACTGTCACATTGGACACACGTGGGTTCTTGGGGCCCTGCTTGCTGGGCTCAGCCACGACTTGGGCCCCTGTGGAGCCGGTGGAAGGGCCTGACGGGAATGGGGAGTCCAGCCGGGGCTCCCAGCTGGAGCTGGTCATGGGCAGGGTGTAGGGCTCTGAGGACGCAAGTACCCCAAGGCCAGCAGAGAGGAAGGCTGGGGAGGAAGGATGAAAGTGTGGGCCCCCGTTTGCCTCACCCCTTTGCCACCAAGCCAGCTCTCATCCTTCAGGTGGCACTTAAGTGCCTCTTCCTCTAGGAAGCCCTCCCTGACTGCCAGGCCTGTGTTCCCAGAGTCCCCCTGACTGAACATCACTTCATGAGGTAAATGCTGACTTAAAGCTCAGGAGGCCAGAGACAGGGCCTGTCTGGTTCCCCAGGGAATCTTTGAGCCATCAAGTGGCCTCATGGCTTTGAGCAAATTGTTTCACCCCTTGGATCCTTTGTTTCCATATCTGTCACACGGGGTTCTTAATACCTGCCTCATAGGGTCCATGGATTACAGTGCCTGGAGCACAGCAGACCCTTCAAAAAGGACACCTGTTATGCATGATAGGCTATGTGAGGTTGTGGGGTTGGGGAGGAGTGTCTTAGCTCCGCGGACACCCAGCTGTCACCACCAGTGACTCTCACCCGTGTCTGACCTCAAAAACCTGCCTAAACCCTGCCTCCAGCAGCCCATCCTAACGTCTTTCTGCTCTGGCCTCCTCCCTTTTCCCTAAAAATTCCACTTTTTGATAAGCAGTCCTGGTACAAGCCTTGGCCAAAAGTTTTGCCGCCACCTACTTTAAAAAAAAAAAATCCTAACTACAATGAGATACTATTTTACACCCACGAGGAGGGCTGTTACCAAAAACAAAACAAAAACCAGTAACAAAGCAAAAGCGCAGGTGTCGGCGAGGATGCGGAGAAGTTGGAGTGCTGTGTGCATTGCTGGCGGGATGGGAAATGGCGCGGCTGCTGGAGAACAGAATGACCATACATACGATCCAGCAATTCCACTTCTAGGCATTTACCTAGAAATGGAGAATTGCACAAAAGGAACTGGGGGCAGCGACCTGGACAGATATGTGCACATCAGTGTTCACAGCAGCACTGTTCCCAATAGCCAAAAGGTGAAAGCACCGCAAATGTCCATTGATGGATGAATGGATGAGCAAACTATGGCCTATCCAGACAACGGAATATTATTCCCCCTTAAAAAGGAAGGACATTCTGCGGTGTGCCATGACATAGATGGCCCTTGAGGACGTTACGCTAAGTGAAACAAGCCAGACACAAAAGGACAAATCCTGAGCGATTCCATGAATCGTCCGATCCATAGACAGGGAGGAGAACGGTGGTTGCCGGGGGCAGAGGGAGTGGGAGGGGAGTGTGCATTTCATGGGGACAGAGTTTCAGTTTTGCAAGAGGCAAGAGTTCTAACGGATGGTGGTGCTGGGTGCACAACAGCGTGGATGTCCTTCATGCCCCTGAGCTCTACACTTAAAAATGGCTAAAATGGAAAATTTTGATGTTATGTACATTTTACTACAATTTAAAAATTAACACTAGGGAAAAAAAAGTCCCGAAACATGGACTGTTAGTTTCTAGCCGCACCCTAGCCAGAGCCGGTACTCAGCAGGTGCCTCATCTGAGCGTGGGGCTCGGCCTGGGGCCCCTCACAAAAGCCCCTGGGGGTGCTGCGGTCTGGGAGTGGGTGCGTCTCTCTGAGAAGGAGGGGCCCCATCAGCTCTCCATTCCCCAGAGGGGCAGGAAGGCTACAGGGGCTGAGGTCCCTCAGCATCTGGACCAGGCCGTCAGATGGGGGCAACTGTCCACTGTTCAAAGGCCCTGCGGGGGCAGGCCCATCACCCAGGCAACCAATGCTCCAGGATCCATGGTGCTGGGTCCCCAAGGGAGAGGCTCAGGGCTTCCCTGGGCCTGGGGCCTTTGCAGGCTGGTCGCTGGCTCCCGAGTCTTCGATGAGCCCATCCCCTGCCCACCTCGGTCAACAGGCCACCCTTGAGTGCTCTCAGGAACTCGGGAGGGGCCTGTTCTCTGCCTGGTTCCTCTCAAAGTAGGCACCCCTTGGGGTCAGGATTTGACAATTTCCCACAAGCATGGAGTCAGGTCTGGAGAGGAAGTTAGAGGCTTCTTGTCCAGCTCCTCCCCCACCCCCACAACCTTGATACTCAATGGGTGAAGCCCAGAGAGGGGAGGGGACAGGCCCAAGGTCGCCCATGCCTGAAAAGGCTTTCCCTTCCCAGGAATGACTCATTACCCCTGCCCGGCAGCACCCCTATATTTGTACCTGGGTGGCTGTGAGCCCATCAGCCCTGCCCTGGTGGGATCTGAGGCCTCAGCGTGGGGTGCCCCTGCCCCACCCTCTGGCCCAGGACCTGGGTCCAGCGGGGTTTCCTTGGTCCCCACACCCAATCCCTGCCCTGCCCCATCACCCCGGAGCCTGAGCCCAGCCGTGGGGCCACCTCGGCTGCCTACACCGTACCTGCCATGGGGACAGCCTGGACGTTGGCTCCTGGAGGAGACCTGCTCAGCGGGGCGCCGGCTGCAGCTGCCACCTGAGGGGCCCCTGCCTGCTGGGAGGGTGGTCAGTCACTCGGGGTCTCCTGGCCCAATCAGCGGCGCGGCTCCGTTCTGCAGGACTGTCCTTCCCTCGGAGCGATCGCTCACGTCTTGATTCTCCACTGGAGCCAGGCACCTGGTCTCTGCAGGTGGGACCCTGGTTCTGGGGGGAGGCAGGGCCCCTTCTCCAAGCCACGCTCACACTGGACTGAGGCTGGCGGCGCTTGTCCAGCTCCAGGCGTGGTGCTGTGTGGGAGGAGGGCAGGTGGGAAGGCTCTGACGTGGCAAAGCCTCCTCTCCCCCTCCCGGTCCCCTCTCCCAGCTCCCTCCCTTCCCCAGCCAGGAGACCCCCAGCTGTTCCTGATCAATGGACCCAGGCACAGGGTGGGGGCGCATCTTGAGGACCTGTTGGGTGGTCCGCAGGGGCCCTGGCCTGGTGACTGGAGGGGCTCGGAGCCTACAGGGCCTGGAGGAGGCTGGGGAGGCTGGGGAGGCTGCAGGAACATGAAGGCTGGATGGCAGCGGTGCTGCCCTTTCACGGGGACCCTGACCCCTGACCCCTGACCCCTGACCTGGGGCTGCTGCTGCGGCCTGGCCTGGGCAACTGGGGCAGGAAACACAAGGGGGCAGCGTCGACAAGCCCTGGCAGAGGCAGAGCCCCTGATGGCTCTGACCCATAAGCTGTGCAAAGCTGGTGGCTTCCTGTCGGTCCCCGTGCCTCAGTTTCCCCAACGGTAATAAATGCATAATCTCTTCTATCTGGGATAGACAGCAGTAAGCTGTTCCTATCCTAATTGGCAGGGCCTACGTAGTCCCCAGAGGGTGGGAGCCTGGCCCAGGTCAGAGGTCACGGGTCTGTCTGTTCTCCCCAGCCTGACCAGGCACCTTCTCCAGGCTGCCCCTCCTGTCCAGGCCGGCCATTCAGGGACACATAGATGGCCAGTCAGGAAGGCACAGGGGGGTGGGGCACCCCCAAACTGGTTGCTATCACTTAACAGTGCTGTTTGGCCATTTCATCCCTGCCATACAGCCCAGGGAGGGTTATCGGGCTGGACTCCAAGCTAGCCCGTTCCGGAAGGGGGTATTTGAGCCCCCAGGCCAGCTCTAGGTGAGAGCACCTCAGGCTGTGCTGGGGTCCCCAAGGCAGGTGAGACCCCCTCCTCCAACACACCTCCTCTACTGGGGACGTGGGGTAGGCAGAGGCCCATACCTGAGAATGGCCACGGAGGGACCGAGGGTTGGAGGGGCTGCTTCTCTCCAAGTAGGACATCCCAGCTCCTCCCAGAGCCCCATACCAGGGGGCCGACCTCTCTTCCCTTCAGCTTAGGGATGCCGCCTGCTTCGGGCTCCTATACCCCAGGGTCCTGCCAGCCGAGCTGGGAGAGGCGGGCGGACCCCCGGCATAGACCCATGCCCAGCTTTGCTGTTTGCACTAGGGGCTTCTCTGTGCTTGTGAAGGTCCCAACGGCTCTCAGGGGCCACCCAGTGGGGTGTGGCCAGCCAGGCCACACTGTCCCGGGATCCACAGTGGGACCGTTGGGAGAGGGGAGAGATGATGGAGGGGCTTGGGAGATTCCCACCAATCCTGGTGGCTCCCCATCAGCCTAGACTCCCAGGAGTGGGCCAGCCCGGGGTTCTGTTGGCTACTGATGTGTGTGTGTGTGTGTGTGTGTGTGTGTGTGTGTGTGTACTTGCACTCAGTTTGCGTCTGTGTGATGGGAAACACCCCCTCCACACGTGTGTGAGCACACTGACATGCACACAGATGAACTCAAGGCCCAGTGCCCTGTGCACACGAGTGCAGGCTCCTGCGTGCACACACACAGCTCTCTTGCACGCACACGTGCACACACACACACCTCTCTGCGCAACCTCCTCCCCGGCCGGCCTGCCCTTCCTGCCCGAGGCGCCTGCTGGCCCCCTGCCCCCTCATCCATCTTGCCTGCCAGCCCGTCCCTGGTGCCCCCATATCCTTCACACCTTCTCATCTTGCTGCTCGATAGCAGGAGGCCGCGTGGCAGCTGTGGCCGCGGGGAGATGGATGGGCCAGGCAAGGGTGCAGAGGGGCCGGCGAGTGACGCCGCCCGTGGCCGGAGCGCCGGACCCCCAGGCACCTTGTCAGGCTTAGGTGGGTGTGGAAGCTGTCACGCTGTGTCCAGTCTGGCCTGCAAGGACCCCCTGCAGAGTGCCTGGGTCAGGACTGAGGGGACCCCAGCCGCAGACCCTGTGCCCGCTCCTTCCTGGGGTGCTGAGGAGTTCCATCAGCCTCCCTGGTCGGACTTCCCCTCCCCAAGCCAAGGCACCTCTTCCCCTGTCCCTGCACCTGGCCGGTCTGTCCTGGGTGCAGAAAGCCTTGTCGAGCTCGCCCCCTTCCCCAGCCCGACTCCCCCTGAGCGCCCGTGGTCACTGGGCACATTACACATCGGAAACGCACATCAGGCCCGTGCCCAGCCACATATAGATGCCCCCAGAAGGACGCCCAAGGCACGTTGGTCTTGGAAACACATGTGCGTGCAGTCACACCCACACCGCACCTGGGCAGGCGCACCCGTGGTCCCCCACACACGTGTGCACGCACACGGACACAAGCCTCTGCTCGCTCAGACGGACTCCCTGGCCCTGGGAGTGAAGGCAGCTTGGGGGCACCCCTCTGTTTTCTCCAGGACAGCTTTTCTCCAAGTGGGATCTTCCCCCTGGGCACTGATAGGCAAGTGTGAGGACAGAGACAGCCGCTGCTGGCCCCAGGACACGCAGCATGTCCAAGACCATGCTGGGCCGGACCTGCCCCAGATCCTGAGGTCACAGAGAGACCATACAGGACAGAGGACACAAGCCATTAACCCCTGGACATCTTCCATTTTATAGATGGGAAACTGAGGCACAGAAGTATGGGGCATGGCAAGAAACAGGGTACACAGCAGGTGGCAAAGAGGGGCCCTGGGCTCCGGATTGTGGCTCAGGACCCACTGTTCGGATGGGAGGGCTGAGCCTGGGCAGACCTGGTGTGGGTTAGGGACCTAGGGTGGGGGCAAGGGCAGGCACAGAGAATGTGAGCTTCTCAGTCTGGAGGGAGGCAATGCCCCTCTCATAGTAGGCGGCCTCGTGATGAACACGGGGTACACAGTGGACTCCCCCTCATAGAGCACATCCTCGTCACTGAACATCTGGAAGACGGCCATACTGGGCTGCAGTGGCTGGAAGTCTCAGTCGTGGGAAGAGAGCCAAGGGCCAAGGTTGCTGGGGCCGACCTCTACCCTGGACCCTGTGTTTAGAAATGGAGACAAGTCGCCTTAGAAAGACAGTTGTCACTGTGGAAGTGTAGCCTAGTGGTTAAGGCACAGATAGTAAGCCTGCGTTCGAATCCTTGCAAGCTGTGTGACCTTGAGCAAGTCACTTAACCTCTCTGGTCCTCAGCTTCCTCGACTGTAAAATAGGAACTATAGTATCTTCTCCTATCATCCTGAGGTTTAAATTAAACCGTTAATAGTGGGCGCCTGGGTGGCTCAGTTGGTTGAGCGACTGCCTTCGGCTCGGGTCGTGATCCTGGAGTCCCGGGATCGAGTCCCACATCAGGCTCCCTGCTCGGCAGGGAGTCTGCTTCTCCCTCTGACCCTCCTCCCTCTCACGCTCTCTGTCTCTCATTCTCTCTCTCGCAAATAAATAAAATCTTAAAAAAAAAAAAATTTAAACCGTTAATAGTGCTTAAAACAGTGTCTGACACACAGTAAATATAATATAAAAGTTTACCAAATTTTTAAATTATGGGAGAAGTCGCGGCGCCTGGGTGGGGCCATCGATTGAGCGACTAACTCTTTGTCACCATCTCAGGGTCGTGAGATCAAGCCCCACGTCTGGCTCTGCACTCAGCATGGAGTCTGCTTGAGTTTCTCTCTCTCTCCTTCTCCCTCTGCCCCTCCCACTCATGCTCTCTCTCTCTCAAATAAATAAATAAAAAATAAAAATAAAGAAATAATTGTGGAAATCACTGAAAATAACTGTTATGGCTTAGCATCTGTAAGGAAGTGGGCCCCAGCCCTAAACCCTAGAAAGATGGTGCCCCCTCCCCCACAATGTTGTTACAAGTCAGAGAACACCTCAAGATAAAACACAAGCGGTAAGAAGAGCAAAAAAAATCCAACCAAGTTCTGATTTTTCCTACAAGTGTTACTTTGGTTCTTTAAACAATTTTTGAAATGTCAAAGTCTTTCCAATATTTCTTTTTCTTTTGTGCCCGTGCTCTGCGGTGCCCTCAGCACATGGCAGGTCTGCCTGCTGGGTCACTCCCAGGCTTGGCCATTCCCATGGCAGGGTGTGTGTGTGTGTGTGTGTGTGTGTTCTGCTTGGGGGGGGGAGCTGGACCCCACCCTGCTGTCCCCCCACAGGGATGGACAGGGCTGATGGAGGAAGGAGGTAGAGGCCCTGGGACAGAAAACCATCTTTGCAGAAGCTCAGTATTATATTTGGTCATCTCTCATACTGGGGGGTCCCCACCTGAGTTCCACCGGCAGGAGAAGACCCGGTGGCCCACAAGGACTCAACTTAGAAGGAGGGGCTATGGCAGCTCGCTGGGCTCAGGGGCAGATCTCTGCGGTGGATGGGGGAGGGCTGGAGCCAACTGAGCATGTGGCCCCCTCTGAGGCCTCTCCCGCCCCCGAAGGCCAGCTGGGAGTCTTGGGGAACAGTCACTAAGGAGGCTAGGGCTGGGCACCCGGCGTGGGCAGCCCTGCCGCGTGGACACTGCAGGACACAAGGGCCACGGAGGGCGTGCACCTTGTTCGACAGCGACCCCACGTGGCAGCAGGCAGAGTGGTGGCTGGTGGGCTGCCCGTTCTCCGTCTCCTCCCTGCCAGATGTAGAAGCAGGATTCCTGGAACATTCAGGAAGGGGAGGCCTGCAGAAAGAAGGACTTGCTGGGTTCCCTAACGTGCAGAGGGATGCTCGAGGAATTAACTGGAAGACAAAGAGAGGGTTCCATATTTGCGCCTCCAGGCAGGTGAATTGGGCGCTGGCTGCCCCAGATCCCTGCCCTCCGCCTTCTGCGGCCAGGGGAGGCTTGTCCAGGCTGTTGAGGGGCCCCCTCCTGCCCTTTGCAGGTGCTGTGAAGATCTCCGTGGCCCTCAGTGCCAGGCCTGCTTGTGGGGTTCCAGGGAGGCAGTAAGGGCAGGGTGTTGGGGGGGGCAGCCTCCTGTCGGATCCTGATTCTCAGGTCCTGATGACTCTGTGGGAGGCACCTGTGGTCCCTCCCTCTGGGCCTCAGTCTCCCCTGATACCAAAGCTGTGACCCAGGAGTCTCCCCACCATAACACACACACTGGCAGCTGAGGATGCGCGGTGCCTGCCGGGTCCCCAGCCTCAGTGCACGTGGGAAGTCCACTCTGCCCGCGGTTCTGTCGGCTTCCAGCTCCAAAGCAGGAAAGGCCGCGCCTGAGCCAAAGGCTGGGTGTGTGAGCCTGTCCCTGGCTCCAGGCCCAGGGCAGAGTGGGCCGTGGGGGCCACGCAGGGCTGGTTGCCAGCCCACCCGTGAACCTGGCTCCTTGGCCCCTGGGCCAGGCCCTCGCCTCTCTGGGCCTCAGTTTCCCCGAAGTCCCCACAGCTCTCAGCTGAGGCTGGGGTCCCAGCTCCAGGACTGGGGACTGGGAGGGGAGGGGTCAGGCTGGCGCCCCAAGAGGGCCCCAGGCCCTGGCCCCGCCCATCATCTGGCCCCGCCCTTCTAGGCCCCGTCCCCTCGTCTGTTTCTCCTGAGGTCGCAACCCGCAACCCACGCATTCTGTCCTTGGCCACGGAGGCCAGGGTGTAACCCTTCTCCTGCTGGGGGCGGAAGGGGTGGCGTGGGGAGAGCATGGAGGGAGCACGGGGCACCACCCACCCCAGCCCAGCCTTCTCCACCCTCTGACAGAAAGCAGGGAAGGAAGGGACCAGAGGGCCTGGAGGACTTGCAGGTGGCAGGCCCCCAGGGACTGAAGCCAGAGAAGGGGATCCAAGCCAAAGAAGCAGTGGCACCATCCCAGATGCCCCCTTCCCCACCCTCCCTCCCTCTGCCCTCCGGGGGGCAGGGCCACCTGTAGGTGGTAGCCCAGGGGCATGACAGAGACGTTGTGGGCAGCTTCTGTGATGAGACAGGTGCCCGTGGTGCTGTGCAGGTCAAAGACAAAGTTGAAGGCTGGCCTGAAGCCTTGGGCCCCGGCAGCTGCTTCAGCTCTCAGGCCCCTGTCACCTGGTCCGGATCTTCCAGCTTGGCCCTGGCACTGCAGGAACAGGAAGGGGGTATCAGCCCCCTCACAGTCTCAGTTAGGGATCAGGGGTTTAATGGGAGGGCAGCCTCATGCTGCCAGCAGGAGTGACGTCCCCAGGACCCTGCAGGAGACACAGAGCAGCTCAAGGGCTCTTCCACCGTGGCCGTTCCTGCTCTGCTTAGGGCCCTCACTGGCTCCCCCCTGGTCCCATCAAGTCCAAACCCTCAGCCCAGCCCTACCTGCCTGCCCACCTGCCCCATCAGCTTTCACTCCAGCCACACTTCAAGGCCTTTGCACATGCTGGGCCCTTTCCTGGAATCTCCTCTCCTCTCTTCACCTAGTTAACTTCTACTCACCCTTTGGGGCTTGGCTGAGATACCACCTCCTCCAGGAAGCCTTCCCTGGCTACCCGTGGCCACGTTAGATGCTTCATGTTGCCCCCACCCCTACATTTAGCCTCCTGGGTTGTGGTTGCTGGGTTCTTCCTCTATCTCCCCCAGCAGGTTGGGGACAACACCTCGGTCTTATTCCCCAGTTTTTCACCTGAGCTGGACAAAGCCTGGCTCAGAGGTGGGGCTCAGCGAATACCTACTAGAGGAAGGTGTGAACGGCGGTGGGGATACAAGACAGGCAACCACAGCCTGTGGGGCTGATCGGAGGTGAAACTTGGGTCTGGGGAACTCAGGAGGCCCTGACCAGCCTGAGGTCAGAACGGGCTTCCCGGAAAAGGTGACATCAGTCTGGATTTTTCTGAACCGGAAAGGGAAGAATGGGCATCTCGGGCAGAGGATGTGGCCTGCTGGTGGCTGAAGGGGCCGGTCTGAGGCGGGGACTTCAGTCCTGGGCAGGGCCGCCTAGCAGCGAGGACACTCCAGGTGAGGAAGGTGCTGGTGAAGGTTGAGGTCACGGCCCGTGTAGCGGCGGCAGGCCGCTTGGGGAGAGCATGGAGGGAGCGTGGCCAGCACGGGCATGGTGCGGACGCTGAGTCTCTGCAGCTCCCCTGGGGCCTGCAGCCAGCGCTGGGTCACACCTCTGAGCCCCAGGAGCCAGAGGGGGCCCGGCCCTGGTTGGCTCTGATACCCATCCCTGACGAGCTGTGTGACTTGGGGAGATCCAGCGCCTTCTCTGGGCCTTGGCTCCTGCCTGTGGAACGGGAGTGACCCTCTCCCGGCCTAGGCAGCTGCGAGGAGTGAAGGAATGAAGAGGCAGTCACGAGCTGGGCAAACACACGGGCACCGCAGACCTCGGCCTGGCCAAGGCCAGAGGCACTGGGAGGGTTAACGGGTCCCACTTCTTCACTACAGCTGGGGAAACTGAGGCCCAAGAAGAATGTAGCAGGAGGGGAAGAATGAAGGGGGGGAAATCGGAGGGGGAGAAGAACCATGAGAGACGATGGACTCTGAAAAACAAACTGAGGGTTCTAGAGGGGAGGGGGGTGGGAGGATGGGTTAGCCTGGTGATGGGTATTGAGGAGGGCATGTTCTGCATGGAGCACTGGGTGTTATGCACAAACAATGAATCATGGAACACTACATCTAAAACTAATGATGTAATGTATGGGGATTAACATAACAATAAAAAATTAAAAAAAAAAAAAGAAAAAAAGAAACTGAGGCCCAGAGAGGGGTCAGAACCTGTCAGGGGAGAACGACACGGTGTGGCTTCTCTTAATGACCTACTCTGGACTGACCAGTTACCACCGCGGATCCAGCCCCGAGGCCAGACGTTGACCTCTGAGCCTGAAGGGACCCTGGTGCTGGCGGTGGGGGAGGGGCAGTAAAGTATCCCCCAAACTGAGAAGGCACTTTGAGGCCAGAAAACGAAGCCGGCCACCCCACACAGTTTACTCGGGGTGACTCCCTGACGGGGCATCGAGCGGACGATGGTCCTGCTGTGCGGTTACTTCCCGCGAAGTCTGGACCTTAGTCTGCGGATTTCACAGAGCGAGGGCGGGCCCAGGAGGACCCCGCAAAGGGCTCGCGTGCACCTGACAGCTGACCTTTAACGAGACCAAGTGGTGCCACCTGTGCGTTGGGAGGGGGAACCCCACGTCATCTCTAACAGATTCATGGGAGGCCAAAGCCAGCCTGCCCCGATCCGAGCCTGGCGGGTATTTCTAAGGTAGGGGTACTGATCTCCAAGGCGCCCAGAACACGTGGCCCCAAGAGAGGTCATGGAGCAGACGTGAACGAGACGGGGGCCAAGGATGGCTCAGTGCTGTTGGTTCTCCTGCTCCTGGGACCACAGCTCAGTCTCGGGGCAACAGGACTTTGGTACAGCTCCCAGAGGAGTCTGGGTTCCACTGTGCCCCAGAGTGGGGGTCCCACTTAACCCTCATGCCAATTCTAAGAGGGAAGTGGGAACCCCGTTGTAGAAGAGAAAGGAACGGAGACCCCGAGAAGTCGAGGGACAGGCCCCAGGGCACCCGGTACCGCTGTGGCCTGGAACGATGTGGACCCAGCCCTCTAGGTGGGGGAGCGGCTGCAAGAGGGCGGGAGATGCAGACCCCAAGTGGAGGTGGCAATGGGGCTGAGGTAGAGGGAGGGCGCCCTGGGCAGAGGGAACAGCTGAGCCGAGGCCCGGACAAGTCCCAGGCTCTCTGAACAGCTCTGTGTTACTGGGTCATAAGCAGCAGGACAAAATTTTTTCCATGTCTGGATGACACTGTCTCTAGCCTGGGACTGCGCAGCCACGCCTGAGAGAGGAACAGGGGGGACCTGGGAAGGGTGGAGCGAATAGGGGATGCCTGTGGCCTCTCTCGGACCCGCCTCCCCAGGGTAGAAGTGGGAGGTGGGAGGCAGGCTCTTGCAGACAGGAGGCAGTCATGCGACCCTGCTCCACCAGTTAGAGGTGATCGAGAGTCTCATTCTGGGGCTGCTTGCCCCCCAGAGCGGCCCCCCCAGAGCCACATTTCCCTTGGAGGCTTTGTGCCCTATCTGAACCCCAGCAACTGATGGCCAAGAGGGCAAAGAAGGGGATGAGACTGGTGTGGTGAGGGCAGCAAAACCCCTTGAGACTCTTCAATGAGCAGGGTCTTCTGTTCTCTGCTCAGCGGCTCCATTGCCCAGACTGTGGCCCGGAGACCCTCTGATGGCTTCTCGATCCCTCCGGCTCCCTTCTCAGTCCAGGGCTTATTTTGAGGAAATGACTTCCTGGGCCAAGGGTGGGGAGGGAGGGCATCTCTTAGACCCAGGCCCTTCTACCTGGGCCACCTACCCACTCATCACTTCACCCATCTTCCACCCAACTGCCCATCGCCTCATCCATCCATTATTGGGGAAGGTCATGGAAAAACGGGATTGCGGGCTGAGCCATGCACTGGACCCGGGCACTCGGAGGCTCCTCACCCCCTCCCCTGTCCTTGGAATGTGGGTTTGGCCTGCCTTTCCTGCTCCCAGAGGCTGCCCTGAGGACATAGCTGTGAGACGGACGATGGGGTGATGTTGAAAACCAGCACGGTCTTCTTGACTGTGCCCAGTTAAGGCCTCTTTCTCTATAAACTTTGACGATTTGGCGGGCAGCGAGGGGACCCACCCGTCTTGCTGCTACCCAAGACAAGTCTCGTTTGTAAGGTTTGTAAGTCCGGGGCCGGGCCGGAGCCTGCGCCCAGTGGGGAAGTGGGACTTGCCGAGGTTGGAGAAGGATGTGCGGCGTCCCCTGCTCAGCTGGCTTTAGGCCAGCAGACGAGCTGGGGGGGGTGGGACGCTCAGCGTGCTGCTTGCAGAGCTGGGAGGGTGCAGGCTGCCCCAGGTGAAGACCCGGGCCCCGTGACAGAGCCTGCCCGGGACCCTACGAGGTGGAATCTCTGAGAAAGGGAGGACGATGAGGAGGAGAATGTTGTGCCACTTGTCTGAGCCCTCACATCAAGAAAATTTTTAAATGACCCCAGTGGCCCCAAAAATCCTAGGAGAAAACTTGGCATTCTTTCTCTGTCCCCTGTGTGCTGGGAAAATAGTTCTAAGTCTTGTCCAGGCTTGAAATGTAAACACCCCAGGAGAGAACCAAAACATCGGCCACGGAGACTGAAGGCAAGAAGGAGGAAAGTGGTTTTCAAAATACAGACTACTGGAGGGCGCCTGGGTGGCTCAGTCAGTGAAGCGTCTGCCTTCGGCTCAGGTCATGATCTCAGGGTCCTGGGATCGAGCCCCGCGTTGGGCTCCCTCTCTCTCTCTCTCCCTCTCTCTTCCCCTCTCTCAAATAAACAAATAAAATATTTTAAAATAAAATAAAACAAAATACAGACTGCTGGAGAGGCTCCCTTGGCAGGTGCATTATACTGAACTCTCATTTGTATTCTTGCAAAAGTGCTTCATCTTCCAGGAGATTCTTGGAAAAGACTGACAAGTAGAGGTTTTGATAACTAAGATCATGTGGGAGGGAGAGTGATGAAACTTTCAAGTGCTCCCCCAAGGCTACCTGCCTAGCCCCACGATCTGTCGTGGGATGGCAGCCGGGGACCTGTCCCTGTTCTCCTTCCCCACATCAGTGAGATGGGCCCTTTCTGTTGAGGACATAATGTTAGCAAGGGAAGATTTGCCTCTGCTGCAGGACACCCTGCAAGCTTCGCTGGAACATCTGCAAAGGAGAGGATGGGGCTAAACCTACAGAAAACCCAAAACCCAGGCACCGCTGTAAGGTTTGGGGTTTTGACTGATAAGACTCAGGTTGTCCCCAAAGCTGTAATTGAGAAGGGGCAAGCCTATCCAGACCCTAAGCTTGTGAAGGGGGTGCAAGGCTTTGTAGGGATTTGGGGGTTTGGGATGGCTTTTTTTTTTTTTTTAAGATTTTATTTATTTATTTGACAGAGAGAGAGGCAGCGAGAGAGGGAACACAAGCAAGGGGAGTGTGAGAGGGAGAAGCAGGCTTCCCGCGGAGCAGGGAGCCCGATGTGGGGCTCGATCCCAGGGCCCTGGGACCATGACCTGAGCTGAAGGCAGACGCTTAACGACTGAGCCACCCAGGCGCCCCTGGGATGGCTTTTAATACCCACCTGGCATAGTGCCCCTGTCCCTTATGTCACCTGGTAAAGAAAAGGCACCTGTGGGACTGGGGATCAGTGCAGCAAGCCGACCTTGAGAAAGCAGAACTACTAGTAAAGCAGATTAAAGCTCTGGGCGTCTCCCAGGCAGGGCTGCGGTCTGCGTTAGATGTGTCTCTGCCTCTGGAAGGTATGAGCCAGGCACTGCGGCAGAGTGAACAGAAAGGGACAATGCCCCGAGGGTTTGGGTCCCAGCTTTGGAAGAGGGAGGAAACCCAGCGCCCCCGGAGAGCACCTGGTTCCTACCTGTGTACACGGTGCTCCTCCAGGTAGAGCCTCCCGCAGCCGCCGGGCGCAGCGGCCAGCAGGCTGAGCTCCAAGTAGTCCGGCCAGTGATACACATGAGCCACGGTCTTTAACCCTTTGCACTGACAGCGGGTTGTTCGAAAGGGATTAACCTTACGGCTCCGAAAATGCGAAGCTGAGGGGAAGATCAGGAATGAGGCTTTGTGGGGGCAGGAAATGTGGAAAGACATTTGGGTTCACCTGCAAGAGCCTGAGGCAGTCTCTCCGGTTTTCCTACCTCGGTGCATAAGGCACAAGCCCTCGCAATCCGGAAGCTGATGCTCCAGCTCGCAGCCGAGCCCTAGCGACTGCCTCTGGAGTGGATAGGGCCGATCGGGTACAGGGAGAGTGGCCACCACTGTGCCCCAGCAGGATGGCATTCTGCCAAGGATGCCTGATTGCCCTTCGGGACAGTGACGTGGTTACTGCAGTAATAGTAGGTCCTGTGTGCTCTAAACAACGCCCAAGACAATTGCCAGAAATCTGGGGCCATCCACCAGAGTTCCCAGCCACTGAGCGGCTGGCTGATCGATTCTGTCAGCCCCCTCCCTCTATATATGCCTTGGCTTGTGTGGACACTGCGTGTGGCTTAACCCAAGCTGCCCCGCGTTGCCGTGCAGACCAGGGAACTAGAGAAACTGACCACCACGTAGAGATGGCTTCATTGACTAGACGGTCAGTGGGGGCCACATGTCAAAGGTCATGGTTTGCCAGATGAGCCAATAAAGCATGACACCAAATGGAGGTCCCACCCCCTTCCAACCTGCAAGCAGCAGGGTTGGTAGAAAGGGGAAAGTTGAGTATTAAAGCAGCAAATTCCATTTTCTTTTAATTTTTTAAAAATTTAAAGAAACTTGGTAGTTTCTTAAGATTTATTTATTTATTTGACACAGAGAGAGAGAGCACAAGCAGGGGGAGCAACAGACAGAGGGAAAGGGAGAAGCAGGCTCCCCGCTGAGCAGAGAGCCAGACACGGGTCTCGATCCCAGGACCCTGGGATCATGACCTGAGCCGAAGGCAAAGATTCAACAGACTGAGCCACCCAGGCGCCCCTCAATTTTTTAAAGATTTATGCACTTTACTGAGTGTCACACCTCAATAAAAGTTAACAATGATGCCTGATAATAAGGATGATGATGGGTGCTCGGGTTCTGGGCGGCATCTCCTTAGACCCTAACCCCACTGCCTTGTAATTACTCATTCACAGGACCGCTAAGGCACAGGGGAGCTTTTGTGCAAAGACTGGAAATGGGAGCACAAGGCTTGCAGAGAAGGGGCTCCGGCTGGCACTCGGCACCGGCCTTAATCGGCCCATGCACTAACCCTGTGTCAGCAGCGTGTCTGGGGGTGGAGGGCACTGCCCAGCGCCGCCCAGACAAAGGTGTGGACGTGCCTCTGGCCCAAAGTGGGGGGCAGCGGCTCCCCTGAAAGCAGCAAATTAAATTATTAACAGGTGAAACCACGTCGGCTGGGTGAACTAAAGTATTGTCCCAGGTCTTGATGCACTGAAATAACCTACCAGTAGGGCCTATTGCCCCATATACCAGACTGGGGACCCCCAGTGAGGCCCCCAACACGGCGGAGGTATAGAAGCAGTGGGAGACAGCCATCGCCCCGACTCTCACCGAAGATCGACGTGCTCTGCTGCTGAGAGCACCCAGCCCCATCGCGCCTGGGAGAGGAATTATCTACTGGGATTTACAGTGGGACGCCCCCGTCAGAACGGGTGAGTTAGTTCACACCCTGGGTCAAGGGGACCCACTCAGTCTCCCCCGGGATCCCCTTGTCCTGCTGCAAGCCGGACCCACGGAAACATACTATACCTGGATTGGAACGCACACCGCCAAGAGAGGGGAGAAGGTAGGGGTCCCCGTCTGGCATAGCCGCCCCCGGTCCATCTCCCACGCCCGACTGTCCTGCCTTCCCCAGCCAGCATGTATGGAATGCACAACCAGGTCAAGTTTCTAAAGCTGCCACCCTCCCTCTCCTCCGGGCCCGTGCACATTCTGTTTTCCCCTAGTCCTATCAGCTGGCCTCTGTCTCTGTCCCCTTCACTGATTTAGAGGAATTGTAGCACACGTAGAAACCTCTACCAAATTCAATCAGCAAGCCTTGTGATAACCAACAGAGCCTGTCCTTCCTGAACACTGACAGGTCTCCGCTGAGAAGAGCTGTCTCTGAAATAAAATGGCCTTAGACGTTAGTCCTGCCTTATAAGGAGGCCCCCGTGCCATTACCCAAATAGAACATCCTGTGTTCGCACCTCTCAGCAAGTCCCTATTATGTACGTCCTTCGAGTCCACCCTGTGCCCTTTTGGAGACAACCACCCCCCACAGTTCCCAGGGAAGCAGGACCATCATACTGCCCCTCTTCCCTCAATCTCAGGCCACAAACCCCGTCTTCCCAAGGCTCTCAGTGAAGTAAGAGTAGGGGAGGTTGGAAGTGGGCTCTCAGGATGAGGACGAGGGAAAGAGTAGTGCACTAGATCTGTTCTCCTAACTGATCCCCCCTCCTCCCTATTTCTCAGAAAACCCCCCATCATTCAGCTCTGCTCTGTTTTCCGGTATAAACTCAGTTCAGCCCTGTGCTGTCTCTAGACCTCAGTTTCCCCATATGTCAGATGAAGTGGCTAGATTTAGACTCTGCCCACCATGATCTCCTTCTGGGAGTCCACGGCAGGATGACAGACGTGTCCGCAGTGTGCACGACCCGTCCTGTGCCCATAGCAGACATGACTAATCAAACTTTGCACTCTCTCCTATTGATTCCACCCACCCACGGCATCAGAGTCCTTGACAGTGACACACGTTAGGGTGACATCAGCCATTAGCCAGATCCGGGCTCAAGATCAGATCACTTCAGGCCAGACAAACCCAGCTCCCCAAACCAGGTGTGAATGGAGATGCTAGAAATCGCTCTGTATTTTGGGGGTCCTCCTGACAGCAGCCCAGGTCAGGGAGTTGGAGGTGGCGGTGGCCACAGGCAGCACTACAGTTTTGGCCCAAGCCTGACCTTAGGTCCCTCCCCAGGCAGCCCCGCACCCACGGGCTGCCTCCCCACCCTGGCTCCCCATCCCTCCCTTGCTATTAAAAAAAGAAAAGACATGGCGCTGTATTCTGGGAACCTAATTATAGATCTGATACAAGGGGTCCTTTCTAACCACGAGAGCTCCATCATCAGACATATCCAAAGAGAGGGTCGGGTCAGTGAGTCTGTCAGGGGGCTGCAGAGGGGACTTTGGCCCTGAAAGTGGCGGGACCAGCGGCCCAGAGGTCCTGCCCAACCAGGGGCTGTTGAGACAAAGCCCCAAGAGCAGGATCTTTGCACTCCCAGACAGGACCCCCACCTTTCAGGGACCACTTAACACCTGGGCAGTAGCAGGACAGAGGGGTGGTGGAGTTAGGGCGCTGGAGGTGCACGGGGAGCTCACAGAAGGGTGCAGCTGTGGGAGCCCAAGGCCCAGCCTATCAGCTGCTGCCTGCTGTCAGTGTAGGGCGGGTAGTGGAATTCACTGAGCTTCTCCGGGCCCGAGGGGGAGAGCAGACTGGCACGGTGGTGGGAGAAGGTGTCGAATGAGAACTTGCCGCGGTATCTTCCCATGCCACTGTTACCTGCATGGGCACGGAGGTGAGGGCCTGAGGCAGGCAGCCCAGCCAGCCTTCGAAGCAGCCCGCTGCCCAGGCGGGAGCCCCCAGCTGGCGCGGCGCTCAGGGAAAGCCAAGCCACTCAAAGAGCCATTTTGCAGATAGGAAAACAGGGCTTTAGAGGCCCAGCGCCTGGATCAAGTTAGAACAGAGGGTGAAGGCAAATCTGGGCCCTCCCAGGATGGGAATACCAACCCTGGGGGTGGGGGCTGGAGAGTGGAGGAGGGCAGGGCTCACCGACTCCCCCCAGCGGCAGGGACGGCAGAATCAGGTGAATGAAGCCCTGGTTGCCTCCAAAAATGCCGCTGCTGGTCCGATCCAGCATCTGGGTCACTACCTGGGGGGAGATGGGAGAGGCCCGGTGGTGGGCTCGTCATCAGTAAAGAGGACTTGAGTCCCCAACCATTCCATGGGGAGCAGAGGAGCCTTCCCTGTTCCCACCCTCTACTGAGATGTCTCCCCTGTGAGCACTTTCCCCACAGAGGGGAGCCCGTGGCAGGAAGGGGAGCCAGCGCCAGAGGGCACAGCCCCACCGTGGCCAGCCTGGCTCTGCCTGTCGGGTCCTGGCTTGGCTCTGCCCCCTCCCCCCTCCAGGGCGTCTCCTTGCCCTTACAGGGCCTTTGCTTGGTTTAGGAAGACCGGGCTCTCTGGGTAGAAAAAAGCACCTCTTCTCTTGGTGGAAGCTGCCCCAGCCACACATCTGACAGTCTTTTGGCCTTGCCCAAGCCCCCTCTGGCAGGAGTCCTTGTGCAGGGAACGGCTGTCCGGGTGATGCTGCCCTAACCCTCCCAACGTGGGCTGTCAAGGGGAAGGTCACGGGTCTGCACCTTTTCCAGCCCCTCTCTCGTCCCAGCCCTGCCCAAGCACCCTCACCTGATTGCTGTTGGAGAAGGCATACGGGGCCAGGGGCTTCTCCCGACGGCTGATGAAGTCGATGGCCTCGTCCAGGCTCCTCACGTTCACGATGGGCAGGATGGGGCCGAAGATCTCCTCCTGCATCACCGGCTCGGTCTCCCGCACGTCCACCAGCACCGTGGGGGCTGCGGGCACAGGGGACGGCTCAGCCCTGGGGCCGGGCGGGGGGGGGGGGGCACGGGCAGGGCTCAGGGGCCTCCTGGGGAAGAGAGCGTCCCCGCAGCCCCCGGGAAGGCCGGGGAGGGGTTCTCCAGCCCCGGGGGGGGGGCGGCCCAGGTGGAGCGGAGCTCAGGGAGGCGGGGGCCCAGGCTGGCCTCGGTGGTCCAGCTCCGGGAGCCTCAGGGCGGGGCGGGGCGGGGCGGGGCGGGGCGACGAGGTGTCGGGGGCGGGGCCCAGGCTCGCGGCCCAGGCGGGACCCGCGTCCTGGAAGGGCCTTGGCAGGGTGGCCACGGCGGCGGCAGGGCGGACTCACCGATGTATAGCGGTCGCTCTCGTCGCTCTGGCCGCCGATGACCACGCGGCCACAGCCCAGCAGGCCCCGGAGCCGCCGGAAGTGCTTCTCGCTGATGATGCGGCCCAGGCTCGGGGAGCTCTGGGGGTCCTCGCCGTAGAAGCGGGTGATGGCCCTCTGCAGGGCGGGCAGCAGCCGCTCCTGCGTGTCCGGGCTGCACAGGACGTAGTCGGGGGCCACGCAGGTCTGGCCGCTGTTGAAGTAGCGGAACCAGGCCACGCGGTTGGCCACGGTCTGGGGGTCGCAGTCGTCGTCCACGTAGCAGGGGTTCTTGCCCCCCAGCTCCAGCGTGACGGGTGTCAGGTGCTTGGCGGCGGCAGCCATGACGATCCTGCCCACTTGGGGGTTCCCTGGGGATATGGGAGTTGACCCCCCATGTTCAACCAGCCTTGGGTTAGATGGTCGAGGCACCACCTATTCTGGCCCATTGTACCTTGTCTGCTGGGATCTGTCCCAGGCCCTGCTGCCCCAGCATTCCGCCTTCTAAGGCCCAGGGGCTGACTGCCCTCTGGGATGCTCACCACTGCAGGCCAGCAGCTCCTCTCTCCACAGCCTTCCCCCCACACACACCCTGGTTGAAGCTACTCTCACCAGTGAAGAAGATGTAGTCGAACTTGTGCTCCAGCAGCTGCCGGGTTTCCTGGGGCCCTCCCAGCACCACGGCAAAGCAGCTCTGCAAGGTGGGGCAGGTGGTTCAAGGGACACTGCAGGCCCTGGGGACAGCTGGCCCTCCCCAGCAGACAGGGGCGGGGAGGTGTGGGACACTGGGGACTCATGGGGTGGGTTCATCCTCACCTGGTCCAAGTATTGAGGCAGGACCTTAGCCAGGACCTTCTCTGTGCCCTTACTTAATTCTGATGGCTTCAGCACCACGCAGTTCCCTGCAGGGACAGATGGGGATGTCGTGGGGGAGATGCCAGTGCCCCCCCCCCCCACACCCAGGGCAGAGAGGCAAGGAACGTGCCAGAGGCTGGGGGTACCACATAAATGGAATTCTGGGGGCCCCCTTTGGGAAGGGCTATTGGGCATGGGACTCAGAACTCTCTCCTCACCTGCAGCGAGGGCACCCACTAGCGGCACCAGGGTCAGGTGCACAGGGTAGTTCCAGGGGGCGATGAGGAGCACCAGGCCCAAGGGCTCCTTCCGGACAAGGCCGAGTCCAGCCGCACGCACTGTAGTGCAGGACACGTGGTAAGGCGTGGCGGGGGAATCACCCCAAAGCTGCCCCCCAGGGTCCTCGAGGGGCCTGTGGACTGGAGTCCTCATGAGGAAACAGGTCCCAAGGAAGTCAGAGACTCTACGTGGGTCGCAGGCGGTGAAGAGGCCTGGGCTGGAGCTGCCGCTGGGCCCTCCCCCCGCCCCCGGCAGCCGCTCACCAGGCTCTTGGCCACGGGCTCATCCTTCATCCAAGTGCGTAGGTTCTTGAGCGCCAGGTCAACCTCCTTCTGGCATATGGTGAGCTCGGATAGCTCTGCCTCAAAGACTGACTGCAGCGGAGAGAAATTCAGCGGTCAGGCCTGGGCCCGGGCAGGGAGGGGATCTAGTGCTCGGGATCCCCAAGAGTCCCAGCTCCGGGGTTATGAGACAGCCTCCAGAGGAAGCACAGCCAGGCCTCTGGGAACAGCACAGTGAGCAGTGAGGAGCACGGGCCCCAGGACAGGTGACCTGGGCTCCGGCTCCCGCTCTGCCACTTCCCAGCTGCGGAACCTGGGGCAAGTGTCTTAACCCCCAGACACCTCAGTTTCCCCCTCAATAACATGGGGGCCGTGCCTCACAGGTTCGGACGGGTTAATGCTGGCACACGCTGCCTGCCAGGGAAGGGTCTGTGAAATAAACAGGAGTGAATTAGGGGCACCCCCAGGGGGTGGGGTTTGCCGGGTGCTTAGTCCCCCCTTCAGGGAGGAAGCTGTGGGCCCCATTCCTCATGTCCCCCCCAGCCCCTCCTCCCCAGCCCCCCCAACCCGCCCTCCACCCGCCCCCCACCCGCCCCGCAGGCCCCAGCCCCGCCCCCCGCCTCCCCAGCCCCGCCCCCGCCTCCCCAGCCCCGCCCCCCGCCTCCCCAGCCCCGCCCCCCGCCTCCCCAGCCCCCTCAGCCCCGCCCACCTTGCGCAGGTCCTGCACCAGCGCCTCCTGCAGAAGCTGCTTGTTGTCCCGCAGGAAGCGGCCCAGGCCCTTGAGCTGCGCCGCCCGGAACTCGTCCGCCCTGAGCCGAAGGCCTCCCGCAGGGTGTCCGCGAAGGGGTCCATCCTGCAGGGAGGGGGCAGCGTGGGCCGGGGCTCCCCACCTTCATGGGCGTTCTCCCCGCGCCCCTGGCTGTACCTCTATGGGCTCACGGACACTTCTACAGGGACTCGCGTGTAACCCCAGAGGGTGGGGGCTGCCCCTGCACCCCTCCAACACATGGGTCCCTCCCATTTCCTTCTTTTTTTTTTATTTATTTATTCATGAGAGTCAGAGAGAGAGATAGAGAGAGGCAGCGGCAGACTCCCCGCCTAGCGGGGAGCCCGATGCGGGACTCGATCCCAGGATCCTGGGATCGTGACCTGAGCCGAAGGCAGACGCTTAACGACTGAGCCACCCAGGCGCCCCCCTCCCATTTCCTTCTGAGCACTTCCTGGAGGAGCGAGGCCTGAGTGGGCCACTGGCACCACCCACCCTCAGCCCCAGAGTTGGCCCGGAGCACCTGGAGCACTGCCCCAAGCTCTGCCAGGAATGCTAGCATCACCCTCCCTCCTCCAGCTCTCCCTGCCTGGGGTTCAAACAGCTCCCGGTCCTATCAGCCCTGCTCTAACTGTCCGTGGCTCCCTAGTACCTCTCTAGGGCCAAAGGCCTCAGCCCTGAATAAGGACCAGAATGGAAGAGTCTGGGATGAGTTATGGCACCCAGGTGTCCTGATGTCCATCCCAAGACCCTGGCCTCAGCTCAGTCATACCTTTCCCAGGTGAGGTGTGTCCTCAGTGTGCACATACTTGGAGTGTCTGGGGACAACCTTAGACTCAGCTTTTCCATGGCCAGATCCCCAGGCCCAGCCCCACCCTTGCCCAATAAACAGGGAAGCAGAGCTGGGTGGGGGCGAGCCCAGAGGGGATAGAGCCGGCAGCTGGTTCCTGCTTCTCATCCAAGGTGCCTCCTTGCCTGCCCACTGCAGGCGAGCAAGGACCCAGGGCTCGCTGACCTGGTTGTTTACCAGGGCAGGCTTCGGCTGGGCCTGGCCATGTAGGTGACACGGCCAACTTGGTCAGTCGCCCCCGGACCTCGCGGTCTAAACGTGGAGGAACGATGACACTGAAAACAATTCACAAATGGATCGGTGGGTCACAGGCTCTTCGAGGTCAGTGAGGACCCCACCAGCGGGCTCCAGCTGCAGCGGGAGAGGGGCAGGGGCAGGCTCTTGGAGGGCCAGGCTTCTGGACAGAGGGACTGGCATGTGGCCTGATTTTGAGAAACGAGGCACAGCTAGGCAGGGCTTTCACACGGGGCGCTGGGGCGGTGGGCACACCAGGGAGCATAGGCTAGACAGGAAACCCAGCTGGTCTGATGATTACCCCAGGTGCTGGGGGAGGGGACCTGATTTACCCTCCTCATGGCTGCTGTATGGTGGCTTCGGTCCCAGTCCGTGTGGCCCACAGCCCCTCGCCCCACGAGCGCTGAGCCCCTGCACCAGTGAGTGTACCCTGTGCTTCTTTAAGTGACTTGCTAGCGTCTTTCTGTAGCTTCCAGAGGTTCCACAGTGAGACTGCAATACTTTCAGAAGCAGAAATAGACAGTAAGTGTCGCTTTTACAACCATAAACCAAAGGCTCAGCTCCGGCTTTGCCTCCCAAGCAGCTCCCCCTCTTCCTCTCCCGACTCCCCAGCCGTCCCCATCACAGCCCTGGTGACATCTGGCTGGTCCCAGTCTGTCCACAATGCTGCCTCCTCCCCCAGCGCAGGAGCTCCTTGAGGGAGGATGGGGTCTGTCCCCACCCCCACCCCCAGGCCCAGAGGGAGGGTTCCTCCAAGGGTGCTCCCAGGATCTGTGTGTCACAGGGGGAACGTGAAATCCAGGCACACCCAGAGTAGGTCAGTGCCTACCTCCCTGGGCAGAGCCAGCTCCCGGCGCCCGGCTCCTGGCCCTGTGGCCCCCCGCCCCGTTTCACTCCGGAGACTCCCGGGCCCCACAAACCCCGAGTGTGGGCTCGGACCCTGGATCCCTCGCTGCACCTTTGCCTTCTTTGTCTGACCTTCTGCTTCCAGAGGCACTGACTCTGCTCCTATCCCCGGTCTCACCCCTGCCCCTGCTGACTGCCAGTCCCCCCCCGCTCCTACCAGACCCCCATGCCCATGCCGGGCAGTGGAGTGGCCCTGGGGGGGCGACTTAGCAGAAGCTGCCTCCTACTTCACGGCTCTAAAACCTTCCCCAGGCGGGGCCAGGGCTTGGCTGCAGCTGGACAGAGAACAGGTCTGGGAATTCCAGGCTGTTCTGGATGTGCTGACAGGGGCCGGCAGGGAGTTATCTGAGGAGAAAAGTCCCCAGGGGGTTACATGATAAAATATCAGTGGGACCCTGGCAGCAAATGTTGCCTCGTCCAGGAAGCCTTCAGCCAGCAGAGTTTTATGGCCCACCCAGGTCCCTGCACCAACTCTTCATGTCCACCACCCCCTCCATCCCCACGCCACAAGGGGTCCTTTATTTCCCCTCTCCGAATATGTCCGACGGACATCCTCGGGGCAGAGGAAGGGGCCGTTGCAGCTGCAGAGAGCCTGGGTGCGTGGGGCACCTGCAGGGCCCATTTCTTCTCTCATTTATGGCAGGACCCTGGGCAAGTTACTTAACCTCTCTGAGCCTCTCCAGGTAACAACAGTGAGCGACACAGTCCTTGAGAGGGATCACGCAGGAAAATACAAGAATAGACAAGATAGGTCAGTGCTCCTAAATGTTGGCTACCAATATTTCCTCGGGTCTTTGTTGAGCACATAGTAAGTCCAGGGAAGCAGAAGCCCGAGCTCAGGCGCTGTCGCCATCTCTCACCAGTTGTCTGACCCCGTCCCTCCACCAGCCCTGAGTTCTGTTGGGTCCGACCAAGGCCACCGGCTGCGGAGGGCTGTGGGCAGAGCGTGGGCCAACCCACTGGATGCCCTGAGATCATCCTTGGCTGTGACTGGAGTCAGCTCAGCAGCAGCCGCCAAGAACCACAGCCCCCAGGCCTGAGTCTGGGCCCCGAGCCGGAGACAGCAGTGCTGTTAGGACACCGGGAAGGGAGCCTCGGGGCCGGCAAGGCCCATCTAAGAGCAGAGGGTGGGGGTGGCAGCTGAGGAGGCCTCCTGCCCCCCAACCATTGGGTGATATGCACTTCGGATGGATGAATTGTACCTTAACGAAACGAAACGGAACCAAGAAGCCCGAATAGCTCAACCTCCGCGGGGATTGGCAAAACGTAAAAGAAGACCGTTGTAAGCCGTCTTTGCTGCCCCATTTTACCAGTTTCCCGCGGCTGCTCTGACAAAGGGCCACAGATGTGCTGGCTGAGGACAGCAGAAATGTATCGTCTCAGGGCTCTGGAGGCCAGAAGTCCCAAATCAGGGTCATGCCTCCTCCCGCGGTTCCAGGGCAGAGTCCTTCCCCGCCAGACATCCGCAGCTGGGAGGGAAGAGTGTCCGTTCCGGGCAGATGGGACACCAGTAAAACCCCCCCAGGACAAGAGGAAGCCCCACGCGCCTGCGCATCGGTGACACAGAGCAGGGGGAAGGTGGGGGGACAGGCCCGGCACATCCTTGGATGGGTACAGCCATGGGAAGGCAGACGCTTAACTCCCTGAGCCACCCAGGCGCCCCCAGATGATTCTCTCCAGGAGTTCTATTGCTATAAGGAAGCCAAGAATGGGTGGTGGCTCAGGGGTGGGATGGGTGGAGAGTGGGGAGATCCAGGGGGTACATATGGGTGTTTATGGGGATGAACCAGCTGGGAAGCCCTTGTCGGGGGAAGGTAGAGGGGCAGGGCATGTGGATGTGGGGTGAGGGCTTACAGAGTTGGGGGCGGAAAATGAGGGACGGATTCCCTCTGGGGATTTCTGTGTTTTCTATGATGTAACACCAGCCAGAGTGGGGGAGGGAGGAAGCTGGGCGTGACAAATCTGAGGACAGAACAGCGGCTCTGGTTGAGGCCTTGGAGGTTTGGCTATGACCTTCCATTGAGATTTGACAGACTCCTATGGACTGAATGGTATTCCTCCAAAATCCATATGGTGGATATTTAGAGAGTGCTCCCTTTTTGGTGATTACAAACATTGCCGTGAGTAACATCAGATATATGTCTCTTGGAGTTTCTCTTCGGTGTGTATCTGGGGTTAAGATGTGTAGGTGGTATGTTCATCTTCAATTTTCCCTGTATTGCTACACATGGTCTGGATGTTGCCTCCAAAGAGATTGACTAATTGAAATTTCCCCTAACATTGTATGAAAGTTCCCCTTGGCCCATATCCTCTCCAACACTTGGTATTCTCAGACTTTTTGTTTTTTTTCAGTGAGTGTAGTGGGTTGAACGGTGCCCTCCCCCTGCCCCCTACAAAGACATGTCCATGCCCTAACCCTGGGAGTTTGTGAATGAGATCTTCTGTGGGAAAAGGATCTTTACAGATGTAATTAAGTTAAGGATCTCGAGATAAGATCATCCCAAATCCAGCGGAGGCCTAAATCCTATGATGAGTGTCCTCGTCAGAGAAAGAGATTTGAGATAGAAGAGGAGGAGGCCACGCGAAGATGAGGCAGAGATTGCCACGAGCCAAGGAGCCCCCGGAGCCCCCAGAAGTTGGAAGAGGTAAGGCAGGACCCTCCCCTAGAGGCGCTGGAGAGAGCGTGGTCCTGTCATACCTGATTTCAGACTTCTGACCTCCAGAACTGTGAGAGAATGAATATCTGGTTTCTAAGCCACCAAGTTTGTGTAATTTGTTACCGCAGTCCTAGGAAACTGACACAATGGGTATGTAACAGTATCTTACAATTGTTGTAATTTTTATTTTACCAGTTACTGCTGAGGTTAAGCATAGTCTTATTTGCTTATGGGCTCTTCGGGCTTCTTATCTGTTCTTTCTTTCTTTCTTTTTTTTTTTTTTTTTTGCATGTTTTTCTACTGTGTTATTTTTCTTTTGTCTTATTGGATTGTAGGAATTCTGTATATTCACAACAGTAACCCTTTGCTGTGTATCTATTTTTTTGGTAACTAATAAACTTTATTTTCTAGAACTGTCTAGGTACACAGCAAAATTGAGTGAAAAATACACATAGTTCCCGTATACCCCTTTGTCCCCCCACACACATACTCAACATCCCTCATCAGAGTGGCACAGGCGTTAACATCAGTGAATCCACACTGACACATCATCATCCCCCAGAGTCCACAGTTACATTAGGGTTCCCACTCGGTGTTAGACATTCTATGTGTTTTGACAAATGCATAATAACACGTACCCACCATTGTAATATCATAAAGAATAACTTCACTGCCCTAAAATCCTCTGTGCTACACCTATTTGTCACTCTTTCACTCCAAACCCCTGACAACCACTTTTTTTTTTTTTTTTTTTTTTTTTTTTTTTTACTGTTTCCATAGTTATTCCTTTTCTGGAATTCCACATGGCTGGAATCACACAGTACGCAGCCTTTCAGACTGACATCTTTCACTTAATCATATGCATTTAAGTTTCCTCCATGTCTTTTCATGGCTTGATAGCTCATTTCTTCTTAGCCCTGAATAATATTCCATTGTCTGGGTGGACCATAGTTTATTTATCCTATGGATAGGACCTATAAAAGGACATCTTGGCTGCTTTCAAGTTTTGGAAATTATGAATAAAGCTGCTATACACATCTATGTGAAGGTTTTTGTGTGGACATAAGTTTTCAACTCCTTTGGGTAAATACCAAATATTTCACTTGACTTTTTTCTTGCTTACATGGTTTCTGAGAATTCAGATATAATTTTTATTTTTGTTCCTCTATAGATCAGGTATGGCTAAGGTATCCCCCCTCTGATTTCTTCCAAGATTTTTTCTTTATCTTTGATTTTCTAAAGTTTGAATGTAATATGCCCAGATGTAGCTTTTTTTGCATTTAGCCTGCTTGGTGTGCTCTGAGATTCCTGGATCTGTGGTTTGGTGTCTGATGTTAATTTGGGGAAATTCTCAGTCATCACTCCTTAAAATATCACTTCTGTCCCTTTTCTCTTTTCCTTCCGGTTTTTCTATTACATATATGTTACACCTTTTGTTATTGTCCTACAGTTCTTGGATGTTCTGTTCTATTTTTTTTTTTTCTTTTACCCAACCTTTTTTTCTCTTTACTTTTCTATTTTGGAAGTTTCTCATGTCATATCTTCAAGCTCAGAGATTCTTTCCTCAGCCATGTCCAGGCTGCTAATTAGCCCCTCAAAGGCATCCTTCGCTTCTGTTACAATATTTTTGATCTCTAGCATTTCATTTTGATTCTTTCTCAAAATTTCCACCTCTCTGCCTACATTATCCATCTGTTATTGAATGTTGTCTGCCTTTTCCATTAAAGCTCTCAGCATGTTAGTCATAGCTCTTTTAAAACTCCTGGTCTGATAATTCCGACATCCATGTCATATCTGACTCAGTTCTGATGCTTGTTCAGTCTCCTCGGCCTGTTTTTTGCCTTTTAGTATGCTTTGCAATCTTTTTTTGAAAGGGGGACATGATGCACTGGGTAGAAGGAACTGTGGTAAATAGGCCTTTAGAAATGTGGGGAAGTGTCATGGAAGGGAGGCCGCAGTGCAGTCCCGTGGTTATGTCTCAGTCTTTTGGTGAGCCTGTGCCCCTCGACTGACCTCGAGAGCTTCTCCACTTTTTCTCTCCTTAGATGGGACAGGATGGTTAGAGGGGCCTGGAGTTGTGTATTTCCCTTCCTCCAGGTGGGGTAGGCTCTGATAAAACCCGAGAGGTTAGGCTCTGGGAAAATCGTTTCCGCTGAGGGCAGGCCTTGTGAAGAACAGAAAACTCCGGCATATTTCAGAATTGTTCTCTTCCCCTCCCCCTGCTGGAAGCACAAAGGGATTTTTCTCCAATATTCACTATAAGGATCAAGTAGAACTCCTGGAGGTAAAACCTATGAAAGTTGCGTGGAGGGGCCCCCATAACTGGGGCCCCCTGGATTTTTTAACTCTCAGAATTATTCACACTGAGCCTCCAGAAATTCCCTGATCACAGTTCAGGTTTTTCTGCAGAAGTTTCTTTTCATAGGTGTGTTTCTGCTCTCCTAAGTTGTATTTCTCTGTATCCACTTGTCTGTCTCTCCAATTCTGGGGGCAGCAGTTTGCCCTGTGACTTCACTTCTCTGACCAATCCAAGAAGAGCTGTTGATGCCTCAGTTTGTTCAGTTTTGTACTTGTGGTTAAAGAGGGAGTGAGGACTTCTCAGCTCCTCGTGTGCTGGGATGGCAGCCAAGGAGATATCTTGAGAATATCTTCTCTGAGCTGGCCGCTTGTATTCCCACTCTGTTTATGGTACCCTTTGTGGATTAGATTTGAATTTAGTGTTGAAGAAGAGAAGACCAAGCCCTGACATCTGGGAGCTGGGATGGCACGACCAGCCAGGACTTGCTCTCTCCTGTTGAACAGGAACAAGTCTACAGAATAACAGAATCAAAGACATTCTGCAGCTTTGATGGATGGAGACAAAAACAAGATCATTCCATAAACACGACTGAACGCTAATGGACATCAACACTGTCCGAACCACAACAACCACTCCACCGTTTCTCCATCCTGATAATATGTGTGACTGCGGCTGTGGGCCAACTGCAGCTTTACCTTCGTGCTCATCTGCACTCCGTATAGATAAAATGTGTTCAGATACCCAGTCATAGAAAGATCCCTGCTCTAAGAGCACCTGGTCCAGAGCAAAGCCCAGCATCCTCAAACCTCCCTCCAGTTACTCGACGCAAACACAAATCCTCTAAGTCTTTTCCAACACCCTCTTATTGAGATACTTACAGTTCTCCGTCTCAAAAGCAATAAATCCAACTTGTTCAAAGAGTAATGTGTTCTCATTGATCTTTGGCTTGAGGACATTGACAATATAGTCCAATTTGTTTCTACTTTAAGATTTGTGCTTTTTATATCTTGTTTAAGAAATTTTTCTCTACCCTAAGTTCATTTAAAAAGTTGGGTTTGTGTGTGTGTTTTCTTCCCAAAGTCAGCTTTTCACTTTAAGTTCTTCTAGAATTTATTTACTTTTGTGAATTGTGTGAGGTAGAGATCTAATTTAACTTTTTTTCCCCATAAATATAACTCATTGTTCTAGCAACTGGCTGGATGATAAATCATTTGTACTAAGTCTGTTTCTGGGTTCCATACTCTATTTCATTGATTTATTTATTTCTCGATCCCAATACCAATACTATACTGTCTTAAACACCATTGTTTAATAAAAAGTCTTGAAATCTAGTAGGGTAAATTTCCCTACCTTGTTTTTCTTCTAAATTATCTTGGCTTATTCTTTGCCTATTTGTTCTCCATAAACATATTAGAATCAGCACACCAAATTCCGTGAAAACTTCTGTTGGGGTCTTCATTGGAAGTGTTTAAATTTATAGATCATTTTTGGTGAATGTGACATCTTTATGAATCTTCCCATCCATTAACATGGTATATCTTTCCACTGACTTAGCTCTTTATTACTGTCTTTTAATACAATATTGTATATTTTTCCACTAGCACACCTTTACCTAGATGAATACCTAGGTAGCTTGTTTTTATTGCTGCTCTAAAAATCATACTTTCCAAAAGGGTGTAGGAGTATGGGAATGCAATTTATGTCTTTATATTAATCTTATTTTCATTACTGGTTCTAACAATAATGACGTTTTCATGTAAATGAAGATAAAATCTGTAGAAATTGACAGATTTGTTTCTTTCTTTTCAATTCTTACACTGCATTGGTTTTTCTCATTCTGTGTGCAGTAGGACCTCCAGTACAATGTTGAATAGAAGCAAATTACAGTGGGAATTTTTGTCAAGTTCTTGTCCTTAATGGACTGTGAATAATTCACCTTTAAAAATAATGTTTGCTGCACATTTTTGGAAGATTTCTTTACCTTTCTTTGGAAGATTTTCTATACCTAGCTTGATGAGAAATCTTGTTTATTTTGTTTCTTTTAAATCATGAATGGATATTGAATTTCATCAAATGTTTGGACCTAGTAACTTGCTCCTAAAGAATGAAATAGAGCAAAGGTGATGAGATCTCATTTTTAAGACTGGATTATAAAGGATTATGAGTCACAGAACATTAAAAGGATTGTGCACCATGACTTAATGGGATTTGTCCCAGGAAGGCAAGGGTGATTCGACATGAGGAATCAATCAATATAATATGCCACGTTAATAAAATAAACAGGAAAAAGCATGATCATATCCTTGGATATAAAAAATTTTGACAAATTCAACACACTTTCATAATCAAAACCACTGGGCAAACTAAGAATTGAAAGGAACTTTCTGAACATGATAAGAAGCATTTATGAAAAACCCACAGCTAACTTCATACTTGGTGGTGAAAGACGGAGAACTTTCCCCTTACAATCAGGAAAAAGACAAGGATGACTGCTTTCACCACGGCTGTTCAATATTTTCCTGAAAGTTTAGCTGGAGTATTTAGGCAATAAATAAATAAATAAATAAATAAGACATTCAAATAAGAAAATAAGAAGTAGAGGCGCCTGGATGGCTCAGTCGGTTAAGCATCTGCTTTCTGCTCGGGTCATGATCTGGGGGTCCTGGGATCAAGCCCTGTGTCGGGCTCTCTGCTCAGCAGGGAGCCTGCTTCTCCCTCTCCCTTTGTGCGCTCTCTCTCTCTCTCTCTCAAATAAATAAAATCTTAAAAAAAAAAGAAAGTAAGAAGTCATACAGGTGATATTACTCTGTATATAAGAATTCCGAATAACAAATACACCCATTACTAGAGCTAATAAACCATTTCAGCAAAGTTGCAGAGTACAAAGTCAACACTTAAAAATCAGTTGTGTTTCTATGTACCAGCAATGAACAATCCGAAAAGGAAATTAAGAAAACAATTCCATTTACAATAGACTCCAAAGCAATAAAATACTTAGGAATAAATTTAACCAACCCATAACACGTTTCTTACTTCCTTTTCCAGCCTTCACCGACCCTGCTCTCAAGGTCCAGATTTCGACTAACAGCCTATTCAAGGCAATTTAGACTTTCTCTGACATGATCCAAAAACCTTTCCAACCTCCACCCACTGGCCCGTTCCAAATCCACCCTCTTGCTTTTAGCTCTTTGCGATGGCAGCACTCCACTTCCGGGTATCAAAATCTGTCTACTGCTGCATAACAAATCCCCCCACCTCCCAAACTCAGTGTCTTAAAATAACCATCATTTATGATCGAAGTTTCTCTGGGTCGGGAATCTGGCTGCAGCTTAGCTGGGCCCTCTGGTTCAGTGTCTCTGGTGTGCTGGATTTTGTCAGCCTGGATTTTGGAATTGCTATGAATCAGTTGGCCCTTCGGCACCTCCCGTTCCCTTCCTGCAACAGAATGTCTACAGGATCTATCCTGTGTCTAATAGGGACAAAGACTCCATGCTTGTCATTTTGACAAGGTTTTCAAGCCTCCATCCTCCCCGTGGCCCCCCCTCCCCAATCTGGGCTGCCTGATAAGAAGGCCCATGTGCAGCCCCCATTCCTTGGCACTGGGAGAAGTTTCAAACCAAATTTCAAATTCCAACCATGGAAACCCAAGCCTGCATACTGGTGCCACCCCGGGTGTACCCCGAAGTACAATGAAAGCCTGAAGCCGCTCTTATTTTGCTCTAGATTCAACCCGAGCCTTCTCCTTGGGGAATCCTTTTGGTGTTTATTATGTGAGTAATAGATATTATTTCATGTCCATTGGTACATATGTGTCATTTATCCCAAGATCCGTAAGTCCCCGGGCAGGGGGCTGCCTGGCATGCAGCAAGGGGTGCCGGGCACCCAAGTAGAACACTTGGTGCTGTGAACAGGGTGGCTGGACCATGACCACGGGCGGTAGATCTGCACTCAGCTTACTGACTGGGTTCACGCCACAGGTGGGGGGCTTGGGCAGGCTCCGTAGATTGCCGGAAAGGGGGTTGATCCCCGGGGTGGTCACTGTGTGAGCACCACGTGGCGGCGTTCGCAGCCTGGCGTCCCAACCGCAGGTGGCCCATCAGCGTTCCACAAGGTCAAGATGCTTCTTTGGGGTTGCTATTCTCACTTCACTGCTCTTTGCCGATCCACTTTGGAATGTCCTGCAGTAAAAAAAAAAAAAGAAAAATGTAAATAGAATGTCCCCTAAAGTATCCTGAATTACAAACAGTTAAGATAACATTACTACAGGTCAAGAAAAAAATATTAGTCTGAGGCCTTCGGACTGCCCTCCTCAGGAGAGAGCTGCAGGATAGCAAAGTACTCGGCTGCAGTCTGGAGCGGGCTCCTCGACTGCAGGGCACCTTACAACTCGCCTTGCAGTCCCCTGTCCCCTTTGGTTTCAAGGTCGTCCTTTGTGGTACACAGGACAAGGATTTCAGGGAGGTGGCATCTTTGGCTTATCCCCCTTTTCACTGTCTATGTAACTAATAAACCTTAAATCAAAAAGCAGCTCATTGCGTCCTTACCAGTCAAATCAGTCAGGCCTTGACCTTGGCCTGACGCTGTCTTGTGTGTCAGCTTGACCTGCTGCACCAAGAACACATCACAAGCCCTCCTTTGATGCCCCCAGAGCACTCCTTTCTAGACAAGATCTTGCTCATGCCTCAGACAGCCTCTGAGCCACTCAGGATGGTTGCCCATGGGTTTCTCGGGTGAAAAACTGTCTGCTTCAGCTCCCACACACACTTCATGAGAACAATTGCTGGCTGCATGTTGGGCTCTATTGGAGACGAGCTCGCTGGTTCCAACCTCATTACCCTACAGACAGATGTCCGTTACGTCTGGGTTGTGGAGGCAGCACTCAGCGGGCTCAACTTACCCACAAGCCTCCTTGCTACAGTGGAGATGACATCTTTAGGATAAAGCCTTACCTGCGCCATCTGGTGTAGTCCCTTGCCCGAGACTGATGCTGGGGGAGGCCACCCCTCTCCCAGAGTTGCTAACCACTTCGGGAGCCCCCGGGAATAAGCAAGCGAACAAGAAAGGGGCTTCACGCACTTTGAAGCTCTGGTGAGGGAGCTCGCTGGAGAGCAGAGGTCCCATCCCGTCATCGGGCCCTCCCTGATCAAACGTGGGGCCCAAGCGGCAGCTGAGCTGGCAGAAATGTGGGCAGTTGTCAGCTGCAGTGAGCCCTGACCCACCAGCGACTTCACCACACTTTCCCTGACTCCCAGCTGGTGCTAATGGATGGGCCGTCTATAAAAACAAAACTAGGGGCACCTGGGTGGTTCAGTCAGGTGTCTGCCTTCGGCTCAGGTCATGATCTTGGGGTCCTGGGATCGAGCCCCGTGTCAGGCTCCCTGCTCAGCGGGGAGTCTGCTTCTTCCTCTCCCTCTGCTGCTCCCCGCTGCTCACATGCATGCTCATGTTTTCTCTCTCTCTCTCAAATAAATAAAGAAAATCTTTTTTTAAGATTTATTTATTTTATTTTATTTTTAAAGATTTTATTTATTTATTTGACAGAGAGAGACACAGCGAGAGAGGGAACACAAGCAGGGGGAGTGGGAGAGGGAGAAGCAGGCTTCCCGCTGAGCAGGGAGCCCGATGTGGGGCTCGATCCCAGGACCCTGGGATCATGTCCTGAGCCGAAGGCAGACGCTTAATGACTGAGCCACCCAGGCGCCCCAAGAAAATCTTTTAAAAAAACAAAACTACACCTGTTGCCTCAGAACATCCAATATACAACACAAAATGTTTCAACCTATCCCAAGTTTTCCAACTTCAACAAGTATCATAAGATCTTACCTTCTTACAAAACACAAAAGGCGGGGCGCCTGGGTGGCTCAGTCGTTAAGCGTCTGCCTTCGGCTCAGGTCATGATCCCGGGGTCCTGGGATCGGGCCCCGCATCGGGCCCCGCATCGGGCTCCCTGCTCAGCGGGAAGCCTGCTTCTCCCTCTCCCACTCCCCCTGCTTGTGTTCCCTCTCTCGCTGTGTCTCTCTCTGTCAAATAAATAAATAAAATCTTTAAAAAAGAAAAAATAAAAAAACACAAAAGGCTTAGCTCTCTCTCTTTTAAAAGTTTATTTATCTAGGTAATCTCTACACCCAACACAGGGCTCGAGCTGATGACCCCAAGACCAAGAGTCTCAGGCTCTTCCAACTGAGCCAGCCAGGCGCCCCCAAAAGGCTCATCTCTTGAACAAGACACCTCTGCAGTCTTACTCCCAGCCTGTAAGGGATGGAGATCAGATTGAGGCCAAGGGGAATCCATTGAACATGACCCTCTAATTATAAATCTCAAGAGGACCCGATATTTACCTCTGGTATCCTGCTCATGTAGACCCACCTAACCTGCAAGTTTCACCAAAAATATAAAATGCACAAATGCAATCCCAATGAAAATCTCTTACAGGAGAGTTAAGAGTTACAACTGGCATATCATGAAGTGTGTTCCAGTAGGAGGTGGCCCCAAGCCCTCCTGAATGTGCAGATATTAAATGATCCCCCAAACAGTGCCCCTTCCAAGTCGGGGTTTCCAGGGTCTCAGGCCATTGCGTAAAAACGCAGCCACTCTGCTTTCTGGCTATTCTTTGAGCTAGGCTTGGGTCAAGGACATAGCCATCCTTTGGGGGATCCCACTCAGGTCTGAGATACTCATGGGCCATCTTTTGGCCCCATTACCATCCAGTATCGTTTGATTTCTTCAATATTCTGTAGGGACCGCAGCCTCCTACAATCTAAGATAAAATCCATTCCAACAATATATAATCTGTTGGAATTCTTCAATTGACCATCTTTTAAAATTAGAAGGGAGTCACACTTGATAGCAAAAGGCTCTCAAAATGACAGATTGTACCCACAGAAGGCGCCTCTGATCTTTATGCCTCTCTATGTTCATGTTATTAGCAAATGGACTTGTTCTAAAATACTGGAAGCGGCACCAAAACAAAACCTGGGCACCCTTGGGCTCCTTACATCCACAACGTGGACATACGTGCCGCACGTAGGGTGACTGACACATTATCTCCTGGCATTCATCCACCTTTGTGCCTCCCTGACCAATATGGCTCTGGGCCTCACGGTAGTCAGTCTGGCTCCAAATCATTACATTCCAAATTCCAACGAAATGACTCTTGCATCTGATAACCCCTGCCTTGACGTTGGATTCATTCTCAGTGGTGACAGCCCTCTGACCACCAGGTCCCTGCCAATGGACTTAATTCCAGGGGTGACTTGCTTGTCACCTTCCCCCACGTGCTCTCTCCTCCCCCTGACAACAAATCACACCACTCCTCAAATCTCTCCCCAATGGACCTTAAGCCCCAAACTCCCGCTTTTACTCTTGGACCCAGAATCCCTCCAAATAATATTACAGTTGGACCCTTGGACAATGTGAGGGTTAGGGGCACTGATCCCCTATGCAGTTGAAAATTTGAGTATGGCTTTTGAGTCCTCCCCAAACTTAGCTACTAACAGCCTACTGACGACAGGGAAGCCTTATGGATAATGGAAACAATCAATTAACACGTATTTTGTATGTTATATGTATTGCATACCATGTTCTTACAATAAAGTAAGCTAGCAAAAAGAAAATGTTAGGAAAATCATAAGGGGGAGAAAATATATTTACAGTCCCATCCTGTAAAAAATCCAAGTATAAGTGGATTTATGCAGTTCAAACCCATGTGGTTCAAGGGTCAACTGCATGTCTACTCTCTCTCTTTTTTTTAAGTTTATTTATTTTTTTTAGTAATCTCCACACCCAGTGTGGGCCTCAAACTCACAACCCTGAGATCAAGAGTCACATGCTCTGCTGACTGAGCCAGCCAGGTGTCCCTGTATATCTCGAATTAAAAGTCCAGCCCAGGGCACCTGGGTGGCTCAGTCGTTGAGCGTCTGCCTTCAGCTCAGGTCATGATCCCAGGGTCCTGGGATCGAGTCCCGCATCGGGCTCCCTCCTCGGTGGGAAGCCTGCTTCTCCCTCTCCCACTCCCCCTGCTTGTGTTCCTGCTCTCGCTAACTCTCTCCCTGTCAAATAGATAAATAAAATCTTTAAAAAAAAAAAAAAAAAGAAAAGAAAAGTCCAGCCCAGGGCGCCTGGGTGGCTCAGTCGGTTAAGCCTCTACCTTTGGCTCAGGTCCTGATCCCAGGGTCCTGGGATTGAGTCCCGCCTCAGGCTCCCTGCTCAGCAGAGAGCCTGCTTCTCCCTCTCCCTCTGCCTGCCACTCCCCCTGCTTGTGCTCTCTATCTCTCTGTCAAATAAATAAATAAAATCTTAAAAAAAAAAAATAAAATTCTAGCCCACAGCCTTTATCAGTGTTGGGCTTACCAGAGGCCAAATAGGCCCTGCCTTCTCTAATTAATACCTACTCTGCTAACGTCGTAGAGACTTTAATTGAAGATATTTTCCCTCACTCCGCAGACCTACAATTATCCCGAAATTTTCAATTCAGTTACATTGTATGTCAGATTCCTTTCCTTTCAATACCAGCTTTACTAAAATACAATTCGCATGCGCTAAAATTAATTAAAATTAATTCTTGTAATGAATAATCCTTGTACATATAATCCAGTGGCTTTCAGTATATTCATGGAATTGTGTCACCATCACCACCACCTACTTTTAGAACATTGCCATCACTCCAGAGAGAAACCCCAGACCCATTAGCAGTCACTCATTCTCCCCACCCGCCGGCCCCTGGCCCCCATAAATCTGCTTTCTGTCTCCAGGGACTTGCCTCCTCTGGACTTTTTCACACAGATGGGATCCTATACTAGGTGGCCCTTTGTGTCCAGCTTCTTTCGCTGAGCTGAATATTTTCCACCTTCATTCACGCCGTAGCTTGCAGGCCCCTCTCACACCACCAAAGCTCCAGGCTGCCCGCGGGACCCCCCAGCTCCGGTTCCCCCTTAACCAAAGCAAAGCTCCCAAGGCGCCCTCGCTTCTCATTCTTGCTTCATTCCAGACACACTGAGCCTTCTCTTTGGGGAATCCTTTTACTGTTTACTATGTGATGAATATATTTTATGCCGTGTCCATGGGTGCCTATGTGTGCGCACATGTGAGTTGGGAGAGGGACAGAGGGAGAGAGAGAATCTCAAGCAGATTCCCCCCTGAGCATGGAGCCTGACGCAGGGCTCAATCTCACAACCCTGAGATCATGACCTGAGCCGAAATCAAGAGGTGGACACTTAACCGACTGAGCCACCCAGGCGCCCCAAGCCATAACTACTTTTTAATGTTAATTTCTCAATTTTAGGGCTCCTAGACCATACAGACGGGGAGCCTCCTTTGTAGGAGCTCTAAACTTTTCTAAAACATGCCTAAAAATAAAAAACTCTCAAGGGAAACTTTTTTCCCCACCCAGATCCCGAAGTTCCTTACATCTTTATGTGTCTGTGGGTGGAATTTCTTCTATCCCTTTCCCTGAAAGTGTTGCTTCTGCATGGTCCCAGCTTTCTGCGTGGCCTTAATACCAATCCCCAGCCTGGTAAGGGTGGCGGCCCTAGGCGTGTGGCCCATGGATCAGAGCCCAGTCCCTCCCACCCCAGTAGCCACAGCTCCAGCGTCTCTTCTCCCTGATCTGGGTTCCAATTCCTCTTCAAAGATTTTATTTATTTATCTGAGAGAGAGAATGAGAGAGAGAGAGAGCATGAGAGGGGGAGGGTCAGAGGGAGAAGCAGACTCCCCGCCGAGCAGGGAGCCCGATGCGGGACTCGATCCCAGGACTCCAGGATCATGACCTGAGCTGAAGGCAGTCGCCTAACCAACTGAGCCACCCAGGCGCCCCATGGGTTCCAATTCCTCTTCAGTTTGGGCCCTGGAGAACTCTGCTTACTTTCTCAAGAGCTCAGCTACATATCTAAAAAGAAGCTTATTTCTTATCCAGCCTCCCTTGGTGTTTCTAAGAAGGAGAATGGCTATCTAACCTACTGCTGAGAAGTTAAAGATCATTCAGATCTTAGACGGTAGATTCTTGAAGTCATTTAATTTAAAAATCTTCCTGGGGTTCCTGGGTGGCTCGGGTCTGGGTCCAGGCTCTGCGCTCAGCAGGGAGTCTGAGGATTCTCTCTCCCTCTCCCCCTCCCCTGACTCGTGCACACACACACTCTCTCTCAAATAAATAAATATTTTTTAAAAATAAGAAATAAAAATCTTCCTGGTGCAGAGGGACAAAAATCGCAGGGCCACTTTTGGAGCAATGATGGCGGTCAGGGTCAGAGCAACGATAGCCCCAACACAGAGTCTGATCTTCCTTCCACTTGGGGTCCAGAAACTGCGCCCGGTCACTTTATCCAGAGGTGACAGAGACGAGGGGACATGGTACCAATGTCATACCTTACAGCCAGACCTGGAGCTGCCAAGGGGCTGGGCGTCCACATGTCACGGCTCAATTAGCCCAGCCTCAGAAGGGCCGGCCTGCCGGGGTTTGCTGCCATGAGCAGTTTCACCGCCTGTCTTGGCTGCATGTGTGTGGCTGGTCATGGGGGTGGCCTGTTACGTGTGTGAGCAAATGGCAGTGCCCGTGATGTGTATCTGCGTGTTGCCTTCATGTGTCGCCTGACATGTGTGCGTGTGCGTTGCCTGTCATGGGTCCGTGTGTGGGTCTCGTCCACGTGCCAGGAGCAGCGAGGGGGTGTGTGTGAAGTCTTCTAATGGGGAACTCACCTGCCACGAGGGGCGTGATCAGAAACCATGCTCCCCTCCCAAGTGGCTGCTCCCCGTTCCTGGGCCACCTTCCCATCTGTTCAACATCAGAGTCTTTGTCTAGCATCCAGATGGATGTTAGAAATGACTCTGGAGCGTGACAAATTGTAGACCTATTCCTGCCCCCTCTCCACTTTGCCCAGCACACCCAGGGGTCCACACTCCTCTGAATAGCACCCAGTCCTGCATTCAGAGGCTTATTATCCAAGTGTCTGATTGCCCAGCTCTGACCAGAGTTTAGCTGGAATACTGCTAGGCGGATGTTGTCACATCTGCTGCCAGAGAACTTTCCACCCAGATGCTGATGGGGAAATGGAAGGACAGTGCGGGCACTCACTGGGGCTACAGGTCACATGATGCAACCCTTTCTGGGTCTGCTGGTCAGTGAAAGTCTGAGGGATCAGGGAGGAAGCTTTTGGTTCTTCACCTGCCTGAGCGTGCAAGCCACCTGCTAGGGAGGCTGGGGGAGGCGACCTGTGGCCCTGGCTATAGCTGTCGCCTTCCCTGTCCTCCATGACTGCAGGACCCCAGAATTTGCCAGACAACCTGGTAACTGGCTTATGTTGGTTTGCAGAGACCCGGGGCTGGGGGGGCCGGGGGCACTTCTCAGGAGTCACAGACCACAGATCTCACCTTCGCTAGTACTGGGCCCAGAAATAATGCAGCCGGTCCTCTGGGCAAGGGGTACCCCAGGGTCCAGTGAGGGACTCACTATAGGTACACGATGGCTGACGGTCGTTGAGCGCTTTCTCTGTGCCAGCTCTGCACTAACCCAGGGGGTGCCCACCAATCTCAGTTCCTGGCACCCCTGGTGCTCAGTAATTTTCCACAGTGCTCCTCGGCTAAAATAAATATCGAACAGGCAGCCCCCTCACACTCTCCGCTGCGGCCCCTGCAGGCCAACCCAGGGGCTTGTGTCCCGGGGGGATGGGGTGGCACAGGCAAAAACAAGCAGGGGCGGGGTGGGGGCGGGGCTTCCAGGAGGGAGGGCGGCCCGATGGGCGGGGCTTAGGGGATCCTCCCCCTCAGCGGGGGTCCAGGGGGTCCGAAATCAGTGGCCCGGCAGGTTAGCGGGCGCACATCCGGGGCGCTCCTTACCCCCACAAACTGACACTTCCCAGTCGGGATAATACAAAACCTCTTTATTTCTCATTTTCTATAAAAAGTCGTGCCCCTTGACGGACCGCGGGGATAGGATGTGCAAAGCGCGCGACACACCCTGCCGACGCCCGTCGCGGAGAGCTGCGCTGGGTTGGGACTGGGGGGGGAGCTGCGGCAGGAGGTCCCCGTCCCCTCTCCGACCTGGGCAGGGGTCGTGGACAGTGGCCCCGGAGCGGGGGAGAGTCAGCTGTGCTGCGTCTCCAACCCTAGGCCGGGCCCAGGGGTCTTAAAGCTCCACACCGCGTAGGAGGGGCCGCTCCCGCGGGACATTCTGGAACCTGCGGTCCGGGGGGAAGGTCCTTCCTGAAGATGGCGGAGTCACAGCGCCCCCCCACCCACCCCGAGACGCGGTAAACCGAGGCCGGCGAGCAGGCTGGGCCCCTCACTGCTCCTCGGGCCCGTCGCCTCCCAGGGCCTGTTCGTAGGGGCAGGGCCGGCGGCACAGGCCGGCTGGCTCGGGGCCGGGCCGGGGCCCCGCGGGCGGCGCCTCCTCCTCCACGCCGTCCGCCGGGCCGCCGCCGCCGCCGTGCTCGCCCTCCGCGTCGCTCTCGTCGGAGTTGTCCTCCTCCAGGTAGCGGTAGCCGCGCACCTTGTGCTGCGGCCGCGGGATGCGGGGCTGGCGCGGGACGGCGCCCCGCTGCAGCTTCTGCTCCATCCACAGGTACGAGGCCGCGGCCGCCACCAGCGTCAGCAGCAGCACCAGCAGCTTGGCCTGCGGGCACGGAGCGGGATGCGGGCGACCCGCGGGCCACCGAGCCCGCGCCTTCCCGGGCCGGCCCCTGGCGGACAGGCCCACTGGCGTCCCGCACCTCCCCGCGCAGCTCTTCTGTCCCGACAGCTCCGCGCCCTCCGCGCCCTCCGCGCCCTCCCACCGGTAAGGCTCAAAGCCCAGCTCCGCCCTTCCCGGGGGCTAAGACCACTGTGTCCCTGACACGCAGGGACCATAAGAAATGCCTTTCCGAGGATTTTGACCGTGACCCACAGCCAGATAGAATTCCCCATCATAACAATACATACACACATATAAGCACCATATTCCCTGCTCTCCTCTCTTTCGTTTTTTCAAATGTTGGTGGGGACCTGCTAAACCGACCCACCAGTAGGTGGGAGCAGAGAACGAGGAAGCCTGCTCCCTGCCGGCCAGGAAGGGACAGCTCAGAGCTGACATCTGGTGAACAGGTCATCAAACGACCTGCAAGGTGGCTGGGAGGCACCCACCAGGAAAGAGAAAACTTGAACCCCTTCAGGGATGGGTAAACTGAGGACCGTGGGCAGTGAGGCGGAAAGCAGGTCCTGGGTTTGGGGCCACTCAGTGGGCTTGACCTAGGACCCAGCCCTCAGGGAGTGGTACCTTTCCGGGGCTGTGAGGCTACGGTGGACTCTCAGAAAGTATCTGTGGCCTAGGGGCTGGCAGGTGGGGTGCCTAATGCCTCCGAGACCCGCCTCCCACCACGCTCAGGCTCACCTTCATGGGCAGGCTTGAGCCCAAGTACACAGTGAAGATGGCCACGGCCTGCCACCAGTGGTAGATGGTGAAAATGAAGTCTTGCCTTTCTTTGTCCTCGTATAAGATTCCCAAGAGTGCTGCAGGCGGGCAGGACAGGGCAGGAAGGGGAGAGGCGTCATCGGGGGCCCAGAGGGGCTGATCTCCCACCTGGCACCCGCCCTAGGCCCAGCATTGGGCTAGTCTCAGCCCTTGGCCTTGGCATGCCTAGGAAGCCCTTGTGAACAGGTCCCGGCCTGCCCCCTGGTAGAAACCTTGCTTGTCATGCGGCCTGGGGAGCCGAGCAGAGGCAGGAACAGGAACCTAGCTGCGGGGGTACAGTTGGGCCTCTCTCTAGAAAACATGTGCAGCCTCAAGAGTGGAAAGCTCTATGTGCACTCATCTCCTGTCCTCTCTCGGACCACAGGGGCATAATGCCAGGCCTTCGGAAGCTGTTTCTCCTCACCCAGGGCTCAGGGAGGGCAAACTGCTTGCAGCAACAAGCTTTCTGCAAATCAGACCTGAAGTTGGGAGGTTTGAACTATTTCTCAAGGAATCCTCCCTGGGGTGGGAAGAAAGAGTGGACGGGGAGTCCAGAGACACAGAGTTTACTCTTAGGACTGTAAAGTGCAGAGAATTAGTACAGAGATGAGGATTCAAATGTTGGCTCTAGGGTTGACTCAGGGTAAGTTAACTCCATGGCCAGTTTTCCTGCCTGTAAAATGAGATGACACGTATTATATGTTGTGTTCTGAGGTTTTAATGCAAAGCCCAGACAGCACCTGGCAAATTGCCCCCTCACCGGCCACTCGGGACATTAACATCCTTGCCCTAAGGCCTTGCAGTGTGACTATACCCCTTGGGGCTGCTGGGAAGGGACAGGGAGCCCCCAGGGTTCACAAGGGGGAGGCAGGAAGCAGAACTGGGCAGGCAGAAGGGGATGCCAGGTCCAGGCCCAAGTCCAGACTTGTCGTGGACCCGAGCTACCCAGGCTGGATGCTACCCAGAGCTGGCTGCCTCTGAAGAGCAGCAAAGAGAGTGTAGCCCGGCGTGTGGGGCTCCATGCCTGATGACAAGTACGGAGGGCTGACTCTCCGACGGGGGGATCTGATGGGGTCTCCTGAGCCAGCCCCTGCCCTCCACCACATCACACCTCCAGGGGTGACGTTCAAAACTGTTAACAGCACTGGCCCATCAGAACAGACGCTGATGTGGAAGACCCAAAGAGCTGCACCTGCGTGTACCTGTGTGTCCCTGGCATGTGCCCACCTGTGGGCAGAGAACATCACACCGCTGAACCCTGACCCACCCCCTCCTTTCTGCAAACAGGGCTGTACTTCCCAACGCCCCTGCCCCAGCAGCGCAGACTCGGGACGTGCACCCTGCCACTGTGCAGACTGCTGCTGGGGCTTCACGCCTGCTCCCAGCTCTTTCCCAAAGAAAGGCCCTACCTGGGGGCACCTGGGTGGCTTAGTCAGTGAGTGTCTACCTCCACCACAACAGACCCCCAGGGTAGCCATGGGATTCCATGTCTGTCCCTGGGATGTCTGTGCTCCTCCCCCGCCACCCCAGGGTAGCCACAGGGTCCCCTGCCATCCCAGCGCCCACGGCTATACTCACTGCTGAGGCCGGTCTTATTGAGGGCACTGCCCACACCCCAGAGGACGGCTGCTACGTAGAGGATCCAAATGTGTTGCAGGACCCGAGGTGCGGGGGCCCAGAAAAAGAGGCCGAGCGTGAGGAGCAGATGCAGTCCGGCCCCGGCCACCAGGGGCACCGCGCGGGGCAGCCACAGCCCCAGGAGGCCCAGGACCGAGGAGGCCGAGGCGCCCAGGCTGTAAGCCACGAGGATATAGGCCAGGCGTTCGAGCCCCACCGAGCACACACCATAGCCCTGCGGGGGGGACGAGGGTGAGTGTTAGAGGTCAGCTGGCCCAGGCTGTCCTCTCTGGGCCACCTCAGGGCTAACTGCCTCTAAGGGTCATGGGAAGGTTCTGAGGGCACAGACAGGAGAAGAGGCTTGGACAGTGTTCCCAGATACCAAGGCTGCACCCCCCTGGAACCTCACGCTTTATGGGTGTTTTCCCATCCCGGCGGTGTAACACCTCCGAGAGTAAGCATCATTGTTGGCATCGCTTCACAGGGAAGGAAACTGAGGCGCAGAGAGAGCCTAAAATAAGTTGCCTAAGGCAGAGGAGGAGTGGGGGAAGCCAGGAAAGAGAAGAAAGGGGGAGGCGACTATCGGGGACACACTTGTACATACTTACACGTGTATTCAAAACCTATTCCTCTTTTATCCCAAATACAAATGTAACCGCAAGTCCCGTATCGTACGCTCTGCAGGCTGTCCTTACCAGGGCGAGGCCAGTGCACGCAAAGAGCACCTCGAAGCCGCTGTAGATAAAGAAGGGCACGAGGTGCCGCAGGCGGAAGTCGCGCACGTGCTTGAAGGGCAGCTGGAAGATGTTGCCCCAGCCCACGCTGCGCAGGTCGATCTCCTCAGTGGGCCGGTAGGCGGCGCCGCACAGGCCCAGCACCTGCGGACCCACGAGCTGAGCGGGTGCGCGGGAAGGCAGGGTGGCCGAGCCCCCTCGCCCCAGGCCCCGCCCTGGACACACCCACAGCCCTGGGTCCCGCCTCCCAGCCCCGGCCCCGCCCCCAGACGCACTCACAGATCTCGGCCTAGCTTCCCAGCTCCGCCTCCAAGAGGAGGCCACGCCCAGGCCCCCAACACCTTAATTCTGCTTCTCGGGTTCCGCCCCCAGCCCAGTCCTCTCAGACCCTGTCTGCAGCTCCACCCCGGACCAGGCTTGGTTCCCTTCCCCTTGGCCTCTGGGATTCCAACTCCAGGTTCAGGCCCGAGCCTCTAGCCTGACCACTAGGTTCAGGACCCCTCCCCAGGACTCAGCCCTGGCTCCCAGCTCAGACCAGGACTTCAAGCCATAACCTTGCCCAGGCTGCCAGCAATGCGCCCAGATCGCACCCCCTTGCTCCACGTCTCGGTCCCCAGACTTCATTGACTCTGCCCCACCCCATCCTGGGCCGCACCAGCAGCATGGCCAGGAAGGCCACCGCCATGAGCACGCTCTCCACCACAATGAGGTTTCTGCTCCGTGGTAACGTCCGCAGAACGGTCTTGTTGAAGCCAATGAGGATGCCCTGGCTGTTAGTACCTGGAGAGAGGCAGGTGGGGGATGGGGAATAGAGCACACTGTAAACTCAACCACAAAGAAATGGAGCAAGGTGGGCCGGTGGAGGGGAGGGTTAGAGGTTGTGGGCGAGGGCAGTGCTTGCAAAGGCAGGGTTCATTTGGGAAGCAGTTTGGAGGTGAGGGCCACTGGGCCTGGACGAGCAGCAAAGGGAGGAGCGCCTCCCCCCCCTTTGCTGCTCTAGTGCCTGGAGGCTGGACGGGGCAGTGGGGGTGCCAGTCCACCTCCCAACCCCAAACATTCACCCTGCAGTGATTGAGCTCTGAGGGTATGTGTGGCCCTGAGAGATAGCCCCCAGAAGCCTCAGCCCAGATGGCATCTCTTCCAGGCAGCCTTCCCTGATGCACCCTGTCCCCATGAGGCTGGGTCCGATGTCCTAACTGCATACTCCTACAGGGCCCTATGCCTTGCCCACTAGGTTCTCAGCCCTGAACCTGTGGGCAAGGGCATCCTCTCTGGGCACTCTCAAGAGCCCAGTGTCCGCTGGATGACTCAATGGGGGAGGTGAGCAGGCATGGGGGAGGTGAGCAGGTCTTGGGGGCCCCACCCCATGAGGACTAACCGCAGCTCTGCACGTTGTAGAGTGTGTGGTTCAGGTCATACAGGTAGTGGTTCAGGAAGTAGATCATGGGCAGCTGGGCACAGGCGAAGCTCAGCTGTGGGCAGGAGGGCAGCTTAGGCTGGGCTCAGAACCAGACAGGGGGCACAGGCATGATCTGGAAGGGCTCTGGGCACAGCCTTGGCAGAACAGGAGCCCTCCCACCTCTGGGGGCAGCCTCGTGGCAGGAGGGAATGCCCAGTGCAGGACTTTCTCCTGCACAGGGAGGGGATGAGGTCTCAGTCACTAGAGGTAAATAAGCAGAGGTTGGGCTCGAGAAAGGGCAGTGGGACTAGAGGGATGAAAAGACTGTGGGATGGGCTCCAATGTGTGGGTTCTGGGCCTGGAATACCCTCCCCCAATGGCCCCATAGGTGGTACTCACATGGAAGAAGCTATAGAAGATCGCTTGGAAGACCAGGAGATATGGTGCGTGGGAGCCCCGTGGCGGGCGTTGCTGGGGGCTCTGCTCATCCCGCTCCTTATAGTGGGAGTACTCATAGTACTTTTGAGCCATCCTGGACCACAAAGGAGAGAAAGCTTCCCCCAGTCTGACCTCTACCAGATGTCTCTGCTTCCTGCACCCAGGGCTACGGGCTATGTCTCATGGATGGGGAAACTGAGGCCCGAAAGGCAGAAAGTGCTGCCCAAGGTCCCCCAACTAAGGTTGGCAATGCAGCAGAGACTCAGCCAGGTCTCCAGCCTCCCGCCCTGATGCCCACCAGGCTCACCTGGTGATGTAGTTGCCCATGGAGGCCCATAGAGGCACAATGGCCATGCCCAGGGCCACGGCTGAGGGCACAAGTGTGTAGTAGCGCTCCCAGTAGTTGGTGGAGACAAAGAGGGCATAGATGCCCACAGCCAGGAACATCATCCACTTGGTGCCAAAAAACCTGTGGGCAGTGGGAGGGACGCTGGCACCACGAGCCTACCCAGACTGCTGTGGCCTGAAGCCAGGGTGGCCCCAGCTCCAGATCCCAGCTCATGAGGTGGTGTGAGGTGGGGAGCAATCCCTGGCCTTGGGGTCAGGGGCTCTAAGATGGAGTAGCAGACATATGGCCTTGCTGGTGGTCTCAGGGGAGCCCTGTGTCTACACGCTTCAGTTTCACAGCTTAATGTGGGCACAGAGCCCAAACCACAGCCTCTCAGGGCTGTTGCAAGGAAGGGGGGGATATGGGGGAGGGTGATGAGTCAGTGGTCTATGGGCACATCCAGCCCTCATTTGTGTTCTGGGCTGACTGGCCAATCCCCCTCCTCCATCCAATCTCATATGTTGTGACTTCAGGGCGCCCGGGAACACAGCCCAAACTGGAGGGTCGGAGACAGGGCCGGTATCTCTTCCTCCCTGCCCATTGCTCTCGCAGTCCCACTGTGCTCATGCGGGAAGTTTCTTCCCCACTAGCTCCTAGGACAACAGCCTTGCTGACTCCGAGGAAATGTCACACTGTGTTTAAAGGTGGCTGATCAGTGACTGGCTAAGGGCCCATTCAGGGTATGGAGGTTCATCAGACTAAAAACTACTACCAGGAACTTTGGGGTGTTTTGAGTATTTGTGCTTATTAGTTCCTTACTTTGCCTTGGTTTCCAGGAAGCTCAAAGCCAAATGACCCTAATTTTCCGATACAATTACTTTCTCTTCTATTACAGGGGGCCCTGGTTCTTTTATTATCCATATTTTGCCATGTAATAAATAGGCAGCCTACTCTGATCTATTTGGGGGAGGGCAAGTCACAAAAAATGTACTATACATTTTGATGGAGTAAACAAGCAAAAAGTAAAAATACTAACACTCACTGCTGGTGAGGCTGTGGTTTAAAAAATGATGCACATGGCCCATGGTCCTGCAGACTGGCATAGCCCTTTAGAAAATTAGCCCGGTAGTTTGGGCAAGGGGCAAGCTTGGGGTGGGGGACTCAAACTTTCAGACTGCCAGGAGCTGCCTGTGGGACCTGGGCAAGCTGCTGAATGTCTCAGCTTCTCCGTGTCTATTAGAGCACCTACCTCGGATTGTAGGAAATGAGGTAGCATTTACAAAGTGCCCGGCACATGGGAAACAAAATAAGAGTTAGCTGTTATTATCAATAGTGATATGTCTTAAGAGCCATAAAAGCTTTCATATACCTCTACTCTGCTAAGGCCACTGCTAGAAATTCATCATTGCAATTTTTTTTTTTTTTTAAGAAGGAAAGCGCTAGGGGCACCTGGGTGGCTCAGTCAGTTAAGCATCTGACTTCGGCTCGGTTCATGATCTCAGGGTCCTGGGATCGAGCCCCGCGTCCCACTGGGCACTTAGTGGGGAGTCTGCTTCTCCCATTCCCCCTCCCTCTATCTCTCCCCATGCTCATGCTCTCTCTCTCTCTCAAATAAATAAATAAAATATTTTTTTTAAAAAAGAAGAAAGAGCTACAAATACAAAGTGAATGTGCAAAAAGGAGAGGGAGCTGAATGTCCAACTCTGAGGCACGGTTGGGTGCCCCCATCTCTGCAGAGGGTGCTACCCTCATAAAGTCCTCAGCGTGAAGATGGAGGAGCAGGCCAAGATGTGTGTCATGAAAGGAAAGAAAGTAAAAGTGAATGTTGCACACGCTCTGGTGACAAGGACATAAACGTTACCCATCTGTGCTGCGGGGACAACAAAACAGCTGATTTACTGGCGGGCTTGGGAAGGATTTTCTTTTTTCTGATTCTAGTTGTGATTCTAATGCTGTTTATACAATTATGTTAAAGGAGTTTTGGGTTTTTTGGGTTTGGAGGGTTTGTTTGTTTCTTGTTTGTTTGGTTTTCGGTTTAAGATAGAGAAACTAAAACCCATCTAACTTGTCTGCTAGTCTCTGGGTCTCATCTGAGCAGAGACCTACCTCCTGGTGGGGAGGGTGTTTGTGGGGGGGGAGTTTTGCACCGGTCAGGAGGCTGGACCAGATGCCTCCAAGGCTCCGGTCCAGGGTAAACCCTCTGGGGCACCCAGCCCTGCCTTTTCAGTGAGAAATGTCCCTCAACGCTGACCACAGCTGGTGAGGCCAGGCTTGGTGCCTGGGCCTTGTTGGCTGATCATATTCTCTCCAGAGATTCCACAGCCCTGAGCCCAAAGGTCACTCACTGTAGCTCCAGGCCACGGAGGAGGGCGCAAAGCAGTCAATGCCACGTGAGGCAAGCTGAGGGAAGGAGCCAGAGTGAACTTCTGTGGCGTCAAATGTGCCCTCCGGCGAAGCTCCTGCTTCCTTCCCCAAACCCAGGTTCTCTCCTTCTCTCTCACCCCTCCAGGTAGGCAAGACCTCTCCCCAGCTCCCTGCCCCCAAGAACACCATGGGCCAACAGCCCTTGCACCCCTTCAACATCTGGGTGACGGCCCAGCCCTGCTGGGGACAGCAGCAGCGCACCTGATGAGCACAGGTGTGTAGAGCAAAGCGGCGATGGGCGTCACGTTGATGCCCATCAGCATCTTGCTGTCAATGTCGGGCAGCCCCATGTTGCCATACTTCACTTCGCGGTAGGTCTCATCGTAGTGCAGGATCAGCTGCATCTGCAGGAGGCCTGGGAATAGGGAGGGCATGACGGGGGCAGCCCAACTCTGGCGGCGACAGAACGACAGAACGGAGGCTAGCCACGAGCTTGAAGGGAGCTCCGGTCGCCAAAGGAGTCCCCGATTCCAACGCCCATGAGGACAGAGAGGGCTGCCCGGACTGGGCCAAGCGTCCTGACAGCCAGTGAATCCAGAACCCCGCCCCCCGCCACCACCACACACACACACACACACACACACACACACACACACACACACACTCACTCACACTCTCTCTCTCTCTCTCTCTCACGTGCAGCGCCCCAGATCTGGAAGGCCGCACACCTGCCCAGGGCGCCCAGTCGTGCCCACACGCTCACGAGGGCTCTGGCTGCGAACCAGGGACGCTGCACGGGGACCCCACCTCCGTGTGGTGGGGCCACAGCTGCAGCTGCGAGGCGGCCTTTGGGGAAGTGAAAGAGGAAGGGAGGCCAACTGGCCCCTAAGGTTTCTCCTTCCCCGACCGGGGCTGGGAGGCGCGGCCGCGGCGGGGAGCCGGGGCCTCTAGCGCGGGAGCCCGCGGGGCCGCCTACCCAGGTAGACGCCGTAGGTGAGCGTGCCGCCCGCGCTGGCCGCCAGCACGTTCTTGAGCACGCCGAGGCGCTTGCGGCGGTAGTAGCGGCGCTCTTCCTCCTCCTCGTTGTAGTTGGGGTACGCGCCCACCAGCTCGTCCAGCTGCGGGGCACGCACGGCGCTCGCACGCGGGCAGGGGCCATCGCACTCCCGCCCGGGAGGCCCCGGGTCCTCCCCCCGCCCCCGCCCCGTCCCCGCTGCCCGGCCCCCCGCGGCCCACCCCCGGGGCTGCCTCGCACCCCCGCCGGGGAGGCCCCCTCCCTCCGCGTCCTCGCACCCCTTCACAGACCCGTCCCCGCTCACCGGAGCCCCGGGCCCGTCGGGGACCCCGAGCCGATCCTCATCTCCCTGCGGCCCCGCGGTCTCCGCCACCCGGTAGAGCGGCGGCACCGCCTCCATGGCCCGACCCCGCGGGAGCACTGGCGGCGGCCGCCCCGGGTGTGAGCAGCCCCGGGGCACTTCCTCCCGCCGGCCGGGACCTGCCCCCGCCCCGCCCCGCCCCGCCCCGCCCCGCGGGCCGCCCCCTCGCGAGGGGCGTGTCCAGGGCGTCCGGGCGCGCGCGGGGGTGGGGGGCGTGGCCGCGTGGCCCGGTGCCGCCCGGACCCGGCCTCAGGGACCGGAGATGTGAGTTCGAATCTTCACGCAGCCGCTTCCTGGCTTTGCGACTTGGGGAATTCACTCCACCTCTCTGTGCCTCAGTTTTCTCACTCAGCACTGCTTCCCAGGGCTGGTGCCGGATTACTAAATGAAAGCAGAGCCTTAGACAAGGGCCAGGCCCATAATAGGGTCCCGGCAGTGCTACCACTGTCATCCCTAGCCCCACCTCCAGCTCCATGCGGCGTGTTTGCAGGTCAGCAAAGAACCCCCATAGTAGCCCCACCGCGGGCTCTCACGGCACGGGACTTGACAGCCCGTGCCCACCGCCCGCGCACCCTCCAGTTTCAGTTTGGCATCTACAGGTGGGAGTTCTGGCAGGGGCGGTGGGAGGCTGAGGACTCCAGTGGGTCGACCTCCGACCTCCGGGTCCAGAGCCTCCCCGCTGGGTCTGGGCTGCAGCGAGTCCACGAAGTTCTTGCCTTGCAGGAGCTGAGGCTCCCCAGCATTGGCTATCACCCTGGTTGGAAACACTTCGGATGCTTTTAAAAATATACAGTTCCCAGGTCAGACTCTTCAAAAAATGGTGTTGGGAAACCTGAATAACCACACGCAGAAAAATGAAATTGGACCCCCATTTATACCCTCACAAAATTTAATTTGAAATGGATCAAAGGCTTAAACATAAGACCTGAATCCATAAAACTCCTAGAAGAAAACAGGGGAGAAGCTCCTTGGCATTGGTCTTGGAAAGAGTCTTCTGCTATAACACCAAAAGCATGAACAACACAAGAAAAAAAATCAATAGGTGGAACTACATCAAACTTAAAAGCTTCTGCACTGCAAAAGAAACCATTAAAATAAAAGGCAATCTACAGAATGGGAGAGAATATTTGTAAACCATATATCAGGTAAGGGGTTCCAAAATTTATAAAGAATTCATACAACTCAACAGCAAAAAAACCAAACACTCTGATTTTAAAATGGGCAGAAGAATTAGACATTTTTTTCCAAAGAAGACATCCCAATGGCCAACAGATCCATGAAAGGGTGCCACTAATCAGAGAAAAACAAATCAAAACCACACCTGTAAAAATGGCTATCAATCAAGAAGACGAGGAATAACAAGTGTTGGTGAGGATGTAGAGAAAAAGGGACTCTTGTGCACTGTTGGTAGAATGGTAAACTGGTCCAGCCATTTTGGAGAATGGTCTGGAGTTCCTCCGAAAGCTCACAATAGAACTACCATATGATCTAGCAATCCCTTATATCCAAAGGAAATGAAAACGGGTTATCAAAAATATATCTGCACTCCCATGTTACTGCAGTATTATTTTTTAAAGGTTTTATATACTTATTTATTTTAGGGGGGGTGGGGCAGAGGGGGAGAGGGAGAGAATCCCAAGCCGACTTCCCACTGAGCGCGGAGCCCACATGAGGCTCAATCCCACAACCCTGGGATCACGACCTGAGCCAAAATCAAGAGTCAGACGCTCAACCAACTGAGGCACCCAGGTGTCCCCACTGCAGTTTATTTACAATAGCCAAGATACGCAAACAACCTAAGTGTCCATCCATGGGTGGATGGATAAAGGAAGTGTGGTGCACATATATACAATGACCTACCTTTCAGCTATAAGGAAAAAGAGGAAATTCTGCCATTTGCAACAACACGGATGGACCTCCAAAGATATTATGCTAAGGGAAACGTGTCAGGTGGAGAAACACAAGCATGGTATGATGCGTCTTCTAGGTGGAATCTAAAAATGGCATCAAAACTGACTCCAAAAGCCAGAGTGGAATGCTGGCCACCAGGCCCAGGGGTGGGGGCATGGGAGAGGCATTGTTCAAGGGTACATACTGGCAACGGGAAGATAAATGAGTCCTGGAGATGGAAGACACGGTGCAGGGATTACAGACAACCAAACTGTATGATAAACAGCAAGTCTGCTAAGAGCCTAGGTCTCCGTTACTCCCCCCGCTAGAGGAGACGATAACCCTGCCATGTGACAGGTGTTAGCGAGCACTACTTGGCAGTCACGTTGCAACATAAATGTGTCAAATCAGTATGTTGTACACCTGAAACTTATACAATATTATATGTCAATTATATCTCAATTTGAAAAAATGTCCAGTTTCCCTCCCTCGCCCCACTTTGCCCATGCTGCTCCTGCCAGGGACTGTCCTTCCCACCCTTAGCTCTCAGGATAAGAAGCCACCCGATGAGGGGTACAGGCCCCACCTCTGACTCTTTCCCTCCTGGTTTTCTGTGATTTAATGGTCTCTTCCCCCACCCTACCCCACCCCACCCCTGGCAAATGCTCACCACGTTCCCTTCATGCAGAGGATCGTGCCAGCACTTAGTAGGTGCTCAATAAATGTGAGTGGATGGGTGAGTGAATGGGTGACAAATATCCATCTCAGAAGGGTTGCTGGGAAGGCGGGGGGCTGGGAGTGTGGAGGGCATGAGTCTGCCCAGGCTTCCAGCTGCAGTTTTCTCCAGGCCACCCAGGTGCAGATGTAGGGTGAGCAGACAGGCGGAGTCGGGCCCGAGGTGCCCAGAAGCAGAAGCTACAAAAGCTGCGGAAGGGAGGGTGGGCCTGAGCTCTAGGGGCAGAAGAGACAGGACAGCGGGGATGCAGTGGGCACTGGAAGGCTAGCAGGCCAGGAGGCTGTGGTCAGAAAACTGAGGTTCATTACCTTGGGGGATGACCAAGGCCCGGGTGTGGTGGTGGCGCAGGGGGTGGGAAGGGATGAGGAGGTCCAGGAGGTCATGGGGCAGGTTGGGGTGGGGGCCTGTGATGCCCCCAGGAGGATGCAGTCCTGTAGAATTCAGTGGGTGAGCAGGAGACGTGGCTGCCTGAGGTGGGTGGTGTGGCCTCAGGAAGTGAGCTCAGTGGAGCAGGGATTAGGAGGCAGGGGGTCCGGAGCCTCTGCAGGAGAGTGAGGAAGATGCCAAGAATGAGCCCTTGCCCCTTCTAAAAGCATCTTGGGCCTGGGTGGACACCAGCATCTGTGGTCTATAAAACCCTTTTTTTCTTGAGAGCTCTAAGGAAAGAAATGACCAAGTGCCCTGGGCCGGCAGCCACGTCTCCTCCAACCCCAGTGACCAAGAACCCAGAACAAGCCAGGGAGGAAGAGGTTGGTGAAGGGCCCTCTCTCCCTGGAGCAGCATCCCCAGGGCATCCCCCCAGCTGGGTATCCGGTCTTCTCTGGCATCAGTGTGGGAAACCCCAGCACCTCACCTTGCATAGACCCCCCCCCTCCCCGCCACCTACCAAACAGGAGTAAGCGGAAAAGGACTTCCACTGGCTAAAAACAGGGTGGTGGGGGGCCAGAGGAACAGAAGCATCCCGGACACCAGAGCACACCTTAAGGGTCGAGAGAGGAGGTGTCCCAGGCCAGATGGCTCTTATGGAGAGAGACAGGACGGGGGGGCGGGGTTTAGTTGTCCCTACATCAGGAAGAGGGCAGGCCCACAAAAGTCTTATGAATGCAGAGAGGGAAGGTGGGTGACTTCTGAAAGGACCAGGAAGCTCTGAGATGTAGCGTCTTTACGCTGTGGTCCAAGAGCCGACCGTCCGTTATGGGCCCGCGAGGCAGGGAAAAGCTCACAGACTGTGTGGGGCATTTCCACGCCCTGAGTGGGTGTGTGTGGTCCGAGGGGAAAGGTCCCTAAAGTGGACTTCTCTGCTCCGGGGAAGAGGGGGCAAGGCTTGCTGAACAGCCAATGTCTCAGGCCGACTCAGAAGTCACTGATTTTTTCCGTCTCCCACCAGAAGGTCCCCAAGAGGAAATCAAGCAGTGTGTTTGAAGAAACAACCCGAAAGCAAAGAGAAGGTGGCAGGAGAGCAGACACGTTGTTCCAGGGAGCCCGTGGACTGCCCTCCATAAGGAAAATACCAGCACCCATGTGTCCCAGAACCTCCCCCAGTGTGACACGTGTTCTTGCCCGGCCGTTCTGTAGCTGGGTGCTGACTTCCATGAGGGTGCAGGCTTCCCCTGGGTCCCAGTTCAGGCCTATGAAAGAGGTTCCTGCACAGTTAAGGTCCCAGAATTGTTTAAGTGAAGTCCTTGTCAGGGGGCGCCTGGGTGGTTCAGTTGGTTGGGCATCTGCCTTCAGCTCAGGTCGAGATCCCACAGTCCTGGGATGGAGCCCCGCATCGGGCTCCCTGCTCGGAGAGGAGTCTGCTTCTCCCTCTGCCCTCTGACCCTCCCCGTGCTTGTGCTCTCTCTCTCTCGCTCTCTGTCAAATAAATAAAAACCTTTAAAATAAATACATAACTAAATAAAGTCCTTGTCAGGGTGCCTGGGTGGCTGAGTCAGTTAAGAGTCTGACTCTTGGGCCCCTGGGTGGCTCAGTTGGTTGGGCGACTGCCTTCAGCTCAGGTCATGATCCTGGAGTCCCGGGATCGAGTCCCGCATCGGGCTCCCTGCTCAGCGGGGAGCATGCTTCTCCCTCTGACCCTCCCCCCTCTCATGCTCTCTATCTCATTCTCTCTCAAATAAATAAATAAAATCTTAAAAAAAAAAAGAGTCTGAATGTTGATTTCGGCTCAGGTCATGATCTCAGAGTCATGAGATTGAGCCCCACATGGGGCTCCGAGCCGGGTGTGGAGTCAGCTTGAGATTCTCTCTCTCCCTCTGCCCCTCCCCCCCTTCCCACTCCCTACTCCCTCTACTTTTGCTCACACACACACTCTCTGTCTAGAAAAAAAAAGTCCTTGTTACACATGGACTCCTTCTGTGGTCTGTTGGTGACTTTTAATTTAATTTTATTATTTTTTAAAGATTTATTTATATGAGAGAGAGAAAGAGCACAAGCAGGAAGGACAGAGGGAGAGAGAATCCCAAGCAGACTCCGCACTGGAATGACTCCGCCACTCCTCATTCACCTGACGCCAACCCCCTGGCATGGAGTTGACTCTTCGCCATTTTTTTTTAAACTAAAAGCCTTGGGGCTGATAATCCCTCAGGAGGGCGGGAAAGGGGCAGAAAGGCATCCACGCCTACTGAGCACCTACTGTGTACCCGATGTTTCCAGATGCACTCCTATTTCTCCTTTGTGGCAGCCTGTGAGGCAGGCAGAGTCAGCCCCGCTCCACAAGGGGGGAAGCGAAGAAGACCGCGAGAGGGGCGACGACCTGCTCAAGGCCGCTTAGCAGGTGGGCAGGGGAGCCTGCTTTGAGTCTCTGTCAGCAGGCAAGGCGGTGAGATGCGCCTGGGCAGGTCTGAGGCCCCGTGAGCCAGGCTCACTAGGTGTCTGAGGGAGCTGAGGGAGGGAGGAAGTGAACGAATGAGTGAATTAATGAGTCTGCCTGATGCCATGACCCAAGACCAGCCCACCCTCCCCCACCTCTCTACCCTGGAGAAGGAGGCCGAAGGTGACCATAATGAAGGTCATTTCATCCCAGCCTCCAAACTAAAACCCAGAGGACTTGCCAGCATGCAGGGCTGAGGCAAATGTGGGGGAGCGAGGCCTCTGTGTCTCTTCTTCCAACCTCTGTGCTCCCCCACTGTGCAAGCCCACCTGGCCGACCTGGGTCCTTGGCAGGGCCTGTCACCCATCAGAGCTGGCTCTAAGGGTGTGTCCTGGTGGGACCCCACACAGACCTCTCCCCATTTATCTTGGGCTCTCACAACAGGGCCATAACGTCCAGAACGCACGGAGCCCCTGGACCTTCGAGGATCAATAGAGGCCTCCAAACCAAAGAGAGGGGAAGGTACCTATTCCTCCCCAAGGGGCAATGCCCCCTCAAACTGGGGGAGCTTCACTGCCAGGCCAGGTTAGGACCCCTGTGCCAGGAGGCCAGGCCTCTTTGGAGATGTCCCGGGCTGTTCCCGAGCTCATGACAAGTTCACTGGTGGTCCCTGCAAGGCGATCCTTGGCCAGGAGGGGTCCCTTCAGGATCCTGCAACACCCATCTCACCCACCAGTGCCTCCCCAGCTGGGCCCCCGATTTGCTGTGTAGCCTTAGACCAGTGGCTGCCCCTCTCTGGGCCTGGTTCCTGAGTAAGGGCTGTCAGGCTCAGCCCCAGCCCAGCCCCGCCTGGTGCCGGCTCTGCCACTGCCTTTGCCTGGCTCAGCTCCAGACAGCAGGGCAGGGCTGTCACATGCTGAGCCACGTGACAGGCAGCGGCTGGGGGCTCTATCCCACGCAGAGGACGGGGGCCTCTGCAGCCCCTTCCCCCTGTCCCAGCTGGCTGAAGCCTCCAGGGCAACCAGAGCAGCTGTGGGCCAGGAGACCTCTCCTGCCCCCCAGGTAGGCAGGGGGAGCGGGGAGGGCCGGGGCGGTGAGAAGCATCTCCCAGGTGCCGGGTTGGCCCAGAGGCCCCGGGCCAGGATACCAGGCAGACACCCAGGGCACCAAGACAGAGGGGCAGTGGCGGGCCCAGGGTGGCAGGCACGGGGCGATGGCACAAAGGATGCTCCCGGCCCCACACCTGTAACCTAATCACCTGCCTGTCTGACACCAGCAGCTGCTCGGGAACCATCCCCCTTTGTGCTGGCTCCGACAGGTGTGCCTGGGGTGGGGGCCGCGCTGAGACAGAGGACGGGCCCCCTTGGCACAGCTCAGGCACCAGAGGAGGAAGACCACAGGAACCACCATAGTGACACTTACGTGACAGCAACCTAGAGGGCAGAGGGTGGAGCGCTACCCCAGGTGGTGAGAGGGGGCCTCTGGGGATGGACACAGCCCCTCCCCTCCAGAGACAAGCTTCCAGTGTGGTCCCAGCCCTGCCGCTCATGCCCTGTGTGGTCAAGTCCGGTCCCCTCTCCGGGGCTCTGTTTTCTCATTGTGAAATGTCAGGTTGCAGGGTGACCTGTCCTGAGAAGGGGTGCTGGATGAGGTGACATGGATGGACACAGACGCGGGGAGAGCTAGGGAACAGAGGGGTCAGTGGGCGTCCAGCCATCTTTGGATTTGATCTCTTCATTTTGCACCCGGAAAACCGAGGCTCATGGGGGCGGGGGGCGGGGGCTGGGGGCTGGGGGCAGGGCTTTCCCTGCTATTCCAGGCTACCAGACCCCACCCCACACCATAATTCCTAGGGCCACAGCCCCAGGCTCTCCTCCTCCTCCAGCTGGGCCTGGGTCTGGTGAGACCTTGGTCTGGACCCCTCAGCTCAGAGCTCCCTGAAGTCCTGCTGTGTGGCCTTGGACTCGTGCTGGCCTTCTCTGGGCCCTGGCTCCTTCTCTGTGGTGTGGGAGAGGCCCTTAAGAGAGGTAATAAGTCTCTGTCTGCAGCTTGCAGCCGGCCCAGAGCCAAGGTCAGGCATGAGGCCAGGCCAGCCCCGCCCCAGGGGCCCGCCCAGCCTCAGACATTTCATAACCACTGCTGACGACAGGACAGCGGGGCAGAGCAGGGACGGCCAGGAGGAAGGGCAGCTTGGCGGGGCCTCAGGTATGCTGTCCCAGGGAGGCAGGGGTAGAGCAGCTGGCCATCAGGGCCCGGGACCAGGCTGGTGGGCTTGCTCGGGGACACCAGGCTTGCAGGCCTGGCCCCTGGCGGCCACACACACAGGCTGGCTTTGTCTTCCCCGAGCTCCTCTGCCTGCCTGGGGAGAAAGGGGAAGGAGGAAGGAACTTCCCTCTGCCTAGACCTAAGAGCTGGAGAAGGAGGGGCTGAGGAGAGGCTCAGGGGGCTCCTGAGTCTGGTGGCCGACAGCCACCCTCATTTTGTCTGAGCTGGGCCAACACTTTCCTTTCACTGAGGCTACAGCACATCTTTTCCGGAGCTGGGGACCCCAGCTCTGGGCCTGGCTGCCCCAGGAGAAATGCACCCCCGTCCCTGGGAGGGGTGCGGGGCAAGCATCCATCTGGCAACACACAGTTTCTGGGCACTGCTAGGCGAGCCGGGTGCTGGGGCCGGGGTACCCAGTGACTCTGGGACATCCCATTCTTGGGAGCAGGCTCTGCCGGGGCCCGGGAAGGAGGGACTAGCCAGACTGTGCCCTGCCTGGAGGAGGGACTGATCATCAGAGGGACTGGGCCGGCTTCAGGGGAGCTCTCTGTGGGGTGGGGCTGGCGTTGGCTCAGCCCACAGGCCAAGGGTTGATCCCCAGTTCCCCCAGCCCCCATTGTAGGGAGGGGACTCTGCCAGAGCTTCTGGAGAGCCCATGAAAAGCCAGGTTCAGGCTCCAGGGAGAGATCAGATTGGAGACTCTGGGGTATTAGGACCTGTGGGGTCATCAAGGTGGCCCTGTGACCTCCACCTCTGGCAGCCTGATTGAGGTCCCCCAGACCCTCAGAGCACCATGTTTATCTCTGTCACCCTGGCCAGCTCCATATCCCTGCCCCCACATGGGTCTCCGGTTGATGTCCTTGCCTCCCTGGTGCCTGCACTGGGCCAAGGTCTCCTCGGGCTCTACCCCGGGGTCTCCTCCCTGGAGCCCCCTTGGCACAGCTGTCCTTCACAGTCTGTCTGAATAATGCTCGTCAGAGCCATTGTCACTGAGCCCTCAGAGGGCTCGGCCCTGCACAGAACACTGCACGCCTGAATTCTCCCAGCAGCGCCATGGGGCAGCTTCAGGTACCATCCCCATTTCACGGCTGGGGAAGGCGAGCCAGAGAGGAGCTGAGCAACCTGCCCAAGGACTCCCAGCCCACAAACAGGGCTGCTGGGACTCGACCCCAGATCACTGGGCCCTGACACCATACCGAAGGGGTGCTCTTAGGGAGGCACCTGGGTGGCTCAGTCGGTTGAGCATCCAACTCTTGATCTCAGCTCAAGTTCTTATCTCAGGGTTGTGAGTTCAAACCCCACATTGGGCTCCACACTGGGTATGGAGCCTACTTTAAAAAAAAGGGGGGGTTCCCTTAGGAGGCGTCCAGGACAGCTCAGGAAGCCGAGACAGAGAGAATGACAGAGTGTGCGGAGGCTGGGTGGGGAGAAGGGGGGGGATCCTGCGCCATGGAGAGCTCATCAGCAGGCCTGGCCACCGTGCAGGGCTGGGGTGGGGGCAGTAGATTCCCAGCAGACCTGCGTGCCCAGCTTGCTCACCCCCTCCCTGACGCCGTGCGACCTGTGTGGGCCTCAGCCACCCCCAGGGGCGCCGTGCGACACCCGCACTATGCCATGTCAGGGACCCAGGGGGGCACATGCGGTCACCTGCTCATGATGATTAGAGGAGTCCCCAGGCCCAGGGCCTTGAGGGGATGTGGCATGTCCTCCCCTGGCCTCCAAACCAAGGGAAACAGGCCTGTCCCTTGTCATCATCAACTGACTTAGCAACTCCCACCCCACCCACCTCACCCAAGGAGCCGAAGGTCAGGAATAGATGCAGCGCAGCAGATGGTTGGGGCCCCCTTAGCAGGCAGGGGACCCCTGGGCCCGCCAGTCCCTGGGACCTCTCAGCACTCAGCCCGAGGAGGCCACAAAGGGAAGCAGGGTGGGGACTGATGGGAACAGTGAGGAGACAGAGGCAGAGAGCGGGGTACAACCAGTGTGTCTTCTCACCCTCGAGGGCACCGCCCGAGTCCAGCCCCACGGCCCTGCCCACGGGCCCTGCATCTGCAGTTCAGGCCAGCCCCCAAGGGGTCCCCTCTCCCAAAGGGTCAGGCTGCCACGTAGGGGCATGAAGAGTGGAGGTGGGCAGCCCTCTGTTCCTCCGGATTCCTCTGCATCCGGGTTTCCAGTGTAGAGAAGCTGGGTGGTCTTGGGCCACCTCCTTGCCCTCTCCGTGCCGAGGTGTCCCTCTCCTTGCAGGGGACAAGACGGTGCCCTAGGCAGGCTGTTGTGGTGGTCAAATGAGTCATGCAGGCACAAGAAATGTCACTCAACATCCTTACGAGCTTCCACAGTATCACATGTACCCCTGGGGTGCGGGGTTGGGGGGTGGAGGTGGGCTCAAAGACCCCGGCGCAGGCCCATCCAGGAAGCCCCTCATCTGTGTATCCTTTGTGAGGTCACAGGCCCAGCCATCCCCCCTCCAGACCCCAGGCAGGAGGTGGCCTGGGCTCCTGGACACACCTGGGCAGTGCCCAGCTTCCGATCCCGTCACAGGCACCCCTTGGTCCCTCAGTCCAGAGTGACCAACCTGGGGGGGGCAATATGGGGTGAGTTGGCCTCAGTGTTGCTAGGCGAGGCTGCTGGAATGTTCTATCCGGGCCTGCACCCCCACAGAGTTCCCCACCCCTCCCTCGCCCAGAGGTGTGCCATTCCAGTTACGTACCTTACATTTTTGTGGGTTCTGCAGACATTTCTTTTTTTTTTTTTAAGATTTTTTATTTATTTGACAGAGAGAGACACAGCGAGAGAGAGAACACAAGCAGGGGGAGTGGGAGAGGGAGAAGCAGGCTTCCCACTGAGCAGGGAGCCCGATGCAGGGCTTGATCCCAGGACCCTGGGATCATGACCTGAGCTGAAGGCAGACGCTTAACGACTGAGCCACCCAGGCGTCCCTCTGCAGACATTTCTTATGAAAAGGCAAAGAACCCTGCGGGGGCAGGTGAGGTGGGTGCGCTTTGCCCTCCACATCCATCAGCAGGGGTCCGGAGGTGCCCGCGAGACAGAACAAGGAGTGGCGGCGGGTGGGGAGGAAGAAACACTTGTTAGGTACTTAGTGATCACAACCGCAGCTGACCTTTCTCGAGCCCCGTATCATGTGCGCAGTGGCCAACACTTTAGGGGGCCTTATGTCATTTACTTGTCGGGACGATGGCAAGTGCTATTATTATCCTCACTCTACAGATAAGGAAATTGAGGCAGAGAGATGAGTGACCTGCCTGAGGTCATAAGGCCAGTAGGAGGCCGAGCCTGGGGACAAGCCCAGATGGCAGCTCTGGAGGCCGGTAGGGCTCTTGGCTCCTGGGCCTCGGCACTGACCAGCGCCCCTTCCACCAAGAAGGAGGGTGGGGTCTGGGGCAAGGCTGGGGCCCAGAGGGGCTCTGAGAATGTCCCCTTTCTGCTACACTGGCACCCTCTCTGGGGCCCACGGGGCCTGCCTTGTGCCCCCAGGCAACTGCTCTGTTTCTCCTGACCAGAGCAGGAGGCCTGTGGGGTCAGCCTGGCCCCCCATCATGCCCAGAGCTCCAGCCAGCACAGAGTGCCCTTCGGGCCGGGCCATCCGATTGGCTGGAGCAGGCTCAGCTCTCAGGGCCATGGATCACTCCAGAATTCTGAGGGCTGTGGGGTAGCCACTTAACGACGGGCAGCCTTGGCCGTGCTGATGCCCAGCCCTGCGCTCAGAACTGGACAGCATGGTCTCATCTTTGAAAAACGGCTTGTCAGCTGGTGGGCACTATTGTTACCCCCCTGCCAGATAAGGAGATCAAGGCACTAAGACCTAATTCAGGTAGTTAGGCAAAGAGGGGCCAGTGGGAGAGAGGATGAAACCCACTCCCCGTGAGAGGGAATAATCAGGGCGGGCTGCCTAGAGGAGGCGTTCACCAAGCCGAGACCTGAAGGAAAGGCAGCCTGAGAGGGCAGGAGGAAAGGGTTCCCACGGGTCCTTGGCACCAGGCCAAGAAGCGAGTACGTCACCCTGCTCCTCTGATGAGCTTCAAGTAAACAGGCGGGGGCCCGGGGGAATGTGGGGGCCGCACCCAGATCTCCTGCCCTGGCTGCTGACAGCATGGAAGCATCACTGCCCCCTCAGCCCCCGCCCCCCACTGTTCCCTGCTCTTCCAACGCTGGGGCCACTGACGGGGCATAGGCCGCGGAGGCCACTGCCCAGGTCACCCGGCCGCCTGAGCCGCCACGGGCCAGCCGGGCCTCCCCAGGCAGTGCCCCCGGGAGACGGGCAGGAGACACTGTATTCTGTGCCTGGATTGTCCCACAGCGGTGGCCATGGTGGCTGTTAGTGGACTGTCCTCTACTTATCATCTCTTCCTGGTTATTCCGCGCAGGCCTGGCAAGGATGAGGACTGCCCCATCTCCAGGAGGGGCGCCAGAGTGGGATGGGGGCGTGGCTCGGGGCTAATGTCTGTGTGGCAGGGAGAAGAGAGGTCCCGGGGCTGCTTGCGGAGTAGCTGCTCCCAAGCCCCCCGCACTGTCCTGCACCCACCTCAGACTCCAGGGCTCTCCCGCCCACTGGCCAAGGGGAAGGGACTGAGTGTGTGTGTGTGTACGTGTGTGCACGGGGTGCAGCCCCGGCCCTCTGGGGTTACACGCGAGTCCCTGTAGAAGTGTCCGTGAGCCCATAGCGGCACAGCCAGGGGCGCGGGGAGAACGCCCATGAAGGTGGGGAGCCCCGGCCCACGCTGCCCCCTCCCTGCAGGATGGACCCCTTCGCGGACACCCTGCGGCGGCTGCGTGAGGCCTTCGGCTCAGGGCGGACGAGGCCCGCTGAGTTCCGGGCGGCGCAGCTCAAGGGCCTGGGCCGCTTCCTGCGGGACAACAAGCAGCTTCTGCAGGAGGCGCTGGTGCAGGACCTGCGCAAGGTGGGCGGGGCTGAGGGGGCTGGGGAGGCGGGGGGGCGGGGCTGGGGAGGCGGGGGGGCGGGGCTGGGGGGCTGGGGAGGCGGGGGGCGGGGCTGAGGGGGCTGGGGAGGCGGGGGGCGGGGCTGGGGTGGCGGGGGCGGGGCTGGGGAGGCGGGGGGCGGGGCTGGGGCCTGCGGGGCGGGTGGAGGGCGGGTTGGGGGGGCTGGGGAGGCGGGGGCGGGGGGCATGCGGGATGGGGGCTGCAGCTTCCTCCTGGAGGGGGGACTAAGCGCCCGGCAAACCCCACCCCCTTCCCTGTGCCCTGACCGCCTCTTCACCTCCTCTGCACACGTCCATCCACGCATTTCTCATCCACTCAGCAACGTTTTACTGAGCACCTACCATGTGCCGGGTCTCCCGTTCTAGGCTCTGGGGATACAACAGAAAGTAAAACAAAGCCCCTGTGCCCAGGAGCTGGCCTTCTGGAGAGAGGCACAAAACAATAAAGAACTAATTGTATAGCATGTTGGATGGTTTCAAGTGCCATGGAGAGACATTCCCAGTGTGAAAGGGGCGAGAGGGAGGAGCCGGTGCAGGGCGCTGTTGTATAGGTGGGAGTCAGGGGCAGTTTCTCCGAGGAGACGGCATTTGAGCAGAGACCTGCAAGAGGGAGAACACTGGAGGAAATGGCGGTGGGCACAGCATGTGCAAAGGCCCTGAGGCAGGAGGCCCTTGTGCTTGAGGAGCAGCAAAGAGGCCAGCATACCTGGAGGGGAGTGAGAGACGCCGAGATGTAGAAAAGATGAGGTCCAGGGAGGCAGATCACACCATGTATTGCCTTGTAGGCCATGGGTGAGTTCAGTTTCACTCAGAAAGGTGGGCGTCATTGGCCTCTCTCCAAACCTGCAGGCCTGAGGCCTCGGCTCCTCCCAATTCCCGCAGCAGCCATGGCAATGCATTTGCTTGCGGGCAGCCTCCCGCCCCCTCAGCCGAAGGGCCTCATGCTTGACTACTCCTGCCCCAGAACAGCTGTCCAGGGGGTTCTTCTCAGGACAAAATGTCCTCTGCACTTGCCACTAAGGCCACAGTGTCCAGGCCCACCCCCTGTGTTCCACCAGCCCCCTCAGGGCCAGGCCCGTGGCTCCTTTCCAACTGGTGAGGTCCCACCCTTCCAGTGGGCTGATGGAGACCCCGGGGCCAGCAGAGTCAGGGGCCCTCAGTAGCTTCCTTGGGACCCTCCAGACTCACAGGCACCCCGCCAAGTGTCCGCCCTGTCCCCAGAACAGTCATAGACTTTGAGACTCATGCCTCATGGCATCCAGGGTCATCCCTTGGGGACAGCAAAGTAGGGCTACAAGGACTTATCTTGAGGGCTTGGCTTCCTGGGGATGCCTGCTCCCTTTCTCGGTGTCTCCAAACCTGCTCTTAACCATGATGCCCCGGGACTGTAGCCAGGTGAGGCCCAGGCTTCCTTGTCAGCCGTTTCTGGAATCATCTGTTTTCCCATTTATGAAACCAGGGTGCTCTCCTCGACAGTCCTCACCCCTGCCGCCTGGTGCCGTCACCTTACCCGCTCTGCTCCTTGCTAACCAGGAACACAGCAAGCCTTTGCCCACCTCAGAGCCATTGCACACACTATGCCCTTTGTCTGGAATATTCTGCCTCCAGGTATCCGTCGGCTCCCTCCCTCCCGATCCTCACTGCTCAGATGTCACCTTATCCCAGAGGCCAGCACTGATAATCTTGTAGAAAGCAAAGCAAACACACACACACGCACACAGAGACGCACACTCACGCACTGATGCATGCCCCTGCACTCACATGCGCACGCTCGTGCGCAGCCCCCCGATACACACCCACGCGCACGCGCACACGCACACACACACATACACACGCACACACTCCAGCAGTCTCTGTCCCCCTCCCCGTTTCACTTCCATTGCTCTGGTCACGTCCGTGTGCTCAGCATCGTGGCGGCTGTCCCCCTACGACGTCAGCTCTGCGGGGCAGGCTCTCCGCGCTCTCGGTCACTGCTGCGTTCCCGGCACAGGAAGGGCTCCTGAGCGCTGGAAGCACTCACTGAACCCGGAGTGAATGAATGAAGGAGCAAGTGAGAGGCCACCTGCCGACCGCGGTCCCCCAGCCCGAACCCTGCCCCTGTCTCTCCCCTGCAGTCAGCCTTCGAGGCGGAAGTGTCTGAGATCAGAATCAGCCAGAATGAGATTGACTTGGCCCTCAGGAATCTGAGGGCCTGGATGAAGGATGAGAAAGTGCCCAAGAATCTGGTGAGCTGGCCCGGGGGGTGAGGGCACGCGGGCAGCCTCGCCAGCTGGAGGGTGGCGCGGAGGGGCTGGGAGTCTCAAGGCCCCACCACTCACCACCACGGTGGCCCCGGGGCCCAGGCCACGCAGCTGGACTCAGCCTTCATCCGGAAGGAGCCCTTCGGCCTGGTGCTCATCATTGCCCCCTGGAACTACCCCGTGAACTTGACCTTGGTGCCCCTGGTGGGCGCCCTCGCTGCAGGTGAGAGCAGTTTCCACCTTCCCTCTGCCCGCTGTCCCCGTCCTCAGGCCTCATGGTGGCCCACAGAGCCAGGGAGTGGGGAGCTGGCGACGAGTGACTAAGAAAAGCTGGTTCCTGCCTGGCCCACCATCCCTGGGCAGTGGGGCCTTGGTCCTGTCAGATTCTTCACCTGAGAGCAGAGTGGGCCAGGCACCCGCCCTGCAGGTGTAAGGACTGAATGGAGATGGGAGGGGCCACCCCTCTCGCAGCGCTCCCCCTGCCCTGCCCTGCCCTGCAGGGAACTGCGTGGTGCTGAAGCCGTCGGAGTTCAGCAGGAGCACCGAGAAGATCCTGGCTGAGGTGCTGCCCCGATACCTGGACCAGGTGAGCAGGGCACGGAGTGGGCTGAGCAGCTACACTTGGGCTCAGCAGGACCAGGCAGGCCCCCTTGGGCAGGACCCAAGTTCCAACCTCCATCCTGCCTCGTCTGGATTGTGCGGCCATGGCGGGGTCGCTGCCCCCTCAGACTCTTCCCCTCTGAGTGAAACAGAGGGGCAGTGATCACAGCTGTGCTCTGAGGAGTGTGTCCCCGGGGACTCCCATCTGTCTTCTGGTCAGCCCTGACCACCCTGCCCTGGCCTCCTCTCCCCGCCAGCCCCAGCCAGGCTCTAACCTCATGCCTTTTGGGACACTGGGCAGCTCCCTGCTCCCACCTTGCTCCCATCTGGTTCATCTAGAGCCCCAGAAACTGTGGGTCAGGCCAGGCAACTGGGGGGCGGACCCACGCGGCAGCCCCCTGCGCTCCCCAGGCTGGGGTCCCAGAGGGAACCGTCTGCCACCCCGTCTTGCAGAGCTGCTTTGCCGTGGTGCTGGGAGGGCCCCAGGAGACCGGGCAGCTGCTGGAGCACAAGTTTGACTACATCTTCTTCACGGGTGAGGCCAGGGTGCCCACTGCAGGCGGGGCTTGGGGGGCTCAGCATGGGGGCTGGTGGAGCCCAGCCACCCCCTCAGGGGTCTTGTCCCCAACCCTGAGAGAGGCCACAGGGACCCAGGCACACAGACAGCCAGGAAGGAAGCAGACCGGCTCCAGGACAAGCTTGCTCGATGCTCCTAGAGCAGGCTGGGGAGCAACCCTGACCCCTAGGACCCTCCGGAGGCCCCGCCACTGGTCACAATCTCATGGATCCCAGCATCTGCCCGTGCCGAGCTCCCCTTGTGCCAGGTGCCCCCGGGACCTTATACGCCACCCACTGGCCTCAGGACCTTAGACATGACCCGACTGACCCAGGGCCCTTGTGGAGGGCTGGACAGATGAGGGCTTGGAGGCCAAGGTAACAAAGAGCCACGGCACCCAGCTGGGGTCACCCCAGGGACCAGGATGGGGGAAGGCTGGATTTTCGTCCCAGGCCCTTAGAAGTTTTCTCCGAGGTCATCTGCTATCTCCCTGGCTCGTGCCCATGAGGCCCAGACACCACCTGGCTTCAGGAGGGAGTTTCTATAAGGGTGAAAGAGCCGGGGAGGCAGGGAGCCGTGTTACCTGACTGAGGTTCTGGAGGAGAGAGAAAGCAGACAGGGCAGACAGCAGCTTCTGAGCCTTCCTGCTCCCTGGCCTCGTGCCTTGCGCACCTTGTCCACATCAGAGCAAGGGGAGTGCTGTCCCTGCCTTTTTCCCCCCGAGACCCTGCCACAAGCTCAGGACAGGGCCCATGGGCCCTCAGCTTGGCTGACAGGCAGCCTGCTATGGAAGCAGGGGGCAGAGTCCTCAGCTGGTCCCACAGATTCCTAGTGGCTGGAGGAGCAGGAGGAGACATGGGGAGGGGCGGCCCACCTTCCACCATCCCACCCGGCAGCTCCTTGGGCTTTGGGTCTTGACCCCCCCATGACTGGGGCCAGGAACCTGGGCAGCCTGCGCAGACGCTGCGACAAGCTCCTGACTCTCCAGACCTGTCCTTATCTGATGACGGTCACAGGTCTGTCTTGAGGACATGTGAACTCGTGGAAGCCTTTGTCACAGCCTGTGGCCTGGGGAAGCATCCACTCACTCGCTCACTGTTTTCTGAGAGAACGTGCCCTGTCCAGACACTGTCCAAGCCTTGGATAAAGCGAGGGCTAAGGAGACAAAGCCTCCCACCCCAGAGGAGCTCACATTATAACGGGGGGACAGGGGACAGAGAGTGAAAAATAGCACGGGAATGATGGGGCCCTTGGGAGGGACTCAGGTAGGGAAGCACAGCAGGATTCAACAGACAAGGGGGGCCTCACAGACAAGATGTTTCTGAAAGACAGGAGGACCTGAGGGAGGAGTGGACAGGTGATGGAACGTGGGTGGGCCTGGAGCGGGGTGGGCCGGGGGGAAGGCAGGGAAGCTGGAGGAGGTGAAAGCAGGGACATCAGGCTCCCAGGCAGTGGTGGCCAGAGAGGGCCATCCCAGTAGAAATGGCAACAAGGGACCCTGGGCCAGGCATGGGCAGGAACATCTTGAGGTCAGGGGACTTTAGGTCGGGGAGGGGAATGGGGGGGGGTACTGTGAGACCCTGGAGATCAACCCAGAGGAGAGATGGAGACCAGTAGGTGGCCACTTGAGCCAAGGGTCAGGAGCAGAGGGAAGGGTGGGTGGGGAGGGTGGCGGGGCTGCCAGGTTAGGTCAGAGAGAGAGACCTAAATGGCAGTCCCTGGAGCTGGACTCTGGCCTTGGACCAGAGCAGTCTCTGCCAATTCTAGAGAAGACTGGAGAGGTGGGGAGGGGTGCAGAGTGACATGCCAGCAAGAGTCACTGGTAGGGGGAGCCTGGGATCAGAAGCAGGGCGAGGGGTTCCTGGATTTCTAACACGGCAGGTCAGGAGAGGGAGCCAAGGGCCTGGCTTGCTGCAGGGTACAGACCCCTACATAGACCCTGCATTGTTGGGGCTGGTCTGGCTGAGGCCGTGAGCAAGGTCCTGGTGCAGAGACTGGCAGGGGAGGGCCAGGGGGGCTGGCACCCTCCAATTCCACCACCTCTCCAGGGAGGACAGGCCAGGGAGTGAACCCCACTAGAGGGGTACCAGCCCCCAGGCTGAGGCCATCCCACCTGGCTGAGGGGACTGAGGGTCACCCTGGTTTCTTTCCACGACCAGGGAGCCCCTGAGTGGGCAGGATCGTCATGGCTGCCGCCGCCAAGCACCTGACACCAGTCACGCTGGAGCTGGGGGGCAAGAACCCCTGCTACGTGGACGACGACTGCGACCCCCAGACCGTGGCCAACCGCGTGGCCTGGTTCCGCTACTTCAACAGCGGCCAGACCTGCGTGGCCCCCGACTACGTCCTGTGCAGCCCGGACACGCAGGAGCGGCTGCTGCCCGCCCTGCAGAGGGCCATCACCCGCTTCTACGGCGAGGACCCCCAGAGCTCCCCGAGCCTGGGCCGCATCATCAGCGAGAAGCACTTCCGGCGGCTCCGGGGCCTGCTGGGCTGTGGCCGCGTGGTCATCGGCGGCCAGAGCGACGAGAGCGACCGCTACATCGGTGAGTCCGCCCTGCCGCCGCCGTGGCCACCCTGCCAAGGCCCTTCCAGGACGCGGGTCCCGCCTGGGCCGCGAGCCTGGGCCCCGCCCCCGACACCTCGTCGCCCCGCCCCCGACACCTCGTCGCCCCGCCCCGACACCTCGTCGCCCCGCCCCGCCCCGCCCCGAGGCTCCCGGAGCTGGACCACCGAGGCCAGCCTGGGCCCCCGCCTCCCTGAGCTCCGCTCCACCTGGGCCGCCCCCCCCGGGGCTGGAGAACCCCTCCCCGGCCTTCCCGGGGGCTGCGGGGACGCTCTCTTCCCCAGGAGGCCCCTGAGCCCTGCCCGTGCCCCCCCTCCCCCGCCCGGCCCCAGGGCTGAGCCGTCCCCTGTGCCCGCAGCCCCCACGGTGCTGGTGGACGTGCGGGAGACCGAGCCGGTGATGCAGGAGGAGATCTTCGGCCCCATCCTGCCCATCGTGAACGTGAGGAGCCTGGACGAGGCCATCGACTTCATCAACCGTCGGGAGAAGCCCCTGGCCCTGTATGCCTTCTCCAACAGCAATCAGGTGGGGAGGGGGGACTCAGGCAGAGCTGAGTGGGGGCTGGACCCAGGTGGGGGCAGGGGCCAGTACTGGATGGTTGGGTGGTCACAGCAGAAGGGGAGGTGGGTCCAGGACTGGAATGGATGAAGAGCCCTGGAGGGAGGGTTTGGGGTCCTGCTTTTCTGGAACAGTCACAGGAATTCTGGATGGTGGCACTCTTGGGTCTGTCACTGTCATTTCTCCCTGGGGCAGCCGGGCCTCCTCTCCTCCAACCTAAGCCACAGTCTCTTAGGCCATTAGTGGGCAGCTCCCCACAGGGTCTTCTCCAGGGTTCAGTGTCCCTGCTCCATAAGCGCCCCCCTCTGTCTTCCTCATCATTGGCTGGTGGTCACGTGTCCCCTTCCGGTGCCTGGCTCATAGAAGGCACACACAGAATGGAGTGGAATGACTAGGGGAGAGCGAAGGACCAGAACATGCAGGGACACTGAACCCCAGCCCCCTGGCCTGCTCAGCCCCTGGGGGCATCCCGGGAGCCTCAAGGGCACAGGGCAGGCGTCCACAGCTCAGGACATACCCTCCTCTCTCACCCAGCTGTTATGAGATCCCTCGCAGATTGGACAGTGTGGTTTTCTTAAAAGATTTTATTTATTTATTTGAAGAGAGAGAGAGCATGAGCAAGGGGTAGGGGCAGAGGGAGAGGGAGAAGCAGACTCCCCGCTGAGCAGGGAGCGCCATGCAGGACTCGATGTAGGACTTGATCCCAGGACCCTGAGATCATGACCTGAGCTGAAGGCAGATGCTTAACTGACTGAGCCACCCAGGCGCCTGGGCAGTATGTTTTTAATAAACTTTTTATTTTGGAATAATTTTAGCTTTACAGAAGACAAAGATAGTCCAGGGAGTCCCAATATAACCCGCTACCAGTTTCCCCCATTTAAGGGCCCTTATGTTCGTCAAAACTAAGAGATGGTGGTTGGTCCATTACCGCTAACGACACTCCAAATTTGACTTGGATTTCACGCTTTTCTTTCAGCCCCAGAGCCCAGATAGGGCACCACATTGCATTTAGTTGTCATGGCTCCTCCGGTCCGTGACTACCTCTCAGCTTGGGAGGTGCTAACCAGGTCCCTTGCAGCATGTCCCCAACCTCAGTGCTCTGCTATTTGTCTCATGAAAGAACACCACGGATGCGAGGGCTGGCCTCTGCCCTCCTATCAGGGGTTGAGAGCCACACATCACTGGTGAGGCCAAGGTCCTGTCTGCCAGGTGTCTCCACCACGAGACCTTCCTCTTCTTTGGGAGCAAGTGGCTCCGTGGAAGGAGTGTGATTGAGCGCCACCTGCTGAAGGGGGACACCTACTTACGTCCCCCAGAATCTGTAAGAAAGATTTGGCTCCTGAATCACTTCTATCAGCATGGACTGGTACGCATCTGCTTTATTCTCCGGCTTACAATGCAACACCACCTTGTGTTCTTCTCAGCTTGTCCCTCTTTGTGCATTGGGAGCTGCTGTGTCCCTCAGCAACCCCCCCCCCTTTGTTTTCCAACCACTTCCTTTCAGGGTCCACGAGATGCTTCGGGGCTCATCCCGTGTTGCCCTTGCTCAGCCCTAGAGTCAGCCATTCCTCCAAGGAGCCTTGCTCTATCTGGATAATACTAACTGTAGAAACTTTGCAACCCGGGTTTTTCGGAAGGGAGCCATCTGACATCGTGACTTCCAAGCTTTCCTGAATGCCCAGCACTGACTGGCCCGGGGGGACACAAAGCCACACCTACGACCCACGGCTGCCCCCGAGAAACACTGCGACCCTCCTGCTCCCTCTTCTGTCGCTGTTATTGCTGGCCTCCCCGTGATTTCTGAGCCCACTCACGGGGCGGTTCCCTCTTCCCACCATGCAGACAAGCCGTTAGTTCAGGATCACATGTCGTAGCTAAATATAGCCGAGTTTTCTGGCAATGATATAGAGTGTTTACTAATCTTTTCCCCCTCTCATTCTTCCAATAAACCTAGAGGTTAAAGAGAAAAGGTCTTCGGGGCGCCTGGGTGGCTCAGTTTGTTAAGCGACTGCCTTCGGCTCAGGTCATGATCCTGGAGTCCCTGGATCGCGTCCCACATCAGGGTCCCTGCTCAGCAGGGAGTCTGCTTCTCCCTCCGACCCTCCCGACCCTCCCCCCTCTCATGCTCTCTCTCTCTCAGTCTTTCTCTCTCAAATAAATAAATAAAATCTTTAAAAAAAAAAAAAAAAAGAGAAAAGGTCTTCTTTAAGTCAAGCAAGGGCCACATTCATGTTTCTAAAATGCAAATCCGGCGGCATCACCCGATCTAAAGGTCCTCCCTGTGCGGCACACCTGGGTCTCCGCACCTGCCCTTCACTCTGCCTGGGGGCCCCTTTCCCCTGAGAGGCAGCGGGCGCATCACATCGCTCCCCTGGGACGCTTCCCTGACTACCTGGCATTTCACCCTGAACTCTCTAGGCCCCCAGGCGACCGCTGGGCTTCCTGCCTCCCTCTTGGCCCTGCGTCTGTGTCCCCAGCACCCTGCACGGGCCACACTCGAGCAGCTGCTCAGGAAACACGTCCCGACTTGGGGGCTCGGTGCCAGGCTGCTCCGCGACCACACCCCCCACCTGCGACACCAGCCCTGCAGCTCCCAGGGTGGCCAGACTTCCCGGGGCCCTGCGGGGGCGGCTGGCTGGCCTCCTGCTGCCTGGCCACAAGGCCTCACAGCGGCTCCCCTCCCCGCCCCCAGGTGGTCAAGCGAGTACTGGCCCAGACCAGCAGCGGGGGCTTCTGCGGGAACGACGGTTTCATGCACATGACCCTCGCCAGCCTGCCTTTCGGAGGAGTGGGTAGGTGCCTGCAGAGCCCCGCCTTCTCTCGCTGTTCCTGGACTGAGGGCACCCCAACACCTCCATCCTGCAGAAACCTTCCAGACCTGTCCCTGCATGTACATATGGAGGTGGACCCACGGGGACACCATTTGCGGTTCTTGGCACCACTGTCGTCCCGGTCCCTGGGCCGTCACCGATTTTCTCACCAAAGGCACGGCTTCGAGTCTGCCCACCAGCTCACACGGGGCGGCCTCACGTGCTCCCTTTACTCCACGGGGAGGCTACGAACTGCCCCTTAAACCCTTCCTGTGTCCCCTCAGTCCAGCACTTGGTGTGTCACCCCCCCCCCCGGGAGACAGGGGCTGTTCCCAGCCCGGGGGAAGCCGGGGGAGTGGAGACCCCCGGCCCCAGCAGCCCCCATGACTGCTGCCAAGTCCTGGCCTCCGAGGCAGGAAACCTCGGGGCTGGTCCCAGTGAGCCCAATGGCTGTGTGATCTGGGGTAGCCAGGTCCCTCTCTGATCCTGTCGCCTCCTTAGCGGCATGGGAGAGCCAGACTGGCGCCTGTCCACACTAGGCACCGAGCCAGGGTCCGGCAGGGCCTGGCAAATCGTCTGGGTGGGTCTGGATGCTCCCTGGGGACAGCCGATGCCACAGGGGTACATGGCAAGCTGAGAGCAGACGTGGAGGCTGTGTGGGCCCCCGGGACTGGGTCCCACTGCTGGCCCCTGTCCTGGAGCCCCAACCTAGCCCACCTGACTGCCCGTCTCCATCCCGGCCCCTCTACTCCAGGGAAGTGCGGCTGTCTGTCCGGGGGCAGATCCCATCCTGCTACTCCCCACAGGATTGAGCAAGGCCCTGACTCACAGCTTCCTTGGGGCCTGGCCCTTCCTGGTCTGGCCATGGCGTCCTGCTCCCACCTCCTCTCCCTGCCTCCCTCCCTGCTGCCCCAGCCACACTGGGCCCGGCCAGGTCCCTGTGCGCCACAGGTCCCCCACCTCCAAGGCTGAGTTGTCCCCAAGCCTGGGTCCCTCTTGCCCCCACCCATCCTCTTCCTCTGGTCAGCTCTAGATCCCTCAGGCCTCACTCCCTCCAGGAAGCCCTCCTTCATTACCCCCAACTCCGCCCATTGTGGGTCCCCTGGACTTGCAGTGCCGAAGCCTGGTGCTCGACGACCTCCCTACCTAGACACTTTGGACTCTACACAGCACTTACTGTGTCCATGGGTCTGAACACCCACCCAAAGCCCACAGCTCTAGGAGGTGGGTGCCATTGTCATCCGAGGTCACAGAGAAGACCAAGGCGAAGTCAACTGCCCAAGGTGACAGATTTAATTCAGGGCTGGGATTCAATTCTGAGCAGTCATTCCAGAATCCACACTTTTTTTTTTTTTTAAAAGATTTTATTTATTTATTTGAGAGAGAGAGAATGAGAGAGAGCACATGAGAGGGGGGAGGGTCAGAGGGAGAAGCAGACTCCCTGCCGAGCAGGGAGCCCGATGCGGGACTCGATCCAGGGACTCCAGGATCATGACCTGAGCCGAAGGCATTGCTTAACCAACTGAGCCACCCAGGCGCCCCGAGAATCCACACTCTTGACCTATCTTGCCCCAGCACCTGGTGTCTCCGACATTTACTGAGTTGTTGCTGGTGCCAGGCTCAGAGCTAAGCCCTTTACCTACATTGCCTCGTGATTAGCCCATTTTACAGATGGGGAAACTGAGGTCCTACTGTGTGTGACTGGCAGAGCCCAGGCGTGTCCGACATGCTCCCAGCTGGCCGCCGCGGGGCTGACTGCCGTGTCCCATGCCACCGTACAGGTGCCAGTGGGATGGGCAGCTACCACGGCAAGTTCTCCTTCGACACCTTCTCCCACCACCGTGCCTGCCTGCTGCGCCGGCCCGGGCTAGAGAAGATCTACTCCCTCCGCTACCCGCCCTACTCGCCTCGAAACCTGAGGATGCTGCTGGCGGCCATGGAGGCCCGCAGCTGCAGCTGCACCCTGCTCTGAGCCTGGCTCACACCTGTGAGTCTGCTGCCCCTGCCACCTGCGGCCAGTGCAGACGTGCCTCCAAGGAGGAAAAGACCACAGCCCAGACCAGTGCCTGCCCTCCTCCCCGCTGGGCCTTCTCTCTGTGAGCCCTCAGCCTCCTCCTCCCTCAGCTGCCCCCCAACTAGGACAGGCCAAGGCAGGGGAGCATGGGAAACAACGTGGTAACCCACTCCCCCGCCCCCACACTAGCCACCCGAGTCCTGCGAGAGGCCAGGAGATGTGGACACCTCTAAGCCACCCCCCCCTTCCCGTGGAGGATGCAGAAGGGGCCCTGGCATCTGGTCCAGGTCACACCGTGGGCCTGCAGCGGCCTCGGCCCTGGGCAGAAATCCCTGCCCTCCCGGAGCTTGTTTCCTTATCTGTACAGGGGAGGTGATAACAAGCAGCATCTCCAGAGATCACTGGGAGGGTTCAATTTTGGAGTTCAATAATAAATGAGCTGTCGATCCCAAGCTCCAGGCATCCTGTCTCCTCCTTTGGGTGGGGTCAGCCTGTCCCCTCTCAGGCCTCTCAGGAGTTCTGGGCACATTCCTGTCCCCCCAGTGGCTGGCCCTGTGTGCCTTCCCCTCACCATGTCCCACACCAGACTCACCCTCTTCCCTGTCCTGCTCATCCTCCTGGGCCCTGATGCCATGGAATGGTCCCTCATCCACTCAGCCACCAAACTAAACCCCTGGGGCCCCCGGCTCAACACTCCGTTCTCACCTCCCAAGTCCCATCTTTGAGCAAGTCCTGATGGTCCATAATGCTGCAGAACTTGCCAATCCACACACTGGTCACCATGCCCAGGGCCATCTGTCACCTCCCCTTTCCCCACAGGCCTGACCTCAGTACACCACTGACCTTCCCAAAGCTACTGGACCATGCCACCCCTCAGCCTGAACCCTTCAGTGGCTCCCTGTGGCCCGCAAGTCAGGACCCACGAGTCCTTGGGGGGCTCCTCCACAGCCCTGTGTCCCCACACCTGGCCTGTCGTCCTTCTCAAGGGGACCTCTGCACACACGCTGGGCATGCCTGCCCTTGGCCTGTCCTATTCCTCCTCGAAGTCAGCTTGGCCATCACATCATCCAAGAAGCCTTGCAAGACCACCTCCCACTACCCCGCCCACCACCCACACACAGGCGGCCCCAAGGGCCTTCTCCGTGCCTGCAGCCTCCGGGGTCCCTCTGCCACACAGTCGATCCACTGGGAGGAAACAGTTTGGTGGCTGTTGAGGGACAGGGATCACGAGTCACACACATCGAGGTGATACTCAGGCGGCCGCACTTTGCAGCTCTAACGCTTGCGCAAAGTTCCTAAACTAGTCCGTGCCTCAGTTTCCCCATCAGGAAAGCGAGAATAATCCTCCACACAGGGCTTCTGGGTAAAGGTTTAGCACCGAGCAGGCACGGCTCCCGCGGAATCACCGCCGGCCACAGTTCTCTGCACCGTTATCACAAATACCCCGCAGCGACCCAGCCTCTCTCCTCCGGCCCAGGGCGCCAGGTCTGACCCGGAGCTGCTTCCTAAGCCACGCCCCGGACGTCCCGCCTCCAGTGGCGCCGGAGTCCTCGCTTATTGGCCTCTCCAATCCAACATGGCGGCGCCCTGCGCAGCTCCAAGAGTCGGCCCTCCCCTAGCCAATCAAAGGAAAGATGCTCTGGATCCCGCCTCCTTCAGCTGCGCCACTGGCCAATCAAGCCACACCGTAAAAGATGGGCGAGGAAAAGGTGAAACCAGCCGGTCCAATGGCAGCGTCTCAGAGTGTAGGCTCCGCCCCTCGGCGGACAGGCCGCTCAGCAAGGGAAGGAGCGAGAGCGTTTCAAGGTAGGTGTTGGGGCTCAGCTGTTAAAAGCCGGGCCTGGGCGGTGCGGCGTCGGGGGTGAGTGTGGTGCTCTCCTCGGCCCCGCCGGCTCTGCGGCCCGGCTTCATCTCGGCCTGCTCAGGGCTGGCGGTCCAGGTGTCCTTCGGCGTGCCGCGGGCGGACCCGGGAGCCGGCACCGCCAAGGCGCATGCCCCGCCCGCGTCCGTGGGGTCGGAGGTCACGGGGAAGGTCCGGGCAGGTGTCAGGCTAGAGGGCGCCTGGCGCTGGAGTCAGCGGTTCGAGGAGAGGAGCCCGCGGGAAGTCATCTGTCACGGGAGGGTCACTTTTTGAGCTTCGGCTAGATGCCAGGCTCTGGGCACGTACAACCCCCTTCGCTCTCATGACCCCCATTTAACAGATGAGAAAATGTGCAAGATGACCTCACCCGCCCAAGGTCACTTGGCAGGTGGGGAGACCGTTCCAGAAGGACCTTGATGGTGGGGAAAGGAATGTGGTCCCGAGGGTTATTAAGCCTTTAAAGGGTTTCGCGCGCATGGTGGGGGGCCGGGGGGGAGGAGTCCGGCCTGAGTTCACGTACTGGTCCCCCACCCCCCAGTGTGTGTGACTTTGGGCAAGTCACTTAACACGGCTGAGCTTCAGCTTCTCATCTGGGCCTCTCGTGGGGTCCTTGTAAGGACCGGATGACAGTGTGTGTGACCCCCTAACACAGTGCCTGACACCGTGAGCTTTCAATCCTGGTGACTGCTGGCAGTGTTATTTGGGTCAGATCCGGGGAGGATGAACAGGGGAGGGGAGAGATAGAAGGGATGGATTTTAAAGATTTCTTAGATGGTGAGATAAGATGGGACACGGGGTGGGGGGGGCGCGCCTGGGTGGCTCAGTCGTTAAGCGTCTGCCTTTGGCTCAGGTCATGATCCCAGGGTCCTGGGATCGAGCCCCACATCGGGCTCCCTGCTCCACAGGGAGTCCACTTTTCCCTCTGCCTGCCGCTCCCCCGCTTGTGTTCCCTCTCTCGCTGTGTCTCTTTCTCTCTGTCAAATAAATATATAAAATCTTTTAAAAATTAAAAAAAAAAAAGATAGGACACGGGGTCCACAGATACTCCCTAACTGTTATCCCCAGCCGAGCTGGGTCAGGTTTGCAGGGCTGGGAGGTGCCGCTCTTGGGAGCAGGGAGGCCTTCTGTGCCTCTGTTGGGAATGGGGGTAAATCGGAGACCAGGTGACACAGCGGCACTGAGGTCCGGGCTCCTGCTGTGCCAGAGTTCCTATGGGGACAGGCCTGGGACCCACCCGTGCCTCCCTCCCTTTTCATGCCTGCAGATGCGCTGCCTGACTACCCCAACACTGCTTCGGGCCCTGGCCCAGGCTGCACATGCAGGTAGGACCGAGGGAGCCTTTCCTGGGGTGCAGTGGGGAGCCCAGTCTCCCGACACGAGGCTGCAGCTGCACAGTGTAATCCCTCCCCTTCCAGGGCGTCCCACTGGCCGGAACCTCCACAGCAGCACAGTGGCAGCGACCTACAGTGAGTCCTGGGGCACCTTGACCCTCAGGCTTTCCTGATCATGAACCTGCCAGAGGCAGGGGTGGAGGCCTAGGTTCTAGTCCTGGCTTTGCCAGAGGCTCCCCCTCTCTGAGCCTCTGTTTCTACTCTGTGTGATGATCAAGACTGGATATGATTCATGGGGGCAGGGTCTGTCAGTGAGGGGGTGGGGAGCCTTCCCTGTGGCCACACATTGAGCTCAGAGCTCCCTTGCGTGGGACAGGGAGGGAGCTGCTAGGTGTGAGGCTCGGGTGTCCGTCCTCTGCCAGGACCTCACCGCCCAAGCCCCTTCCCACCCTCCTCAATTCCTGGGCTCGGACGGCTGCCCACACACAGGGAGAAGTGGGCAAGGACTGCCCGGAGCCAGAGACAGGCCCTGAAGGGCGCTTGCTGAGGCCGGAAGGTTTGATGAACGAACAAGCCCTTGGGGCCCAGCTGGAAGGAAGACGAGGCCCTATCTCCCTGAGTTGGATTCCTCGGGGACATGGGCACATGAGAGGCCCTGTCACGGCCCCTTCTAAACCCACCTCCCCTGCAGAGTTCGTGAACATGCGGGACCCCTCGATGGACATGAAGGCGGTGACCGACAGGGCGGCTCAGACCCTGCTGTGGACTGAGCTCACCCGAGGTGGGCCCTGGGGGAAGGGGGCTTGGCAGGACGGGGGGTGGGCACAGATTGTTAGGGAGGAGGGGCTCCCACCCACCGTGCACCTGCTGCCCACAGGCCTGGGCATGACCCTGAGCTACCTGTTCCGGGAGCCTGCCACCATCAACTACCCATTCGAGAAGGGCCCGCTGAGCCCCCGCTTTCGGGGAGAGCATGCGCTGCGTCGGTACCCGTCGGGAGAGGAGCGCTGCATCGCTTGTAAGCTTTGTGAGGCTGTCTGCCCCGCCCAGGTGAGCCCCGGACCCCTGCTGACCGCCACCCTGGCCCCTGCCACTCACGGGGGAGGCTGCAGCCCTGAGCAGGCCACATGACACCTGTGGGTCCTGCCATCGGGGATCTGGTCAGCGGCGTGAAACCTGGGCTGGGGAGCCACACGGTGGTACCTGAAAGGCTCCAGTCTTGCCCTGAATGCAGCAGCAGTTTTAGGATCTCTGTGTGTGTGCCTGTCACCAGCCCCAAGGACACACGTGCCACAGCTGAGGCCCTCCCTGCCCCCGGGTGCTGCTCCTTTGAGCCCCCAGCATTAGTTCTGTTGGAGGGCCCTACACGGACCCCCCCCGGAGTCAGGACCCGTTAGCGTAGGAACACATCCAGTTGGGGCGCCCGGGTGGCTTAGTTAAGCAGCTGACTCTTGGTTTCGGCTCAGGTCATGATCTCAGGATCGTGAGATCAAGTCCCACATCGGGCTCTGCGCTGAGTGCGGAGTCTGCTTGGATTCTCTCTGTCCCTCTGCCCCTCCCCCCTGCCCCCTGCACGCACTCCGTCTCTCTCTCAAATAAATAAATCTTTAAAACAAAAGAAAAGAAAGGAAAGATGCAGTTGAGGCTCTCAGGCAGACCCATGGGCGGGCCCAGCCGGAGCGCCAAGCACTGTGGTCGGTCACCGTCCACACGGTGAGCGCCCCCTCCCAGCGGCTGCTGCAGGCCATGGGCTGCGGCCTTGATGTCTCTGATCCTGGAGCACAGGAAGGCCATGAGCACCGGGCATGGACCAGGCACTGTTCCAGCTCATGACTTACTTTTATAGCAACTCCAGGACGTAGAGGTTGTTTCCCCCATTTTTATAGAGGAAACTGAGGTGCGAAAAAACAAGGCTACCAGCCTAAGGTCCCATTGAATAGTGGGCATTACACTCCTGGGGACACGTGAGGGCCTTTGGCAAACCCCTTTAAACATTCTTCTGGCCGTGGGAGGCCCCAGGCTTTCTCGCTGCTGGCACAGGCCGTACCCAGAAACTGAGGGTTAAGGACCTACCTCGAGTCTGGGCTTTGCCCCTCACTTGCTGTGTGGCTTTGGGAAGCCCTTCAACTTCTCTGAGTCTCATCCATGAAAGGGGGATAACGATGTAAATGGGAGGGTTCAGTATACAATGACCAGCAGTCGAGCAAGTCCTGGGGACCCCCCCCCGGGGCCGCAGGTGCTGCAGTGAACACAGCACGTTACAGCCCTCCCCCCGTGAGACCTGGGCTCCGGCAGCAGGTGCCGGCGCTTAACAAAAGTGGCAGCTAGGGCAGTGTGACGGGGGCCTCTCGGGAGAGGCAGTGGGAAGGGCACATCAGGCTGAGAGCGGGTGGCAGGTCTGCTCTGGGGCCCTGGGGTGAGCCCCCGGGAGGGGGCAGACACGAGCAGTCAGGGACGCCCGGTACCCCTCTCCCAGGCCATCACCATCGAGGCTGAGCCGCGGGCCGATGGCAGCCGCCGGACCACCCGTTACGACATCGACATGACCAAGTGCATCTACTGCGGCTTCTGCCAGGAGGCCTGCCCGGTGGACGCCATCGTCGAGGTGAGCGGGCCTGGGGTGGGCAGGGGCCGGGGGCAGAGGCTCTTCGGAGGGGCCTAACGGGGCCGCACCTGCACCCGCCCACAGGGCCCCAACTTCGAGTTCTCCACCGAGACGCACGAGGAGCTCCTGTACAACAAGGAGAAGCTGCTCAGCAACGGGGACAAGTGGGAGGCCGAGATCGCCGCCAACATCCAGGCCGACTACCTCTACCGCTGACGCCCCCCGCCCGGCTGGCCCGCGGCCCCTGCCGCCCAATAAAAAAGCTCTGCCCTCCCGCACTGCCTCTGTCGTGACTCAGCTGGCCAGGCCGGGACGGTGCAGCCTGTGGGTCCCTCCCCTCGCAGGCCCTTCAGGGGAGCTAGCGGAGGTGACCTGGCCTTCCCATGGGACTCTGGGGGCCATGGCTGGGCCGCCAGCCCCCCCCTGCTGCGCACACTTCTTCCTGGGCATACTCCCCAGGGCTTAGTCTCGGGTCTGCTGTCCCCACGATCCTGGATGTCCAAAGGGTATGGCCCCGCACAGCTACGGCCCTACGGCTCTCGAGTCTCCTGAGGCTTCGGGCAGAAGGCCAGCGAGTGGGGGAACCTCAGAAAGGTCAGGGTGTCCTTGTTGGGGGCAGGGAGAGGCCTGCTCCAGGGCAGCAGTCACAAGGAGGTGACGCAGGCCCTGCTGCCCCTGAGCTGGCCTTGCCTCATCTCCAGCCACATCCCCTTTCTGCCCCAAGTTCCCCAGAGCTGGCTGCAGGGCTTGGCTGCTGCCCTCGGAACTTCTGCTTTGCGATCCAGCAGAGGTGTGGTTCTCTGCGGGGCCGTGTGCTGTGGCCGTGTGCTAGCCCCGTGTGGATGGAGCGGCGAAAAGCCGCCCCCCCCGGGACTCGGTGCCAGGCACCGTGAAAGGGCTTCAGCCTGTCCCCAGCTGTGAGCACACCAGCTCAGAGAAGGGAAGCGACTTGCTCGGGATCACACAGCATGTGTCCCATGAAAACACGAGCTCAGGTCAGGGATCTGGGCCCCTCCTTCCTTTTCCACCGTTTCCAAAAGCACTCTACAAAACACTAACCTCCTGTGATGCTTTGTCTAAAGAAAAGAGAGGAGAGTTGTTCCATGGACCAGTCAGCATGGGAAATGCCCCAAGTGCCCTCTTTCCTCGGATAGGCACTTCATGTGAGCACATTCAAGGCTCTGAGAAGGCCTGTAGCAAAGAACCCTAGCCTTCTCCAGCTCATTCCCTTTGTTCATGACTGCTGACACCTGGGCCATCGTCCTGGTGCTGAAGTGGTCAGGCCCTGCCTGGGCCCCCACAGCCTAAGGAACAAGGCGCAGAGGTGAGAAAGGGCAGGACCCGAAGGGAAGAGCAGAACCTAGGAAGTGTCCGTGTGCCCAGCGCCCTGCAGCCCTAGTGGCTGTGGGAGGCAGGAGCCCTGCAGTAATGAGACGGGCTTGCAAATCCTAGATCACCTCTAACTGCACTTTTCCCAGATAGAACCAGCATTAGGTCATTGTCATGGAGCCTATATTTGTACACACATCTGTTAGAAATGGGTCAGACTGTCCAGCTCCTGACTTGGTTCTTTCCTTTTCTGACTGGTCAGAAACTTTGTGCGTGATTCAGGAGGGTCCTTCTAACGCCGTTTTGTAACAGCGGGGTTCCGGTTTCCCCTGCACCAGGAAGTATTGGCCTGAGGGCCCCACTGGTGCTCAGTTTGGTTGTGTTGAGGGTCCCCCCCCGGAAACGGGCCTATGATGCCCCAGAACTGGGTCCCCCCATTTTTCTGAGGATGTTGACCTTGGCTGTAACTGTTTCCACCCCCAGCTCTGGGGCTCTGTTTGCCGACAGCTCCCCTACCCCTCAGAGGACCTTGCCATGTGAGGTTCAAGGATCACCAGAGCTGAGAGGCCCCCTGTCCCTCCTGTCCCCAGTGGGTATGGTCCTGGCCTGTCCAAAGTGCAGGCAGCTGGACATTCGTGACCTCCGTTCAGGGGTGCTGGGACATGACCAAGCGGGGAGCTCATTAGCAAAGTCACTGGGACACCCCCAGCCACAGGACGAGCAGCAATTACCATTGGGTGCCCTGCCCTGAGTGGAACAACACAGCCATGGCCCAGCCCTCAGTATTCCGGTGCCATTGAGGAAAAATGGCCAGAGAGGGGCAGCATCCACCCAAGAGCACAGAGCCCTGGGCCTGGAGCCTAGGTGGGCCCTAGGTCTGGGTGGTCAGAGGCAGGAAGGTGTAAGGACGGGGTGCAAATGCGGCCTCAGGAAAGGGGTCCCAGAGGTGGGGAAGCGGGCTGGGGACACGCGGCTCTTGGACCCCAAGCCTCAGTGTTTTGGGGTCCCATCAGCGAGCCCTCTAGGTGGGGGGGGGGTTTCCCATCCTCGAGCCCCGGAGGCCTCCCCGCACCCGCATCCCGGCCACGTAGGCGGGCGCGGTCGGCGCTGCTCGGTGTCTCCGCTCGGGTCTCCCGGCCTCCCCGCCCCACGCCCCCAGTGGTCCCCCAGCCTCCCGCGAGGAGGCGAGGGCGGGCAGGGTCGCCGCCCGAGCCCTGCCTCCCCGCCGGCCGCTCGCGGGACTCCGGTGCCCCTCCCCACCAGGCCCGGACGGGACGGGGCGGGGCTTCCGTGGTCCCGCCCCTTGCGGCCCCGCCCGCCGGGGAAAGTGAGTTGCGTGGGCGCCGCGGCCGGCAGCGCAGAGCCCCGAGCGCAGAGCCGAGCAGCGGCGCGTGCGGCCGACCCTGGGGTGAGTGTGCCCCAGCCGGGGTCTGCAGAGCCCCCCAGCTCCGACTGCCACCCTCGCTTCGCCCTGCCCCGGGAAGGGGTTCCTGGAACCCCCGCCCGGCTGGGTCAGTGCATGCGACTCAGTCTGCCGGCCCGCCGGGTGTCGGGCCTTGGTGGGGGCCACAGTGGCGACGAGGAGGAGGAGGAGGTGGGGGAAGGGAAGAGGAAGAGGATGGGGAGTTAACAGCCGCTAACTACTGGGCCCAACTCTGCCCATCCTGGTAGTGCTCTGGTGGCGCTCAGGGCTTTCTCTGTGGCATCTTCCTCGGAGGGAGGGACCCATTCTACAGATGAGGAAATTGAGGCCCACCCAACTAGGAAGAGGCAGAGCTAGAGGCAAGTGGGGTCACTCTAACTCTAGAGCCTACCAGTCTGGAATAGGGGAAGCAGCAGGCCGTCTCCTCCAGCTCAGCTCTCATCATCATGGATTAGGGGCTCAGAGGAGAGATCTGGTGGGTTCCTGAAGGAGGAGGGGGGGGGATAGAGTGAGGAGGGGGCTGCAGTCTTGGACTCTGAAGGCCACAGGACTGAGGAAACTTCATTTGCTCCATTAAAAGGAGTGGGGTGGCCCCTGGCTTGGGTAGGGGCCAGGGAGGAGGGGGCGTAAGGGGTGAGCCAGTGGAGTCCTCACATGTGGGGGAGGGGTCTGACCAGGTCCCTCCACACCCCACCCACCCCACCCAAGGGTATTCCCGCCCAAGGGACTTGCCCTAGGCCAAGGCCCTGTGAGTGAGGGGTACCAGGCTGGATTCGCCACAGCCTGGGGCTGCTGCACCCCCTGGGTCCCCAGACCTCGTTCTCTACAACCCCCTCATCTGTGCAGCCCAGCCTTTCAGGGTGCCCTGGGCAGAGAACAGCCCTCCCCTGAGCCCGTACTGTGCACTGGCACTTCCAGACCCGCCTCCGGCCTGACTTGGCCACCGGCTGACCACCTGATCCCAGACCTCACCTCTCCAGATGCACTGACCCGTCCGTTGAAACTCTGTAAAACAAGGGTACAGGGTCCTCTTTCCCCAGGATTGCTGTTAGGTTTCAGTGAGGTAGCATGGGTGAAGGGTTACGTGGAGGCTCTATTTTTGTCGTCTCACTCAGGTCCTGTCTCTCCTGGGGGTGGCAAGTCCCATTTACCCAAAGAGGAAGTAGAGGCCCAGAGAAGGTGAGAGACTCCCCCGAGGACACACAGCCAGTCACAGCTTGAGCCACACTCTGGAGCCTGGTCCCTGGCCCTCTGGGGATGGAACTTAGCTCCTCCTGCCCACCCTTCCCTGTCCGGGGCCCAGTACTGCTGCGGTCTCCGGCTCCCTCTCTGCCTTCTCTCCTCTTCCAGGCTGGGGCCGGGGCTGCAGTCCCTATTTAGACTGAAGGAAACCAGGCCCGGGGGAGGAAGTGACCAGCTGGGCAGGGCCCCGCTGGCCCAGACAGCAGGCGGGGCACTTTGGCGCCAAATGATCACCCTCAGTTGGGGACCTCACCCGTGCCCGTCCCCTTCCCTGACACTTTGAGAGCTAAGGAAACTGAGTCCCACAGAGGGGAAGTGGCTGGCCCCAGGCCCCAAGAGCAGCGGCTGTGGAGTCCTGGCTCATGGCTGGGGCATCTGCAGGGCTTCCCCCCGCGGCGTCTGGGCAGGGCCCCGCCAGGCCATCCTGCCCATGTCAGCTTCCACAGTTTCGCTTTCGTGGGTTTCGACACCTGGAAGGCTGTTTCCGCCCCTATTTGGCCATTGGTCGCCAAGCGGTCCAGGCCTCGGTGGGAGGTTCCCCCGCCCTCAGGCCTCTCTGCCCTCAATGAGGCTCCCACCCCCTCAGCACACACAGACACCTCAGGGAGGGAGGGGGCTCCAGCTGCCGGGGGGCGGGGCAGGGACAGCCCCAACCTCAGCCCCGGCTGTCTGTTGTCATGGATGGACACTCCTTGGTGTAGAAGGACAAGGGTTCATGGCCAGCCGAGGGCTGTGGCAGTTAAGAGGCCGGCTGCTGGAGGCGACCCTTGGCCTGGGGCCCCAAGGATGAGTAGGATCTAGGGTGAGGGCAGGTCACAGAGGAGAGACAGTGGGAACAGAGGGCACGTGGGAGAAGAGCCAGCAGCCACCAGGGCTCGGGGTGGGTGCCTGGGACGGGGCAGAGGCAGCCGGGAAAGAGCTTGGCGGGGGTGGGGGGTGGGGGGGGGTCAGGCCGTGAGGTCAGCCAGGGCGGGCTCCACTCCCAGCTGCACCGCTTACTTCGTGTGTGACCTCAGCACCCCTTCGAGCCTTCCCGGGCCTCAGTTTCCCCATCTGTCAGACGGGGTTGGTAGCAGGACCTTCCATGGATCACGTGAGCCGAGGTGGCCAGAATTCCTAGTCGATGGGGAGCTGTCTGGCCCGCCCTGATGAGCCTTCCGCCCCGGCCCGGCCCGCAGGACCATGGGCTCCATGTTCCGGGGTGAGGAGGTGGCGCTGGTCCAGCTCTTCCTGCCCACACCTGCTGCCTACACCTGCGTGAGCCAGCTTGGCGAGCTGGGTCTCGCGGAGTTCAGAGACGTGAGTGGGGCCGGCCAGGCGCGGGAGGGGGCTCGTCCTGACGCCCCCTGCGTGGTATACCACCTCCTCCCCAGAGTGGCCCTTGCTCGAATGCCGGCAGCCCCTGCCCCGGGTACGCGGCTCTCTGAAAGGCCAGCCTTCCGGCCGAGGCCACCTTGCCTCCGGGGCCCTGTCGCACCCTCCCCAGAGCACGCAAAGCCTGGTCTGTCTCCAGCTGGGCGTCTGGAGGTTCAGGGCATGTTCGGCACCTTTCTGGGGGGAGGCAGCTATGGCCCGCAGAGAGCCAAGCCCGGGCCCCTGGGTGGGACCTCCCTGGCCCCCTCCCCAGAAATCTGACCCCTCTGTGCGGCAACCACAGCTCAATGCCTCGGTGAGCGCCTTCCAGAGACGCTTCGTGGGGGATGTTCGGCGCTGTGAAGAGCTGGAGAAAACCTTCAGTGAGTTGGCCTCAGGCCCACATCCCAGGCAGGCTTCCTGGAGGAGGTGCCAGTCGAGCTTGGCCTGAAAGGAAGAGTCCTGGCCCCCCAGGTGGAAGACAGAAGGGAGGTCCAGGCCAGGCCCTGCAGAGCCAGGACAGGGCAGCTGGGGTCCGTGGGGTGCTCTTGAGAATGGGGCTCACTTGGAAGAGGCCTCAAATATTGCATGAGGACCTAGGAATTCATCCAGTGGATGCTGGGAAGCACTGTGGTTTCTAAGCAGGGGAGAGGCATGGACAGAGCTTTCTCTGCTACAGATGGACTGGGGTGGGCAGAGGCCGGTATCCAGGGTCAGGTGGCCCAAGGAGCCGCTTCTTCAACCCAGGCAAGAGGGGCCCTTGCCCTGCACTCTGGCAGCCCCTCCCAGGAGGAGCCTATGAGAGGGGAGAATAGAGCATATTCGTTTAATGGTTGGTTAGCTTGACGGATAGCTTTTAAGTCATCAGGCAGGTGGTATGTGCGCCTCCGTGCACGCTCTTGTCCCAGGCCCCCCAGTGCTCTGGCCAGCCTGCCTGGAACACCACTGTGGGACCCAGGCCCTGAGCGGGGCAGTGGCCAAGGGAGAGCAGGGAGGGAGAGCTCACGAGGAGGAGAGCGGACCTTTGGGGCTAGAGGTTTGGCCTGGGGTTTTTCTGGGGGTCTTGGACTCAGCAGCCAGGTGAGTTTGGGGCAGTGTTTGGGACCCCCTAGACATTAGGTGGGCCTTGGCCAACAGCGGCCATGAGCTGGTGCGGGCCCCCGAATGGCCTCCCCTGATGCCCATTGCTCTGCACCCAGCGTTCCTGCAAGAGGAGGTGCGGCGGGCTGGGCTGGTGCTGCCCCCACCCGAGGGGAGACTGCTGGCACCCCCACCCCGTGACCTGCTGCGCATCCAGGAGGAGACGGATCGCCTGGCCCGGGAGCTCCGGGACGTGCGGGGCAACCAGCAGTCCTTGCGGGCCCAGCTGCACCAGCTGCAGCTGCATTCCGCCGTGCTGGGCCAGGGCCACCACCTCCCGGTCAGCGCCAGCCCCGGGATGGGAGGGCAGGGGGTGCCAGGCCCCCACGTGGGCGCGCGGGGCTCACGGTGCCTCTTGGCCCGCAGTTGGCAGCCGCCCCCACGGATGGGCTCTTGGAAAGAAGCCCCCTGCTCCAGCCCCCGGGGGGGTCCCACCAGGACCTGAGAGTCAAGTAAGTAAGGGGCGCTTCAAGCTCTTTCCTGTCCGACTCCTCGTCCAGTGCTCTCCTCCTCCACCCTCAGACTGCCCCCAGCCTCCTCCTTCAGGCCCAGAATCTCCCTCGCTCGTGGGAGTTTCCCCTCTTCTGGCCCGGCCTCCTCCCGGGGAGCAGGGCGGGTGTGCCTGCTTGGCCGTCCTGAGCAGGGTGGCCGGGCCCCGCAGCTTCGTGGCAGGGGCTGTGAAGCCCACCAAGGCCGCCGCCCTGGAGCGCCTGCTCTGGAGGGCCTGCCGGGGCTTCCTCATCGCCAGCTTCAGGGAGACGGAGCAGCAGCTGGAGGACCCGGTGACGGTGAGGGCCGGGGAGGCCCGGGCGGGGGGCGGCGGCGGCGGGGGGCGGCGGGCCTCCCGGTAAAGCGGGCCCCCTCCCGCAGGGTGAGCCTGCCACGTGGATGACCTTCGTCATCTCCTACTGGGGCCAGCAGATTGGGCAGAAGATCCGCAAGATCACGGACTGGTGATGACCCTGGTGCCCCCCCCCCCCGGCCCGTCCGCCGCCCTGCACAACCAGGGCCCCCTGCCCGCCCCCCACTCATGCCGCCCCCTCCCCCGCCAGCTTCCACTGCCACGTGTTCCCGTTCGTGGAGCAGGAGGAGGGCCGCCTCGGGGCCCTGCAGCAGCTGCAGCAACAGAGCCTCGAGCTGCAGGAGGTGGGCGCCCGCTCGCGGCCCCTGCTGGACGCCCCGCCGGCCCCTGGCCGCACCCCGCCCTCGCTCACCCCCGGCTCTGGCCTCAGGTCCTGGGGGAGACGGAGCGCTTCCTGAGCCAGGTGCTGGGCCGGGTGCAGCAGCTGCTGCCGCCCTGGCAGGTGCAGATCCGCAAGATGAAGGCCGTGTACCTGGTGCTCAACCAGTGCAGCGTGAGTGCCACGCACAAGTGCCTCATCGCCGAGGGCTGGTGCGCCTCCAGCGACCTGCCCACCCTTCAGCAGGTGCTGCAGGGCAGCTCGGTGAGTGCGGGGGGGGGGGGGCCTGGAGGGGGCCCTCCCGCGCTCCCCTTCTTCCAGCACGCTGCCTGTTCCCGGGCTCCCCGTCCTTCAGGGAGTCTGCCCTGAGGACCTGGCCCAAGCCCTCCCGCTCCTGCTGTCGGAAGCCCGGGGAGGGGCCAGAGCACCCGGGAGGCCGGCTCAACAGGCACTGGCCCCCGAGATCTTGAGCCACTGGAGGGAGCCTCAGGCTACTCATCTGTGAAATGGGTGTGATGGCCCTCTAGGGGTCGCATAGCGTGCCTACCGGCAGGCTGCACATCCCTAGTAGGTGCTCACACGTGGCAAGGGGCCTCCCTCTCCTGGGCCACCTGGATAAGCAGCATCCTCCTGTTTCCCAAGCGAATTCTGGTCCAGCTGATCTCGGGCTCTCCCTAAGTCACCCTGAATTGGGGCAGGTGGGGCTGCTGGTCCTATTTCACAGAGAGGGGAGAGGGGAGGGGCTGTCCCAGATCTCCCGGGTGCCTGCGCGGTGAGCCCCACATCTCCAGCTGGGTCTGGCTGGGGGGTGTCAGAGGGTCCCTGAAGGCCTCCCGCCTTCAGTCTCATGTGTCTGTCTGCCCCTCGGGTGCCCCAGAGTGAGGCGGGTGTGAGCGCCGTGGTTCACCGCATCCCCTGCCGGGACATGCCCCCCACACTCATCCGTACCAACCGCTTCACGGCCAGCTTCCAAGGCATCGTGGACGCCTACGGCGTGGGCCGCTACCAGGAGGTCAACCCGGGTGAGAGCCGGGGAGCCCCCAGCCCGGGAGGGCGGCATCTCCACACTGGGCCTGTCCTGCCCCCTTAAGATGAGAAGCACACTCCCATCATGTTGGGGAGCAGGGGGAGGCATCGTGCAAGCTTTATGTTTACCCCCAGCAACCGCCCCCCCGCCCAGTCAAGCTTGCAAGGGATCCAGCACAAGGTTGTGCAAAGAACAGGCTTTGCAGCATGAAGGGCTCAAGTTTGAGGTCTGACTCGCTTACCCTGGCCCATTTCTTAAGTTTCTCTGAGCCTCCGTTTCCACATCTATAAAATGGGAATAAGAGTTCGGCCTTCAGAGCAGGCTGAGAAGGCTGACAGATTGCAGATCAGCAGTCCACGAGGCCACAGTCAGCCTGCTGAGCTGCTTCGTCCGGCCCCACTGTGTGTTTAAGAAGTTTGACTTGGGTGCTGTCGGGTTCTCCCAGAAGCGGGCCCTGAGGGGGGGGAGTCTGGCGCAAGTGGCCTATGAAGAGAGGTGCTGCTGGGAGAAACCAGTAGGGAAGCAGCTGAGGGGTGGGGAGTTGGGGGGCAGGCAGGGGGCCGTGGCATCTGCCTGTCACCTGCCCAGTTCTGCTGCCTCCAGGCTGCTGCAGTGTGGTCAGTGGCCCAGCACGCCCCCCATGTCACTGGGTGGGGACCGCAGTGGGTCTCAGCCCAGAGAATGGGTGTGGGAGGTGAGCCGTGGTGGGGCCCATTTTCGGAGTCATAGGCCAGGGAAGGGTCCGGCGTGAGCCGGTGGGCTAGAGGCAGGGCACACGGCCCCCCAGCGCGGGACAGGCAGGACACGAGGATGGACCGTGAGGCCAAGTGAACGATGACCGGGGTCACGTGCAGTCCTTTGGGGCCTGCCATCCCTGCAGGATCTGCGTCGCGGAGCTTGAGCTGGGGCCCGCATCCCGTGTCACATGCTCGTGGTTCCTCTGTGTTAGCAGAGGCCCGTCCAGTTAGAACAAGCCTGATCACCAGATAGCCACGGTTTGTGGGGCTGATGATCAGCCACCAGGCCTTGGGGCGTTCACCCTGGGAGGTAGGAGGTGGCTCGGGCTGCTGTAACAAAGCACCACAGATGGGGGCCCTTCCAGGTGTCTCTCGTCTCCTGGTCCGGAGGCCGGAAGTCCGAGATCCCGGCGTCAGGTGCTTCCTTCAGGGGAGACGGCTCCAGGGGGGCCTCTGCTCTGGGCCGGGAGACGGCCAGCTTCCTGCTGAAATGGCGGTGGCCTCCCACTGAATGGGTCTGGGGACCTTCACATCTGTGAAGATCCCGCCTCCACATTCGGGTCGCCTTCTGAGGGGCTAGGACTCCAGCTCCTCTTCTCGGGAGGGACACGACTCAGCTCGGAACAGGGACGCGCACTCCAGTCCTGTAACTCCCGTTAGGGATTTGGCCCATTTTACTGAAGGGAAAGCGAGACCTCAGAGGTGACGTGACCAGCTCGGCCTTCTGGGACTTGCCACGTGCCCGTCAGGATGGCCACGGGCTCTCGGTCCCTTCTGAGCTTCTGCTTACGGCTCTGGCAATAACCCCGGCGGGAGCTGGTTTGCACCGAGTGCTGCGGCCCGCCAATCCCGCCCCTGGATAGACTCGCAGACCGAGCCCTGCGAAGTCGGAGTGCTGCTGCCTCCGGTGTACAGATGGGGAAACCGAGGTTCAGAGAGGCTGAGTCACTAGCCCGTGGTCACACAGCCAGGACACGCGGTCTGGCGTCCCTGCCTCGCCAGCAGCCCCTCCACGTTTCCCTGGGTCCCAGCTGCGCACGTGCCCCTGACCACCTGGCCCCTCTGCCCGCAGCGCCCTACACCATCATCACCTTCCCCTTCCTCTTCGCCGTGATGTTCGGGGACGTGGGCCATGGGCTGCTCATGTTCCTCTTCGCCCTGGCCATGGTGCTCGCCGAGAACCGGCCGGCCGTGAAGGCGGCGCAGAACGAGGTGAGGGGGGGGCGGGGCGCGGGGTGGGGGGGGAGGGCCGGGGCCACCCCTCATGGCGCCCCCGCCCCCAGATCTGGCGGACCTTCTTCAGCGGCCGCTACTTGCTGCTGCTCATGGGGCTGTTCTCCATCTACACCGGCTTCATCTACAACGAGTGCTTCAGCCGCGCCACCACCATCTTCCCCTCGGGCTGGAGCGTGGCGGCCATGGCCACCCAGTCCGGCTGGAGGTGAGGCCCGGCCGCGGCCCCCGCAGCCCCCACGGTCCCCGCGGCCCCCGGCAGCCCCTGACCGCCCGCCCTTGTTGCCACAGCGACGCGTTCCTGGCCGAGCACCCGCTGCTCACCCTGGACCCCGCAGTCAGCGGTGTCTTCCTGGGACCCTATCCCTTCGGCATTGACCCCGTGAGTCCCGGCCACTTGCTGTGGGGGGGCGCGGGCAGGTGGGAGGGCCGGGCCGGGGCTCCTGCGCTAACCCTGACCCAGCCTCGACCCTGATGCTAGCCCGCACCCTCGCCCTCCTTCCGCCACATCTGCGAGCCCCTCCCGAGGGCCTGGCCTGGTGGTGGGTGCGGGAGGTGCGGGGTCTGCAAGGACGAGGGGCCCACCTTGCAGCAGCCCCTTCAGAGCAGAGAGGAGCACGTGGCGGCGAGGGCAGCGTGGCTTGCTCGGAGCCCGCCGGACTGGGCACTGTTGTGTCCTGTCCGTGCGCCAGGACGTGGTACCATCCTGGTGGCTGTGCCGCGAGGTCCACGTTAGCGCTGCTCCCGTTTCACCGACGAGGACGCAGAGGCACAGGAGGTCACAGGGGCAGGGGCAGCTGGTGGGGAGGAGCTGGGGTTTGGGCCCCGGTTGCCTGGCCTGTGTGGGCACTCCACCGTTCCCTTCTGCCGCCCCGCAGCGGACCCCCCCGGGGGCAGAGGGGCTGCCGAGAGGGATGTGGGCAGGGAGGCCCCTGCATGACACCCGTCCCTCCTGCCACCCCAGGTCTGGAGCCTGGCCGTTAACCACCTGAGCTTCCTCAACTCCTTCAAGATGAAGATGTCCATCATCCTCGGGGTCACCCACATGACCTTCGGGGTGGTCCTGGGAGTCTTCAACCACGTGTGAGGGCCTGGGCTCCCGGGGAGGGTGGGGGCACCGGGCCAGGCGGGGCCAGGGCGGACCGGTGGCTGACCTGGTGACCGCCCCCCCCCCCAGGCACTTTGGCCAGTGGCACCGGCTGCTCCTGGAGACGCTGCCCGAGCTGATCTTCCTGCTGGGGCTCTTCGGCTACCTCGTCTTCCTGGTCATCTACAAGTGGTTGCGCGTCTCAGCTGCCGGCGCTGCGACAGCCCCCAGCATCCTCATCCACTTCATCAACATGTTCCTCTTCTCCCGCAGCCCCACCAACCAGCCCCTCTTCCCCGGGCAGGTAGGCCGGGGCGGGCACCTCACCTGAGCGGCAGGATCCTCATCTGCGAAGCGGGGATGCAGGCCCGAGGCTGTGAGCCGGGGAGGTGGAGGGACGGCGGGAAGCCCCCCTTGGGAGTGGCGCCCTGGGGGCCGGCAGCTCCTCCCCCAGGACCCTGGCTTAGCGAGGGGCCCTGGGGGAGGCGGAATGGGCTGCGGGCTCCGGGGGCCCTGAGCCGGGCGCGTGGCTCGCAGAGGGCACCCTCACTGGAGGCCCCCCCCCCCCGCAGGAGGTGGTGCAGTCCGCACTGGTGGTCCTGGCCCTGGCCACCGTGCCCGTCCTGCTGCTCGGCACACCCCTGTTCCTGCGCTGGCGGCACCGTCGCTCACTGAGGCCCACTGGCCGCCAGCCGGTAGAGGCTCGGGGTGGGGAGGGGGGCATGTGGGGTGATGGCAGGTTCGGCCCCACCCTCGCCGCCCCTCGGCCTCCTGAGTGCTGGGGGCCTGCTGATGCGGCCTGCCCCCCACCCCCAGGAAGAGGACAAGTCCGGGATTCTGGACGACTCCGACGCCTCCGTGGCTGGCTGGGGCTCTGAGGAGGAGAAGGCGGGGTGCCCAGGGAACGGAGAGGAGGCCGAGGTGGGTGTGGTCTTCCTGAGTGTGTGTGTGTGTGTGTGGGGGGCTGCCAGCCCGGCTTGCCCCTCACCGCCCCCCACCCCCCAGTTTGTCCTGTCCGAGGTGCTCATGCACCAGGCCATCCACACCATCGAGTTCTGCCTGGGCTGCATCTCCAACACGGCCTCCTACCTGCGTCTCTGGGCCCTGAGCTTGGCCCATGCCCGTGAGTGAGCTGGCCGCCGGCGGGCGGGCTGGCCGTGGGTCAGGCCCTGGCTGCCGCGGACACTCGAGCTGCTGGCCGGGTGGCCTGGGCGGGTCACTGCTCTGGGCCTCAGCATCCCCTCTGTAAAGTGAGGATGTTGGAGGAGGTGCCCCAGCAGCCCCGCAGGGGCGGGGGGGGGGCTTCAGGCTGCCCCGGGGGCCGGGTGGGCACCCCCTGGGCCCTGGCCTCCACTGCTGCCCCCCGATCCCCAGAGCTGTCGGAGGTCCTGTGGGCCATGGTGATGCGTGTGGGCCTGCGCATGGGCCGTGAGTTGGGCGTGGCGGCCGTGGTGCTGGTCCCCGTCTTCGCCGCCTTCGCCGTGCTGACCGTGGCCATCCTGCTGGTGATGGAGGGGCTCTCGGCCTTCCTGCACGCACTGCGGCTGCACTGGTGAGCGGCCCGCCTGGCTGGCCCGGGCCACACGAGGGTCGGGGAGCCTGCCCCTCACCGGCTCCCCCTGTCACCCCAGGGTAGAGTTCCAGAACAAGTTCTACTCAGGCAGTGGCTACAAGCTGAGCCCCTTCACCTTCGCGGAGGAGGACTAGCGCCCACCTGTGGCCACGCCCAGGCCCTGCCCTTACCTGCGGAGACGAGAAATAAAGATGGACTAGGAACTCTGTCTCGGTCCTGTCTGCGGTGCCAGGGGCTGGCGAGGCTGGGGTGGCAGGGCCTGGGCCCTGGGCATGGACTGGTCTCAGCCCATGAGACTCCTGGGGTCATGGACTCCGTGCCCGGCTCTATTATACCACCTTCCTTATGCCGTCACGGGCAGCTGAGCTTGTTGTAGGGTGCAGGGGGGTGGGAGGCCCTGGTCAGGACCTGGGGCCTTGAGAAGCTGGGGAGAGGCCATATGAGCGCATGTGCAGTAACCCCAGAGCCTGGGGCTCAAGTGGGGACACACACGCACACACACATCACACACACCATACACACACACACACACGCACATCACACACACACCACACACACACACACAACCACACACACACACCACACACATGCACATCACACGCACACGCACACACACATCACACACACCATACACACACACCACACACACCACACACACGCACATCACGCACACCACACACACACACCACACACACGCACATCACGCACACCACACACACAACCACACACACACGCACATCACGCACACCACACACACACACCACACACCACAATCACACACACCACACACCACAATCACACACACCACACACAACACACAATCACACACACACCACACACACACCCACAACACACATCACATGCACACACACACGCGCATACACACACCACCACACACACCACACACACACACACACACACACCCCACAGGCACACAACCACAATCACACACACACACACCCCCTCTTGCAGAAAGGGCAGAGGCTGTCCGGGTGGCCCAGGAGTTGTCTGGGGCCCGGAGGGTCAGGAGAAGGACTGAGCTGGACTCCGGGTCCTGCCGGCCCTTCGGGGGAGGCTGCCGTCTCTCCCATCCCTCCCGGGGTGACCAGTCCTGCTCCCCGAGGCCATCCTTCGACTGGTGGGCTGGAGAGGAGCACTGTGCACGTCTCTCTGGCCTGGGTCCCACCGCCGGCTGGGAGGTGGTGCCAGTGCTGCTCAGAGGCCTCCCTTTCTCGGGCTGAGGAGCTGCGAAGTGGCTCTTCCGGCAGGAGGCCCCGGGAACAAAGGCCGCTTTGAGGCCAGAGATGCCCTGGGCACGGCAAGCCGGGTGGCCTGGCTCTATCGTTGTGGCTCTCATCTGGCCAGCTGCTGGGGGGGCCCGGCCCCCAGGGCCTCCAGATGCCGCAGGGAGGGCGGGGCCGGCGGGGCGGGGGGGGGGCCGGGGAAGGGGTGGGGGGGCATCGCTCTGGGGGAGACCTTACACAGGAGTGCAGTATCCTCTATCGCTCAGTTTTATTGCTTGGATCCCAGAACACATTCACCTGGCTAAACTTAAACGTCTGGAAGGGTGAATAGTGGAAAATCTCCCTCCTGCCTTGACCGTTCAGTTTCCTCCAGCACATCCCATTGCTCCTAGTTTCTTCTATATCCTTCCAGAGGTCTCTGTGGGGGTGGAGAGCTGGGAGGACCCACCGGGAGCCCTCCACAGGCACAACCAGGTAACAGGAGCCCTGCCCGAGATTTAGGACACGACCAAGGACGACAGTGAGGGTTTTACATGTTTTTATTGTTTGTATAGTACAATCTCCGGTAGCAGAAATGTATGCACAAAAAGCAATTCAAATAAAAGTTCAGAGTAAAAAAAAAAACTTTATCCCAAAGGACATTTACTATATATAAGGGTTTCACAGCTCTAGCGTATCCATGCCCCCAGATTCCACATACAGGCTGCTCTTTCCCACCAGGACCACCCCGTCAGGGACACCGGGAGCAGGGAGGGCAGGGGGAGCCGGCCCAGAGCCCAGGCCAGGCCACCCTCTCCCCACCGGGCGCACCAGGGCCCCGGCGACGGGCGCAGCAGCGGGATGATGCCTAGGGCCGCCAGCCCTGTCACAGAATCCACAACCCGGGGCTGAGCAGAGGTGGAGGAGAACAGGCCGTGGAGAGCAGGGCAAAGCCTGCTTTCTGGGGGGAGGGCAGGCGGGAGGCGAGTGTGTCCGCAGGTGCCTGCCCGCCGAGGCTGGGGTTAGTAGGGCACATTCAGTGGAGGAGGAGGGCAGGGCAGAGGCCGCAGACAGACGGGGCAGATGCGTCCGCGGGACAAAATACGTACAACAGGTACGGAGGAGCTACATTCATCGAACGGAGACAACGGCCCACCCCCCCGCCACGGGCGTCTGCTGCCTCGAGCATCCGCCGTGTGGACCAGAAGGGTGAGGAAGCAGCTTCCGGGCACTCGCGGTCGGTCAGGCCGCAGAGCAACGTCAGTCTGTCCCTCCTCACTTGCCGCCCTCAGGAGCCGGCGGCATTGACACACATTGTCACCACCGAAGGCCTGGTCACAGTGTTCCCCAGCACATGAATTCAAGTCCTTGAAAAATCAACATTAACTGAAAAAAAGTACCCGCAGAAACACTGTTTACTCGTGCGTCTGCCGTATCTGACTGCAAACTTCAGGCCCCACATAGAAAATGCCTTCTCTAGACTCAAAGGATTCTGAGATTGCACTATTGCGCTATTGTACTATGTTTCTGCTTCCCGATCTCATTGCAGAGTCCTAGTGAAATCGTAAACAAGATAGGATATAAATGTTACTCAGTTTTAATACAGTCTTTCGTATCATACACATCTGTGTTCGGCAGCGAGCCATCCAAGCCTTGCCGTGGGGACAGCCGTCGGAGCGCGGAGGGCCCCGCTGGCCCGGCCGCCCCCACGCAGTCCAGGGATGAAGTGGACGGCGCCTCACACACTCACACCCCGAGCTTCCTCTTCTGGTCGAAATAGGCATCAAACCTTGCCTGGGCATAGTCCTAGGAGACACAAGAAAGCAGCCTCACCAAGGACTCCCGCCCAAGGCCGCCCATGTCCCCCCAGGCCCGCGGGCCGGCCACCACCGCGGACACAGGACAGAGTGGCTCCGGCTGCCGCAGGCCATCCAGGAGCCCAGACACCTTGCTCAGGCACCTTGGCCACCCCTGCGCGCGGCAACCCGGGCGGGCCTTCCGTCTGCGTATCCGGTGCTGCCTCGGTTCACCCTCTTGTTTACCCTGAAGGCCACAGGCTCCTCTCTCAAAGCAGAAGGATCGCGGGGCTGAGTCAGCAAGTAGAGAGCAGAGGTGCAAGAAAGAAGGTGCCCCAATTTTCTGGGATCACCCGCAGTAGGATGACTGCACGGGGCACGAGAGGGACGGCAGAGACCCTGGTCCTGAGTCCCGACCACCAGCACAACCTCGGAAGCACCCACTCTGAATGGAACAGTCTGTGACGCCGACCGCCAGGAAGGGTACAGCGTGGCTGCTGCAAACCCAGTGTCGGGGTGTAACTCGTATACCACAGAAATGAGCCCCTTCACACACACAGTTGGGCGGTTTTCACAAATACGTCCCTCGAGTGCAGCGCCGGCACCACAGTCCTGCTGGAGAACATTCCGGCACGCTCAAGCTCCCACGGGCCCCGCCCTGACGCCTGGCCACAGGCGGCCTCTGAACCGATTTCCACCACCACGGATTGCCATAGAGAGCTCTTCCGTAATTGGAGTCACCCGGTGTGTCCCCTTCCGCGTCTGGCTTGTTTCAGCACACGTTCCTGGGATTCCTGCACGCTGCAGTGTGCGTCTGGGGTTCGTTCCTGTTTCCTGTGGAGTAAGTACTTGTCTATTACACGGATCTAACGCACTACAAATATCCATTCACCTGACTGGCAGGCAGGCGGTTTCCAGTTCGGGGCTATTAAACATAAAGCTGCGATGAGCACCTGAGTGCCGGTCGCGGTGTGGAAATAGGCTTTCATTTCTTCGGCTCGATACCAAAATAGGTCGCCGGGCCGTCCGCTTCATGTGCCGTCAGACCGTTTTCCAGGCGGGTTAGACCATCTACCTTCCCCCCGCCCAGCAACGTATGCGAGGGCCAGCGGCTCCGTGTGCTTGCTCCCACTTGGTCCTGTCGCTGTCTTAACGCTGGCAGCATCAGGGGTGTGCGGGCTACCTCACTGGGGGTTTCATTTGCATTTCGTGTATTACATTAAGCAGACAAAGAGACGTTTACTGGCCATTTCTTTATCTTCTGTGACGCGTCCAAATCTTCTGTTTATAAAGTAGCTTGTCTGGTTTCTTGCTACATTGCGATCTCTTTATGTATCCTAAATACAAGTCCTTGTCAGATAGAGATCAGTGACATTTTCTCCAAGTCTGTGCTTGCCTTTTTATTTTCTTAACGGTGTCATTCAAAGAGCACAAGTTTTTCACTTTGATTAAGCCCAACTTACCATATCTTTTCTCTTTTATGGTCAGTGCTTCACGTAACCCAAGAGATCTCTGCTGTGGTCACAAAGTTTTTCTCCCTTTGTTTTCCAGATGCTTTTACACTTGTGTCTGTTACCTGTTTTAGTTAATGTGTGTGTGTGGCAGGAGGTCAAGGTTCATTATTTTTCCCACATGGCTCTTCAGTTGTTCCTGCACCGGTTTTGAAAATCTGAGCCCTTCCCCAGTGCATTAGCGTGGCCCTTCTGTTGAGTATCAGTTGACTGTATGTGTGTGTTTCTGGGCACTGGGCTCTGCTCCGTTTGATGGAGGTCTATCTTTACACCAATACCACACTGTCTTGATACGTCTTGATACGTTGGCAGAATCAATCTGCCAACTTTGTTAGTTTTAGTTTCACATTTTAGAAATATCTGTTTCTGCCAAAAAGCCTGTGAGGGTTTTGACTGGGATCACAGACTCTGGAAATCAGTTTGGGGAGAATAGACTCTTAATACGAGTCTTCTGAAGCCATAAACGTGGTCTTGCTGTCCATTTACTTAGGTTATTGTAGCCATGTTTTACAGCTTTCAGTGTGAAGATCATGCACATATTTTAAAAATCTCATCCCTAAGTATTTCATGTTTTTATACCATTGTAAATACAACGAAATTTCATTTGGAACGGTTTCTACCACGTGGAACACAGATGGTTATTGTGTATTGCGCTTGTATCCTGTGACCTCCGTAAACTCACTCCACAGCTCAAATAGCGTTTCTGTTGGTTTTCATATTTTCTCATGTACTTGATCACGTCACCTATAATAAAAAAGGCAGTCTTTCTTCTTCCTTTCCAGTATTTTTGCATTTCCTCTCTTTTCCCAGCCTTACTATGCTGGCTGGGTGCTCCGGTGGGCAGGAGCGCTCCAGCTCTCGCCAGTAATTACGACGCCAGCTATAGGTTTTCATACGTGCCTTGTGCCTGGTTAAGGAAGGACCCTTCTATTCCTACTTTGCTGAGGCTTTTTTTGTTTGTTTTAAATCATGATCATGAATGGGTACTGGATTTTGTCAAATGCTTTTCCTTCATTCCCTAAGAAGATAATATGGTTTTTCTCCCTCATTCTGTTAATATGCTGAATTACACTAACTGGTTTGTTTGTTTTTTTAAAGATTTTATTTATTTGACAGAGAGAGCACAAGCAGAGGGAGAGAGAGGGAGAAGCAGGCTCCCTGCTGAGCAAGGAGCCCGATGTGGGACTCGATCCCAGCACCCTGGGATCGTGACCCAGGCTGAAGGCAGCCACTTAATCGACTGAGCCACCCAGGCGTCCCTACACTAACTGGTTTTTAAAGTGTTAAATTAACCTTGCATTCCAGAGATAAATGCCACTTGATCATATTATCTTCTTGTAGATGTCAGATTTAATTTCTGCTAATATTTTGATAATGCTTTTTCTGTCCTGTTCACAAAGGGCATTGCTCTGCAGTTTTCTTGAAATGTCTTTGTCTCCTCTCAGCATCAGGACAATGCTTCATCAAATGAGTCAAGAAATGTCCCCTCCTCCCTTTATTCTCTAAAACTGTGTGCAGAATCGGTATCATTTCTTCCTTAAACGTTTGATGATATTCACCAGGACCTGCAGTGTATTCTACAGGGAGGTTTTCTGAGTATGAATTCAATTTATTCAATAACATATGACCACTGGTTAGGTTAGTTTTTGTCATTTGTATCTTTTCCAAGACATTTCATGCACGCTGTCAAATCTGTTGGTGTAAAATTATTCATAATATTCTCTTACAACATCCACAGGAGCCGGAGTGATGTCTTCTCCTTGTACTGATACTGGTCATGTGTGTCTTCTCTTTCTTTCTTGCTTAATATAGCCAAAAGTTTGTAAATTGTATTGACCTTTTCAAAGAACCAATTTTTGGTTTCATTGATTTTCTCTTTTTTTTCCCATCCATTTTCTATTTCAAGGATTTCTGCTCTTAGCTTTATTTCTTTTTTTTTTTCTTTAAAGTAGGCTCCACGCCCAACGTGGGGCTTGAACTCACGACCCTGAGATCAAGAGTCGTGTGTTCCACTGACTGAGCCAGCCAGGTGCCCCTCTTTTATCTAGTTCTATTGATTCTGGGCTTAGGTTGGTTTTTCTCTCTCTAGCTTCTTAAGGTAGAAGTTTCAGTCACTGATTTAAGAACTTTCTTATCTAATACAAATGTATAACCTTCAAAGCCACAAGTTTTTAAACCCTGCTTTAACTGTATCCCACAAATTCTGATATATTGTGTTTTCATTATAATTTGTTCAAAATAGTTTCTAATTGTCTAGTTCATTTCTTCTTTGATCCAGGGTTGATTTACGTGTACTATTTCATTCCTAAATAATTGAAGAATTTTAAACATTTTGTTGCTGTTGATTTCCTATTAAATTCCACCATGCTCAGAGAACATACTCTGTATTTCAATTCTTCTCAACTTGAGACCTGTTTCCTAATGCCCAGCATATGGTCTATCTTGACGAATGTGCCATATTCACTGGGCAAGGATGTACATTTGGCAGCGGGCATTCAGTGACGTCAGGCTGGGTGACAGTGCCATCCCCTCCTCTGTCCCTCCCGCTGCTGTTTCTGGCTCTGCCTCTCTGCTCAGTTTTCTCAGGTTCTGCTTTATGTCTTTTGAAGCAAGACAGGAGGTAGGATGCCGCCTCGCCCTCACCCCTGCCCTACACATTTAGGATTTTTTTAATGTCTTCTGGATTAACTGATCCCTTTATTATTATGAAATTGTTCCTTACTTTGGTAATATTTTTTGATGTGTACTTTGTCGTAACAATTTCATTTGACCATGGCTCTAAATCTGCTTTAAAATTCCTTATTCCCCCTTCTTTTGCCTAACAGCATCTATGCGTTACCAAACCTTCCACCTGGAAGCAGAAATCACCCTAACACAGGACTGGGAGGATGAAATGAACTCGTCATTCCCTCCACCTTCCTAAAGCAAGGCACTCACTACAGACTTTGTGAGCCCCCGCCCTGGGACATGCCACCAACACTCATTACGGGGCAGCAGAGGGCTGGACTCACAGTTAAAACTATCTATGTCAAGGACAGTTCCTAAGGTTGGAATAAAATGACAGCCTGGTTTGTCGAACTTGCCTGCAACAAACAGGACGGCTCATTCAGTCAGCACCAGCTGCGCACTCGACGTGGGGCGCTGCAGGCTGGAGAATGGAGCCACAACGGCAGGAGGAAACGCTTCAGGGCGCTCCTTCACCTGCGCTCCCTTGTGTCAGAGGGGACTGAGGTCAAGGGCTGGACCACGAGGGTCTGATTTCTACATCCCCCACCAGAGCCACAGGGCCAGACAGCACCTCTCTGAAGCAGGGAAGGTGGGCCTGCTGCCCTGCAAGCGAGGCCACCTCCAGAGGCAGACGCGGAGCCAGGCCAAGGGGGCTCACTGTGCAGGGACATAGGTAGCCTTCTGCGAAGAACGCAGATCCCCCACGAAGCAGTAACAAACATGGTGAACAATTTTCTTTCTGGGAATAGAAGAGAAAACCACCCCCAGAACATACCATGTATCCAAATTCAATGGATGAAATCTTGGCCTGCACAATGGACCAAAGTCCCCAGAAGAAATGGGACGCAAGGGCAAACCTGTAATTACAAAAGCAGGAGATGCACGTGAGATGTGTGGTGCCGGCCACAGGCCAGGGGTGGGATTTCCTGCTGGCGGGCCCTGTAACTCCTCGGGGTGCAAACCCGGTCAGCCCTGGCCCACTCAACAGGATTCTATTCCACAGGGACCGGGAACAGGGTGGGGGCACCGCAGCTGGCCTCTCCCACCTCTGGCTGGGGGCAGGTGGACGTGCAGTGTGGACGCGCCCAGCTACAGTCCCGGGACTCACACGGAGGCCTCGGGGGCCACACAGGCAGCGCACAGGCTACGCTGGGAAAGAAACACTCTATGCTACACGTGTGAGGCGTGGCAGCAGCAACCCGTAGCAAGTGTTATGCAGGGAGAGGAGGAACGTGCAGGCCTCTGGATGACTCGCTGGCTTTCCCAGGAGGTAGGATGCCGCCTCGCCCTCACCCCTGCCCTCCCAAAGCAGTGAAACAGAGCAGAGGAGAGAGTGGTGGTGCCCCTCTCTAAGCCGCAGCATGGCCCCCGTCGCTGCGAACCCAAGCTCCCCTCACAACAGTGCCTGTGGGCTTCACTGAATGCTTCAGTGTCCTCAAACCCGACTGTTTTCCTTGTGGTCCCTGACCCACTACACGTCCCTTGGGGCTACCCTTTCTGAGGGGCTCTCCTCCATTTTTCTATCTCCAACCATTCTAGAACCAGAGAAGGAAGATCTATGTATCAGGGGGAGCCCCGGGACAGCGAGGGTAGCTGCATGCCCAGCAACAAGGGTGAGGACACTTCAGGAAGAGGTGATCTGTGGTAAGTGGGCCGGACAGGACAAGTGGGCCAAAGTCACTTAAACATTTTTACCAAAGAATCTTCTAAGAGAGCCCAAAGAATGGGAGTAACTCAGGTCTCTTGACTACAGAGATGAGCGTGTGTGATAAACAGGGGTCTAGACTTTCATGAAATCTGGAAGTTTCTCAGCCCTGCTCTGAGAGCTACTGAAGAAACAGTTTAAAAGCAAGACTCAGAACCAACACTCACAATCCGTAATCAGTTTTTAGAGAAACACATCACTGGATGGTGCCCCCCGCCCCACGAGCATCAGGCGGCAGAAGCGTACGGGGCCCACGCAGCACAGCCTCGTACAGCTGAGCCCTGGGGGCGCTCACAGCGCGGAGCGCCATCCACGCGCCTGACCCTGTACACCGACCCTGCTCTCCACACCTGCTGGGTGCTGAAATCTGGAGGGGTACCACATGCTCAGTTTTTGACAAAGTACAAGTCCCAGAAATGTATGTGTATAAAGAAGCTCCTAAAATCATGATTGCAAGTCGGCACCCCAATTATATTCTATAAATAGACGGCTATTTTATAAATTAACAACAACAAAAAAGTTACCTATTGACTTCAAGCAACATTTCTTCTTCTATAATGGACTTTTCTTCATTACTGAGGTTTTCAAATTCATTATGGAATGCAGCCAAGTAATTGGAAATAAAGTGGAGCTTTAAAGAAAAGTAATCACATTAGAGTCAGTGACGGTGGGACAGACGGCGTCAACAGCTGTCCGGAAGCACGGCACATCCGGAGGACACCCGCACGGCCGGCGGAGCCTGGAGGAAGCTCACCGGTGCGGCAGTGATCTCCGGCTTCCTGGCAGAACTCTACCACACTCGATGCCGCACTGTCGGCAAGACAAGCACAGGAAACCACTACCACTTCTGGACAAAATCACCGAGGAGAAATCTACTCCACACCCATGTTTCCCACGGCCTGGTCGCAAAGCAGGGTAAGCCTACGTCACACGTCTCCGCACACGGGCTGGCATTCTGCACGGGCGCCAGGGAGCCCGAGGTCATTGGCAGAGGCTCGGGCAGAGAGGGAGCCGACCGGACCAGGCGAAGGGGCCTTCCACCTGCGAGCTGCCGTGGTGATGCCTTTATGTCCGTAAATCGGCAAGATCTAATTCTGGTTTGGAGAAGAGGTTCTACCAGGTCCCACGTGTAGTCTGCCCATGCATCAGGATTTAGGAGACCCCGTTCTTCAGGACCTCACACTATACCTAACGGCACCAGAACACAGCAAACCACCACTCGCTTTCTTTTATAAATAAGGAAACAGCAGGCAGTTGCTCTACCCAAAAGAACGCCATTAACGGATCACCTAGTTGGAATGCCAACACCTCGCACATCTGCCTTCTCCCAGGTGGCTTTCACACTCGGCAACCCCTCCCACCAGAAAGCAGCGTTCCAGTTTGAGCGCCATCCTAGCAGGGCGTTCCAGAAGGAGTAACCCTGGCACAGGCAAGGGGATGGCTCATGCCCAGTAAATTCTATGTAGCGGGCACCATCCTGAGCCTTTGTTTCTGCACACGAGGAAACTGAAGCACAGAGTCAGCAGGTGACAGTGAACACTGGCAGATCTGGGTTCAAATCCAGGCACGGTTTCTAAAACCCATGCTTGGACTGCCACATGAGACGGGTTAATTTCTGGGAGATACTCAGTGCTCAAACAGGCCAATGAAGACAGAAAATTTGAATAGATCGATACCTAAGAGATAGTAACTAATGACCGTCCCTCCCCAAAAGTTCTAGGCCCACACTTTCTTACAAAGTCTACCAAAATTTTCAAAGAACATCTCATATAAATTTGTTCCAGAAAATTACAAAGGGACACCAAACTCATTAGACTAGCATAATTTTTATTCCAAAACCAGATATGAATAATAATTTTTTAAATGACCGTTAAAAGCCCGTTTCACATATGTGCATAGACGTCAAACTCCTAAATAAGAGACTAACTGGACCCAGCAGAGCGTTCCAAAATAACACACCTCATTCAAATGGTTTATTTTAGGAATTCCAAGACGGTTTAACATTTTAAAACATCCCATTAGTGGACTAAAGAGAGAAAAGCATGAGATTACCTACTAGGTGCGGAAAGGGTAGCTAACGAAGACCAACACCTCTATGTGACTTTTAAAACTGCTCAGAAAATCGAAAAGGCACTTCCTTCATTTCCGTGGCTGCGCGGTGCAGCCAGTCACACAGCTCTGCCGTCCATCGCCACCCACCACACCGGAACCTGCCTTCTCGCTGGCAGAAAGCCCCCTCTTCCTGGCTGGAGAGTTGGCACCTCTGGCGCTGCCCAGTTTTTACGAAGTCTTTTACAAAGACTGCTGCTGTGTTCCTCCCCCCCCACACCCTTCCTCCTCACACAGCATGACCTCGAGGCCCAGAACCAGCCTGGCCGCTCTGCTTGCGACGTACTCAAGCTCGTCACAGTCAGCCTTCCTGCACGGCAGGAAGAGGGCAATGGGTTTTGGTCCCACAGCAAGTCAACATTTGAATGGCGGCCCCTGGCGTATGGGCCATCTGCTGAAGACACGATCACCGTGCCTGGCACAGGTGAGGGCCCAAGAGACCTCTCCTGAGCAAAATACAGCAGCCAGTCGCATCCCCATCCTCATGATGCCCTGACCGCTCTGAGATGCGGCTGAGCCGGCAGGGCTCCCTGGAAAGGGCTGTCCCGTAGCAGGGGTTGCGGAGGGGGGTGGGCTGCTGCCCCGCACAGGCTCGGGGGACCCTCTCCCCAGCCCAGCTTGCTTCCACATTGCTACCCACTCACCCTCAACCCACGGCTCCAACGGTGGGCTGAGGAATGGAGTAGGGGCTCCCAAGGAGGAACTCCCCACAGGGTGATTCTTTTTTTTTTTTTTAAGATTTTATTTATTTGAGAGAGAACAAGCAGGGTGAGGAGAAGCAGCAGGAGAGGGAGAAGCAGGCTGCCCGCTGAGCAGGGAGCCCGACGCGGGGCTCGATCCCAGGACACCCAGGGGGTGATTCTTCACACAGCCCTCCCCCCCCATACTCAGGACAGGAAAGGGAACTCTTAACAGCACAGCAGCTACCAACTCACGGTGCCCAAAGGCTACTTCTGTCTGCAGAGTGAAACACATGGGGAACACCACGATCCCCACAAAGAAGGCCAGGAGGCAGGTCAGAGGCTGGACTTCTTGGAAAAAACTAGAAGGAGCTACAAGAGACAGTGCTCTCTAGCTCAATGAATACAGGTTCTCTCTGGCACAGGGATTAAATGTCAGGTTTGTGTCCTGACACAAAATAACATTTTAGAGCAAAAGGGTTTGCTTAACCATTCTGCGATTTGAAAAGGGTGTTGTTAGGGGCGCCTGGGTGGCTGAGCTGGTTAAGCATCTGCCTTCGGGTCAGGTCATGATCTCAGGGTCCTGGGATCGAGTCCCGCATTGGGCTCCCTGCTCAGCGGGGAGTCTGCTTCTCCCTCTCCCCGCTGCTTGTGCTCTCTCTCGCAATCTCTCTCTCTCAAATAAACAAAATCTTTAAAAAATAAAAGGGGGGGGCCTGTCATTAAAAACGAAGATGCAATCAATTCTAACTGCATAAAGTGGACTCCTGCAGTTTGGCTACTACCAAGCCTACACACAGCCATCCCCTACCTGTTGTTTCTTGGTGGGGTACTTGAGGATGTTCGCTCTGAAGAAAGGGTACTTTGCATAGTTATAGTCGTACATCCATTCACAGAAATGATTCCCAATGTCGAATCCCCTGAAAAAGAGGTAAGAGCTGCAGAGAAGGGGGCAAACTGCCACACCATGAGGCTCCCTGGTCAGAGAAGGGAAAAGGCTGAGTCGTGAGCATCCCTCCCAGCAACAACTGTCCTTCCTGAGGTCCCCCAAGGACGACTGCCTCAGGGACAGGAAGAGCCAACAGGGCGGTTACCAGAACCAGAGCTGATGCTACAAAAGTGCCACCCGACCGACCCACCACGCAGGGGCAGTTGTTCAAGAACATTCTCTTGCACTCAGTACTCTGATCTCTGAAGCCAACAAAGCACCAAATTCTGAGTTCTGATCGCTCACTGCTGCCCCCCCACTACCAGTGAAGAACAGGCCCGGGCTGCAGGCCGCTGGGGCAGTGCGCTAGCTCCCAGGGTCCTGTGGCAAGGCTCCCCTCTCCTCCTGTAGCTGTTTCATACCTGTAATTATAACTGCTGTATTCGAAGTCGATGAGCATCAGTCTCTGCTTTTCGGAATTCTCTCTGCCCTCCAGCATTAAGATATTACCTGCAAAAAGGTTTGGATGACATGCCATTTACTATGGCTGTGTTGCCCAGTCGAAGGCACAAGTCCTTGAACAGAAGGGCCAAGAGTGGTTCTGATCCCGTCAGGGAACCCCAACCATGCAGGGAATGAGCAGAGGCCGTGGAGTGCCGGGAGCAGCACGGCCCCCCGAGGCCCAGCCCTCGGCAGAAGGCCCTGGGTCACACTGACAGCCGAGAGTAACACGGCCCCACGCTCACCCAGGAACAAGAATGGCTCTCCCTCAGCTTGTTGGGGCAGCACTCCCCAGACTTTTCACACGCGGGCACAAAGGAAAATGCTTGACTGGCACGCTGGAGTTCTAGCCGACCCAACCTCCCCAGCAGCTAGGAAGCTGTGTCCTGCTGTCCTCCCTGATGAGGACGCCACGGGTGTGCTCAGCCGCACCGGGCTCTGTGGACCCTACTTGGCCCCGATGCTTTGCCTCGCCTGGTTCTCCAAGGAGACCACAGGCAGCATTCCCTCCACCGTATTTCCTGTACGGCTGAATTCTGGGCCCGAAGTGAACTGGCAGCAGACTGGCTCTTCAGGCATCCGTTCCAAGACCTCCCACAGGTGACACAATGTCCACCATCGGTCACTACCAGGCTGGCGGCTGAGCACTGGTGAGCCAGGCTTTGCTAGTTCTTTGGCCACGCTCTCTCCAGGGTTTCTGCAGGAGGTGCTCTTTCTAGGCTTTTCAGCACACAAAATCCGCTTCCAGGGGACATTAAAAGGAGATGCTCAGAGCAGCAGAATAAGTAAACGTACAAGCCCCACCTCCTCCAGCCTTTCACTGGCCAGCAGACCTCCCGCAGACCCCGCTGGTGACATCCTGCAGCTGACTATGGCCCGCTAACAGTCTACACCCTGCTCGACTTGCCCGACTGTGATCAGCTAATTAATAGACTATCAAACTCATGTCTGATTGATGACTGGTCTTCAACAGGGACTGTTGTCAAAATCAAAAACAAACGGCTGAGCCTGGCAAAGGGCCCGAGGGTGGACGTGAGCCAGCCGTGATGGAAAGGACAGGGACAGCAAGGCAAAGCCTCACCAAAGCCCGGCCCCACCGCAGCACCAGCGGGAGCTGCCCAGCTAGATGCGGCCTCCGTCTGAAGTCAGACGGAGGGGTACCCGGCATCGTACTTTATGAAAGGCAGAGAAACCCAAGGAGAGCAGATGGCCTCGATTAGCTGCGAGGTGTGGCCAGGGCAAGGCCCCCAGGACAGAGTGGGGCGGTCACCTCTTACTGCGTTCTCAGATTATCAAAGTTGCGTGTTCACCAGAGTTAAACACTGAACAAACATGTGACTTTGAAGGTTTCAGTCCTTTATCCAAGCTCCCAGTTTAGTGAATGTTCTCATTTTTTCTTCTATGAATATATTTTTTACAAAAATGGGAGAACACCCCATGTGTTTTTCTAAAACTTGCTTTTTTTCTCTTAATATATCCTGGAGATTTTTCTGTTGGTCTGCATAAAAACGACCTCATTCTTTTTCATAATCATACAATACTCCACTGTGTGGCCGTCCCATTATTTCACGCATGTACTCCCCTCGGCGCGGACACCTGGCATTCGTCACACACGCTGGAGGTCGCTAACGAGACACGCACGCCCAGCCTCACATAACAGGCAGCGATTCTTACCTTCCTGACAGTCATTATGACAAAACACAACCGGAGAGGGGGTGGATTCAAGCAGCGACCTGCAAAGGGAATCACACCGCAGGTCAGATGTCTCGGCGCGCCTGGGACGAGACTGGTGCTCGGCACCGCCACGCAGCCTCCCTGCAGCGCTGGCCCCGTGAGCCCCGGGAGCGCAACCCGGAGCTCCACGCCAGCCCTGCTTGCAGCCCCTCTTCCCCGGGCAGGCCCTCCCGGCCCAGAGCACGACCCTCCTCCTCAGTCTGCTCCGGCCCTGGTTTCTGTCACACCTGCGATCACCACCTGGCATTAGGGGACGCGTTTGCTTGTCTCTGTCTCTCCTAATAAGACACAAGTGCCCCGAAGGCCGTCCTGGTCCCCACGACCTCGGCGCCGCTCACACCCGTGAGTGACGAGAGCTGTGCCTTCTCGAGCTCGGGGTGAGTGCGCCCCCAGAGACCACGCGGCGCCCCTACTCGCAGGCCAGAGCTCGGGCTGAACGATTCTCCCACCTGCCCCCGTGGCTTCTGCTTCGGGTTTTGTTTCAGAAAACCCCGACTACGCTCGCGACGGCTCCTCACCTCAGGTACTCCAGCTCCAGGGGCAGGTTGTAGTGGAGGAGACGGTGAAGCTGCTTGACCCGCGGCTCCCCGGCAAACTTAATCCTCAGCACTTGGTTCAGGTACCTGGCAGAAAAAGGGGGAACAAAATTCACTGCTTGGTTCACCGCAGCTCACCAGTGGGGCTCCTGTCAAGTATAATCACGAGAGGGCAGTGGGAAGCCCCTGGCCCGGGACACGGCCCGGGACTCCAGGCCCTGGAGAAAGCTTGTCCCCTGCCCGCCCACCCGCTCGGCAGAGCAGAGGAAGACCTCCTGCCACCACGGCAAACGAGCACTCACTCTGCGCCTCTGGTAGCCGCTAATAGAAAACGGAGTTAGAGCCAAGCGGTTTGACCACTTACTTTTCCATTGTTCCAAAAAGCCATTTTGGTTCCTTATTGAATGGCATTTTCATACCATGAAATGTGGCCATTTTCTCAGCTATTTCTGCAGAAATATCTGGCAAACTTAATTCTTCAGTGTCTAAGCGCCGGCTCTGGAATGAACAAGGGGGTCAGAAAACAGCATTTCTCCGGGGAACCTGGAGGGTTAGGGGTGCGATCACACCAGGCTAAGACCTAGCAGCCAGTCTGTCTCAGCTGGCGCATGAAACTCCCTGCGGAACGTGCCCCGCGGACAGTGACCCAGCGACTGCCGGGGCATTTCTCAGCAAGCAGGGGGCCACCTCCACAGGCCAATTTTATTTTGAACCCTTTTAACCATGAGAAGGTCCTTCTCACATACAAGCATCTAGGCGGACTCCCCCTCTCTTCTCTGTACCCTCACTAGAGGACGCCCTCCTCCCAGGTAAAAGCTCCGGGTCTCAGGGTTGTTGCATGAGCCCGTGTCCAACTCCTTCAGTGGCTCAGACACCCCGGCCTGACCCATCGCAGCCAAGAGACGGTGCTCAGCACAGCCTGAGAAGCACAGCCAGGAGTTCAGGATGAGCCACGCCCCCCCCCCCCCCCCCCCCCGTCCACGGTGGCGGCTGCAGCAGCCCGCCCGGCACGGAGCAGGCTCTCGGAGCGCACAGCTGAACGAAGAAACAGAGGGGCCAAGCCCCCACCACTGCGCTGGCCCAGCTCCTCCTCCCGAGGAAATCACAATCAACTAAGACCAGTCTGTCTTTTCCACATGCACTGCTCCCCTACAGAAGCCCAAAGAGGCATGCCTCTGAAAATCCTGAGCGCCACAGCCATGGTATTCCTCCAAGTTAGAGAAAACCAGCTCAAATTCTGGCTTTAATCCTCATTTCAAAGTCACATGGCCAAAGGCACGCTACTCAGACCTCTGAGTCTGACTTTCTGATTTCTATAAAATGAGAAACATGACATGGAGTCCCTGCGGGGCTGCTCTGACCTAGAGCAGACAAGGCAGGCAAGGGCCCTGGGCCGGCACCCAGCCAGGAGGTCTCGAAATGGCGGGAGCCTGATGATGAGAGCTCAGAGCTTTCTGGAAGCAGCAGGCTCAACTGCGTCCTCCTCCACCTGGGAATCCTCCAAGTTATCAAGTGATCGGGCCAAGGTTAAGGACAAGGGACTCAGCTCCTAGTGGGAGCTCACTCAGCTTTCACATGGCTCTGTTAAAAAAATGCCATTACTTTGTTTGGCATTGTGGAAAGTCAGGCTAACCATGCTCAAAGATGAACATATTTCAGAGTTCTAAGCTCCTTTCCCAGCACAGGGAAAGAGCAATAGGAGACTGACCAGGTCCTTAGAGTCACTACTCTCCTGTGCCCTCTGAAAAACGGCTGTAGGAACCAGACGAGGTGGAATGCATCCCACTCCATGCAGTGCTCAGGAGTGAACCTGGAAATAACACGCACTAGCAGGCTGAGCCAAATGAAATCACCATTTCTGGGGTCAAAAACAGTTGATGACTCGTAGTTTCATGTGGTTCAACCTACTCTTTAACAGAACTTTAAAAAGCCTTCACTATATAAAACATTATATACAAAAGAAGACAGAATTTCAGAAGCAGAACAGCACAGTCCCATTATTCTGGGTTGTGTTCACTGGTCCTTTACCTTCCCTAAAAAGAGAAGTTTTACCACACATGTATATTTTAAACAGTTTTTAGTTTGCTTTCAGTGGGCTTTATTAAAATGGTATACTATTTGTAGTCTTCCACAATCTGGTTTTATCACTCAATATTATGTTCTTAAGATGTCGCCACTTCTAACCACAGGAAGTGTTTCAGATTTTCCATGCTTTCAGATACTTTACTATCTCATTTGATTCTCATACCAGTCGGATGTTATGGGACAGTTACAAATGAAAACCCTGCCAAGTGGCCAGCCAGGTGCCGGGACCAAGACGGAAGGTCTGCTGGTTTCGGCACAGCCCCAGGCTGGCAGCCGCACACATGAGACCACTGCACCAACCAGCAGAGGGCACCCCTCCTGGGACACAGGTCTCAAGAAGGCTCCTATCCCTGGGCGGTGGAGATTAGACAATTAGGACCCCTTCCTCCAGCCTCCCGCTGAAAACAGGTTGAGTCCTGGCAAGCAGAGCATCCCTTCAGCCGGGGGCCCTGTGCTTAACCACCGCACAACTGTACAGGGCAAGCCTGCCCACAGAGGTGGCCACGTGAGGCAGGGCGTGAGACCCTGGTCCTCGAGGAGCTCACACAGGTGAAGGTGTTACAGCAGCCTTAGAAATGCCTCAGGACAGCAAGAAAAGGCAAACAGTCCTGACTCTTGGAAACAGGACTTGAGCTGGGCCTTGCACCATCAGCTGACAGCTGACGGGCACATGGGAGCTGGGGAGACTCCATGGAGGGAGTGAGCTGGGAGACAAGGCAAAGAACAGTGGCGGCCCCACAGGGCAAAGACCCAGGTATGGCTTGGTGTGGCCAGAACTCTGCACTGAGTTCTAAAGGTGGCCCAAAAATTGAGAGGAACAAGGGGAAAGGGGAAAGGTTCAGGGCAAGCAGCTTTAGGGGACAATGGAATGTTAGGTTTCATATATAGTTTTCATTTGGATGAACATCTTTGCAGGAAAGACAGAGGTTCTAATGTAAATTCAATAGAAATCTGTTTTTTCTTTATTTCTGATACAGTCTCATAATGTTAAGTCCCATTTAGTATGTCAGCCCACGACCTCTCAGGCTCCCGCAGCACCGAGACAAAGAACCGTCTTCTGTCTGTGGCGTCTGTCAACTGACCAGTCGAGAACACATCTTACCGGGATGAACTGCTCCAGGCGGCCTTGGGGAAAGATGCCGTAGAGCTTTGGCCCAAGCGCCCTCTCTGCAAGAATGGCAAACATAACGCTCTCCAGAACCATGGCCTCGGCCCCCTAAAACAGACAGCAACACACCGGATGTTTACTGAGGGCTGACTACGTGCAGGCCCCACAAGCGCTTCCACCCCCAGCATCCCTACCATCGGGCGCTACCAGCACCACCCCCACTTTAAATACGAAGAAACAGAGGTCAGCATCTTGTAATCTGCAGGATCCGCGCTTGCAACCATCACACTATACTGATGAGATTGAAAAGTCAAGTTTAACTGAGTCACTGATTCCAAAAATAGAACAGTGTCTATTGGTATTTTCTTGCTTGCATTTATTTTAAAACTTCTCTGAGTTCCACCCATGACATCTTCCCAAAGGCCACCAATATGCTGTCCATTCTGGTCAGCACAGAGCAGGAGTGCACCGGCCACAGGGGCCTTCTGCCCCCAAACCGATCCTTAAGGGCGACTGACAGACCTGGGCCTGTTTTTTGGGTCCAAAGAGCACCCTGGCATGGAGCATTCACGGGATCTATGCTCTGCTCTTCCCAATCTTCTCCCTGCTGCCGTTTTAATGTTTGCCTCTTGCCAAAACCCAATGATGCTCATATGCTATCTTCAGTCCTAATAACCCATGTGGGATCTAGAATCATCCTGCCTTCAAAAACTATCTTTTAGCGGTGCCTGGGTGGCTCAGTCAGTTAAGCGTCAGGTCATGATCTCAGGGTCCTGGGATCGAGCCCCGCATCGGGCTCCCTGCTTAGTGGGGAGTCTGCTTCTCCCTCTCCCTCTGCCTCTCCCCCTGCTTGTGTTCTCTCTCTCTCTCTGAAATAAAATCTTAAAAAAAAAAACAAAACTATCTTTTGGTCTCAGTTCAAATTCACTCCTTAGTACTTTGCCATTAAACAGCAAATTAGCCTCTAGGCCACTGTGTCTGAGGAGGGGCCGGCAAGTGTAGCTAGAAAATGCTTTCAGGTAATCCTTATTCACCCCTTGTTAAGAAATGCGCCCTGGGGACTATGATCCCGCAGAAACACTGCCCAAAGTGAAACAGCTCTTTAAACTCAGGTTATAAACTCAGGTTATAAAAACACACGCAGGGTGCCTGGATGGCTCAGTCATTAGCCGTCTGCCTTTTAGCTCAGGTCGTGATCCCAGGGTCCTGGGATCAAGCCCTGAATGGGGCTCCCTGCTCAGCGGGGAGTCTGCTTCTCCCGCTCCCCCTGCTTGTGCTCCCCCTCCTTTCTCTCAAATAAATAAAATCTAAAAAACAAAACCAAAAAAACCACACACGCAACAGGACCTACTCAGGCAATGACAGGATGCTAAAGTTACAGAGAAGAAAACAGAGAAGTTACTTTTCCAAAGGACATGGAACCACATTAGAGGAAAAAGTAATTTGGTCACTCTCACATTTGGGGGAGCAAACAGATTTGCCAGCCGGTGACCTCCCACAATTATAGTTTAGCCACTGTCTTGTGTCACCTACAACTGTGGTCTGACCACCTTGTGAGGCGTAATTTTATTTACTCATTTGCAGTTTTTTTTTTTTTTAAGACTTTATTTATTTATTTGACAGAAACACAGCGAGAGAGGGAACACAAGCAGGGGGAGTGGGAGAGGGAGAAGCAGGCTTCCCGCTGAGCAGGGAGCCCGATGCGGGGCTCGATCCCAGGACCCCGGGACCATGACCTGAGCCGAAGGCAGACGCTTAACGACTGAGCCACCCAGGCGTCCCTCATTTGTGGGTTTTTTTTTTTTTTTTAAGATTTTATTTATTTATTTGACAGAGAGAGACACAGCGAGAGAGGGAACACAAGCAGGGGCAGAGGGAGAGGTAGAAGCAGGCTTCCCGCAGAGCAGGGAGCCTGATGCGGGGCTCGATCCCAGGACCCTGAGATCGTAACCTGAGCCGAAGGCAGATACTTAACGACTGAGCCCCCCCAGGCACCCCTCATTTGCAGTTTTGTATCTAGGACTGCTATGAGCTAAACTATGTCCTCCCCAAATTCATGCATTGAAGCCTTAACCCCCAGTGGGATGGTGTCTGGAGATGGGCCTTTAGGAGGTGGTTACGTATAGATGAGGTCACGAGTGCAGGGTGTCCATGTGATCAGCGTCCTTGTATGAAGGGTCCCAGAGAGCCTGCTGTCCCTCCCTCCGTCCCTCCACCACGTGAGGACACAGGGAGAGGGGAGCACCTGCAGGCCAGGAACCCAGCACCCAGACCTCAGACCTCCAGCCTCCAGAAATAAATGTCTGGGCAGCCCCGGGGAGTCCGTTACGGCAGCCTGAGCAGACTAAGACACAGACAGTACAAACGTAGCACTGATCTGTCAGGTCCACAGAGCTGAGAGCAGGTTTGAGAGGAGAACCCCCTGGAGGAGGTACAGTCACTGCTGGCCCCCGTCCAGCACCAGAGACGCCCGCAGAAGAGCGTGCACAGGTCTGCAAGGCGTCTCTCAAACTCTCCACCTGGAACCCGCACGAAGCGAAATGCCGTGGCGAAGGCAGGCTGGGCACGGCGGGACCCCAGGGCTCCAGGGTGTGACAGCAGGCGGGTTGCGCAGCCCTTAGGCAGCTGTACGCCCCCCCCCCCCCACAATTTCAGAGTTCAGTCAGGATTTCTTCCGTCTAGGTATCCAGGTTTCATCACAATTAAAATTTGTTTTTCAGTTTCCCTCCATGTAAAGTGACTAAGCCCAAGGGTATCAGGGTGGGCTCCATATAAAACACATATCTGTGCCCGGTCCTAAAGGGGCCTTCGAGTTTGAAGTTGCAAACTTTATACAGAGGTGAAGCCCCACCGCGTTCCTTCAGGAGGCTTAGCACGCTGGGCGTCGCGTGCACTCAGTACCAAGGCCGTGCCGTTGCGGGGCTGAACACACTGCCCGGAGCCCTCCAGAGCCAAGTCAACCCGTCACCGGGATGGTGGAGAGAAGGTGGACGGAGACTTAAGAGCTTTGCAATTCTCTCTGGCATTTCTCTGAACACCGTAAACAAGAAATCTCTTTGTTCACATGTAATACTGCAGTTCAGCATTTATTCCCAGTAGGGAGGAAGGGGAGCTGCGTGTGGAGGAAAGAATTCGGAGGAAGAAAAGAAGGAAAACACTTAAGAAAGACGGACAGGTTAAGAAGCAAGAAAAATGGAGAGGTTAAGAGGGATAGTAGGTAATCTTAGAATGAGTGCATCAACTACTGGAAGCCTTTCTGTAACTACCAGGTCTCCAAACACCTTCCTGCTTGCTATTTAAGGAAGCCGGCACAGTAAAGAACAGGGCGGGACCCGCACGCCCCAGTCCTCTGCCCCAGCAAGCCCGGGCACAGCCACCGGCCACCCAACCGCAGCTGGTCGCACTTCCTGGGGACAGAAGGTCCTACCTCCACTTGAAACGATTTACTTTGGATTCAGAAACATTCATATATATTTAGCCCAAAAATATTTACTGGAGGTCCCCTATGTGCCTGGCACTGTGTTAAGCCCCGGGGAAACAAGAACAAGACACGACCCAGGGACCCCCTTCCAGAGCGAGAAGCAGACAAGAATGCACAAGGCCAGCGCAGGCTGCGATAACTGCGGGGACAGGACGGGGCAGGGCGGATTGGGGTGGCTGCTTCTAAGGAGATGGTGACACAGACACCTGAGGGGTGAGAAGCAAGCACATTCAGGGACCTGGGAGACCCCCTCCCCCAGCGGAGCAGAGCTATCAGGGAAGAAGAGGACAAAATGAGCTCAGAGAAGCCGGGAGGTCTGGGCCAGCCATGAAGTCCTCAGCACACCCACAGCGTCTAAGGCTGACGCATGGCCACCGAAGAGGAACCCGCACAGAGCCTGAGCGCTCCCAGTGACTGTCCCCACAGGAAGGAGCCCATTTTACACAGCAAGCTATCCAGCACACCCAACCCCTAAAACAAACTTACATGCTCACCACTGTGCAAGACTTTCTAGTATTTTTAGCCTATTTCATTTTAAAAAGCAGCAAAAATGCTGACATTTCACATGCCCTTCGAGGTTTTACAACCCACCACGTGAAGCCCTGATTCAGATGGGGGCAGGAGGGCGGCCTCGAGGGTGAAGGCGAGAGCTGTGCCGGCTGCCCAGGGGAAACATGGGAGAAGGGTAAGGTGGCCGCTGGGTCCGGCAATGCGGAAGTCCTTGGTGTGACCAGATGGGGCAGGGGACAGGCGGGCAGGGGGGAACAGCGAATGGAAGAGGGAGGGGGACTGCTGGGGAGGCAGAGGTGTGCAGAATGACAATTTACTTTACCTACACAGTTGTATTTCTTTATAAAAATTAAAATCCTGTAATAAGAATATCGAGATTATGAACTTTTGGAGAAGACAGAATAACATTTCTGTGATATTCTTGCCAAAAATATATAACCTCATTCCAGTCACAAGAAAAGGTGAGACGAACCTATACTAAGGGAACATTCTATGAAATAACTGATCCATGTGCTTAACAAGCCTCGGGACTGGAAGTTAACATGGAGGCAGATGGAACAGACGAGGGAGGACAAACAGCATACGCCGCGTGGGGCCTCGGCTACACCCTGGAACAGGACAAGAGAGCGTCAGTGGAAAAACCTGGGAAAGTCAAATAAGGCCTGCAGCTTAGCTGCTATTATTGTGCTGGCGTTGATCAGGGCTGTGCAAGGTGTTAGTGACAGAGGGACTGGGGAGGGGGTGCAGGGGAGCTCTCTGTACTAGTTCTGCCAACTTCCTGTACGTCTACAATTCTTCTGAAATAAAAAGTTAAAAATAAATAAATGTATACAAGAAAGACTGAAATCAAGCAATATAACAAAATCAATAACTAATTCTGTGCAGTGGGGTAAGGGTGTTTATTATGTTATTCTGTGCTGTCCCAAACATTCAACACTTTTTTCCAAGAAAAAAAGAAATCCTGCTACAGAGAGGGAGCAGATGCGGGCAAGGCTGGCAAGCTCTGTCCCCTGTGAGGGACAGCAGCAATACGCCCGTGGACAGGGGGAGAGGAGAGAGGAGACCTGGAGTCAGGAGCACAAGGGAAGGACCAGCCTGTGGAAAGGCTCCCGGGCTGGAAGTGGGAAGATGAGGGCCGAGATCACAGCAGCCGGGCAGGGAGGGGCCCGGTCAGGAAGGCGAGCCTCCCAGACAGGCCGGTAGTCCTCCCGACCATGGGGTTTCCCTCTAATGATGCCCAGTTGCTCGGGTACGGGCCCAGAGAGGGCAAGGTGACCGGGTTCAAGACCAAGCCAGATCTTCACCGAACCAGGGTAGCTCTCAGGAGGGTTTTCAACAGAGGAGAAATGGTTTGGAAGCAGGAATGAGGAAAACCAAGAAGACATCCCTTCCCCCCCCCCCCCCCCCCCCCGCCAAGTACCAGGATGTGATGGGAAAACATCCTCCCTTAGGGAGCTGCAGGGGAGGGGTCTCTGGGACAGTGAGGCTGTAGAGAGGCCAGTTAGCACAGGACACATTCAGAAGAGAGGGGACAAAGACTGCAGACAAAGGCCAGCCATCCAAAGGGGCTCAAAGAACATCGTGGACTGAGGAGAGGAAGGGACAAGGAGTGTGTGCACCAGCAGGCAAGGGGCAGACTGTTCCAGAGTTGTGCACGAGTTCTGGCTGCAGCCAGCATTCGACAATTCTATCAGCGCCCCACTGGATAGTGGGCTTGATAGCCACAGCGAGACAGCAAGAGGCGGCGAGGTCCTGCCCTGAGCATGGACCCTCTCAAGAACAGGAGGCAGACACGAATCGCATCACGCTGAAAACTTATAGCCAGAGGAAGTACAGAGGACAGACAGATGGTGCTCGGGGTGAGGGCATGAAACAGAGACATACACCTAGTCGAGAGGGCAGGAGGGCTCCGTGGGGAAGCAACCCTTGAGTGAGGTCCTAATTACAAGCAGAAGTGCAGGTGGGAAAGTTGGGAGCATTCCAACTGGAAGGAACAGCATCTGCGAAGAAAACCACACAGCTTAGGACAACGTGGCTGGAGAGCGAGAATGGGGAAGGACACCAGAGAGAATGGAAAGCCCCGCAGGGTCAGACCAGGGGCAGCTGGCCTGGGGCACAGGGAGCGCTGACGGATGTCAGGCCACAGGCTGACCTGATCAGAGGAGCAGCTGGGCAGGAGTGGAAGTAGAGCCCCCAGAGGAGACGGGGGCAGCCTGGCCTAGGGAGGTGGGTGGTACTGAAGGGGACGAGCATACAGACCCAGGGTAGAGCCCACAGGGAAACAATGGGCTCATGGTTCGGATACAGGGTGACAGAGAGGAGGGTGTCGGAGGGCCTCCTGGCTTTCCATCTGCAGAGAAAGGAGACACTGAGGTTCCTCGGAGGGGGTGGGGTGGAGACCATGTGTTCAGCCTTGGACCTGGCGACACGGCCCAGGGAAGGTGGGGGGCGGACGGCGCAGAGGGGCAGCACGGGAAGAGGGCCTCGGGCAAGTTGTGGAGCACTTCAGACAACAGGAGGTCAGGCCCAGAAAGGAGCCGAGGAGGGGAAGAGAACGTTTCAGAAAGGGCAGGGGGAAGCCAAGTTAACCAGAACTGAGAACGCGCTGTGGGTCTGGCATCGCGGAGGCCCCCGTGGCCCAGCCTTGTCGACCACCAGGACACACACAGGCCTATACACCGAGGACTCAGGCTGGTGGAAAACATGTCCATCGCTTCCCACCCGGTGGCGTCTGTCAGTGCCACCCAGAGCACACGTTCTAGATCCACCAGACCGGGGTCTCCAGAGCAGGGTGCACCATGAACAATCCACCGACACGTGAGGGGGAAACATTAGTACTTTTATTCCTTTATGATCTCACCTCTTTTTAATTCCTATTTCCCGACAATTTCAATAGTCTACAGCGAGGAAAACCAGTGTACCTATGTCTGCGTTGGGGGGGGTGGTGCATACACTGGGCCAGTGTGCTCGAAGGTGGTTTAGCCCTGGCATGTGGACATCACTGCGCTAGACTCCCCACTTCTGAGCCTCAAAGAGGGACCAGGTGGACACATCAGTGCTCTTGACCTCAAGCTCTTCTGAACATAAGCATTTCAGAGAGGGGCCCTTCTGACCAGGGGCCGGCGGGTGGGAAAAGGCACTCCTGCTCACCCGGGCCACGCCGGCTTCGGTGTCACGCGGACAGAAGGAGGGGGTCAGAGGCACAGCACCCGAGCCAGGTTGCCTCCACGTCCTGTCACGCACAAGCGCTCCCTAAACCGCCTTCTCTCGGCACCCCAAATGCTGTTTAGATTGCCATAAGGACACCACACGTCCGCTGCCTACATTCAGCAGGAACTAAAAATAGCCAGGCACGCTCGTTCTTACGGAGGAGGCTCCCCGCGTGGCAAGAGCCCATCCTCTGAGAATCGGCTCGGCCCCTCTGGGGGCAGCGAGCAAATTGGCACCACGAACACCGCTTACAACCTCAGACAGATGCAGAACGGACTTAATTACTTACTTGAAATTCATTTTCTTTCTGAGCTTGTTCGGATCCCTCTTTATTACAGGACCTCTACGAATGAGAAAAAGCAAACACTTCTGGTAAGATGGGGAACACCAAACACACACTAACTTTGCAACCACCACAACAGTCAAGGTTTACAAAACATCACAGATCTTTAACGAGTGCTCCTCAACCCACGGAAGTCACCAGCGGCAGAGTAAAATGCGCCACCAGTGTCCAGCACTAGGACCAACACCCGAGGAATCGCTTCATTTCTTTACAAGAAAAGGAATGTGCTGTTGACCCCAAACAGCCAGGTACCTTTTCACAATGGCATTGTCGGAGGAAAGTCAATAGGGGGCGCTCTTCCAATCAGGCCTTCCCAAGACAAAGGGTCAAGTGGTCTCCCCAATTTAGCTAGGTGGTCCCTTCAAGTCAACACTATCCTGAGGAAGCTTCCTTCCTGCAAGAACCGGGAGTGTACACACACCCGTGGCAAGTCGCCATGGTCAGCACAGAACGGGGACAGACAAGAAGGCCCCGTGCAGGCAGGAGCCTTGGCACAGGACCCGTGCGACGAGCCTGCCAACTTGCCACTTTCACAGACTAGCCCTGCTCGCTCAGCCTGTCACTGGCTCAATCTGAATTCTTCCTCCACCAAAAAGAGGGTTATGCGAATTTAATGAAGTCCTTACACTTACTTCATATGTTAATATATTAAGGATATTTTTATAGCACTTTCGTCAATGAAACTGCAAATTGTTGGAAACCAGGGATCTAGCAATAACAGCTAGATCCTTAACTACCATAAGCAACTCTCTGGCTACATTCTTTCTTCATGTCACAGATCGTATCTTTTAAAAGCAACCCCCCACCCCAAGTGCTTTAAAAATCTTCATACTATCTTTAATAAGGGGATGGAGAAGAGCAAGTCAGAAACTTTTAAGCATCATGTAAAAATTTTACACTTAAATATTGCCTCTAGAAATGTTGTTATAATTAAACTAGGCTGGCTTAAGCCAGACACACAGAAGGAAGCCCATAAAGGGAATTTTTTAAAAATGTGAAGGTAAAAGATTCTTGAACATCCCATGAAAAACATACCTTTCCATTCCACTGCTTTATCAAAAATACCTGTACCAAGAGTGGAAAGTGTGGACAGGGGAAAAAAATGCCACGTTAAGCAACACCAGCTACGCTAGCGCCATTCAAAGACCCCAGTGCGTTAGGGCAGCGCGCCCATCCCTCCTGCACGGACACACTCCACAGATGCTCTCATGCGCGCTCCGCACAACAGTGCCTGTGCTAGCTTCCTCAGCATAGAGGCAAACAAACATCCATGTTCATGAAGCTATCTGCAAAAGACTTGCACTTATACATATTCAATAACATCTTTAACATCCCGTGAAGTTCATTTGGTACAAAATACAGAAAGCACAAATGGGGGGATATATACTTTCACTTGGGTAATCTGCGTTTCTCTGATGGAAAGATGTTACAGGTTAAATCCCGTTACAATGAAAGCTACAAAAATGAAAACACCCCAGAAATACTTGTAGACTTTTGCTGACGGCTTGGGTGTGTGACGTGGTAACCTCTCGGGAGGAGCAACTGGGTACCACAAAAGCTTCGCTCCTTCCTTAACTCCGAACCACCCCCACGGCTGCGCTGCGACCTCAGACTCAGACTTTCCTTGTCCCCTCTCTCCCCAGTGGCCTACCAGCTCCTCACGAATCGGGCCTCCATCTTTCATTTATGGTTAGTCTTCGCCCAAAGCACCAAGCAATCCTACTGCCCACTACGCTTTTTGTCAGCACGACTAAAGGACCGGCCACGCTGTGGAGCTCAAGGCACAGCCTCCGCCACGGAGCCAGCCAGCTTCGGGCAAACTCGCATCCATGGTCCGAGTCATGGGCAAACTGGCTATGGTATTCATTTGGATGCTGAATGGGGCCAAAATGCCCCCAAAACGTTAAATCCTGTGCTTGTTCTCCCTTAGGAAAGTTAAGAACAAAATGTTCTATAATATGATATATGAAATTTGGATATCCTACTGAAGTTTGTTGTAACGGGATTTGACCTGTACAAAATTCTAAATGACTATGGTTATTCCTATGCTGTTATTATTCGAACTGTATCTTCTTAGGGAGATACAGTAAATGGGTTATTCAGCCAACAGAAGTCCCTTTCCTTTGTCCAATGGTGCTCTCGGAAAGCAAGTCACTTCATCTAAAGTTACAAATTGCCTTAGTTCCCAAGGCCATTCCTTTGTAATACTCACACCAGTGGAAATAAATTCTGTTAAGAATTTCCCCACCCCTGCCCACTCCATTCCACCCCCAAATGAATGCATTACTTATACCATAAGAGCACCATCATGAAGGCAAGATGGACTTCTGCCATATTCAACCCTCTGTTCTGTTTCCTCAGTACAGAATGTTCAGGTTCCCTCAATCCTGTAAACAAGAAGAGTAAGACCAGGAAATCTCAAACCAATTAGACACTCACGAAAAGTGAGAGAAGAGGCCTCATCCTGATAAGCCAACGAGAGACAGACTCACATTGCCAAAAGAGAGGTCAGAGAACTTTTTTGTGCAGAAGGATGGGGAGTAAAATGTATCTTGGAATCTGTGAGATTTTACGTCAGAGGCACAAGTTTATTTGAAGCAGGTATTAAAATATATTGTATAAACATTTAACAGGACTCCAAATTTTTTGCAACTTTTCATGTTAATAAAGACAAGCTGTCATATATAAAATAAAACTAAAATTTTTTACATTAGGAATTTGAATACTGGTTAATATCATGTAATTACTAAAACATTTTGAAGTAAACATTATCATGGTCATTTTTTTTTTTTTAAATCATCTTATATAGATACAGATGGAAACGCTTATGTGATGTCTGGAATATGCTTCAGAATAACTCCAGAGAATGAACAAGGGCGAGGCTGAAGGACTGGTCAGAGGGAAAGACGGATATTGGGGTACCTGGGGCTCATTACACTCTTCTGCTCCACTTCTGTATGTAAATTCCCCATAATAAAGTCTTTTTTAAAAATAAACACAGACGGGGTGCCTTGGTGGCTCAGTCAGTTGAGCGTCTGATTTCAAGCTCAGGTCATGATCCTGGGGTCCTGGGATCGAGCCCCGCATCAGGCTCCCTGCTCAGGGGGAAGCTTGCTTCTCCCTCTGTTTCTGCCACTTCCCCTGCTTGTGTTCTCTCACTTACCCTCTCTCAAATAAATAAAATCTTAAAAAATAAAAATAAAAAATAAAGACTATGGGAAAAACGTACCCTTCATATTCTAGGTTATTAGTTTTTAAAATGTTTTATTTCATGCTCTGAAAAAAAATGAAAATCATTAAATAATAAGACAACTTTAGGGGCTAAAAGGAGAAAATATCACTTGACTGAATTTTGTCTTATATAATTTTAGGATTCAAAAATGTTCTATTTAAAGTTACCCAATATTCGGGGCACCTGGGTGGCTCAGTAGTTAAGCAACTGCCTTCGGCTCAGGTCATGATCTCAGGGTCCTGGGATCGAGCCCCGCATCAGGCTCCCTGCTCCGCGGGAAGCCTGCTTCTCCCTCTCCCACTCCCCCTGCTTGTGTTCCCTCTCTCGCTGTGTCTCTCTCTGTCAAATAAATAAAATCTTGAAAAAAAAATAGTTACCCAATATTCCAAAATATAACAGATTTATTTCTTCTGATTTGTCTAAGCTATTGGGCAGAATAAACTCTTATCATCTGGCCAGTTCTTAATGACAGATTTCTCTAATGACGAGGGAGCTAGTCTTACAACTGAACTACTTTAATAAAGCCACATTTGTGCGCTGAAACAAAGCACACCTCGCTTTCCCTGCAGTCTGTGTATGTGTGGCTGTGCATATAAATAAATCAGTGAAAGTGGCATGAAGTGGCATCCAGCTATTTAATGTCATTTGTAACACTGAAACATTTGTCTAAAAGTATCTTTAAAAGCCCACCACTGCATGAGCTAGCTGCTGGTGGGACAGGCTGGGAAAAGTGTCAAATCAGCTACAAGCAATGACATGTCGTCAACAGTATAATACATTGGAAATGCTGTTTAAGAAATCCAACCATCGTCAATTACAGATACTGTTATATAAAGGAGGAAGTAGTCACTATGCTAAATGTAATGGTGGCCACAGAAATAAAAAGATACAAAAAAGAGTGATAGAAACATGGAGGACAGCTCTTCCCATTAGCCCTTCCTTCTCCACCAAAAACAGAAGCACAAAAAACTACACAGAGCACTCAGCTGGCTTATTTATCTATTTTAAGTAGACTGCACGCCCAACGCGGGGCTTTAACTCAACAGCTCTGAGATCAAAAGTTGCGAGCTCTACCGATTGAAAGAGCCAGGCGGCCCTCACCTGTCTCTTTTAAAGTTTCTGAACAAAAGAGCAAGTTGGTTGTGGCCTTTTAAAAAACACTCTGGGACCCATAAATGAGATATTAAGAAAGAACAATCCAAATGTTAGCTAGACTCAACTTCTAGGACATCTAACAATCTGGTCTAGGAAAATCTGGGATTATCCTCGTGAGTTGAGTCCCAGACTGTCGGTATTTACCTCCAAAACAGGAGGTGTTGTACTATTTGGAACGTTCAGTCACTGTGATGGTCGTCTGGTCCTGGAGTGGCATGGGCTCTTTACTGTGTGGCCTGTGGCTCTGAGGATCCACCCTAAGATCTGACCACACTTGACTCTCTAGGGGTCGACACGGGGGCAGCACCTACCACCCTCCCTGTTCCTGGTAGGGCTCTGTGCCATGCCTCAGGTGAGCTGGGGCAGGGACAGGAGGGACAGTGTGAGAACTCTAGCTCCAGAGAATACACAGTAGTCATGTGGCTCCTTCCATAATCTTCTGCAGTACGTTTTCTTCTCAATGTTACCATGGACCCTAACCTTCCTTCTCCCTGATTTCTATGAAAACATTCTGTATTTATTGCTTTTTTTGGTCTCTTACAGCATTTTCTGAAAAAATATTTTACAGAACACGTTAAAATGTAAGATCACAATGTAATGATTTAAAGTATAGCTGGGGGCGCTGAGCTGGTTCAGTCGGTGAAGCGTGCCACTGATCTCGGGGTCTCGAGTTCGAGCTCCACGTTGGACGTAATGATTACTTAAAAATAAAATCTTTTAAAAAAAAGTAAAGTATAGCTTATGTGATTCTCTAAAGAGCAGATACGACTTACAATAACTTAAACAGACAAACGATTTTTAACATTTAATGGTCTTCTCTAGAGCATCTTCGATTACCTTGAAGAACATTCTAAAACAATTTGATCCTCTGAACTCTGCAAAGTTCAATGATGTGCTTCATTAACAGAAGACTAGAAGTTTTAAGAGGCTCTAGGAAGACATAAACCAGAAGAAAGGCTCCTTCCAGGACCTTCTCAAAATTTATGTCTAATCTCTGCCCCAAGGCCCCCAAGGCTTCAAGTGCATTAGTCATGAGCACCCCAAGGGCTGACCTGCAAGCAACATGTTTCCAGGAAGAGTGGCCTGGCTTCTCTAGCCTGTGTGTGCCTCCACGCTGGACCAGCACTGCTGACCCTCGGGGTACGGGGAGGATACCAACTGATAAGCACTAAGAAGAGAGTTTGTTTCTAACTCGGACCAAAATATCAATACACTATGGTGTTCCCTTAACGCTGAAAGTAGTATGAAGGAAGAAGCAGCTAAATACCTCAAGTGAATTTTGAGGCCCATAAATTTCTAAAATTACCAAATCATTTTCTACTGAGGAAACAGAAGAAAGGGACTGGATTTGCCTTGGATCAAAAAGAAAAACAAAACAAAACAAAACAAAAACCAAAGGAAAACCCAAAACCAAAAAGTGATATATTCGTTACATATCATTCTGAAATCTTAATTGCTATACTCTTGCGAGCACAGCACAAACTGTAGCTGGTGCTACTTAACAAAAGCATTACAATTTTCTTTTTAAAAAGCATTTCTTGAAACCAAGGACTAAAAGAAAGAAATTAAAGCTGTAGAGAATGCTCCAACTTCAGAGGACTCATACTATACCGTGAATCGTGTCTGTCACCTGGAAACCAGAGTGCTCCAGGCACGATCGCATGGACAGCCTGCGGCAGAGAACACATGCACAGACAGCTAAAGTGGTACATTCCCCCCAAGTGCCCTTCACGCCACCCAACACAAAGACATTCCTTCCCCGGACGGGTGGGCTGCAGTCACACCATCGTTCCAGGGACCAGAAATCTGTATTGGCTTCATGCTATAAATCCCAAACATTTAAGACCAGCAAGACAAAGACACTTTGCATATGTCAAAATTAGACACAGTAGTCTGCCATTTATTTAGTTATGAAAAGAAGGCACCAAAGCAGGTATGGAAGGGCCGCAGATAGTGATTTGGCGACTATCTCTCGAGTATTAACTGAAGAAATACTAGGTTAGACCAAATGGGAACACATAATACGAGAATGATGTGTTACTTCTGGGAGGGAAGTTGACTACCTTAGGAATAGATAAAATTACACCACATTTAAAGTCCAAGGGGATTTTTTTTAAAACGCAGAGTAAACAAAACAACTTAAACTCATGATGATCCTAACACGATGAGAAAAAATGCACAGAGTTCACAGTACTCAGTTACCAGGGACATGTGCTCTCCCCAGGCTCTTGGGACAAAGCAGGGCTCTTCGTGAGGGAGCATGAATCAGACGGTCTCTGCAATGTTTGTAAGCAGTCAATTTCTCAGTCGCTGATAGTTCAGTATGAGCTACCTATGGGCTGTTCGCATATTGTCTGGTTCCCTTATGTTAGGGTGCTTTAATTTATATTTAAACTGGGATTAAGAGAAAACAGGGAAGATGACATTTTGCTTTCTGGATTTAAAACAGACCATGTCCCAGACTGCACTCTTTTGAGTCATGAATACATATCTGCGTTGTGCTTTGATGCCTTTAATTTTATTATGGTTAGTACTCAAACAAGCACTAATATTAGCCTTCTATTGCTCAAAGAACACACAAAAACATTTTCCCAGACAACACTTGAGAGATCTTTGATGTGTTTTATAGACATTCATGCCTGTGAGACCGTTCAAAACGGTGAGGCCAAATCTCTCCATTCATGCACAGAAGGAACTGGCTCAACACAGAGTCACTGTTCTGACAGAGGAAGGGACAAAGCAATCCTCTGAGACTTGCGCCAACTGGCACAGGTTACATTGAATGAACAATACGTACTGACATTTGTGTCTTCCACAATTCATGATAAATAAGCAAACGGGTTATTTGTAATCAGCCAAACTTGCTGCTTTGATAAGTCTGCTACTGGACGTTGCGGAGCTCATGTTCCTTCCCGTATCAGAAAGGAAAAAAACCAAGTTACATTTATAGCTTGCATTATCGTTTCAAGCTCTCTTCTAGCAATCACATCTCTTTCCACGTGGCAAAGGCTGAACTAGTACTTCTCACCTTCTCGAAACTGTCCTACTGTGCCTAGGGGTGATTCTGCAGGGGAATTCTGCATCCGTCATCTGTGCAACTAAAGAAACTAACCCTCCCCGTTAAAATGAAGGTTGGGCCATGTGAAACAGACCCTGAACTGTATCGGCAGGTACTTCTTTAAGATCAGACGGGTATTTTGATGTTTATAGTGTTGTATGTTGTAACGGGCTGGGAGAGAACGAAGTTCGGGGACAGAAACTGCCGGCTTTCTGCCCCGTAGCCTGGAGTGGACAGCACGGAGGAGCAGTATCTCACTGCCATGGCCTCAGCCAAAAGCTGAGCAACATCTAATTATCTTCAACCAAGTCACTTGTAAAGGACTGTAAATGTAAATCAAAGAAATATTTCTCCTTAACATTTGATCCTCAGAGGTAAGGGAAGGAAAGGACAGAACTCGACTACTCTAGCGTGTCATTAAGCAAAACAGCAAGACCGTCTGAGAAGATACACAGGTCTATCATTACCCGTAGTTGTCAGTTAACATTTTTTAAAGAAGGAGCTTATCCTGACCCACCCTAAAGCATGCTACAGCAGCATTTATACGGCCGCTTTCGGGGATCCCAGTTTATCTGGACAGTGCACATACATGCATAGGGACATGTGTGCTTTCCCCACAGGGAGAGTACAGACGGAGAAAGTATAACATCTGAGTGGTATTATGTTTCTGTTTTTAATCCATTCATTTATGAAAGTAACGGGATTTATTATTTGGGCGGGCTCTAGATTTGCTCAGCCACATCTCTCAATGCATGCAAATCCTAACAAATCACTATCACTCTGGCAACATTTTTTTTGTTGTGGTGGTGGGAACAGAAGCCTCATGGCAGACTCTGTCTGTCTGTCCCTCTGCTGTAGGCCAGATTCATTCCAAAGAGCTGGTCAGCAATATGAGTGAACTCACACCCAGCAACAAAAATCACAGATCCTTTAAGTCGGACTTGGGAATATCTGAAAAGGCACTGAAGTCTGTGGTGAGATCCCCGGCCCAGCGCTGGGAGAGCTCAGCTTTGCCGGCACCTGCTGGCAGGGGCCACCTGGCTCGTGCCTTACGGACTCCATGTCTGCAGCGACGGCCTTCTCTCTCCCGCGGCCACTTCTCAGAGCGCCCCAGTCTGGTTCCCCTCCGCCTGCTGTCAAGGTATTCAAATGACCCACAGTTTACAATGGCCATTCATGCCTAAAGTTCCACCTGGCAACCAGTGCCCCTGCCGAGCCCTGAAGAACAAAAACCTCAGCCAAAAACCTCTCCAAAACATTTCCATTTGAGGCTGTAGGTCTCATATTTTTACTAAGTTTGAACTGCACAAAAAAAGTGTCCTTGAACTAAGGACTCAACCCACCAAGTATTTATACTAAAACAGATTCCCTCCTCTAAAGCGAAGGAACAGCTTTTTTCCAGCAAAAATGAGACCGCTGTCCAGTAAGTCAATCGTGAGCCTGGAGAACCCGCGGACTGTCCAGTTAGTAAGCTGCTCGTCTCCCGGCAGAGTTTCCGCCCTGCTCGGCAGAGGCAGATTCGGGAATGGCAACTGACATTTGCCTAATAAAAACATAATTAAGAAGCTAAATGTAGAGTGCCCCCCTATGAATTAGACCTAGATGTAAAAACATACTCCATTCTATTAGTTTGGCAAGAATTAATTCCACTTTAAGTGCCTTTAATTATTCTGTTTATTTTTGAGTTACCTAAAAATAAACAGGGACATAGAAATGCTAAAACAAATCCTATTTCCAGGCATTTTTATTACTTGTAAGTACTATAAGGCAGTAATTCTGGACCACTAAAATTTTGAAAAGGACAAAATACTAACTACTGATAGTGAACCTTTATTAGGGGGAGAGTTAACTGCTCAGGGCCAGGCCGTGCCATCGACGGCTTCACCAAGTTACTGTCCAGTAACAGCACGTTCTAGAGCTGTGCTGTCCAGCGCGGCAGCCACCAGGACGTGCGACCATTTCAATGTAAGTTAATTAAAAGTAATTAAAATTTAAAATCCCCACCCTCGGTCACACTCGCCACACTTCAAACGTCTGATAGCCCCCTATGGCTGGTGACCAGCACCCCAAACAGCACAGATCCAGAACAGAATCTGGCGCCTAGTTTAGCCTGGCCCCTGGAGGGGCGCATAGTGCACGTTTAAAATGCCCCTAGTTAAAGTTATGAATACAAACGAAAGCCTCATAAATCAGATTTAAATAATAGTCTGTATCACGTGCAATTCCAGCCGCTGGTTATTAAAGTATTTTAAAAGTGTTGCCCACATGAAAGCACACAAATGAGCAGAAATGGGACTAATGGTTAGAGGATGTAAAAGTCCTCAAAGATAAAATGGCTCAAGCCTGAGCTCATTGAAAGTAGCAAAAGGACATTAACTGGGTTTTTCAAAAACTGTGCTTTGAAAGTGCAACTTGATTAAATGAAAAACCCAACTGCATGGCCAACACAAGAACCCTGTTGCTTGTGTACCATTGCTAAGGGGTCAGAGTCAGGGTCAGCTGTGTGTTCCTCATCACAAAGTGGCCTCAGGTTTCCTGGGCAAAGGGCACATGGCTTCCAACACTCAGATCCTGAGCACTTCACAGCCTGGCAAGGCCAAGGAAAACTATCCAACAAAAAGGCTCAGTCACATTATGACACAGAGTGCCAGCTTTAACTTTGATATTTCTGAACATTAAAATCGAATTATCGTAGACATGGGCATAATCTGCCCTTCAGATTGAGCTGAGACTAGTCTCTTAAAACATTAAGTCAGAAAACTATTCTCCATTTCATGAAGATCAAAATGGGCCCTTCCGAAGAAGATTTAAATGGATATTAAAATTCTACCATAGAAAGATATCAAACAAACATTTGTATATGTGGTCAGTAAAATGGTAAATTCATGGTATAAATAGAAAAAAAAAATCCAGATATTTGGGATCTCCTACAATTGATAAAGACAATTCAATAAATAAGGCACTTTAATTGAAAATTAGATTCAATATGTAAAAATTTAGAAAGATTATGAGTCTAACAAATTCAACATTTTAAAGAAATCTCAAAGGGAGGTAGTTAATAAATTCAGCTCCACTGAGATTATATTTTGTCCACGGGGCTCCCCTGTGCCCTGTAAAACCTTTATGATCATGTTATTAAAAACAATACCTTTTCCACATTAGAATTTTACAACCTAGGTCTGAGCTAAAAATTTCAATGTGTGGAAAATCCAAGCATCATAACCACTACTAAAGATTTAACCAACATCATACTTTTCTCTGGATATAAAGCTGAGAATATTTGTACTGCCTTACTAATAAATTATAAGCAAAAACAGGAATTCAGAACATAACAGGATATAAGCAAAAAACCCAGTTGTGCAGCCCAATTAAAATAAAAGCAATATGTAAAAATAGCTTTAATAACCACCACTACAGTATTTAAAATCTCTTCCCAGGTAATTTAGCAGAGAGGATGAAAACTGTTCACAGGGCCCTCCCGTCCCCACGCAGCCTACGGACTCACCATCTTTAAAATCGCCCCGTAGAGCCGCAGGAGCACCTTCCGAGGCTCGTCACCAATGGTGGCCACGGTGTCGGGAAAGGAGCACTGGAACAGCATGTTACTGAGGCCACCTCTGTTGGAAGTCAAAGGACAGTAAGCGTCAGTATGTTGAAGGTCAGCTAAACCGCCCTTCTTGGACAACTACAGATAAGACGTCAGGGTCCCACAGGAACTACTCCCATCGAAGTCTCCATCTACTCTCAGGATACCTGGGATATACACGATGAGCTCCATGGTGTTTGGATCAATTCCAGAGTCACATTAAAAACCAGCAAATTCCCGGGGCGCCTGGGTGGCTCAGTCGTTAAGCATCTGCCTTCGGCTCAGTCATGATCCCAGGTTCCTGGGATCGAGCCCCGCATCAGGCTCCCTGCTTGGCGGGAAGCCTGCTTCTCCCTCTCCCACTCCCCCTGCTTGTGTTCCTGCTCTCACTATCTCTCTCTCTTTGTGAAATAAATAAATAAAATCTTTAAAAAAAAAAAACAAAACAGGCAAATTCCCTATCTGTTCTTCTTAGCTTAACACTGGAGGTGAGCTCTAAATTGCATGTGTGCACCTGCACAGGGTGCGCCTCCAGAGAACGAGGAGGACAGAAGAGGACCCTGCGCAACCCTGGGGGGGGGGCATCCCAGATGCATTCTTCCAGGCTCATGTTCTTCTAGGATCCAAAACCTCCACGATGTTCCCATAGTGACCTGGTTAAAATCTTGGGGCAGTACTTAACCCACCTCCCCGAGGACCTTCCACTTCAAGTATATATAGCTCCATGTTATTAAAAACATCTCAATCGATTTTGACTAACAGCCTTTTCAAAAAACTTGCAACACTGACTGGTTCTTGAAGCGCTCAGAGGAAATGATAGGAGATCTCAGTACCCTGAACCTTCCACTTTGACGAGGAGAGACAAGAAACAAGTTACAGGGGTCATTTGAACAGGAGAATAAACTGCCTTTGGGACAAATCACCTGCCTGGGTTGGACACGATTAGGTAGAGAGAAAGGGTAGTTAATGGAGAAATCAGAGCTAAATGAAGGAATATGAGATACTGCACAGTCAGGAGCTCCAGACACGAAGCACCTCATCTGCAGCAGACTTCAGAGTCCCTAAATCCTAATCTAGCCAGTGAATCTTCAGGAACTATTACCTAAGCCAAGCACTATGCTGGAAGCTAGGATAATACAAAATTGAACTATGCTCTGCCCTTGCTCTCAAGAAACAGCCTCTCTAATGAAGACAAAGAAGAGAAATCACAGGACAGTCAGTGTCGGAGGCTACACGCTCCACCAAACCGAGTCCACCCCTGACTGTCAGAGGCTTCAGCATCATAGGGCAGTAGGCACGCAACTCTGGGAGAGAAAGTGACCAGGAGATCAAACCACAGCTTTCTAGAAGGACACCCCCCGGTCACAGGAGCCACCAGCTTTTCCCTGCCCCATCCATAACCAGTCCAGTCTAGTCAACTCTCTGGATATAAAGTCCAGTCTCTGGATATAAAGCTGAGAAGGACACCCCCCGGTCACAGGAGCCACCTGTGAGACTAAAATACCAAAGTGAGACTAAAATACACACCTAATTCACACTGTCAGGTACAGGGACGGTGTGACTGCACAGTGATTATGAGCACACACTGACAAGCACTGCCAAGAGCTACAAAAGACAGACCAAGAGATTGTGTGGGGAGAAAAGAGAACAGGGAGAAATTTTTATCTGGAAGTTTGTTAATGTTGGTGTATTAACAGGAGATAACAATTCTGAAAATTCTGCTTCTGTGGCAGACATTCTCCTCCCTTTCCAGGTTTTATCCAGGCAGCAACGTGCCTAGCATGAAGACTATTTACCAGCTGCCTTTACGGGTAGGTGTGCCCGTGTGACCAGGTGCTGACAAACAGAATGTAAAAGGAAGTGTTTATGTGACTTTTGGAAGTCAACTTAAGACATCCTCATGGGCTTTGTCCCTTTCTTCCTGTCCTCTATCCTGTTGTCTGAAACAAGGAGAGGACAGTGTGTCAATCGCGAAGCTCTGGTCTCTGAGCAACAAGTCCACACTTCAGTTCTCGGTTGTGACGTTGGGCCGGGGGTTCCACCCGTTACAAATCTCCTTTGCCGGCCGCTCCCAGTTAGGGTCTGCCATTGGGGGCCCTGGAGGGAGGCTGGAAGGCAGGAAGAAGGAGACAGGCTTGTTGTGTTGTGTCTGAGTACTGGAGTAGCAACAAGGGAACCCCCACTTCCTTCACCAACCCAGAACCAGCCTCACGGCACCTTCTCCAAGATACCAGCTCAGAGGGCTGGGCCCCAGCTGCAGGGGGTGCTCCTCAAGGTCTCAGATGCCAGCAACAGCCAAGCAGTGCCCTCTCCACAGGCGGCAGGGCCCAGCTCCAGGGTCTGATAATCCCCACCTCTTCCCTTGGTCCCCCAGCCCAGGGAAGGGGCTGCTTCCTGCAGTTCTGTGAGCCACTGGGTCCCATTTCTCTCTAATGCCTGTTCACCCAATTCCCTATATTAAATTCTCTATGTTGAAATGTCTAGTGTTGTTTCCACTTCCTTGCCAGTGTCTTGACCGGCACATATGGCCAGAGCTTTAGCACCTTCTTAGATCATGAGAATGAGAGCCACAGCCTAGGAACGGCAGAGCAGCTGGTTGAAAGGAGCCCGCATCTCCATCGAGCCCATGCAGCTGCCATACCTGCCCAGCCTGTCTACTTCCAGGAGGGACATAAATTTCTGTGTTGTTTAAGCCACTGTTACTCTAGAGCTTCTGTTATAAGCAGCTAGATCTAGTACTAATGGATACAGCTTATCACAATCCACTTACTCATGCTCTCCCAGTCTGCAAACTCCTCCTTACCCTTCTACCTAAAAACTACCTACAGTTTAAGAACAAGTTCAAAGTCCAACCTTCTCAAGAAGCTTTTGCCATCTTCCCTACTAGCTCCTTGAAGGCCAGGGTAATGCCTCACTACAATTCTCAAGGCCTAGTGACCCCAAATGGTGGGTGCTCGGTATAGCTTTTCTGAAGATGACAATAACCAGCAGCACTGCTGTCCCACTGAGTCTCTCTTCTCCAAACTCCCTCCTGTTATATTTGTCTTTTAGGTCTGCTGGGTTAGGTTTGGCTCCCTGATTAATTAGACCGTAAGCTCCCTAAGAGATAGTCCTGAGGGAAGGTATCATGATACAAGAAAGACCACTGGCTTCAGAGCCAGGGATTCAAATCCCAGTACTGCCACTTACTAGCTGTGTGATCTTAGGCATATCACTAAACCTTTCTGAGCCTCAAATTCACCCCTCTGTAAAAGAGTTGCACTTTCTTTAGTCATTTTATTTTTCTTGAGTGGGGGGAGGGGCAGAGGGAGAAGGAATCTTTTTTTTTTTTTGAGAAAAGGAGAGGGAGAGAGAATTCCAAGCAGGCTCCACGCCCTGTGTGGGCATCGGGCTCCATCCCACGATCCTGACATCGTGACCTCAGCCAAAATCAAGGATCAGACTGATTCGACTGGGCCGAAATCAAGATCAGACTTAACTGACTGAGCCACCCAGGTGCCCCTCTTTAGTCATTTTAAGAGCTCCCTGGGCTGCAGTGTTCAAAAGGTTAGCTCAGTCCCCCCGCCCCACTCCTGCAGGGCGGATGCTGATGCTGCCTCTCGTTTACAGATGAGAAGACAAGACTGAGCAGGAGAGCGCCGGGCCATGCTAAGCACGTAGTAGGTGCTATGGGAGCCCCACAATCACTAGAGCCTTACATCAGGACTAGTCTGTACAAACGTGCGTAAAACTGATGCCTTGGGTCTCCTGGGGCTGCTGTGACATATGGCCATAAATTTCATGGCTTAAAAAAACACAAATTTATCTTACAGTTCTGGAATTCAGACGCCAGGAAGTAGGTCTTCTGTGGCTAAAATCAAGATGTGGGCAGGGCTGTGCATCCAAAGGATATACCATATTCCAGTAAACACATACAAAATGACTAAAGACAGATTCTGATTGAGCTAATGAATGTCAAAGGACAGTGCTTACTGGGGGGAAAGAGGCATTGGTGTTTCATGGGGACGGAGTTTCAGACCAGGAAGAGGGAAGCGTTCCTGAGATGGATGGTGGTGACGGTTGCAAAACAGTGTGAACATCGGGCGCCTGGGTGGCTCAGTCGTTAAGCGTCTGCCTTCGGCTCAGGTCATGATGCCGGGGTCCTGGGATCGAGCCCCACATCGGGCTCCCTGCTCCGCGGGAAGGCTGCTTCTCCCTCTCCCACTCCCCCGGCTTGTGTTCCCTCTCTCGCTATCTCTCTCTCTGTCAAATAAATACATTTAAAAAATCTTAAAAAAAAAAAAAAGTGTGAACATCCTTAATCCACTGGACTGTACACTTAAAAATGGTTAAAAATAGTAAATTTCATGCTGTGTACATTTTACCACAATGATTTAAAAAAAGGAATGAAATACTGACACGTGCTACAACCATCATGCTCAGTGAAAGAAACCGGTCGCATATTCTATGACTCCATTCATGTGAAATGTCCAAAACAAGGAAATCTGCAGACAGAAAGCAGATCAGTGAGTGCCTAAGGCTGGGAGGAACAGGGCTGGGGACCAGGGTTTCTTTCTGAGATGAGAAAAATGTTCTAAAACTGATTGTGGGATAACAGCTGCCTATACCTGTGAAATCAGATACATATACTTTAAATGGGTGAACTGTATGGTATGTGAACCATATCCCAATAAAGCACTTTTAAAAAAGAAAAATGACTTTTTTCCATAGGTAATGATTTTTTCTTAACCAATTAAAAACTTGAATGTGCGTCTACAGAAACTATGTTTCCCAGATGTAAATAGAAGTCATACTTAAGAATTTTTTCTATAGCTTACTTAAAAGCAATCATGAGTACCTGGGAATCTTCACAAGAGTAAAGACCTCTTTTCCCAAAAGGCAAATCAGCTGTCTACCCCAGTGAAGGAGGAACAGAAAGAACAAGCAACCCAAGGCTCTGGTTTCCCCCAAGCCTCGAAGCACAGGGACGGTGTGGAGGCAAGAGGATGAGAGCAGCCTTGACCTTTCTTCTCAACTCAGTGCAACGCCTCTGGCGCATGGCTTATCAGAAGCGCCCTGCCACACAGGCTCCTGGCTACCAGGCGACAGGACAGGCATCCCATCAGTTAAAAGCCCTCGTTTTCCTTCCTGTCACACACTCTTAAGAGTCCGGTCAACAGCGGGAGCAAACAGATGAGCTACTGTTCTAAGTTGTGTAACTCCATTCAAAGTTTAATCCCGTGCTCCGAGAGAAGGCAGGCGGGCCAGCTCGGCCAGAAACCAGCTCACAACCTGGAAACCCTTCATCTCTTGAATTATCCGTAGCCCCTGTTGCTCAATAGGCTGTAGTGGGAGGAAGTAAACCGCCGGTTATTTTTTAGTGACAAGCAAGATAAATGAAACAAGGTCATTATCCTGGATGACCCAAGCTGTGAGAAACCACCTAGAAAAACGCCAGTTACCAATGAGCCAAACAACATGACTGAGAATAAGAAGATACGTTGGGAAGATACGCCCCAGACATGGAAGCACAACTACAAGGGCCCAGTTTACCACACAGTTTGTCAAGATACCCTCCCAAGTAAAACCCCAGGAACTCCCAAGGATTTCAAACAAGCGGCAGAACAGCTTTTTAAGAAACATACATGTCCTAGTTGAGCTGAGGAGACACGAGATACTCCAGGAAGCACAATATCAAATAAAATGAAACAAACACATGTATTTCACATCGAGCACAGGTCAGCAGCCCGTGGCGGGCACTCACCGGCCCGCGCAGGCCTCCAGTACAGAGCCAGTGGGCTCACCAGCACAAGAAAAGAGCTTTGCGCACACAAATCATTAATTAGATATCAAGATAATCCTTTCCATTTCTCTGGATACCCAGAGAAAAAACCATGCAATAACAAAGCAAAGAACAACCCCCAAGCTGAAGAACTAGGGCTAACGGGTTTCCATGCTGAAGAAAGTCGTTTTAGTGAAAACAAAGCCACACAGCAGCCCCGAGGAGCATTTTGCTGCTTTGGTCATATTCGTGTTCATATTCACAAGCAATAAAGAACTCAGGTGACCTGGGTGTGCTTTTAAGGACTCAGCTAAGTTTTATCAGTTTTACTGGAGCAACTAAAGTAGGCTGCTTGTAATGTGTAGTAAATTATTTGCCTTTCAGATTTTAGAATCCATGTTCCAAAAAATCATGTTAATATGGATCTTAAAGACCCCCAAAATAAAAAAATATAACAAGTTACCCAAATTCTATCATCCAAACATAACCACTTTTGAACATTCTGGGTGGTTTTGTTTCTTTTTTTAAATAGGCTCCATGCCCAAGGTGTGGCTTGAACTCATGACCCTGAGATCAAGAGGTGCATGCTCTACAAACTGAGCCAGCCAGGCGCCCCTAACATTCTGGGTTTTTTAGTTGTTATTTTCCTAAGCTCCTCTTTTCCTACTTCTTTCTTGTTATTAAAATTGGGATCATACTGAACGTATTACTCATAACGTTCCTTTTCCATTTATATTACACGCATTTTCCATCAATTCAGCATTAAAAACACAATTTTTAATCATACACACAATTTCATCTTAAAGACTAAGCATGGTTTAGCCAATGGCCCACTGCTGGAGACAGAGGGCTTTTCCATAACTTTCTACTTCTATTCATAACTCTACAGTATGGACACCCAGTACATCAATCTTTATGCACAATCTGATGAGACGCTTTAGTTACGTTGGTTTTTCTGGGTCAAAGGGCACTAACATTTTTGAATTCTTGCTACCCATTGCCAAAGTGTCCTACAAACAAGCCACACCACTCACTCCTTGCCTGTCAGCACATCAGAACTCCCCTCTCATATTCTTTTATTTTTATTTTTTTAAGATTTATGTATTTGAGAGAGAGACAGAGAGAATGCAGGTGGGGGGGCAAAGGAAGAGGGAATCTCAGACTCCCCGCTGAGTGAGGAGCCGGACGCAGGGCTTGATTTCACAACCCTGAGGATCACGACCTGAGCTAAAACCAAGAGGCAGACATTTAACCAACTGAGCCATCCAGGTGCCCCTGTCTCATATTCTTGACTGACTTATTTAACAACAAAAACCTGAGAGATCAAAATATAATTTTTAAAAACATCAACTGCAGGGCACCCGGGTGGGTCACTCAGTTGGGCATTTGACTCTTGGTTTCAGCTTGGGTTGTGGTCTTGGGGACGTGGGATGGAGCCCTGTGTCAGGCTCCCTGCTCAGCAGGGAGTCTGCCTTCCCTCTCTCTCCCTCTCTCCCCCTCTGCCCCTCCCCCAGCTCGTGCACACACATTCTCCCTCTAAAATGAATAAATCTTTAAAAATTAATAAAGAACATCAAATTGCTAGTGAAGATAACTAAAATTTTTTTAAGTCTACAATATACATGAAGTTATTAACAAAGGCCATGAAATATTTTTAAGTTAAAAAATTGTTGCATTGGAAATATTTATAGGTACATCAATACAGAAAAAATAAATTTATTAAAATACATAATAAAACATGCTAAGAGTTAGCTTTATTTAACTGACTTCTTGGGGGCTGGACCTCGGGTGGCTCAGTTGGTTAAGCGTCTGCCTTTGGCTCAGGTCATGACCCCAGGGTGGTGGGATGAGCTCCGCATTGCATCAGCTCCCTGCTCAGCAGGGACTCTGCTTCTCCCTCTGCCCCTCCCCCTGCTCATGCGCGCTCTCTCTCTCCCTCTCAAATAAATAAAATCTTAAAAAAAAGACTTCTTGGTGACATGCATCAGTGACTCCATGCTAGGTTACTTCAAAACTGATAAATGTCAATCCATTACCCTCCTCATGAAGTCATACAATTAACTGCACTAAACAACAAGAAGAGAAGATCAAACTGGAAAACGTAAAATAGAAGATAATCTAAAATTTTAGTTGACCCAGAAATAGGTCAAAGATACTGTGTCACGGTAGGCAACGTATTGATCAACATTATTAAAAAGAACCTTGGGAAATTCCACAAAATCATTTCAAAACAAAACCACTCCATGTAACACTAAGAACTGGTATTTGACACAACTTCCTCTTCAGAGTTCCTTATGGCAAGACATAGCAGTCATGCCTTCCTTTTTGTTGTTGTTAAAGATTTATTTATTTATTTATTTGACACAGAGAGAGAGACAGCTAGAGAGGGAACACAAGGAGGGGGAGCGGGAGAGGGAGAAGCAGGCTCCTGGCTAAGCAGGGAGCCCGATGTGGGGCTCGATCCCAGGACCCCGAGATCATGACCTGAGCCGAAGGCAGACGCTTAACGACTGAGCCACCCAGGCATCCCAGCAATCGTGCCTTCTTAAGGTGCAAGGACTTCCTCAAATAGAAGCCTAACGGACAACAGGTTCCATATGGTCAAGTACGAACCACAATGTCCCAAAACATACAAGATTATAATTCTTATATGTCAGCTATTCCATTCGAAGTACACCTATCACAAAAAATACTCTAATGTTTCAGCACTTAAACCACTTAAACCAAATACATAGATCATAAAAGATTTTATTTCAGAATGAAACAAATAGAATTTTAATACCAATTCAGAATGGTGATTATCTCTGGGCAAAGGAAGGGAATCTGAGGCCAATTTAGCAGAATGTTCCAATTTGATAAAGCTATTTTACTTTTTTTATTCTTTACTACTTTATAAATGTAAATTTTAAAAAAAATTTTAGGGATGCCTGGATGGCTCAGTCAATTAAACATCTGCCTTTGGCTCAGGTCATGATCCCAGGGTCCTGGGATTGAGCCCCACATTGGACTCCCTGCTCAGCGGGGAGCCTGCTTCTCCCTTTCCCTCTGCCCCCCACCCCCCTGCTTGTGATCTCTCTCTCACTCTGCACTCTCTCTCTCCAATAAATAAATATTAAAAATTTTTATTTATTTGAGGGGCGCCTGGGTGGCTCAGTTGGTTAAGCGACTGCCTTCGGCTCAGGTCATGATCCTGGAGTCCCGGGATCGAGTCCCACATCGGGCTCCCTGCTCAGCGGGGAGTCTGCTTCTCCCTCTGACCCTCCCCCTCTCATGCTCTCTCTCTCTCATTCTCTCTCTCAAATAAATAAAATCTTTAAAACAAAATTTATTTATTTGAGAGAGAGAGACAGAACGAGTGCTCACATGTGCTCATGAGTGGGGGGGGCACAGAGGGAGAGGGAGAGAGAGAATCCCAAGCAGACTCCCGCCAAGTGGCTCAATGTCAAGACCCATGAGATCACAACCTGAGCTGAAATCGTAAGTCAGAGACTCAACCAATTGAGCACCCCTAAATATTTCTAATTTTTAATAAAGAGCTTATTTCACATAAAAACTTTATGGCATCTAATACACAATCAACAGCATATAATGAACTCTTCTCAAAAAATCAGGTGGCAAGGGGCACCTGGATGGCTCAGTCAGTTGAGCAGCTGACTCTGCATTTCAGCTTTAGGTCATGATCTCAGGGTCCTGGGATCAAGCCCCACATAGTGCTCCAGGCTCAGCAGGGAATCTGCTTGAGGATTCTCTCTCCCTCTCCCTCTGCCTCTGCCCCTCCCTCCAAAATAAATAAATAAATCTTAAAAAAGTATCAGCTGGCAATGTAGGGTCTGTATAAAACCACGATCATTGGTAGCAAGGAAAACATGGTGCTGATAAAGATCACAGTGGGTCAAAGCAATGACAACCTTGTCCAGTATCTTCTCAATCATAATGGGGGATATTTGCTGGGGTCCATGGAGATTATCTTTGACAGAGGCTTCAAAAGATCTGTGACATCTTCAAAAGGTTAAACATCAAGTTACCACATAACCCAGCAATTCCACTCCTACACATATACCCAAGAGAACTGAAAACATGTCCTCACAAAAAACTGTACACAAATGTCCATAATAGCCAAAAAATGGAAAAGCTCAAATGTTCATCAACTGTTGAACAAATCATGGTATATCATGCAATGGAATATTATCCAACCATAAAAAGGAACAAAGTACCATATGTGCTATGACATGAATAAACCTTGAAAACATACTAAGTGAAAGAAAACGGTCATAAAAGTCCACACATATTGTATGATTCTTTCTACATGAAATGTTCAGAAGATATCAGGTGGATCAGTAGTTGTCAGGAGCTAAGGAGGGGAGCATGGGGAGAGCCTGCTAATGGTAAAGGATTGATTTCCAAGGTGATGAAAATGTTCTAGAAAGACAGTGGTGATTATTGTAGAACCCTATAAAAATACTAAAAATCACTGAACTGAATTTAAAAGGGTGAACTTTATGGTATCTCAATAAAGCTGTTCTTTTTTCTTTTTGAACCAGTGATAACCACTTTGCCTTAGTTAACTGTAGATTGAACATTCATTGATTTATATAATCCATCCTCTTAATAATAAACTTCTGTGTCTTATCCATGGCGATCATCATTTGATTAAAATCTGCTCCCAACCACCAAACACTTCCAGGGGAGCTGCTAGATCCTAAGAGCCATCAAGCCCACAAAAAAGACTCCTCTGATTTTAGGATCTGGAAAAAGAAACATTACTAAGAGCTTTAGAATGAGAAAAGTTACCCAGTTTCAGGAAACCTCTCCACAGCTGCACTGAGGTCCCAGCTTCGCACACCTTTTCTTACTCCATTTAGACGCGGCTTCTCCCCCACCTCTGCTACCAGGGGTCCTTTCCTCCGGTTCTGACCAGGTACTTCTTTTTTTTCCTTCCCACATATCTTTTTGTCACTTTTCCTTCCTCCCTTCAAGTTTGAGGCCAGTAAGAGAAAGTTCTCACACACAAAACCCACCACCTCTTCTCCTCCCACCCTCTCAGTGCCCACAGTCTTGGCACCCAAGGCATCGTAAAAACCATCAAGAGAAACATTCTAGAATAAAGTCCAGAGAGGGGAGGTTTGCTAACACCCATCTCTCTTGCCCTTTGCCCTCCTCCTATAGACTCATTCCCATGCTGTTCATACTCTCTTGGCTTTTCGAAGTCTTTAATTTCTGCTTTATTAGCTACGGCCATCTCTGCACAGAGGGGCTTCCACGATGCTCTTTTTTATTTCCTTAAGATTTTATTTATTTATTTATTTGAGAGCGAGCGCGTGAGCAAGAGAGAGAGCATTAGCAGGGGCAGAGGGAGAGGGAGAAGCAGACGCCCCACTGAGCAGGGAGTCCGACACAGGGCTCAATCCCAGGACCCGGGGATCATGACCTGAGCCGAAGGCTCAGACGCTTAACGACTGAGCCACCCAGGCGCCCCTGCCCAGTGCTCTTTAATGCAGCATCCTAAATTCCACCACTGAGCCGACAGGCCAAATGCAAAGGCAGGAAAATGAAGAGAATCAGACAGGAAAACTCAGAAGAGATGGCATTTTCAATAGCACATGGGCAGGAGAAAGTAGTCAAAGTACGACCATAACTTCAGGCATGAATTGTCTGCCCACTGATAATACACACACCTTACTGAATCCTAAGCTTCTTTATTCACAATCCACAAATGGACAAAGGGCAACTCATACACCATATCTGTCTGCAGTTCTCATTAGTCACATGGGTTCCCTGTAAAGGTCAGAGACACCTGGAGGATCCTCAGCTCCCTCCACGTGACCCTGCCCTCAATGCACACAAATGTCACCTGGTCCTGGACGATGACAGGATGTACGTCTGCCTGGCTTGCTTGCTTTCTCTTCCTTTCTTCCTTTCAAGATTTATTTATTTTAGAGAGAAAGAAAGAGAGAGCACAAGCAAGGAGGGGCAGAGGTAGAGGAGAATCTCAAGCAGACTCCACGCTGAGCATGGAGCCTGACGCAGGGTTCAATCTCACGACCCTGAGGTCGCCCCTCAAAAAAATTTTAAACAAAATGAACAAAAATAACCTTTGTTTTTTCCAACTGTCTTCTGTAATCACTTCACAAATAAAAGGAATGCTCAGGGAGGGAGTTAGCCCACTTGATTGAATTTCCTGGTTAATCATCAAGTAGCTATGAAGTATCATCCTAACTACAAGATAATTAAAGATTACCAAATAAAATATTCTTGTCGAAAATCTAAACTCAAAATTTCATATATCTATCCAGGCAGTGTTTTCTCTTCTACTCCGTAATATACCAGTTTTCTGTTTTAATAAACACAAACTACTCTCTGAATCTGTTAATACAATTAACTTTCTGGGCAGATTTATAAGATTGTACTGTGGCTTGAGTATGGGTATTCTAGTTTGGTAAGCACAAATCTAAACCTTTACTTGATTTTATGGAAGAGGGAGTGGTTAAAAAAAAAAAAGAAGAAGGAAAATTTTCAGTAAATTGGGCCCCAGTTAATTGAGCTTTTACTGCAAATTTCCTCCCGCAAGTCACATAACAGATAATATTCCGGATACTTTTCAGGACTATTATGCCCAGACCTCCTTTTCAGCCTTGCATTTCCTGATCTAGCCTTTAAAACAGCCAAAATGTTTCTTACCCATTATGTGGAGCAATGTGGAGATTTTCAAGGAGGGAGGAGGAAAAAGGGCATTTCCCCACTGTGGGGCAATGAGACAATGCCCTAACTTCAGAGGCGGGTCAGTCACCATTTAAGGCACAGCTGTACTTCACCTGGAAGGCCAGAGGTGGCAGAAGTGCTCCCCGTTGAAACACCCATAACAAGTCATTTGAAGTGACCCAACCAGAAAGAGAGGAAGCGAAGTTGGAAAAGCTACCCGGCTACACACCTTGGCTTCCTACTGCCCAGCCTGTCAGGTGGGACAGCACAGCACTGCCCGTATACTCCTCACCCCTTCTCCAGCCATAAAGCTGCAGGAGCGAGCTGTCCTCTTGGTTCCAGGGCACATACAGAAGAAACAACGGCCACTTCACAAACCCTTCCAGACTTTCCACCCACCTTACCGAAAACATCGAATACTACCATCAGCTGTTGGCCATGAAAACTGTCATTCAATTCTGGTTGCTCTGAGAAGTTCACATAGCTTGTAAATACACTCCATGTGTAAAATGAAGCCAAATTGGAGTCGATGAGATCATCAAAACCTTCTCAGCCCCAGGAAGAAAGCTGAACAGTCCAGTAGATGTGACCTGCCTGAACATATTAGCATCAGGAAGCTGGCGTACACAGTATAGATCTTGGGCACTAGTGAATGTCACATCCTGACATTCGAGTACTCCGTTTCTGGTTAAGAAGTAGTTGGTGATTTGGCTGAAGAACAAGTTTTAACTACAAGTTACAAGCAAACATACAGGAGAGGGCTTCTGAGCTAGTCTCTGCATTTGCACCTAGGAGCGGCTTCAATGTTTTCAAGTATTTATCCTACAGAAAACATATTTTTTAAAAGTTTGGAGTACAGTTACTTTGCTAGATAGGGTTTACTGTATAATACAGCTTTTATTTTAGTAACACATTTTTAAATTGTTTTAAAAATGGCTTCCATCCTTTTTTGTAGACTTAGCAGGTCTCAAGGAGGTTATTTAATATCTATTTTATTCCACAGCATTCTAAGCAGGAAAAATCCATGCTATAGTGATACAATTTAGTGGAATGCCCAAAGTCTTGCAATAGGACATTCCTAATGTCAAACATCTACGTGTATATATATATTTTTTCCAATTTTTCAACAGCCATTTTTTTAAGTTTTTTTTTTTCCCAGTAATCTGTACACCCAATGTGGGGCTCAAACTCAGAACCCCAAGATCAAGATTCCCATGTTCCACCGACTAAGCCAGCCAGGCATTCCTATTTTTTTCCAGTTTTTGAATTGTGGTGAAATACAACATACAATTTACCATCTTAACCATTTCTTTTTAAAGATTTTACCTACTTATTTGACAGAGAGAGGTGAGAGAGAGCACAAGCATAAGAGGCAGAGGGAGAAGCAGACTCCCCTCTGAGGAAGGAGACTAATGCTGGACCCTAGGATCATGACCTGAGCTGAAGGCAGACAGTAATCCACTGAGCCACCCAGGCGCCCCTACCATCTTAACCATTTTTAAGAGTTCAATTCAGTGGCATTAAGTACATTCACACTGTTTTTGCAACCATCACCACCATCCATCTCCAGAACTCTTTTTATCTTGCAAAACTGAAACTGTGCCCATTAGGCACTAACTCTCCACTCTCCCCCCCCCACCAGCCCCTGGCCACTCTGTCTCTATGAATCTGACCGCACTAGAGATCTCACAGAGGTCGAATCATACAGTTATGTCCTTTTGTGACTTGCAATTATTTCACTTAGCATTAGTCCTCAAGGTTCATCCATGCTGTAGCAGGTGTCAGAATCTCCTTTTTTAAGGTTAAATAATAGTCCATGTAAATGTGACATTTTGGAGAGCGGGGTGGAGGGACGGGTTCGCCCGGTGATGGGTATTAAGGAGGGCATGTACTGCATGGAGCACTGGGTGTTATACGCAAACAATGAATCATGGAACACTACATCAAAAACTAATGATGTACTGTATGGTGACTAACATAATAAAATAAAATAAAATTTTTTAAAAAAGTGACATTTTGCTTATCCATTCATCCAATAAAACATCTATATATTTTTAATCATTTGGAAAAGGATCCATATCTAGGTGCATCAGCTCAATGCTCAGAGAATGATAAACCCGAGAACCTGCCTGTTCCAGAGAAATCTTTAACAAAAATTTTCGTCTGCTAAATTAAGATGGGAGGTTATCTGGTCTGCAACTAGCCAACTGTATTTTGCTGAAAAACAAAGAACCACTGACACCTCTGCAAACTGTCCCCGTGTTACATGGCATCAAGTGCAGCACGCACAGGACTCAGTCTCCCTGAGGCTTACAGCCTGCACTCCCCCCTCCAAATTTCACTTTTTCTAAAAGTCAAATGACGAGGGGAAAAAAAAATTCAAACATAACCACTATCTCAGCAGGAAAATGGTCCACAAGTCCAAGGACTGGATACATGGAAAATAGAACAGTGACATACCAAAACAGCCAATGAATTTGGAGCACAAATGAAATAAGAGGGAAAAAAAGCGGATTTTTGCGGAATTTCTTTTAACCATCTAAAACTCAACTTGAAACCACCATGGCTCAGGTGGGGAAAAAAAAAAAGAGCAACTTCAGTGAAATGACAGCCATCAGTGTGTGGCAGTCAGGGACAGGTGCCTTAACCCCAAGCCTGGAGGCAGAGTTAAGGGAAGAGCTTCTGACCTTGGTGAGCGGCGGGCTCCCACAGGCAGCTGCGTGGCCTTGGGCAAGTTAGTCGATGCCTTTTAAGCCTGTTTTCTCACCACCAAATAGTGCAGTAGCACCTAATGATGGGGTTTGTGACGATCACATGAGGTCACGTCAGTTGCTCCTCAGCAAGTGTAAAGCAAAAGTTCATCTGTAAGAACGTGCCAGACGGATGGAAGACAAAAGCTGGTCTTTAGTCCTGTATTCCAAGGGCTGCTCCAGCTCGGCACTGCTGACACGTGGTGCCCGAGAATTCTTTGCTGGAGGAAGAGGACGGGCTGTCCTTTGTACTGTAGGATGGTTAGCAGTAGCCCTTCCCTCCTCCCACTGGATGCCAAGGCCATCGCCACCACCCAGTCGTGACAACCAAAACGGTGTCCCGGCATTACCAAGCGTCCCTCAGAAAGGGTTCCTAAAATCCCGATCTCAAGTCACTATTCGGAGCATCCTTGGAAGGTAGCATGCCTCTGCCTGCTCTCTCACCCATCTTTCAGAGTCAGGGCTGCTGCACTTTCCCCACACAGCGCTCCACATGCCCTAGCTCACACAGGCCTCCCAGGCCATCATAAGTCCCTGGGCTACTCAACAGAAAACACTCCTGGCCACAGTGAGATGTGTAAATAAGTAATGAAAGACATGGAGGGGCACCTGGCAGGCTCACTTGGTAGGGAATGCAACTCTTTTTTTTTTTTTTAAGATTTTATTTATTCATTTTACTTTAGAGAGAGAGCATGCACGTGCATGAGGGAAGGGCCAGAGGGAGAGAATCCCAAGCAGACCCCACACTGAGCGCGGACCCCAAGATCATGACCTGAGCTGAAATCAAGAGTCAGACACTTAACGAACTGAGCCACCCAGACACCCAGATCATGCAACTCTTGATCTCAGCGCTGTGAGTTCAAGCCCCACGTTGAGTGTAGAGCCTGCTTACATACATACATTAAATATAAAAGACATGGAGAGTACAACCTCGTTGTAGATGCAAAACAGACTAATGAAAAGCTAAAGACAAGGGCTGTCCAAGGGCAGGACAAGATTCTCCACCAGCTGATAGAGGATGGTGAGATAGTGGAGGGGTCTGCTGCAGGGAAAAATCCGGAAGGAGAACATGAGCATCAGTAGCTGGACAAGCCAAGAGACTAGACTGAGAATAAAATCCTGGAACCAATAAGAATTATAGCAAGGTTACAGGATACAAAAGTCATATAAAAGTTAACATATAGGGACACCTGGGTGGCTCAGTCATTAAGCATCTGCCTTCGGCTCAGGTCATGATCCCAGGGTCCTGGGATCGACCCCACTTTGGGCTGCCTGCTCAGCGGGAAGCTGCTTCTCCCTCTCCCACTACCCTTGCTTGTGTTCCCTCTCTTGCTGTGTCTCTCTCTGTCAAATAAATAAAATCTTTAAAAAAATAAAAATTAAAAAAATTAAAAATAAAGTTAACATATAGGGGCGCCTGGGTGGCTCAGTTGGTTAAGCGACTGCCTTTGGCTCAGGTCATGATTCTGGAGTCCTGGGATCAAGTCCCGCATCAGGCTCCCTGTTCAGCAGGGAGTCTGCTTCTCCCTCTGAAGCTCTCCCCTCTCATACTCTCCCCTCTCATGCTCTCTCTCTCTCATTCTTTCTCTCTCAAATAAATAAATAAAATCTTTAAAAAAAAAGTGTTAACATATAAAAGTCAATCACTGGGGCACCTTGGCTCAATTGAGTCTGACTCTTGATTTTGACTCAGGTCATGATCTCTGGGTTGTGAGATTAAGTCCTGCATTGGGCTCCATGCTGGGCATGGAGTCTGCTTAACATTTCTCTCTCCCTCTCCCTCTCCCTCTGACCCTCCCCACCCTCTCTTAAAAAAAAAAAAAAAAAAAGTCAATCACTTTCACTTTCCCATATACCAGCAATGAACAAGTAGAAATTAAAATTAAAAACACATTACCATGTACATCAGCAACCAAAAAATAAAACATTTAGGTATAAATGTAACAAAATATGTACAAGATCTATAGGAGGAAAAACACAAAACTCTTATGAAAGATATCAAAGAATAACTAAATAAAATGGAGAGATACTCCATGTCCATGGATAGGAAGACTCAGTATATTGCCAAGATGCTAGTTCCTCCCTATTTGATGTATAGATCCAATATAATCCCAATCAAAATCCCAGCAAGTTGTTTTATCAATACTGACAAACTGACTCTGGAGTTTACATGGAGAGGCAAAACACCCAGAATAGCCAACTCAGTATTAAAGGAGAAGAACAAAGTCAGAGGACTGACACTACGTGACTTCAAGACTTACTACAAAGCGGGTGCCTGGGTGGCTCAGATGGTTAAGCATCTGCCTTCAGCTCAGGTCATGATCCCAGGGTCCTGGGATCGAGTCCCACATCGGGCTCCTGGCTCAGCAGGGAGTCTGCTTCTCCCTCTCCCTCTGCCTCTCCCACTGCTCATGCTCTCTTCTCTCTCTGTATCTCTGTGTCTCAAATGAATAAATAAAATCTTTAAAAAAAAAAAAAAAATCAAATATAAAAAAAAAAAAAAAAGACTTACTACAAAGCTACAGTAATCAGGACAGTGTGGCGTTGCAAAAAGAATGGGCAAACAGGGACACCTGGGTGGCTCAGTTGGTTAAGCGACTGCCTTTGGCTCAGGTCATGATCCCAAGGTCCTGGAATCAAGTCCCACGTCGGGCTCCCCCTGCTCGGCAGGGAGCCTGCTTCTCCCTCTCCCTGCCACACCCCCTGCTTGTGCTCTGTCAAATAAATAAATGAAATCTTAAAAAAAGGGGGGGGGCACTTGGGTGGCTCAGTCGTTAAGCGTCTGCCTTCAGCTCAGGTCATGATCCCAGGGTCCTGGGATCGAGCCCCATGTCGGGCTCCCTGCTCCACGGGAAGCCTGCTTCTCCCTCTCCCACTCCCCCCTGCTTGTGTTCTCTCTCTGTCACTGTGTCTCTGTCAAATAAATAAATAAAATCTTAAAAAAAAAAAAATGGGCAAACAGATCGATGGAACAGAGTGCAGAGCCCAGAAATAGATCCACATAAATACAGTCCACTGATCTTGACAAAGAGCAAGGGCAATTCAATAGAGAAGGGACAGTCAACAAATGGAGTTAGACCGACTAGACATTCACAGTTAAAAATTGAAATCTAGGGGTGTCAGGGTGGCCCTGTCGGTTAAGTGTCTGACTTTGGATTGCAGCTCAGGTCTTGATCTCAGGGTTGTGAGTTTAAGCCCTGCGTTGGGCTTCATGCTGGGCATGGAGCCCACTTTTAAAAAAGAAAGAAATCTAGAAACAGACCTTACATCCTTCACAAAAGTTAACATAAAATGGATCCTAGACCTAAATGTAAAATGCAAAACTACAAACCAGACTATAACAGGAAATCATCTAAACGACCTTGCTTATGGCCATTACATTTCAGATACAACACCAAAGGCACAATCCATGAAAGAAATGATTGATAAGCTGGAATTCATTAAAATTTAAAACTTCTCCGCAAAGACACTATTCAAGAAAATAAGGCGACAGCCACAAACTGGAAGAAAATATCTGCAAAAGACACACTGGGTATGGGGCGCCTGGGTGGCTCAGTCGTTAAGCGTCTGCCTTCAGCTCAGGTCATGATCCCAGGGTCCTGGGATCGAGCCCCACATCGGGCTCCATGCTCCGCAGGAAGCCTGCTTCTCCCTCTCTCACTCCCACTGCTTGTGTTCCCTCTCTCACTGTGTCTGTCTCTGTCAAATAAATAAATAAAATCTTAAAAAAAAAAAAAAAAGACACACCGGGTAAAGGACTATTAGCCAAAAGATACAAAGAACTCTTAAAACATACAAAGAACTCTTAAAACTCAACAATAAGAAAACAGAACTTGATTTAAAAAATGGACAAAAGATCTAAACACACGCCTTACCAAAGAAGATATACAGAAGGCATGTAAGCATATAAAACGATTCTCCACATATGTCATTAGGGAATCACAAATTAAAATGAGATACCAGTGCACACCTACCAGAGTGGCCAAAATCTAGAATGCTGGCACCAAATGCTGGCGAGGATGTAGAGCACCGTGAACTCTCTCACTGTGGGCAGAAATGCAAGATGGCGCAAGCACTCTGGAAGACAGACTGTTTCTTACAGAACAAAACATGCTCTTACCATACAATCCAGCAACTGCACACTTTCATATTTACTCAAAGAGTTGAAAACTTACATCCACACAAAAAGCTGTGCATGGATACTGACAGCAGCTTTATTCATAATTGCTTGGAAGCAACCAAGATGTCCTTCAGTAGGTAAACGGATAAACCGTGGTCCATCTGAACAATGAAATATTATTCAGTACTAAAATGAAATATACGATCATGATATGGTAAGCCATGAAAAGATATGAAGGAGACTTAAATGCATACTGTTAAGGAAACACGCCAATCTGAAAAGACTACATACTTTATGCTTCCAATCCTAGGACATTTGAGAAAAGGGGCTGGGAAGAGAGACAGAGGACAGAGGACCTTTAGGGCAGTGAAGCTACTCTGCAGGATGCTACAATAGTAGATACGTGACATACATTTGTCCAAACCCACTGAATGTACAACACTGAGAGTGAACCTTAGTGTAAATTAGGGACTTTGAGTGATAATGATGTTAGTGTAGGTTCACCAATGTACCACTCTGGTGTGTGTGTTGGGGGGGATGGGGTATATGGGAACTCTCTGTACTTTCTGCTCAATTTGGCTGTGAACCTAAAACTGCTCTAAAAAAATTAAGTTTATTAATTTTTTCTAAGTAAGCTCTATGACTAACGTGGAGTTCGAACTCAAGACCCTGAGATCAAGAGTCACATACTCCACCGACTGAGCCAGCCAGGTGCCTCAAGTTTATTAGTTTTTTTTAAGATTTTTATTTCTTTATTTGACAGAGAGAGAGAGCACAAGCAGGGGGAGCGGCAGGCAGAGGGAGAGGGAGAAGCAGGCTCCCCGCTGAGCAGGGAGCCCAATGTGGGGCTTGATCCCAGGACCCTGGGATCATGACCTGAGCTGAAGGCAGATGCTTAACCGACTGAGCCACCCAGGCGCCCTATTAATTTTTTTAAAAAAGTAAGGCCACTTGGGGCACCTGGGTGGCTCAGTCGGTTAAGCATCTGCCTTTGGCTCAGGTCATGATCCCAGGATCCTGGGATCGAGCCCTGTGTTCACTGAGCTCCCTGCTCAGTGGGGAGTCTGCTTCTCCCTCTCCCTCTGCCCCTCACCACCGTTAGTGCTCTCACTCCCTCTCTCAAATAAATAAATAAAATCTTAAAAAAAGGGGGAGGCACCTGGGTGGCTCAGTCAGTTAAGCATCTGCCTTCAGCTCAGGTTATGATCCCAGGGTCCTGGGATTGAGCCCCACATCGGGCTCCTGGCCCAGCTGGGAGCCTGCTTCTCCCTCTACCCCGTGCTTGTGTTCTCTCTCACTATCTCTCTTTCTCTCTCTCAAATAAATAAACAAAATAAAAAAGTAAGGCCACTTAAGGGACCAAATTTTCACAGTAAATAGTAAAAACAAAATGTAAATGAAACTCTATCTTGAAAAATGAAACTAGACGTTACATATAACTTAGGTTATAAATGCAACTGTGTACATAGAAAGGAAATTAAGTAGGGAATTTTGGCATAATTCTAACAAAAAACTTAATGATGACATCATAAACCACAACTCACTCCCTATTTGACTTTTACTGCATCATTGTGCAAATATATTTAAGGACTTCACCAGTCTTTTCAATGACTTCTCTTGGTTTTTTGATATCTAAATGATTCTACTTGGAAGAGCTCAGGGTATCACCTTCCCCATCAATTTCCAACTGTTAGTGGGTCTGTGGGTTGTAATGTGTCAACAGATATGTGTGAAACTTTAACAGCTCTCAAACATTTCTTCCACCAGACTTCATGAAATCTTGCAAAGAATTGCAATTTCACTTCACAACTGATTGTGACTTTTACCAATCAGCAACAAGAATGATAATAACAAACCCTTGATTTTTTTTTTTTTTAAAGATTTTATTTATTTATTTGAGACAGAGAGAATGAGAGACAGAGAGCATGAGAGGGAGGAGGGTCAGAGGGAGAAGTAGACTCCCTGCCGAGCAGGGAGCCCGATGCGGGACTCGATCCTGGGACTCCAGGATCATGACCTGAGCCGAAGGCAGTCGCTTAACCAACTGAGCCACCCAGGCGCAACAAACCCTTGATTTGATGGGCCTGGACAGAAGCTAGTGATCAGCTGTGACGGCTGGGCACGGACAGTAATTTTTTTTTTTGAGAGAGAGACAGTGAGTGTGGCAGGGAGGGGGGATCTTAAGCAGAGTCCACACCCAGCGCAGAGCCCCATGCGGGGCTCATTCTCACGACCCTGAGATCATGACCTGAGCCAAAATCAAGAGCTGGGTGCTTAACCGAGGAGTCACCCAGGCGCCTCAATGTCACGATAATTCTTATCTTTCCCTATACCACTCCTAGCTAGAGGGACTCAGGCAAACAATAGTCTGATTAGAAAGACCCCTGTCATCACAGTAGGAGGATAGTGAAGAGATCAATTTAAGCTAAAATCTAGTGCCTACCACAAGTCAGGCACTATTCCACTGCTGGAGATCCGAGATGAACAGGAAATGCCCTCTAGGAATTCAATCTAACAGAAGAGGCAAAGAATAAACACACAAATGTGGCAGCTGTTGTTGCTGTGAAGGTGTGTATGTATATGAAGTGCTATGGAAAAGACATAAATATAGAAGAAATTAATTCTGTTTCTAAGTTAGGTCTTGAAGGAGGAAGTTTAAAAGCAGACACCAGGCTGCCAAGCAGAGTATAAGAGCAAAGAAAGGCCTAGAGACTAAAAGCACAAAGCTCATTCAGGAAATACAGGGTCCAGTGTAAGGAGCCCACTGCTCCTCACTGCTGGTGGGGAGGGGGGAGCGATTTTTAAACAATAGCAACAAAAAGGAACCACTCTAGGGAGGCTGGGGCTCAAGTTTAAAGCAGGCAAATAAATCCGGATTTTATTCTCCAGCTACAGGAAGCCACGTAAACTTTAAAACAAAGAGTAACACTATTTGAGAATACCTGGCAACAGGACAAAGAATGATTTAGAGGAGGGAACCCAAAGTGCAAGGACATCCATGGGCACCTCCTGTTACGGTGTCTAAGCAAGGACGCGGACCTGGACTCCTGGCCTCAGAAACAGCACAGGGAATAGACAGTAGGTGTGGATGCAAAAGCAGCTCACGAGGTCTCAGTTGCCACTGCAGGCAGAGGAGGGGCTTCTGGGGGAGGGCAAAGGTGGCAGTGGTCCTGGGACTCTGGCCAGCTGCTGTTACCAACTCAAAGACAGAAAGCAGCAAGAGCATATTCCAGGGTGGGAAGGAGCAAAAGGGTGAAATGTGGACAGACTAGATGGACTGAGTTGAGGTGGTGAGGTCTGACAAACCGCTGGGGATGGACCAGCACTCAGCCAAAACCTGAAAGATGGTGAAGTGTCAGTAACACCTAATAGTCGGAGTCACAGGAAAGGCAACTCACTAGATTTCAACCAAGGGAAACCCCATTCCCCACTCTGAACTGCCTCTTTTGCTTTTTTATTTATTTATTTATTTATTTATTTATTTATTTATTATTTTATTCGTGAGAGACAGAGAGAGAGAGAGACAGAGGCAGAGGGAGAAGCAGGCTCCCCACGGAGCAGGGAGCCGATGCGGGACTCGATCCCAGGACCCTGGGATCATGACCTGAGCCGAAGGCAGACGCTTAACCGACTGAGCCACCCAGGCGTCCCCCTCTTTTGCTTTTTAAAAGCTAGGCATCACCCCCTTCCCATGTCCTAAATCACCTCTTTTCTCCCTATTAAATGGATTCCATAACCACATTCTATTCCAGAAAACAGAACTAAGAGGCAGTGTATACCATACATTGTTTTAAAAGGTCCTCCCAACCAAAGGAAAGCTTTCAAGACCATTTCTAAGACTATGAATTCTTGGAGAAAAGAAATAAAACACATCCTCAACGCTCTTAAAATGAGTTTTGAGCAAAACACAGGTTTAACTGACCATTGACACTTCCCCAAAAGGTGCCACAAAAAAATGTCTAAGGCTGAATCCTGGGGTGTCCAAACGTCTTCACAGGCAACAGGCAAGAGCACTGGAGCAGGAGGGGGGTACCAGAGACCTTCTAGTTCAGCCAACAGCCCCTGACCTCCAGCCCCTCTAGGTTTTTCATTTTACAGACTGATGACACGGCCTAGGATGAGCTCTATCACCCTTTTCACTGAGGATCTTCAGGGCTAACTAAATGTGATAGTTTTGGAGAGACTCATGAAAAAAAAAACTCATTAGGCAATTGCGAGATTATCTAAAACCTCTGTTTTTGATTCTTATCTTTTGCCTCTCACTGCTCATAAGCAAATCCATAAGAGAGGCCAGAGGACAACAAGGAAGTGAAGCTCAGTTATTCTGCTGCATTTGCAGCTCTGCTTGAAAAGACTGGGCACGGAAAAGCAATCAAATGACTACAACTGGATTTGGGCATTATCAGTGGCAGCCAGCCAGTTTCTAGATATGACACTCAACCTGGTCAACCGGTTAAAAGAAAAGCTGCGAGAAAGAAACGCATTTTTAAAGGTCTGTATAAAAGAACACCAACTGTTAAATAGTTATCTCGCGGGAGCAGAACGGCGACAGAAATCAAGGGAGTCTTTTCCTGTTCAGTCTGAATACACACACACATACATTTTTTGTCATTTAAATTTACGACTAAATATTTTTAGCTTAAAAAAGGGGGGGGAGGAAAAAAGGGGGGAATCTTTCTCCCTTGGTCGTAATTTTTGGAGCCACACCTCCTAAACTCTGACCACTAATACACCCCTATGACTGAACAGTGCTGGCCAGGAGGAGCAAACGTCACCCCCTGGACACTAACAAATGACTCTTTCAGCGCGGGGAGAAAAGCAAACCATGGACTCGAGGAACTAGAGGCAAACTTATCAGGTGACTTTTTTAAAAGCCAATCAGGACACCCCTCCGCATTCAAGGCCCTAAAACCGCAAAGGGATTTCCCAGACAAATTTTTAAGCTTCTGGACAAAACGCACTTTGTGATTCAACGGCATTGTTCTGCCTGCAGGAGACCTGCTGTCCCATGAAACCGGTATTTTTTTTTTTTTTTCAACAGCCTGTCTTCTGGAAGGTCCTGTGAGGCCGCGGGGCCAGGGCCGCGGAATCCCGCTGGGATTTCACGCGGTTCGGGGAAAGGGGTCTTCAGCCCCCCGCAGTGCCCGCAGGCCCCGCCCCCGCCCGGCCAGCGTCACCTGACCGGGTAGCGGCTCCCCGCTTCTGCCCCGCGCGCCCACCCCCGCGGGGCGCCGCCACCGACCTGATGACACTGATGTGGAACTGGTCCTCGCGAAGGCCCCGCCAGGCACCGGGCAGGAACTCCTTGCACCACAGATAGGCCCTGCGCCGCGTCCGGGGCTCGGGCTGCTCGTCCGCCGGCGGCGGGGGCAGCGGCAGCGGCGGCGGCGGCGGCGGCAGCGCGAGCGGCGGCTGCGGGCCGCCCAGCTGCTTGGGCTCGCGGTCGCTGGCGGCGTCGCGCTGCTGCCCCACGCCGGGCGCCGGGGCCGCGCTGCCGCCGCCGCAGCTCAGCAGCAGCCCGAGCGGCGAGGGCTCCGTCTCGCCTCCGTTGCAGAACTTGGTCTTCATGCCGGGCAGGCGGCCGAGGACGCGCGGGCGGCCGCAGCGCGCGAGAGAGAGGCTCAGGGTCCGGCCGGGCGCCCCCCTCACGGAGGCCGGGCGCGGAGGCGGCTCGCCGGCTCGCTGACGGGCCGGCCGGGAGCGGGCGCGGCGGTTGGCGGCGCGCCGGGCGGACTCGGGGCGGCGGCGCGGAGGGAGCGGGCGGCGGGCAGCGGCGGCGGCAGCGGCGGCGGCGCTCGCCTGTCCCTGCTCGCCGCGGCGCTCGCTCCTATACCGCCGCCGCACGAGGAGCGCCGCTCGCGTCACAGCCCGCCCTCGAGCTCGCCGCCGATTGGCCGCCGCCCGCCGGCCCGGCGCGTCACAACCGCCGCCGCCCTCGCCACGCCACCTCCTTATTGGCTGCGGCGCCGCCCCCCGCCCCGGGCGCTGCCGGCGCGGGGGGCGGGGCCGGCGCGGGGGGCGGGGCGTCGAGCAGGCGCCGGGGGTCGCGGGGTTGGAGTGCCGCGAGCGAGGCCCGGGGGCGCCCCTAGAGCGTTGCTGGGGCCGGGCGAGGCCGGCCTCCGAGCCTCGAGGATCTAGGGCTTGGCTTTGCGAGCCGAAAGTTCGCTAGGACCCCCGGGGACCCCAGGACATCAGAGGCCGGGGCCTGGCAGGGGGCAGGCAGGAAGCTGATGCCTGGAAGCTGGCTTCTCTTTCCGCATGACCTTGGGCCGAGGCACCTCCCCTGCAGCTCCGTGGCTGTATTTTTATAACCTTTCCCAGCGGCGGCTCAGCTCCTCGCGAGGCGCGACCACGCTCCGTCCAACCCAGAGCCGGAGGAGTTAGTATCCCCGAGTCAGAAACCAAGGTCCGAAAGAGCGCAGAGGCGATTGGTCCGAGGCCGCACAGGTGGCCCCGCCCCCCAAGGCCCCTGGCAGCCTCAGTTTCCCTGTCCTTGGTGCTGAGGACGCCGGGGCCTGGAGGCTCCGGGCGGGCGGGGCTGCATCCCGTGGCGGGGCTGCGACAGCCGCGCGGAACTCTGTCCAAAGGTGAATGACACGGGGCTGCTGGCTTTGTGGGCGCGCCCCACCCGCCGCCGCGCAGGAGGCAGCCCCGTGACCGTGACTAACCCACCTCTGCCCGCGGAGGGGGACGAGGGCGCTGCTCCCGTTGGCCACACAGTCTGGTGTCCCTCACTCCTCTTTGACCCGCCGTCCCGATCCTTTCTGGAAGTGGGTTACAGATAAGTATAAAAATTACAGATCCTGTTTCATGGGACATGAGCTGGAACAAGAGGTTTCCCAGGCTGCTTAGGAAATTAAGCGCCTGGATTACAGAAAATGGCTTCTGTGTGGGATTTCAGTCTGCCCACAGCAAAAAAATCTCTTTTTAGACAGTGTGTACTTGGCCGAACTTGCTCCGAGAAAAAAAATGGTCTTATTGAACAAAAGCGTTATAATGAAAGGGGGCTTTTGACCAGACAGCTGTAGGTGGGGCCTGCACTGGACCAGCCCAGGCGTTCAGGAGGAAGGCAAGGTGGGCCTCCCGTTGGATGTTTGAAAAGCTGAGAAGTCAAGGTCTCCAGTCAGGCCATTTAGATAAGGTAGCCAAGGACTTTGTCTAAAAATAACACTGGTAAGGAGGTGGGGCCACGTCCACGGCCTGCCCAGGTGACAGACTTTTTGTCCCACTGTCCCCTGGCAGCCGCCTAGTAATCTCAGGAATGCCAGAAAACTGTCGGGGAGAAAAAGTCACTAGAAGTAAGAGTTGGGTCTCTGTATTTTGAAATAACTGGCATCTGCTGGTTTGGGCTGTTGGAACCCACAGGCGCCTTTATGGGATGGCAGTTCCCTACAGGAGGAAAAGGATGCCTTATTAAAGGTGTTGGGAAAGTTTTATGTATTATTGCTTCCATTTATAAATGTGAAGACTGAGTCCTGCAGAGGCTGCATACCGCAGCTGAGGTCCCTTGGCTAAGATGAGAGGCAAGGGCAGGTGTCCTGGCTCCTTTGTGTGAACAGTATGACTTCCAAGAGGATAGAAACTTCCCTCCCCTACAGTCAAACTAAGTCCTGAATGTAGCTCTCATTAGCTCATCCTCGGCTTGGCCGCTCAGGGCTCACCATTAGTGGGGGGCAAAGCCCCCAGGGCAGAGACTGAGGAAGCTTGGCATGTCGTGATGCTAAAATAATAGGTTAGGTTTTACATGAAAAAAGACTAATTCTGGGGTACCTGGGTGGCTCAGTCATTAAGCGTCCGCCTTTGGCTCAGGTCATGATCCCAGGGTTCTGGGATCGAGCCCCACATCGGGCTCCCTGCTCCGCGGGAGGCCTGCTTCTCCCTCTCCCACTCCCCCTGCTTGTGTTCCTGCTTTCGCTGTCTCTCTCTCTGTCAAATAAATAAATATAATCTTTAAAAAAAAAAAAAGACTAATTATGTCATAGAAGTAGGGGAAGACTCACCAGGGGGTATTTGAGCAAGGCTTTGAAAGGTTGAGAAGGCATTTCTCAGGCAGTCCACTTTCCAGAGTAATCTGTGAGGATGTATAATGAAGATGGGCCCTACCATGCAGTAGGTGCTCAGGAAAAGTGCCAGACCTCACTATCCACAAGGAGAAACCCAGAGTGGTAAATATCCCTATGACCCTTGAGCTGGCAACTTCATTCCCAAAACTTTCTCCCAAGAAGTCATCCAAAGCAAAAAGCCCCATGCATCATACTGAACACTGCCTCACCATCTGTAATTGGAGAAAGCTGGAAATAATGTTCGTCCAGCACCTAGACCAGGCTATAGAAGATGTTGGGCCCATGGGGTGTCTGGCTGGCTCAGTCCGTAGGGCTTGTGCCTCTTGATCTTGGGGTCTGAGTTCAGGCCCCACACTGGGCATAGAGTTTACTCAAAAAAAAGAAAAGATATTGGGCCCACATATTGGTGTATCAGACAGGAGTTAAACATGACCAGGTTAGGGGCGCCTGGGCTCAGTCGGTTAAGCGTCTGCCTTCGGCTCAGGTCATGATCCCAGGGTCCTGGGATCAAGCCCCACATCGGGCTCCCTGCTGGGCGGGAAGCCTGCTTCTCCCTCTCCCACTCCCCCTGCTTGTGTTCCCTCTCTCACTCTGTGTCTCTCTCTGTCAAATAAATAAATAAAATATTAAAAAAAAAAAAACATGACCAGGTTGAAGGTGGTAGGAAGGGTCATTTTCCACATATTTATCAGCACTGGATATTGAGGAAGCAGCTCTGCCTGGCTCTGATTCCAATCTAGAAAAGCAACACTGTCCACCCCACTGCCACCCAGTCCCTCTCCCCTCATCCCTGTTTGTTTATTGTGCATTGTCCATCTGCTTAACACATGGAACTTCCAGGAGAGCTGGGACCTTGAATATCACTCTGTACCCATGTGACCGGCAGGCCCTGATGTTTGTGGACACTCAAATATTTGCTGACTGCATGAAGTTCTGGCTCAGCGCTTACTAACCGTATGTCTTTGAACTGAGCCTCAGTTTCCTCAGCTGTAAAATGGGGATGACAGGCATACCTCAGAGATATTACAGGTTCAGTTCCAGACCACCACAATAAAGCAAATATCACAATAAAGTCAGGCAAATTAATGTTTTGGTTTCCCAGTGCAGATAAAAGTTATGTTTCCACTACACCATAGTTCATTAGGTGTATAATAGCATGTCTTAAAAAAAAACACACACACACAAAACACCATGTATATACCTTAATTTAAAAATACTTTATTGCAGGGCACCTGGCTGGTAGAGCATGTGACTCTTGATCTCGGGGTTATGCGTTTGAGCCCCACGTGGGGTATAGAGATTACTTAAAAATAAAAAAAAAATCTTTATGAAAAAGTACTTTATTGGGGCGCCTGGGTGGCTTGGTCGGTTAAGCCTCTGCCTTCGGCTCAAGTCATGATCCCAGGCTCCTGGGATCGAGCCCCAAGTCAGGCTCCCTGCTCAGCGGGGAGTCTGCTTCTCCCTCTCCCTCTGCTGCTCCCTCTGCTTATGCTCTCTCTCTTTGTGTCAAATAAATAAATCTTTAAAAAAATACTTTATTGCTAATAAATGCTAACCATCATCTGAGCTTTCAATGAGTTGTCATCACAGATCACCATAACAAATACAATAATGATTTTTAAAAATTTGAAATATGGCAAGAATTATTAAAACGTGACACAGAGAGATGAAGGGGGCAAATGCTGTTGGGAAAAATGGCCCCAATGGACTTGCTCGACAGAGGGTTGCCACAAATCTTCCATCTGCTACAAAATGCAGTGTCTGCAAAGCTCGATGAGGTGAAGCACGGGGAAAAGGAAGCATGCTGTATAAGCCCCGAGGCACAGAGGTGCTGTGAGGGCTGAACGAGAGGACACATGTGGAGCGTACAGCGAGCAGGAGGGGCCGTGTGGTTACTCCGTGGCCCAGCATCTCCGCCAGTGGCCGGCGTTCCGTAATGAATGATGTACACACTCGGAGCCACTCAGCCCAGAAAGACAATGTCATGTCAGAAAATAATTCATTTTGGGATGGAAGGTACATTCTCTGATCAAAATGTCCACATTTGGGCACAAGTGGCCAAGGCTTAAAGAGGAACGTGCTATGGTAGGTACTGTGGCTGGGGGGAGGGGGTTCCAACTACACAAACTTTCTTCTGGGACATAAGGAAATACTTTCCAAAAGCTCTGGTTGATGCTGAATTCTGAGAGCAGACGCAGAGGGTGTGGGTGATGGGCCTTAGGAGCAATTGGGGAGGGGGTGTCTCTGTCCAGTCCGTGGCATTCCTGCAGACTGATTCCTCTGGTCTGGCCTGAGGGACTAGGTGGGGGAACCCTCAGGGCCACTGGGCAGACCGGGTCCCATGGGCCACAGCCCTGCCACCAACTCCAACTACAAAGCTTATTCAAAGGAAGGGCTTTCTGAGTCTGCCTCCTCTGAAATGGAGGGGACCCACCCAGGACTTCCTGTGAATGCAAGGGAGCCTTGCATCAAAAGCACCTTCGGGGGGGCACCTGGGTGGCTCAGTCGTTAAGTGTCTGCCTTCTGCTCAGGTCATGATCCCAGGGTCCTCGAATCAAACCCCGCGTTGTGCTTGCTGCTCAGCAGGAAGCCTGCTTCTCCCTCTCCCACTCCCCCTGCTTGTGTTCCCTCTCTCACTGTGTCTCTCTCTGTCAAATAAATACATAAATCTTTAAAAAAAAAACACACACACCTTCGGCCCAGGAAGCGCTAGAGGCTTAGCGTAGTGGGGGTTCCCTAGAGGGCTAGAGAAGCAGAGTCCTGGCTGGGCTCACCACCCCCTCCCAGGCTGCACCCAGGACCGGGCTCCCCTACTTCATTTCTGAGCCTTAAAATATTGATGTGAGTGCTCAGAGGCCAACAGGCTGAAATCCTACATGCTCACGATTGGGTTTCAGCCCCCGCCAGCAGTGTAATAAGGAGCTGCATGCCTGGATTTGGTCCTACCTCAAGATGCTCTGTCAGCTAGCTAGAGACTAGGCAGGCCTAGCAGCTTCCTGGGGGTCTCTGCGCCCAAGTGTGGTCTTACTTGGTGGCCTTCTACCATATACCCAGCCTTAGTGAGCTAAGGCCACAGGCAGGGCGTAGGGCCCAGCGGGTTTAAAGAAAGCAGGTGACTTGAATGCCCACGTGTCTGGTGGATGGGACAGGCCCTCCCACCATCCCTTATTTTGCAGGGATCCTGACGATAGCATTAAGGGTAGAAACCTGTCTTTGGATAATGTGCCTCTACCCACGGCGTGGCCTTGGACAAGTTACCTACCTCTCTGAGCCAGATGAAGATAACTGGTCCTACCCTAGAGCATTGTTGTGACGAGTCGCTGACACGAGCTGAGAGAGGGCTGGCCACAGAGTCAGGGCCCCACTAGGGTAGCTGTGCCTCTCTGCTAATTGCCAGCTGGATTCCCATCACCTGTTGTCAGGATGGGTACATCTGCAAGCAATGCATCCCAGGTGCCACTGGGAGAGCAAAACTTACAGGAACTCTGGCGATGGGGGGCCTCCTAGAGGTCTAAGAGGGCCTGGGGCCCTTTCCATTTTTCCATTTCCACTTTCAAAAATGAAGAAGTACTTCAATAGGATTATTAAAACCAGGTCATATTTTATTTTATTTTATTTTTTTATTTTTTATTTTTTTAAGATTTTATTTATTTATTTGACAGAGAGGGAGACAGCGAGAGAGGGAACACAAGCAGGAGGAGAGGAAGAGGCAGGCTTCCCGCTGAGCAGGGAGCCTGATGCGGGACTCGATCCCAAGACCCTGGGATCATGACCTGAGCCGAAGGCAGACGCTTAACGACTGAGCCACCCAGGCGCCCAACCAGGTCATATTTTAAATACTCATACTGAACTAATTGATGCTTTTATCACACATGCAAAAGGTCCCATATAAGCTAATTGTACTGTACACAAGCTAATAGTGGGAAGGGGTATTGTGTGAAGAACAGCTTTCAAGCCTGACCACATGTCTCTGTGACAATCTGATTGTCCTTATGTAGAGATGACAGCCAAAATCTAAGTATGAGACACTCCTGAAGTCCCTGTGGTAGACCCAGGGCAGTGGCCATCCATCTACCGGAAGTGATCCCCAGGGCCTCCCAGAGGGCATCCTGTGTTCCCAGAGCCTGTGTTTTAAAGCACAACTTTCAAACTCCCTTTCTAAATTTGGTGAACACCTGTCCTGTGGTTTTGTGCCTTACATGCATTACTTTTGGAACACAATAAGTGCATTTAAAAAAAAAAATCTTTTTTTTGGGGCGCCTGGGTGGCTCAGTCGTTGAGCATCTGCCTTCGGCTCAGGTCATGGTCCCAGGGTCCTGGGATCGAGCCCCACATTGGGCTCCCTGCTCAGCGGGAAGCCTGCTTCTCTCTCTCCCACTCCCCCTGATTGTGTTCCCTCTCTCGCTGTGTCTCTGTCAAATAAATAAATAAAATCTTTAAAAAAAAAAAAAAAATCTTTTTAAAAAGATTTTATTTATTTGTTTACCTTAGAGATAGGGAGTGTGAGGAACAGAGGGAGAGGCACAAGCTGACTCCCCGCTGAGCATGGAGCCTGACGCCGGGCTGGGTCCCACGATCGGAGATCACGACCTGAGCCAAAATCAAGAGTGGGACGCTTAACCGACTGAGCCACCCAGGAGCCCCCCAATAAGTGTGTTTTTATTTTTTATTTTATTTTTTATTTTTTTTAGTAAGTGCAACTTAGAAAAGATCCTGGATATGATGAAAGTCATACGATGGGGTGAGACTTCTGGGCTAGAAGTCCAGAAACCTCGATTCAGACACTGCAGCCTACTGAGCTCCTGTCTCCTCAGTCAGCCCTGGGCTCTGCAGGCTGGACTTGGGCCAGATGGCCTTGGCACAGATCTCCTTTCTGTGGGAAACAACCGGTAGGATCCAAAGATGCCCTGTGCAGATGCGTAAGCTGAGACCCAGAGGCACAGGCAGGATGCCATGGCAGCGGCTGGGCCGAGCCCACTTGCCTTTCTCCCAGCCCAGGGTCTGGCTTCTACCTGCTGGGAGGGTCTCTCCTCTTAGGGGTACCTGTCATCCCTAGCCTTGGTGGCCCTAGCCCTGTCCCCACCCCCCCCTTAGTGACCGACTTGGAAGCCCCCCGACCCCACTGGGCTTGAAGAAGCCACTCAGAGGTCGGTGGAACCCCACTGGCGACCCTCCGTGTGATCTTGGCCGGTCCCAGGGCCTCTCAGAACGCCATGTAACAGGGCAGAGGGAGAGAATGAAGGCGAAAGTGGAAGGCGACCTTGGAAGATCTTCTGGGGCCTGGGAGGCTGTGGCCGGACCTTCCTCCCAGCCCCGCTGTCTGAGCCAAATTCCAGGCCCAGCTGCTGTACTGGGGTAAGGAATCCGGCCCGACGGGATTCCTGCGCCACTCCCCTCTCGGCGAGAGAGGGTGCTGGGCCCGGGGCAGGTGCAGGGGCCGGAGGGGGCCGGGGGGGGGGGGGGGGGGCAGGGCCTGAGCCAGGCCTCCATCGACCGCGGGGCCACCCTGCTCTACGAGTCCCCCAGCCCCGCCGGGACGTGGCCGGAGTCGCACCCCAATGTTCGGTCCGCTGACGGCTGTCCGCCCTCCCTCCCACTGGCTGGACGAAGCTGCCATTGCAATTAGAGCAACAGCAACACGGAACCGCCCCGGGCTGGGGCGCCAGCGTGTGACCCGGCAAAGGTTCCGGGCCCCGGAGCCAGTTCCAACCCGGGCTGCGACCAGGCCCAAGGGCCCGCGAAGCCCCCGCAAAGCCGCGCGCGCCCCTGGAGCTCCTGCCGTGAGACCCCCACCCTCTCCGGGCCCCTCCACCTCCTTCAGGGCGCGCACGTGGCAGGTGCTCGGTGACTATTCCCTGAATGAAGCAACTGAAAGATGCGGGCGCCACGTGGCCTGAGTTCTCACCCCGGTTCCATCCTATTTGCAATCAGGTGATTGTTCTCTTGGCGCCTCTGTTCCTTGCCTGTAAAATGGGGACAGCAAAAGCCCCTGCCTCATATGGGTCTTAGAAGGATTAAATGAGTGAACAGTAAAGAGCTGAGGACACAACCTGGCACGTGGCCAGGGCGTGAGCCGAGAAAGAACCCTGTGTTCACATCTACCTGCCTGACCCCTGCAACCCTGGCCTCTGTGCTTTTGAACCCTCGCCTGCACCCTCTTTTATTTTATTTTATTTTATTTTTTAAAGATTTTATTTATTTGACAGAGAGAGCACAAGCAGAGGGAGAGAGGAGAGAGAGAGGGAGAAGCAGGCTCCCCACTGAGCAGGGAGCCCGATGCTGGACTGCATCCCAAGACCCTGGGATCATGACCTGAGCCGAAGGCAGACGTCCCTCGCCTGCACCCTCTTTTAAAACACTTTTTAAAAATTGAAGCGTAGGGGCGTCTGGGTGGCTCAGTCGTTAAGTGTCTGCCTTCGGCTCTGGTCAAGATCCCAGGGTCCTGGGATCGAGGCCTGCATGGGGCTCCCTGCTCCGGAGGAAGCCTGCTTCCCCACTCCCCCTGCTTGTGTTCTCTCTCGCTGTCTCTCTGAGTCAAAAAATTAAAAAATCTTAAAAAAAAGAATTAAAAAAATAAAAATTGAAGTGTAGTTGAAATCCAATGTCATGTGAGTTTCGGGTGTAGGACATAGTGACTCAACAATTCTGTACCTTTTTTTTTTTTTTTTTTTTAAAGATTTTATTTATTTGACAGCGAGAGAGATAGCGAGAACAGGAACACAAGCAGGGGGAGTGGGAGAGGGAGAAGCAGGCTTCCCGCCGAGCAGGGAGCCCGATGTGGGACTCGATCCCGGGACCCTGGGATCATGACCTGAGCCGAAGGCAGACGCTTAACGACTGAGCCACCCAGGCGCCCTCAACAATTCTGTACCTTATGCGACGGTCACCACGGTAAGTGTAGTCACCATCTGTCACCATGCAGTGTTAGTGTTCACCGAGCGCTCCCTAGGTACCAGGCCCCCGTGCTAAGCTGGTCATTGCAAGGAACGTCACACGGCCTATGGGGCCAGTGGTGAGGAGACAGGCATGGGGAGGTTTGGTGATGGGCCCAGGAGCACGCAGTGCGGGGCAGCATGCTACGCCACACAGGGATGACCAATGCGCCTGGCCTCTTTCCAGCCCCCTTGCCCCAGACTATGGCTGCCCTGAATGCAGCGCCCAGAAGCCCAAGAATCTCCCCAGGGTCCTCTGCAGCAAAGTCCAGGATCCAGTCCTGCATGAGGTCTGGGAGGCTGGAGGGAAGCAATGGTGGTGGTGTAGGCTTTGCTGTGACATTTGGCCAGAGATTTCTGGGGGGTCTTCCTGTGGATCACCCCCTCGTGGTGCAGGGTCCTGCAATTCCTGCGTGTCCTGATTTCTGAACACCCTGGGTCCAGGGGATTGCCTGCCCTTGGCTCTCCCAGCTCCTGCAGGGGTAAGCCCCCGGTGCCGGGCTTCCACGGCTCTCCGTGCGCCTGGCTGAGCCTGGTTTGAGACAGGACCTCGTAAGAACAATATTAAAGGAAGTGGTTGGGGTCTCTGGCTTTTGAACAGAAAAACTAGGGTTCTAAGCCAGTTCCGTCCGTTCTGTGGGACACAGGGCTCAGTCCCAGGACCCTGAGATCATGACCTGAGCTGAAGTCAGACGCTTAACCACCCGGGCACCCCGGGTCTGTAGTTTTGAGTTGAGTCTTAGTCTCATCTTCCTCTGGGTCCTTATTTAGAACAGAGTGGGGAGGTCTACCTCACAGTCCTGAGGGGAGAATTCAAGATAACACGTGGCAAATCCAAGCCCAGTGCCTACACTTAGGGGACAACTGACAATTAATTGTTATAATTATCATCCTCCGCACTTAGCAGATGAGAACAGTGAGCTTGCGGAGGTGGCGTCCTTTGCCACGGATAGCACAGCCAGGAGGTGGCAGGGCGTGGGTCCAAACCCAAGAGTGGCCGGACCCGGCTGCCCGTCTCTCTGCGCCGCAGGCCCTGAAGCAAGCCTGTGTGGGCCAGGGTCCCAAGGACGGGGCAGCAGGACGAAGGGGGCCGCCAGCGTGTCCTCACTCTCCCGAGGCTGCCCTCACAGCTGTGCCTGTCTCGCCTGGGGCCCTGCCAGCTTGGCTGCATTACAGGGCAGGGGCCAAAGCCTACTGTCGACAGAAGCTCGGAGAAGGGCAGTGCCCCAAACCAAGCTCCACGGACGCTTCCTCCGGAAAGCCTTCCCTGCCGTGCCGGCCACCCTTCCGGGAGGCCTCCTCCGCGTCCCCTGCGCTGCCCTCCCCAGAGCCCCAGCTGAAGTGCGTCTCCCTGTCAGACCGTGGGCCACCTGGGGGCAGGAAGTGTAGATCATGGCACAGAGCAGGTGCTCCGCAAACAGCCTTCGGAAGAACGAGTGAGGAAATGAGTGAATGTGTGGAAGGTCTGACCGCACTGGGGGGCAGAGGGGGCAGCTTCAGAATTGGGTGGCACTAGGCTCAAGCCTTACCTGGGCAGGTAGGCTGGCAGGTGGGGGTGGGGCTGCCCCCAGGGCCCCTTGTCTCCACCGGGCACCGTGCAACCTCCCCGCTGTCTTGTTTCTTCTCGAGGTGCCCCTTAGTCTCATGCCTCCAGCTTTGGTCCCTGTCGGAACACGCTTTCCCTTCTTGCGCCCGGGGAAAGCGGTCAGCCCCGAGGAGACATGGAGGGCCGTGCTTGCTCTGTGCTGGCCCAGCGCGCACCCTGGCTGCACAGATGGGCCCCAGCCTGGGGGCTGCGTGGGAACCCCGGAAGCAGCAGTGTCTGTGCCGGCAGGTGGGCCACGGGCCCGGCCTGGGGACAGCGCGTTCCTTCCTGGCCGGGCCACCACCCTCGCCGGGCATGAAGGCCGTGACAGCGGCAGCTGCCCGCACCCACGTGTCCCTTAGCCCCCAGCCCTCCCCATCCCAAACCTCGGGCCGTGTCCCCGGACCCAACTTGGAGCAAGTGCTCTGCTCCCCACTCCCGGCCCTTCCTCCATTGGGAGTCATGGGGCAGGATGAAGCAGTCCTGGGGCTCAGGTGGGGCACAGCCGTTTTGCCTAGCGTGGCCTCCTGGGCTCCCCACTTCACTGGGGGGGGAGGAGAGGGTGGCCCAGGGGCCCCCGTGGCTGGCGGCAACCTGAGGCTTTGGCTTTTCTGGGTGACCTGAACCAGCGGACCAAAGGGGACGAGAGGCTGGAGCGTGTCTAGGGCTTCTTTCTCCGGGGAGGAAGCCCCTTCCCCATCAGCCCGTGGCGTGCCCAGACCTTCCTGGGTTGACACTGTCAGGCCCCAAGGACCCCATGGGGCTAGAGGGATCAGTACTGAGCCGAGAGATCAGGGTGGCAGTGGGGTCTCTGAGAGGATTCAGGAGGTGACATCTGCCAGAGGTCCGAGGGCTCAGAAGTTGCTGCTCAGGTGAGGGTGGGACCGAGAGAGGGTCCAGGCGGAGGGAACAGCAAAGACTTCCTAACCCAGGCGAGCCCCAGGGCTACTCACCAGCCTCACCCCTCCTACTTGAAGCCACAACCCACCAGGGCCTCCCAGGGGTCCCTAGGAACTAGCCCAGTATGGAGGAGTCCTGGGGACTCCGTGACATTGGTGACACTCCGAGCCTCAGGCTCCTCCCCCTCCCAGGAACAGTAATGGGGATCCCAGCCTGCCAGCCTTCGGTGTTCCCAAAGATGCAAGAGAGACACTTGGAGCCTTCACCTGGTGCTCTCCAGGGCAAGAACGGACTCATGTCACTGTCTGGGGGGAGGAAGGGCAGACAGGCTGTGCCCCACCCGTGCTGGCCAGGTTCTCTCTCCCCAGCCCTGCTCCCTGGGGCAGCTCCAGGGACTGGAGGGAGTTGAACATTAACCTCTTTGGTGAGTGGCTCCAGCTAAACAAATACGTGTTATCACAGGTCAGCAACAGCTACCTCCCTGGCCAGGCCGCCAGGCTGACTTTTTATTTATTTATTTATTTATTTATTTATTTATTTATTTGGAAATCATAAGCAAGTCAAAGTGACTATCACTGAAGCCTCTGTTCAAAGATCCTCCAGCAGAACTGCCCCAGTTTTAAGATGAAACAATGTTGCACTTTAAGATGAACTAACTTGCAGGATCCTCACCAAAGACAAAAAAAAAAAAAAAAAAAAAAATATTGCTTCCATCTGCACTTTTCTTGGACTAAAAGCATATGCAGAAAAACTCTACTTTAAAAATGAACGCTGCAGGGCACAGTAACATGGTCAAGTACGTGCTTTTTTTTTTTTTTCCTTTAGCCACGACCCTAGAGAAGAGGATGTCTTGTGCGTGGACTACATCCAGCCACACCTGAGAACGGAATTAGTAAATGTGTCGGGTCCAGGGCAAAGGACCAAAGGGGACTGCTTCAGGATGAGCAGGGCGGGCCTCTCAGGGCCGGTGGCTGTGATCAGTTGGTGATGGACGTTCTAGATCCACTGGACGAATTCCAGACAGGAGGCACGTCATCCGACAGCTTGCACCGGCGTCCCCCGCCTCCGGCGTTCCTTGCTTCTGCTCTGGGGCTTCCCTGGAGGCAGCAGCTAGCGGCTTATTCGCACCCCTTGCTTTCTTCTCTCTCGCTTCGGCCTGTGCACTTGCTCGTCCCCCTCGGGTCTGGCTGTCCTGGCGCGGAGGTCGCTAAGAAGAGGCGCCAAGGCCCAGGGCAGCACCTGCTGGTGTTGGAATCCGGGCAGGACACCCGCCACGGCCAGCAAGGGGGCTCAGGCTGTCCCTGCTGCCCTCGGTCCCGTCCCCCTCTCTGTCCCTCTGGCCTCCTGGGGTGGCTGGGCCAGAGTTGGGGCCGGGAGGAGGGTTGGGGAGCCCAGATGGGGCTGACTGGGCGAAGCCAGAGAAAGAGCACAGCCTGCGGAATTGGATTCCAGGAGCTGAAAGTGACCAGTAGCGGCCAGCCGGCCACCGTGGGCCATACCGCTGCCCAGGCTCCCTTTTGCTGTTTCATTTAATCCTCAGTGAGGTGGGCACACACTATGATTTCCATTTCACAGAACAGGGAGCCAAGCCTGCCAAATGAGGAAGTGGTGTGGGCCGGACTTGCCCTGAGGGTACCTGACCAGAGCCCTGGCTCCTAACCCAGTGAGTCCCTGTCTCCCTCCCATCCTCACCCAGCCTCCCCAGGGCTACCTGCCCCCCTCCCCGCCGCCCCTTAAACCTTCTGGATTGGCCACACCGAACTTCTCGGCATCCTTCCAGAGCACATCCTGTCCTTCCTTGTCTCCACGACTCCAGCGGTCTGCTGCCTCTCTGCCCCCTGGGCTTATGAACTCCTATTCGTACCAACTCCCCTGGACCCTTCTTCATCTGCCCACCACGTTGAACCCTGCCTCGATCCCCCAGGAGCAGTGGCACCTCCTCGGGTTCAGTCCCCTCCAGGCATGTGTCACACTGCCTCCCACTCGTGAGGGGAAGAGCTGGGGGGGAGCTGCGCCCTGAGCCCCGGCGCCTTTTGAGTGCCCTGCACCTATTTGGTGCTCAAGGTTAGAAGGTTGTCAAGGGAGCAGACACGACCAGAAAGACCCCTGTGGAAGGAGGAGAGGAATGGGGATGGAGCAGCGTGCTGGCATCGGCCAGAGGAAGAAAGAACTGGAATCCTTGTACGTCCTCTGTCCTCCGTGTCCCCGTGGAGACCGGTTCCAGGGGCGCAGCAGTTTGAAGTTGGAATGGAAAAGGCTGTGATTGGAGGCTGTTTGAGCAGGTGTTAACTGGAGAGGGCGAAGGGCAGAGGCCCAGTGGAGGCCCGTGAGCTCACAGACGCCAGCTAGCCCACCCTAACTGCTGACGTGGGGACCATCGGGGCCCTAGGTGGGGGTTCACGGCTCTCTCACTTACTCCTCAGCAACGCCAAAGTCAGTGTAGGCCATAACCCCTGCTTGACAGGTGAGAAAATGGAGACCAGAGAGGAACAGTGTTCCATCAGAGCCAGGGGAGGGCGGCAAGACCCACAGCCCTCTGCCCAGCCCACCAGGGCTGAGCACTTCCCGGAGCGGCTCTGGTCCATGTCCTTTGCTCCCCATTCTTACGCCAAGAAAAATGAGGTTTTCACTGGCAAGAGGAGGAAATGAATGTCCTTCAGTTTGGTTTGCAGGAGTGGGACCCGGGGCAGGGCCTTCTCCAAACTGCCAGCGGCTGGGGGAGAGGTTAACAGGTGCTTCCCATCAGCGTCCAACTCCCCACCCCATCCAGGGGTGTAAGGAAATCACATGCAACGGGGTGGGGAGCTAGATACACAGGAGTGGACTCACTGCCCAGCCTTGTAACTCTAGCTTCCAAAGTGCATCTCCTGAGAAGACAAGTGTCCCAGGGGCCCCCGTGCTGTCACTGGGGGGGAGGCAAGAAGTCTCCTGGTCACGTAGGGTTCCTCCTGGGAGGTCACTGTCGAGATGGGGTCAGCGGCTCACGCAGCTGGAAGAAACCTTGGACTTTTTCTCGGCGGTCTCCAGGCCTCCTCTTGCTTGACTCACTCAGATAAAGACAAGTCCACGGGGCACCTTGTACACTTTTCAAGCCCCCTGAGTCTGTCTGACTAATGGGGGTAGGTCACCATGCTTATCTGCAGGATAACCTTTGGACAAAGTTCTCCTGGCCCCACATAACTGCATGGAAAGGAGGATAAAAGGCCGTGGCTGCCATTTGTCCATCCACAGAACTTTCCAGAATTAACCTGGTGAAGGTGGGGCCTTGTGACACAGGCTGGCCCCAGTGACCCTCGGCTCTGGGACTCTGGCTGGTGCTCTCCGGGCATGGCTCCAAATGCACCCAGGACCTTGGAGCTGGGTCTGGCCCTGCTGCTTGCCGTGACCTGCGTCTGCGTGGCCTCAGGCAGCCTAACTCATTCACTGAGACACAATTTCTGAGCATTTACTCACCTCTCCGGGAGGCTCGGCAAGGCTCCCCCACACCTGGGGAAGGTACCTCCCCGTGTTTGTCCCCTACGGGCTGCTTCCGGCAAGTGTTGACGTGGTTCCTGGGACTCCCAGGGAACGCTGTCAGCTGTCATCTTTTTTTTTTTTAAGATTTTATTTATTTATTTGACAGAGAGAGACACAGCGAGAGAGGGAACACAAGCAGGGGGAGCGGCAGAGGGAGAAGCAGGCTTCCCGCCGAGCAGGGAGCCCGATGCGGGGCTCGATCCCAGGACCCTGGGACCATGACCTGAGCCGAAGGCAGACGCTTAACGACCGAGCCACCCAGGCGCCCCTGTCAGTTGTCATCTTGAGTGACCTCAGTTCTGCCCAATGTCTTGGTCTCCCAGAACAAGGACACTCTCCACCAGGCCCCATCAGGGACCTTGCCATCATTTAAATGCAGCCCTTCCGCTCTGACCTCAACCTCTTGTCTACCCACGTGCTTGTCTGACTAAGGCTGGACTGTTCTCGGACCACAGGAGCACCTCCTGGCCTCGGGTGTCTGTACTGTCCCTGGCCAGGGGCCCACTGAGGCCATGGCTCATTCTCTTCCCTAACCTGCACACTCTCCGGGGCTCTCCATTCGAGCCCTCTCCTGCCCCCCCCGAGCCCTCCATTCTGCCGTCTTCTGCAGCCCCCCAACCTGGCTGAGAGCCTCACACCTGGGCTGAGAAGTGCCGCCCCCCCGTCCCCTTAGCTCCAGGGGTGTCTAGAACACCGTCTGGTACCTGGAAGTTGGCTGGTAAAGATTTCTGCAATGCATTATGCCGGTTTCTAGAGTCGGCTTGCTTTTCCTCTCTCGATTTTAAATCTTAGTGCTCCCGAAGCTCTGGGGGCTCTCACCTCCTCCTCTCAGGTGACCTCGCCTCCTGTTTACAGACAATATAGAAACTCTCATGCTGGAACTGGCTCCCCCACAGGCCCACCTCTTTTCCTCTTGTTACCAAGGAAGACAGACCCAGACTAAGACCAGCCCTCCGCCCGCAGACTGAATAACTTCCCCACCTTCCCTTTTGGGAACTCATCCCCTGTGGAAGCTCCTCGTCTCACCGTCTCACCGTCTCATCCCCTGTGGAAGCTCCTCGTCTCACCGTCTCACCGTCTCATCGTACTTGTCCTTCATTAACGACGGATCCCCTCCTTAACCGCACCTCCCCTTCCAGCTGTGATCCTTCTCTCTGTCCCAGCCAGACTTCTCCCCCCCCAACCCCCGCCCCAGTCTGGCTCCTCCTGGAAGTGCCGACCCACTGCCCTCTCCCAGGTCTCCCCAGGTCGGGGGTGGGGGGCAGGGCCCAGAGGCTGTCTGTCTGTCCTCCGCCCCCAGGTCACTTCACCTGCTCCCAGGGCTTTACTCACACCCACACCCAGGCCTCTCACCTCTTGCCTCCCCCCGCCCCCGTCCCCACACTAATACAGAACAGGGGTCCAACATATATTAAAGAAATGCAACCTCACTCCTGTCACTCAGGATAGTGCTGTTCGGGATCTCAGACTGGCCACCCATCTGCAAATTCCCCGCCGGCCTCCGCCACGGCAGAGCGGACTCAACTGGGGGGGTACCCCCAAAAGAGGGAAGTCACAGTCTACTGAACTTAGCAGAAAAACTCACACATCTGACAAGAAGAAAATAGCATCTGGTAACAGACAGACTTTTCTCTTAAAGAACATCACCCAAGTCATCACAGGAGGCTGCAGGCCGTCTTCGGTCCTCCAGATTGAAAGCTTTCCAGCAGTTTCCATGAACACAGACAATGCTCTGGGAGGAACGAGCGAGTGGCAGAGGTGCAGAAGGAGGGGGTGGGGACAGCCCTGGCGGGAGGCCTTCTTCCCCATCCTGCCCATCCACACTCCCTGCCCCTTCCCGAGGAATCAAATCCCGCTTTTCCTCTGGGCCTCGTCACTAGCGAATGCAAGCAATGCCCACGCTCTTGACCTCAGGGAGGGAGAAGCCGGAGACCGCGTCACCCTCGCAGGCCCGGGCCGCGCTGGCGGGACCCCCGGGGCTACCAGAGTGCCACTGGGCTCTGCGGCAAGCAGGATGGGCTGCATGCCAGCGACAGAGCCGGCACTCCACTCGAGGGACAGAACCACACCAGGGCTCCAGGCAGCATGCTGCAAGCTGGCTGCACCGGGTGGCGGACGGGAGTAACTCGTTTCAGAGAGAAAACCTGAGACCGGACGCCAGCCGTGCAGCCTTTCCCCGCGCTGGGCCATCAGCGCCCTCCAGTCTGGCCTGCACCGCCCGCTGCCTGCCTCGCCGGCCGTCCACGGGGACTTCGGGGCGCCGCAGAGAGGCCAGCGGGGGCCGGCAGCTCGGCCGGGGCCACTCGGATGCCGCAGGGCTGGGCAAAGTCCGGCCCCCTGACTCCTAAGCCAGGCCGACTTCTCCCCTCAACTAGGTTTTGCTGCGGTAACTGGGAGGACAGAGGACCCACGCCAGCCCCAGGTAGGCCAGTTTCGTCCCATTCAGCGAGGGCAGAAACCCAGTGCTCGGGGGTTGCTTCCTGTGGGGTTGGAGGGCCGTGTGGTTAGAGAGGAGCCTCTCGGTGACACAAGGACCGCTTTCCCGTTGTCTTTTCGACAAAAGGAGCGGCACTGGAAGCAAATGGAGGCCGGGGCGGGGGCCACGCCACTCGCGGATGCTGGAAAGCCTCCGAACCTTCGACTTCACAAATTCTACTTGAAATGAAAGCCTTGTGGAGAAAGGCACCACTTCGATCTTTTCTTCTCAGATACAGCGAACACCGCCCAAATTGTTTTAATTTCCGAATTTATTAAAATGATTAACCTCAATACTGCAAGTGCATGTACAAAATATTTGTAAAAAATGTTTTTAATGAAACGTTAAAGAACTTACCTCAAATGCTGAAAAAGTCCTTTTTTTTCATTCTTTCAGTACAAGGAATACATTGTATCTCAAAGGTATTACAACTCAGCAAAACAATTTAAAACAGTAATTTGAAAAATGATTGAAAATTGAATACTTTACATGTATTTTTATGATCATTTCCTAATTCTTACAATGCCAGAATCTTTACGAATCATTGCATAAGCTCAAGCTCAAAGTTGTATGGAACGCAACCTCTTCCAAGTGGTCACCCGCGTGTGGCTCTCGCCATTCCACACGGTGAAGTTCTACGGCGGAGCCCGAGCAGCTCCGAGGCCCCCACCTGGAAAAACGGAAATCAGGTTTCCCTGGAAGGCGGCAGCCGCGGCTGCCCAGCGCTTGTGCACCCCGACTCCCGAGGCGGGGACGCCCCCGGGCCCCGCTGCTAGGGCCCACGGGGAAGGTCAGCCTCGAAAAGCCGAGGCCGCAATCAAGTTAACACAAACATAAATAAGTTACTAAAATTAAGCTTAAAAATGGAGAAACGTGGGAAATGTGGGATTTTGTGACTTTTTCCTTAAGATGGAGATTCCTGAAATGGCTGCTGTTGGTATTCCGGGAGACGGTTTGAGATTGAGGCTCTGAACCTCTTCGACACGCCCCACGCTAGGCCGGGAGTGAAAAGAGGTGGCCCACCGCTCTCTGCTACTTTCCAGACACCGAGTCTACGCTCGACCTTCCTTAATGGCACGAGTCTCACACTCCTCCGAGGGACAACGTGAGGACGGGACGTGGTCCGCAATGCGCTCCGAGGGCCTCGGGACAGACCCCGGGGGGCCGTCCTGCTTCACGAGGGGGAGAACCACATGCGGAGCGGGGGGGGGGGGGGCTGCCACACCACTACCCGAGGGGCTGACCTGCACGGGACAGACGGGAATGAGGCGACGTTAAGACCACACAAGTAACTCCTTGAAGAACGTGAGGAGAAACAAAAACTCTACGTTGCCAACGCTTTTATGAATATTCTTAATTTCTATGTGGAACCCCTACTGGCAATCGTTTTATGGGACTCAATTTAAAGGGTGTCCCCAGAACCTGGAAACCGGCAGGTATCACCTGGGAACAACAGTAAGCATTGAGGTTTTCTCCACTGGACTTTTCGTCACGGGCAGATTCCTTTCACTATCTTAAGACATGGGCTACTTTTCGACAGACACTACACGAATCCCCTAAATCGATTTTACTCAGGAACGCTGTGTATCTGAAAGTACATGTACACATTTCCCAGAAATAGAGACCCACTGGCGTCAAACACCTGCTACAGCTTTATATTCCCAAATTCTCTGTCCAATGATTTGTAAAATAATCCAGAGAAATGAAAGGTTGGTATTGAACATAAAGTAGTAATCAAAAATTTGCTCATTAAGTTACTTAAAATTAATTTCTCTTCTCAAAGTGCTTCAAAAAAAAAAAACAAATTAAATCTGACTCCTCTTTTCGCTTAACTGATAATATAGTCAAAAAATCTTTGATATTTTCATACATAAACTAACATAAGCCAAGAACTCCCACTGATGCAGTGCTTAAAACTATATATTTTATAATTTCCTATTTTATTGGCATGAATATTTCTAAACTTAAAAACCTTCCTGGTAAGTTCTTTTAATTTCTTATGACAAAAATTTCTCACAACACACAAATATTTACAACATATACATTGTTTTCAGTTCTTTACATTGAATTTCAAAGACAAACATTTTTATAGGTTACCACAGAACAAAAGCTGTGACTCATGTTTTTATTTCATAAACTATTATAAGTTAAAGTGAATAGAGTTTTTAATATTCCTTGTAGCATTTTACAAGTGCAACAGAAACCTTGAAGACCCAAATTAAGAGAGCTGTAGTTCATTAGATAAATGTTGCTTGTTGTCATCACATTGTTCACAGCAAAGTTTTGAAAAAATAAGCACCAATCATTCTTGCAAAGAACAATTTTATCTAAAAGGATTGAAAAGTGTTAAATACAAGGTCTTTAATTTACATGACAAGCAATAAATACGCTGAATTGGAACTCATCCTGCACACTGCTACCCTCGTACATATAATGTACTGAAAAGTTAGCGGTCACGCGTGTAATTGTACTTTTTTTTTTTTTTAAAGAAACCAATTCGACTCCCAACCGATGGTTTGCTCTTTTAAGCAAGGCCACACACAGTACACCTGGGCCAGCAAACAGTGTGAAACCGACAGGACTCCGAGGGGGAGACATCTAGCAAAGAAATCAAAAAGCCAAAGATCGTTGCTGGTGATGTTAGCATATACTAGAAAACCTTAATATGCTGCTACTATGATTTGTTTTAAATTATTTTTTAGTCATATATTAAAGAGCCAGTTGATGCTCTTGGTTTAAAAAAAAAAAAAGAAAGAAAGAAAGAAAAAGGAAAAGAAAATTGTGTAGCCACATTATTGTTTTCAACGTCCCGTGTGGAAAGTTGCTATCACTGTACAATTTTGCTTGAGCCTTTATTTTACAACGGGGCTTTCCCTCTAACTCAGAATTGCACGTAAGAAGGCTATTTAAAAAGTACAATAAAAATTTGCACAAATCAGACTTGGGGAGAGTCAGTGCGCTGTACACTTTCTACAGTATGACGCTGCTAAGTGGAGAGAGAAGGGAAGTGCGGCCGCTAGAACGTCTCGGGTGAGGAATAACTGACTGGAATTTGTTTTTATTTCCTTAAAGGGGGCTTCCCAGGCCAGACTGAGCCCAAGAGCTTATGCGTTGAGCCTCAAAGACTGGTCTTCTCTTCTCCGGGAAGAAATGTCAATGTCTATGGAGTCCTTCCCGACTATCAGCCGCAGGCGCTTGGCTGGAGGAAGAGGAATGAAGTCGTCCTCGAAGTCCTCCTCGTAGTCCTCGTCGTCCTCGTCGCCCTCCGAGGAGGAGGGCTCATCCGTGCTCTCCTCCTCGTACTGGCTGTAGTCGTCCACCTCCATGCGGGACTCCAGCAGCGAGAGGGGGTCGCTGCAGCACAGCCCGTTCTCGTGCAGCCCCTCCGAGCACGGCCCCCGACCCTCCTCGTCCCGCTTCAGCTGGATCTTTAGCTTCGTGGAGCTGCTGCCCGACCCTGAGTTAAACCCATTATTGAGCTTTGCTACATACAGGTTATTATCGTTTTCGTGGTCTTTACTTAACTTGATGCTTATTTTTGAAGAACTCGTGCCATCGCTCTCTTGGTCGTTCGTCTTGCTGCTGCTGTCGTGACGCCTACGAAGAGTCAATTTGGGAATCCCGGAGTTATTCTCCAGGATCAGCTGGGCATCATACCTCGTGATGCGCCTCTTCTTTTTACTTTTTGCAGTTCGGAAGCCGTCCTTCGTTCTGAAGCCATCGGACGTGACCACCGAGCCGCCGCCGCCGGGCGCAGGAGCCCAGTCCGCGTAGCCGCCGGGCGCCGTGTCGGGCTCGGGGGCGCGGCGCTCGCCCGGCTCGCAGCGGGTCGCCAGCACCTCGGGCGCCGCGCCGGCCTGTCCCGGGCAGTCCTGCCCCGCCGCGGGCTCCTCGGCTTTCGCCAACGGTTTCGCCGGTTTCCCTTGCCGCGACTTCTTCTTCGACGCGCTGCTGTCGCTCCTCTGACACTTGGCTTCCCGCTTTTGCGCCGCCCCGGGAGCCAGGCCGTCGTCGGGCGCCGCGGGAGCCGGCCGCTCGCCACCGTCCGGGCAGGGTCCCGCCGAGGCGCTCGGAGAGCCGTCCGACGAGCCGGCCTCCCGCGGGCTGCCAGCGGGCTCCCTCGGGGCCGGCCTGGCCCGCGCCGACCGCCGGGTGCTGTAGGTGCAGGGGGCGCCGGCCGCCGGCGACGGAACTCGCCCGGAGCCCGCTCGGTGCTCCCGCGCCGCGTGTCTGGTTAAGCACCCGCTGGCTGCCGCGGCCTGAACTGGTCCCTCGGGCTCCTTCTCCTTTTTAATGGGTAAGTTTTTATACAGAACTACTTTGGGCTCTTTGAGTACTAAGCTTCCCATCTCGAGTTTTCTCGAAGCACTCTTTTGCTCCAGCCGTTTGCAATGATTTCTTAATTTTATCTTGGAAAGTAAAGGCTTTGCAGGCTTTTTCAGTTTCTTTGGTACCCTGGAATTATTTATATGAGTTAGCTTAGATGAGGTAGAGTTGGAAGAAGCTGGAATTCTTGACATAGATTGCCTTGTCAATGTTCTGCTCTTGCTGTTCTTTTTCACACCAACTGAAGATTTTCGGTTAGGAGCTGCAGTTAAGGAGAAAAAAAAAAGGGGGGATGAAAACCAGCCTTGGTAACACAGGAGTGCTCAACACAACGATGCCCAAACCTGTCAGCTATGAAAGGTTCGCATTATACCCGCACGTGCAAGATGGACCCCGCTGGGTCTCGGCCGGCACATGGGCACCCCACACCACCCTCCTGTAACTTCCCAACTGCTGCCTCTGATTTATGGAGCATCTATGCGTTTCCCACAGCAAGGACCTGGACCCCACTCTGAGCTCATCCATAATCTACCGCGATACTTGTCCACAGTATTTCTTTTCCTGAATCTCTTACCACATAGAAGATTTGAAGTAAACTTGAGGAAAAATCAGATTTTTCTTTCACAAATTCTTAACATCATCATTCAAAATAGGTTTCTAAAACCCATTACTCATTAACTCAAAGGAAGTATATTACTTGACCAGTAATACAGAACAGAAATATATTATTAACAAGCTCTAACAGACACTCTATCACAATGGCTTCAAGCGAGAGAGACCCGAAGAACCATATATTGTTAATTCCACAACGAACCGCACTCCACAAAGTTCTTGCTCCCACTCCGTGAGGACCAGCAGACTTCCAAGGGCGGCAGAACGTACTTGGCCCCGTCCCTCCAGGGCCCACCTGCTGCCAACAATCAAACTGAGGCGGGAAGAAGCATCCTGCTGGAGTTACACTCTTGGGACAAAGGGGGACCCAACTTCCTCAGGACAAGCATACAGAAAGGCTACGATGACCCCACAGGGAACAGCCAACCTGAGGACCAACAGGACCGTTGACCAGAGCCTCAAAAGGCTTACAGGTGACTCAAGTTTAAGCTGCTTCCACAGTGAGCGTGACCTTACAGGGGCTTTCTGTTGTCTTTATGTTTTTCTCTCCATTGACATTTGGGACCTGTATGTAGAGTGTTTTACAGGAATCCATTTCTCAATTACTTAGTTTTCCCGGCTCCCACCTGAAAACCTCTTCCCCATCAAACTAGTCCTTTCAGTCATTCACTAGGGAAGCTGAGATGACCAAACTGATACTCCCCACTTCTCTCAGAAAACAGGGAGAGTAAAAAGCGACTAGGGGTAAACTGAGCACACTGCCCGACAAAGACTGCTGCCGCCGACATGCCCAAGGGCTGCCAGGGCGACTGTTGTTCCTTCTGCATGGCTAAGCAAGTAAGTTACCATTAGTTAGTTTTTACTGAGAAGAGCAAGAATGCATTACAAGCATTCCAAAAATATCAAACCACCAAGAATAGAAGGCTCTATACTCAAGAAGAGTGTCTCATAAATGGCTTTGGGGAACCCAAACCAACACAGTTCCCAGGAGTGAGATCCCCTGACCGGACCAAGAATGTGCTTATCCATGTGGGCTACCACCCCAAGGCAGCCACTTATTTTTAGAATAGTAGGAGTCGTGGTTTGGATACCGCTCAATTGGAGAACAACTGATGTAGCATGAATTGGAATTATACAGAACTAGCTGGAAATTATTTTTTTAAATACAAGGCCGCACAGGGCATTCTTTTGTTAAAGGATTTCTTTATGCTCACAAGGCTTCCTACAAGGTAGACTGAATAGATGTGCTTGTTGATGTAAATGCACCTGGCTTTCTCAAATGTGGCTGTGAAGTCCGCTGGCTCAGACCAGGCTCCTCGAGGACCATTCTATGACCAAAATCAGTGGTTCTCAGCCTTACTTTGCCTTTTGCCATCCTGTTCTCATTCTGTACCGGCAACGGCCCCTTCACAACGAAAACATACACACCACCCTGGACAGCAACCCCGCTGCAATTGGGATCCAGCTTGTCCCTCTAATGAGACGGCCTTTGCCAGTCTTGGAAGACCTTGTCATGAAACCCAGCGGGCACTCTCCAGCCCTTCTCCCTCTTCCTTTCTCTGCACATGTGACACTGCTAACCATTTTTCTTCCTGAAAACTCCTGTCCCATTGGCTGCCCACAGGGGCACTCTCTCCTGCCCTCCCATCTGCCCCTTCGACTGCGCTCCTCAGGCCTCTGCTGTCCTAGACCCTTTGGAAACTACACATTCTATGGGTGACAGGCACCCCCCCCCCCCGCCATGGCTCTTACCACTGATGCACTGGCAGCTCCCGAGCCACTTTATCTAGCCTCCCTCCTAGATTACAGATCCGAATCACCAAATGCCCGCTGGCATCTAGATCTTCCCGAGGATGGACTCCTCATCACAGTCAACGTGCCCAAACTGAACTCACCATCAAGCTTCATGGCTGTTCTCCTTCTAAATTCTCCATCCTGCTCAGTACCACCACCATCCACCCAGCTAGCTGCCCAAGCAGACAGCGGGAGGTCACCCCGGCCTTTCCCTAACTGCCTCACCCAGTCGGCCACATGTCCCATGGAGCCCACTGCTGCGGCCATCTACTTCTCTCGCTTCACAGTCCCCTAAGACTGTGAGTCGTGGCAACAACTCAACTCCCTCCCTTCCTTTCCTCACCCCTCCCATTGCTTCCCCAACATCCCGTTCTCTACCCTGTGGCCGGAGTGAATTTCCTAGTACGACACGTCACTGCTGGGCTTCAGAACTTTCAATAACCTAATGCCCTAAGAATAAATCCAAAATTTTAAACAATGGTCATATCCCTCCTTCCCACCCCCTACTCTAGCCATGACACACTTTCCTTATTCGAGTCCTACGCTCGTCCCCGTTTCTCCATTCATGAATTCCCTCTGCTCTGAACATGCCTCACTTGCCCAACCTCCTACCCCCTTTAAGACTCCGCTTAGGAAATGCTTTGCTCAGGGAGCCTTTCATGACTTCCTACAAATGACAGGTCTCCTTTCCTCTGTATTTTCAGAGCACCTGAGATTATCCTTACTCCGGCTCATATTTTAAATCCATTAGGTTGAGTCTCACTTTATGGTGATTCTGAATCCACCCCTGCTTCCAATGGATTCCTTGCTAGCCGACTGCAGTGAACGACTGACAAAGCACTTGTGTTTGTGTTCTAAACCGCACAAAATAGACTGTATTGGATGCTATGTATTCTTTCGACACAGAGATCTCACTTACATATGTTCATGTATTGGTCAGTCTAGTCTTTTGTTTTAAAAACAGTATCTCAAAAAAAGCCCAGCTAAGAGGTATGCTCAAGTCAAAGGTCAGAAAAGACTGAGACAAACTGGGCAAGAGAAATGTGAGCAATGTGACTAAGATGGGAGCCCCATGGGCGCCAAGGGCTCTACTCTCCCAGACAGGTCTACACTGTCCTCCGGGGTTCAGGAGGATAGTGACGGTAGGCTTAAGGAGGAAGACAGGAGCCACGCTGCAAACTAATGGAAGTCTGTCCAGAGACTGAGGATTCTGACTCAGTGGAGACCAGGACACCTGTGGCCACTCTGGCCTCCGCGCTGCTACGCCATGGGCAACTCTCCTGCCTGGCGGCGTAAACCTAAGACAGTATTTTTAGGTGGAGATACACATTCTTAGCAATTATTATGTACTGGTGCTGTGCAAAATGGCCCAATCAGTATGATCTCAATCCTAACGCGCATCCTTTGTAGTGCTACTAAATCCATGTGACAACCAAGCGCGTATGGATAAGCGCGCCTAAGATCGTCCACCGGTAAGGGGAAGAGATGGGGGATTTGGACTGAGTGAGATCCGTGGCTCCAGATCCACTGTACTAAGTATGCCACAGAGTCACAGTGGGGGTCTCCGCCCCCGGGGTACAGGACCCACACGGCACGGCCCTCACTGCCATCTCATGGTGTCCTCCGAATCGCAAGGCAGCCCTGCGTGGGCCTCGAGAATTACAGCAGGTACAAGAACAGCAAAACAACAGCAAAGCTCCCCGCGCACTCAGGCTGGGTTCTGTACTGGAAAAGCCCCAGAAATGCACACTATCAACGTGAACCAAGGGAACATGAGGGCCATCCACAGCCTGGCATCTTCAGCACGTGAAGATCCAGAAAACCCTGAGTAGGACTTCAGAGTTCAGTTCAAGTTTGGCAGGCACAACAAGCGTCTTCCAGCTGACGTGACCAGCAGACGGGCAGCGGCTGCCTGCGACAGGGTGTTGGAAAGGACTCCGGAGTAGCCTACAGGCCCAGCAGCAGGGAGTGCTCAGATCAACAGTGAGGTCTGACACAGCTCCCAGTGACAAGTGGTGGCCCAGTCCACTATCTCTAGGATAGGTGCTCCGGAGTTAAGATAAACTGATTCCACCGGCCTTGTCTTCTGGGCCTCACACCAACCTGTGGCATCGGCATGACTCACACCCCGTATCACAGCACCGACTATGGGGGGGCGGCCCAGCCACTGAGGCACCAGAGGCCTAAAACACCACAATCTTCTAATAACGGCATTATAATTCAGGCTTGTGGACTGAATTTGTGAAAATGGTCTCGTCTCCTCTTTCCAGATGCTAAAGCCAACAGTCAACTTGGGGCTCCTGAGACACCTTTCAGAAAAGAAATCTGTGCAGAAGAAATAATTTTTCTCCCAACCAAGCAGAAATGTTTCTTTAGAAGAGAACATACAAGCTGTTCAAAGCAAGCAGTCTCTGCCCCCTGAATTCTGAACGCACGGCAGGGTGAGGATGGCAGCTACGCACGGAGAAAGCACCCCGGATCCAGACGCAACCACGCCGCCCCCTCTGGGAGACGCCCGGACAGCCCTGGCTTTGCTACCGGCTGCGATCTCAAAGAGTCTGTCTTTCAAACAGGTAGGTTATGGTCCAGACACAGACACCAAAAGAAATCCCATCTGAAAGAATACCTGTGGGGGCCTGCAAGAGCAGTGCTATGAAGGGGACCTCGTCTAGGGTGGTCTGAGAGAGGACGGGTGAGAAGCCTCTCGCTCCGCCAGAGCACAGAGCCGCATCTGTCAACTCTACACACGGCCCTCAAAGTTAGCTCCATTGACCCTCCAAGTCCTCAAAACCATAATCCTGCAGAAAGGTAATTTGAACAAAGTCAGCCCCCTCCCATCAGCCATCACTGGGAAGTGCTGCATGTCTGCTCAGTAATGCTGAGACCACAGCTCAAAGGGATTACTGGTTCGCTCTGAACCCGAGCAATGGCATTTATAGTCTGCTCTGCGTAACTGTGTACTTGTCGGATCCCGGCACTAAGGCGTAAGCTGCCTGAGGGACGGGCCTGAGTCTCATCCATCTTGAATCTCTCCAACAACTAGGAGGCTTTAAGTATTTGGTTTACTAAGAAATATCCCCTAGATGGTCACAGAGTAGTCAGTACACTCTCACAAACTACCTACACGTTATGCTCTTTTAGCCTCCATGGTGTACTGAACTCGGTATGTATACAGTAGGAATGGAGTTAATGCCCCCCGTGTCACAGAGCCATCCGGTGTGGGCAGCGTGGTGGCCGTGTCCGTGCTCTGTAGTGTTTCATGCACATATTTCTAAACCGGGCTTCACAAGTCTCCAGTTTCACCAAGGAACCAGACTCCGAAAACAAAACGTTGATTATGTTCCATTTATTATTAGAACCAACAGTCAACAGTGAATGACGGGCTAACTGCGCTCTTTCTGCTCACTTGGGACATGAGAGACTGGACAAGGAACACAGCACTGCTCTTCTACTACGGGGTTGCACCTGGCCTCTGACCGTCCAGCAGCAGGTGGATGCAGGAATTCACGGCAGTGACAGTCACCATCATGGGAGAGGCCTTCCCTTCTCTCCAGGGTTTTCTGCAGGGGAGGGGTGCACCGTGCTGGGCTGCAAACGTCTGAAGGTAGGGAGAGGAGCCTCAAACAACCCAACTTCAGAAGGCTCAGCCGAGTACCTACGGCCACCTGGCGTGCTGAAACGGGCGTCCCTAGGGATCACCGAGTCAAAACTTTGAAACTTTATTCCTGTCAGAAACAAGTCAGACTAAAGAGCCTACAGCTTTAGTGGCAATGAGAGGAAACTGGTGTTACCCAGAAGAAACCGGCAGCCATGAGCATGGTCCCAGGACTTCAAAGCTCCACAAACATGACGCGTTTCCTTTTGCCCGGCTAGGCTTGCTTCGCTTTCTTTCCTCTTTATGCTCCATTCTCTCTGTTTCCAGCTTCCATACGGTCTTGCCCCCACGCACAACTGGTATCTTAATGCTGGCTTCTTCTTTTCACCTCTCTTGCTGCTTTCATGGAGGCCAAGGCACCACGTCACAGTGTAAGCGACCTCCGAAATGCTCCTCTATCACAACTCTGAGTCTGGTAACTGGTGGTTTGGTGAACGGGCTCAGTTCAGTTTGAAAAGGGCAAGCAAGCGGTAAAAAGGTGGAAGCCTTGAGGCCAGAGCTATGAACTGCCCAGGTTGGCATCACGCGTGCTAATGGACTGGCTCGGCGCAGGGACACGTACGTGCCTCTACGCCTCTACCCAGTCCTTCGTCTTCCTGTAGGACCTACCGCCATCACGACAGTCAAACTAATACCTTGAAAATGTTTCTCTCAAACACAGGACGACCCTGGAACACATGATGAAGAATGTAATATCCAGTTACCAGGAATTCAAGAAAAGCAGACAGTTCAGTCTAGAGGACAGGACTGAATCTGGAGGCGGGATACACACTGCTTTTGTGCTCAGATCGTTTCTAGAACCTTGCAGTGCTGCTGAAGCACATGAGTCCCAGAGCTTCTCTCAATATTTAAAAGATCAAAACTACTGAAGTGAAGCATACTTTAGAAAGATAATTGTGTGAAAATACTTAAAAATAGTAATAAAAAAAGAAGACAGACGCTTATCAATCTCCCTTACTTACTTGCATTGTTTTTTTCCTGAGTGGTGTCTGCATCAGTGTTAGAGCTGACAGACTGACTGTCTGAGTTTTTGCTGCTGTCACCTAACTTTTTAAGCCTATTTAAGCGTTTATCTGTCTCTCTGAGTCCGTATTTGCTATTGATAACAGGAGCAGGTGCAGGCAGTCCCACTCTGGATTTAAAAGCACCGGTTCCCCGTCTGAAAGAGAAAACAGCACAGGTTAAACAGACAGTGTACTCACTACAAGGTCAGTTGCTGTGGGCTCATGGCCACATCAGGTGAACAGATGTGGCTCACTGATGAGGCCTCAATCATCATTGGAGATCTGCCAAGTCTAGGACTCGCAAAAGAATTAAAAATGCATATAAAATTAATGCAAAAAACCCTCTAGATTTTAAATAACAAATTATTGTGACTATTATCAACTGATTATTAACTGCCCATGAGAAACTCCTAGACCCTGAAGAAGTCCACATGTAGGTGGAAATAACGAATTCTTCAATTTCAAAGCTGGTTAGTCGATAGTTAGGTCTACATTATAGCTTAAATAACCCACCTGTTAATTATATTCCAGCTCTGTTCTATGCAATTCACCTCTACAATGCTGAATATTAAGAACTAAGGAATTAAAAAAAGAAACCAGAGAATTTCCATAAATTAATTCATTACTTAGAACTCGATGTTAGATACAAAACAAATCTTAACTAAAATTCTGTGTAAGGTGGCTACACTACATCAGTGAAAATCTGACTTCTAGAATAAAAACTGTTTAATTTCTTTCAAGTTATTAAGATAAACATGACCATAATTAACACAATGTTACTTAATAAAAGGCAAAGACTTGCTTTTTTCACAGGACAAGAATGATTTGTAGCCTACTCTAATAATTTACATTTTTATAGAAGTTCTTCTGAAGTGAAAGTGCTCGTGAAGAGGCTCTCATCGACCTTATTGAATCTCACTTTGCAGACATTAACTTTATTCAGTGAGTACTGGTGAGTTTCTACTCAGCTCAATTTGAGAGAGTAAGTTACTGAGGGTTAAAAAGAAGGCGCTACATATTACAATTAAAAAATGAGAAATCTCGGGGCGCCTGGGTGGCTCAGCCGTTAAGTGTCTGCCTTCGGCTCGGGTCATGATCCCAGGGTCCTGGGATCGAGCCCCGCATCGGGCTTCCTGCTCAGCCGGGAGCCTGTTTCTCTCTCTCCCACTCCCCCTGCTTGTGTTCCCTCTCTCGCTGTGTCTCTGTCAAGTAAATAAATAAAATCTTTAACAAAAAAAAAAAAAAAAAAGAGAGAAATCTCTTTGTCCAAAATTGCCTTCACTGACTTGCCTTTTTGTCCTCAGCTTGTTAAGGAAAAGCCGTATAACAGCAGCTTTTGAACACACAGCAAAACCATAGGCGCCCTCCAGCCTGGGAGCAGTACTGGCCTCCAGAAGAGCCCGTGTGATGCCCTCCTTTCAGGATGTGGATGAAGACAAAGTAACTACTCCCCCCACCCCCACCAGTAATCCGAGTGCTCCACTTTTAGCTAAGGGACACCAAAACTTTCAATCTCCCTTCCTACCATCTTACCTCTTAAAGCAAGGGGCCACACACTTAAACCGATGGCCAAACCTATCTCTGGTAAGTAGGGTGGGCATTCCTGCTTCTTTCACCTTTCCAGAACAGATCTAGAATTCCATTTTTATGAACGTTTCTGCAAAAATCACAACAAACTGGGTGCCTGGGTGGCTCAGTCGGTTAAGTGTCTGCCTTCAGCTCAGGTCATGATCCCAGGTCCTGGGATTGAGCCCCACATCGGGCTCCCTGCTCAGTGGGGAGTCTGCTTCTCCTTCTCCCTCTGCTTGTGCTCTCTAATAAATAAAATCTTAAAAAAAGAAAAATCACAACAAACTTATTGTGTGGCTGCCTCAGTTCTGGTCTTGGAAAGTGTGTCAGAAATCATGGTAAAACGTCCAGGTAATTGCGACCCAGACAGGCAGGCAGTTCCACTCCAGTCCACACTGACACATGTGCAGAAAGAAAATGCAGAGATGTCAAAGGTGATTTTTTTCTCATAGGAATTAGAGTAATACGGTATTTTCAGATATTCCATGCCTTTTCCCCATAACCTATAACATTTCTGGTTCACTTCCAGAAAAATGGGCCATATTTAAATTATGCTTAAATACAGGGGCGCCTGGGTGGCTCAGATGGTTAAGCGTCTACCTTCGGCTCAGGTCATGATCCCACGGTCCTGGGATCGAGCCCTGTATTGGGCTCCTGGCTCAGTGGGGAGCCTGCTTCTGCCTCTCTCCCTGCTCATGCTCTCTCTGTGTCTCAAGTGAATAAATAAAATCTTTCAAAAAAAAAAAGTTATGCTTAAATACAAATGATCATGGTGGAATTATTTTTTTCTGGAATTAGAGGTTTTTGGTTTTTTTTTAAAGTAAAACTCTACCACTCAACTGCTTCTCTACTTCCCTGATTTTTTCTAACTTATGCAAGTAAGACGTGCTCCAGCTTTGCTGCAACAAGCAAAACAATCCTAGGATCTAAGTCCATAAAGCAAGTTGCTGGTGAGCCACCCTGCACCCCCAAAACCCCGAGGTGCCTGCTGCGTCATCCTCCACCCCTCTGCCACGGTCTGCACACTGGTCTATGCAGTTGCTTCTTTTTAAAAAAGCAAACAAAACCAAAAACAAAATCAAAGTGTATGGTAATACTCAGCAATCAGCTTTATCATTATGCAATAGACAAATAAATCTAAACTGAACATATGTTTTGAAAACTGTACATTTTACACTGAATAAACATTCCCTGATGCATTCAGTCATTCCTCACTGGTGGTTAGTGAAACTTGCAGGAATTTTTATTTTTGTTTTTGTTTGCCACCAGGAACACTGCTGGTAATACTGCTCTTGAAACCAAATCCTTACTAACGATTGCTTGTATTTCCACAGGAGAGATTCTCCCATATGGGACTGACTGCCGGGTAATAGGGTGCACTTATTTTGAATGATTGCCAGACAATTCATGGCCCGACTAACAACGTATGAGTGCCCATTTCTCCACATCCTCACCAGCACTATAGAGTATAACTCTTATATTTTGCCAATTTGATAGCGACAACAAATACCTGCTTACTGTTTTAACTGCCTTGTTTATGGCCATGATTTTCTGTGCGGCATCCTCCTTACCTTTCTCTTCTGGAGTCTGTCTTTTCCTTATGAGCTTCTAGGAGCTTTTTGTTATTTGGATTATTAACTCTGCCACATGTGTACCGTTTTCCCTTTGGTTCATCAGTTGTCTTTGATTTTACTTTTGACCTTTCAAACATTCTCGTATTCACTGTTTTTTACCTTATTTCTTTCAAAACATCTCTACCACCCCAAGGTTAGACAGATATTCTACTAATTTTTTTCTAACAATTTTGCATTGTATTTTAAAATTTTAATCTTTAACCCATCTTGAACTTAGCTTGGTTTTCTTCCAGATGCACAACGAATGATACTAACATCATTCATTAGACAAATCATTTCCCTGTATGTGATATCAGATCTCACACACACTCGCCGCTGTCTCAGGCCTCTGTTCGTGTCCTTTTTTCTGTTTGTCCAATTCTGGGCTAATAGCACCAAATGCTGATCGCTGCTTCCTAGTTACTTTGGTATCTGTTAATGCAAATCTCCTCTAACTATACTTGAGAAATTTTTTCTTGCCTATCATCAGACATATTTCTATATAAACTTAAAAATAATCTAATCCTTCCTATTTTTTGGTCCTTCATTAGACTTTATTCCTCACATTTTCCACAGTAAGATCCGCAGCACTTACTTACGAACATACTACATTCACAATAGTGATTGTCAGGACGGTTATAGTCAGAAACGTGCATCAAATGCATCCTGGATGCTTCACCCATGATCTCAGTGCCTTTGTAAACCTTCTGCTCACTGATTTCTTCACGGGGCCACCTCCTCTCATCCTGCAGCCCTGGCAGAGCGCATGTGTGCATGTCCCTGCACTGCTCTCACATCTGGCATTGTGCTAGTCTTGTTTACTCGGCATGTACTAGACCTAACGTAAGTCAGTTATTCAATTAATAGCTGATGAATAACTGAATGAGTCCCTTTGACTAGTCTTACCCTCTTAGGTGTTCCTAAGAATTTCAAGAATATTTGCAATCAACCTTTAAATCAAAGTGCTCAGATAGTCTGAAAAGAGCCGTGGCTACTGTTTGGAGTAAGCCTTTCCATTAAAAATGGATCTGCTTGTGTATCTATCCACTCCTCACACTAACCCTGTGGAGGAGACAGGATCACCCCCATCTGACCAGTGAGAAACTGAGGCTCACAGAGAATTAATTTGTCTGAGGAACAGGCTGATATACGCAATTCCAGACTGGTAAAAGAGCTGTTTCAGGCTTGGCCCGGAATCCTGAATATGTGGTTGCATCTCTCAGGACAGCCTCTGAAAGCTTACTTAGCATCCTGTTTGCCCCGTTCGTTTGTTCATGCGTTCATTCAGTGACCAAATACTTATGAAGAACCTACTAGTGCCAGGCGCTGTTCTGGATGCTGGGGATACAGTAGTAGTAAGTGAAAGGATAAAAAAAATCTCTGCCTTCATGGAGCTTACACTCTAATGGGCAAATAACCAGAAACCACAAAATAACCTGGTAGCTAACGTCTGAGTATTAACTGTGCACTGTTCTATGTGCCTCCCAGGAAATAATAAATTTAATCCTCAGAGTGACCCTGTGAGACCGCTTCTAGTGTTATCTCCACTTTATAGATGGGGTAATTAAGGCACAAAAAGCAGCTAAGTCGCCCAAGATCACGTAGGTAATAATGAAGTGCAGTCACAGGATTTCAACTCATGCAAGTTCCAGATCTTAGGCACTTAAGTGCTACACTATATGCTTTCCCTAGAAAATGATTTTTGAAGCATTATTCAAGTATAATTAAACTACTTCATGGATTAAAGGTCTTTTTGTGGGCTATTCTAAGATTTAACCAACATTCAAACCATTTTTTATGTAGAAAATGATAAACTTTTTACACCACCACCCCCCAAAAAGGGAGGGGGACAAAAATTCAGCAGGACCAGAAACAGGTTTTCTGCCATTCCTTATGGCAAGGACCCCGATGATGGGAGAGAAGCGGCTGGGATAGTACCATGACTCCGTGCTTCTGCTCTCTCGTGACATGGGACAATACTGCCAGCTACCTGGAAAGAAGGGGAGTGGGGCCTCTGGGGCATTCACTCTCTCCCCCGAGGCTGGCTGGCTACAGGTTGGGTGTTTTCAGAGGGAGAAGGAGCACTACCGGACAGCCCTGCTCATATTTGCAAAAGTAGTATGAAGTGGGCAGAACGAGGGCTCTGGAGTTCAGCTGCCCCGGGTTCAGACACTTCCGTTTCTGTCCTTGCAATGTGGACTTATCACTGGTACTCCCTCTCACAGGATGGCCGTGGAGACTGAGTGAGTCAGGGTTAGTAAAGCGCCCAGCACAGTACAAGGTAAGGAAAACAGACTCAACAAACCCAGGTTTGCTCTGCTGTGTGGCCTATGCCAACGTGCACTGCTTCGTGACAGAAGCCTTCCCGCAGCACCAGCGAGACAAGCTCGTGAGGCCGCCTCTGGGTGAGGCCACCTCTGGGAGCTCTTCTATGCAGAAACCAGTGCAGTGAGTGAGTGGAAACCAGGAGTCCCGCTAAGTCCGATCTGGGGGATTTCTACAATGACTCCAGAATCTTGACGGGACACAAGAGGTACCTTATTAAGGAAGAGACAGAACTTAGGAATTACGAAAAGTATGGACATCAAAACAGAAAAATTCCTGTGGTGAGCATAGCATAATACAGAGAGGCCGAATCACTATGTTGTACACCTGAAACTAGCATATTGTGGGGTGTCCACTACACTCGAATAAAAAAATTAAAACAAACAAAACCCATAAAAATTCCAGAAGCCACAGCTTGTTAATACCCAAGACAACTTCAGGGTTTTTACATGATTATCTGTGGTGAATGTCACTTGCCATTTTTTGGGCAACCCCACTCTGGCACTGTGTGTGTGTGTGTGTGTGTGTGTGGTTGTGTGTGTGTACGTACACACATGTGTATTAGTTCCCATTCTCTCTTTAGGCACACTGGTATTCTGACCAACTCAGAAAACAATAAGCTGGTAATAAGATTTTAAAGGCTGCGGTGCCAAGGTCCCTAAAGAGCTCTTCATCTTTGGCTGCTGACTCACGCTGTGCCGGGTGCAAGGCTACGGAACACAGAGGACGACCCCTGCGTGCAAAGGAGGAGGAAGTGACCTCAGCTCATGCCCACAACCACCTTACTCAATACTCTACCTTTCGCAAGTGTAACACTCGCAGAACTCATTATTTTCTCCAAAAAACCCGTCTCCGTAATAACAAGAAATCTCTTCTCCAGGCTCAATGTCTCTCAGGGCCTTCACACACGCCGTATCTCGACCAGTCGACACAAACTGAAATACAATCGACTTATTAAGAAACTTATACCTGAGGCAGAAACAAAACACTTGAAATAAAAAAATGTCTCCGCTTACCTTGCAGTTAGGTCTGCAATCTGAAAAATGTCCAAAAGATAAAGTCAATTAACTGTAGATAAGATCTGAAACACGAACAATTACAGAAATCTGAAATAAGCTTTCCACATAATTTTACAACTTTTGATAGAAGTTTAGGTCTTGAGTTCAACTACAGGATTATTTATTTAATAAGTTGGTGGGGAAAGATAAAGAGGTCCCATCTCCAACCTCTTGTTAAGGGAGACGAGGTTTGACGGTCTGACAAGGCCATGCTAAGTCTTAGCAGTCCTGCCCGCCACTCGCGCCCGCCCGAGAAGCACAGCTTACCATGGTTTATAAAGGCGGCGGGGCCAAGCCAGAGCTGAGCACAGTTTTTCCTTGTGGAATACATGACACTGAAGTCGTTTTCTCCGTGTCTAAGTAGCATGTTCTCCTCAATTTCTGAAAGTTCGGCAATACAACCCACCAGTAATTCTATTTTGTCATTTCGTTTCCTATTTAAAATATGTCATGTTAAAAATTACTAGTAATTATAAGTAACAAGGCTTCTTTTAATAAAATAAGCCTGTCCAATCAATACCAGGAACTGAGAAAGCCTAGCTGTGTGTCTACCAGCTGAGCCCCTGGGACCTGCACCGGGCTATGTCCTCGCCCTCCCCGGACGCCCCACAGCCTCGAGCCAGAGCTGCCTGCCTAGCTGCCTCTTCGCTACGAGAGGCCAGAAGCTGCGCTAAGCTGTCTCTGAATCCCCTGCAGCACGCAGTGTCACGTTTTGCAGGCAGGAAGGACGCAAATACCCGCTGCCCTCAATTCAACTTGCTGACAGTGGATGAAGGAGACAGAGACATAATAAAACTTAAAAAAATAAATAAATAAATAAAAATAAAATAAATAAATTTAAAAAAAAAAAGGGAGACAGAGACAAGCAGGAGGAAAAGGTCACAGGGACCCAGGAATGGGATGCCACCCTCTAGAGCAGCACCATCCAAGAGAAATGTAATGGAAGCCAAACACAGAATCCTCAGCGTTCTAGCAGCCACATTAAGAAAGTAAAGGAAAAACCAGGCGAAATTACTTTTAGTCATATATTTTAACCCAATATACCCCCAATCCTATTCCAGCAGAAATGTTAATGAGGACTACAGGTTAGTATAGCATCTGGCACATAAATCACACGGACAACACTTCCCAGTTCACACTGAGCCACGAGCGGCTGGTAACCACCACACTGGACAGCCCAGCCCTAGAAGACAAGACCCCAAAGCTCTACATCCACCAACAACACAGGGAGCCAGGGGAGCCGGGGAGCAGGCTCCACATATCCCCAGGTACACTCACAAGCACACATCTAGCCCAGAGGCCGGGGCGTGCTGCTCTTTGGCCACCCCGTTTTCAGGTACCTGATTCTAACATTTTTGCTATAAAAAATACTGAGGGTATTGACGGTAGCTTATGAGAGGGGCAACATGTTCCTTCTTCTGAGAGATAAGGTAGGAACAGGCATCAGAAGAAAAATATAATCCAATATTCTCTCTCACGAATGGCTTTCATCCCTCCTACCTGGGCTCCACTTCGCTACCCTTATTTAAATGGGCACATCTATGTCTGTGTATATATTTAGGCAGGCAACGCAGAAGAAAATTTCCACCTGTGAAATTCCTAGGATCATTAAGACTTCACAGCCCACCTTCCTCTAGGCCAGCAGGAGACGAACTCTCGAAGCCAGGTTCTCCAGCCCTGGCGCCCACACGCTTCCAGCAGCCTCGTCACCGAGCCGCACTCAGACTCAAAGCATGGTGGCTTAGGGACAGATCTGGTTCAACTCCGATTTCTCATTTCACTGTCCTGACCCAGGTCACTGGGCCAAGTCACTGGCCCTGCACTGGCTCCTTTAGGGTGAGCCTGGCTTCACTCCTTCCCACAACTCTCTTAGCACTTCCACAGTTATTTACGACAGAACTCTAACTAAGATGACATGACGGCTTATACTAGTATAATAGTTACCACTCTTTCGTTGCCACGATTTTGGCTCCATTTTGTTCGGATGAGTATCGATTACAAGGCAGTATTTCAAATCCACTGTCAGTCGCAAACATTCGCAAGTAAATAAATACCTAAAACAGGAAAAAAAAAAAAAAAAAAGAAAATATTAACTTTGTATTGTTTATCCAGTTAGACTTGCTCAGAATTATAAAAGCAAACCATCACCAACAACGTAAAACATTAAAGATCATTAAGTAACAAACTCTGTTGTTACTTTAAAATCTCACATATTTGAGTACCTAGAAGCTTGGCCAAGTTCCTCTAAAAGTTCACAGTAAATTTCACCTTTAGATGACAAAGTTTTCTCTTTGGAGAGTCATACAAACGATCTTATGTATGATTATAACTTCACATTGCTCAGCTTTATGCAAAATTGATTTAAAGTTTCAAGTTCACTAAAATTTAAGCTTTAGTTTTCTCTACTCTTATCCAAACAGAAAAACAGCATTAATCTTATCAATAAACCTACATGTTCCTTGAATAATTTCTCCTGCATTTTGTTCTTGTTGAGAAAATAATGCCGTGCCCATTCGCCTGAAGTCAAACATTTGAAGGCTTTCTCCAAGTGTTCATCTTTCTTAAAACGTTCAATGACTTCCTTTAGTTCTTCTTGCCTTCCCTTAATAGGCCGAAATCTGAACAAAATCAAAACATCCACTTTAGTTATCTGCTATCATCCCTGGGCCACTGTTGCGAGTTTCTGAGATAAGAGATTAATAAACTAAAAACAGCCAGACTTAACAAAAGATAATCATCAATAATCCTGAGAATTATGCTCAAGTAACAGCGATCACCAGGAACTAGAACTTCTCTTTCTTCAAACTATACTTTGATATTCTTATTTTACTATTACCTCATTTAACTGATAAATGACCAGATGACTCAAACGAAAGCTGTCTGATTCCGGCTCATACTAGCCATATACTTTGGATGGTACAAAAGATCTAAAACAGAATGTGTCTAATTGAGAGTTAGAATGACAAGATTTTTTTAAAAACATGCAGAATTCAAGCCAGAAGAGTGCAAGGCAATGAGCTTCAGAGGGATGAAGCAAACAAAATCATGCCATAAACAACATTCTGTATGTGCACAGTTAGAAAAATCCCAAACCAACTAGTATCCCAAGAGGTCCCGAAATACACCCTGATGTTCTAACACCCATGTCAAATTAATCTTTGATAACTCCATTCAGAGAGCAAAGAGTTTTGCAAAAAGCACAACTCTAGCGGTGATACTGATAAATTGGTGATTTCAAAGAAAAAACTGTCGGCGTAGAATTCTGAAAGGCTTCTATAATAAAACCAGCCATGCTTTCAGAATACTGTACAATCGTGGTCCAAAAAAGACTTCTGTTTGTAAAGCCCCTTATTCTAAAGCTGTGTTCTCTCAGTAAAACGTGTAACTTGCATCTTAATTTCAAAATTTCTTCTCACGTCAATTTCTTTTGGTTTATTTTCCCAAATAAAGTTCTTTTGTTTTGTTTTTGGAATGTCCAGCAACAAAAAAGGAGCTAGACTGCTACTGAAATAAACTGTTAAGAAAAAACTATTAGGGGCTGAGGAGAAAATAGATTTGAACTCCGCATCTTACTACTCTGGAACAATTAAAATTGCACGTCTTGCAAACCCTGAACACACTAACATGGAAGTAAGATCTGGCACAAACTCTAGCACAGGAAGTATCCAAGCAGAATTTTTTTCCAGGTAAGCTATCATAAAGGTCTCCATCACATTTCAGTGAGATTTTAAGCCACAGTATCTCACCACAGATTCTTTATTAGGCGCTGTGTACACAGGTGGTGTGGAGGAAAATATGAGCAAAGACACAACCACTGCTCTTGAATGGAAAACCCCTTTGGGACTAAGAGACACATACATGCATCCAATGGTTAAGCAAGGCATCGTTATGCTACTTCAAGTTAACAGGGCACAAACTACACGCTACAGCACTTTCAAGTATGGAAACTAACGGAGGTGTAAGGTCTATTTGAGAAGGGGTTTTGGATTTGACAGTGATGTAGGCAATGAGGAAAGTGGTGATTTCAGCTTTCTAAAGAAAAAGCAGATTATTACCATAGGCAGGAAAAAATCAAAAGGCAGCAGGCAAAGTGAGGGGAAGTCTAAGCAGAGGATCTTAATGAGGGTGGATTCAAAGAGTTGAACAAGGGCTGAGGGAGCCAGCTTGGCCAGCAACATTTAGGGAAAGTACTAGAACAAGGAAGAGGAAAGACGTGAGCCCCTGAGTGGGGGGAATGCTGTTTACTGGACAGGACCCATATCCACTCTAGAAATGCAAGCTGACACCGCTAGGAACTAACTAGCCAGAGTGTCAATAAGCTGCTCACAACTAGTAAGCAGAACTATGAGAAAGACTTCAGGCACATCCTAGAGAGATCATATGAATAAACGGACAATGCCCTATATTATTTTCCATTTCAATCAATTAGCATACCAGCCCTCACAGGCAGGTGAGTGCAAGTCCTTTAAACAATTCAGAAGGTCTTTAACTAAGCTGTCAGAATACGGTGTCAGAGAACCATCGTTAAAATGATCTAAAAAAACCACCTGCAGAATTGTGGAAACATCCATACTTCCACACAGATAGAATACTAAACTACTTACTTGTAGCCACCACAAGCTATTTTGTCAAGAGTGGGTTTCTTAGAAAACCTAAACCCTCCGTGCCGCAATGCTCCACTATGAAGTTCCCTGCACAGGAAGGACAGACAAGACGCCCCAGCAGCTGTCAGCTAAGGCACACCTCCTCTTCGAGCAAGACAGAATGTGAAATGGTGGGAAACAGATAACCCATGTTTTGTGGAGGAAACAGAAAAGCAACAGTTCACTTATAGAATGAATATGAGGACTCATCTATGATGTTAAGTGGCTACAAAGCACAGAAACAGCCAAGCCATCTTTCCAAGTTTAACGTGGAATCGACCAACGGTGACACTGTGTTTTAAAATAACCGCATGGCTTGATGCATTAGAAAGCAAGCCAAAGTCAGGGCTAAATTCACCTAAAGCTCTTGAGAACATGTCAGAAAAATAAGCTGCAGACGTGGAATGGATGCTGCCTATTCCTGACAGGCCTTCTGTGCGCTCTCCACTTCCTGAAACACGTTCCTCTCTCTCTGAAAATGCCTGTCAGCTCTCCTTAGTTTTGCTTACTCTTTGTTCATGATGCCAAACAATTTATATGCTAAAACCAACACAAAATAACCAACCTGCGATTTAGTAATAGTCTGCCTTTGTTTCTGCTTTCCTGACTTCTACTGCTTCGAACACAAACAAAACCCCCGAAACTGCCCCTTGCTACTACTCACTGGCAAGAACCCCTATTTCACTTAAGATGTAATTTACTGTCAGAACTTACTGTCTCAGTTGGCTGCTATAGGCGTGAAATGACAGTGAGGCAAAGGAAGAAATGGTTCTGGGTGCAGACAGGAAGGGGATGAGACAGTTGTTTTCGATAATCCTACAGAAGTACATCAAAATCACCTGGCTGACAGCTCAAGTCAAATCCCATTATAACAGATACTGCGGGAAGATAAAATTACTTAATAACATAAGATTGTTACAACTAATAGAGCCAGAGCAAAAAGGCACTGAAGACCCTGGAAAAAAGTGTTTTTCTACTATTGAGGAGAAAAATACCCTTTGTCCTCTCCTTAACCACAATCATTCTAAACCTACCATGCAAACTGTACAAAGCTATCCTCACACCATGGTTCTTAAAGCTAGAAGAATATTTAGGTTATGTGAAACAATGCTCCTGTTCCATAAATGAGGAAAACAAGGCCTAATGTAAGGGCTGTTAACGGAGGGACTATTATTACCCGGCCTTGTGCCCAGTCCTACTCTGTCGTGTACGACTCTGAGCGTCCTCTGGTGCTTCATGATCAGAATAGGATTTGACTGAGCACAGCACAGAGCCCAGCCAGAGACTGCGAAAGGGGTGGACACAAATATACACTTTTGAATTCAGTATCTGGGAGGTGGCAATTAGTGTGGCAGGGGAGGCAAGAGACAGGAATTTGGCATTTCCAAATCAGTATGTCCCTCCTTCCCTCTCTTAATACAAACTTTACAACTTTAAATAAACCAAACATTCCCACACCTCTGATCAATGGCTGGTATAAGAAATACAAAAATATGTCACTTAAATCATTTATTATTAAAAAGGGCAGAAAGAAACATGAATTCACACTCCCACACACCTGTTCCCCACTCTTTCCAGAGACTGACTTCCCAGGTTTTCTTGCTATTTGGTTTTTCTGTTTCCAAACCCAAGTGACCAGTGTGGCAATGAAGGGAAGTTGCGGATTTGTATTAGCTGTACTACTGTGCCCTTCCATTAGCATGTACACCCAAGAGCTGACTGGAGGGAGCAGGAAAGAGGAGGGGGACAGAAAAAAGGGAGCAAGGGAAGGAGAGAGGAAGAGAGAGAAAATGCTCAAATATTTAAGATATAAAATAAGAAGACGGTGAGGCAACATTGTGAACACATTTCCCCCTCTGAAGAAAGTTCAGCTGCACACGGACAGTTGGTAGATGCTGAGGAATCATGCTAGAACCACAGCTCTTCATTCCTTCTGGACCTGAAAGGAGACAATCCCCAGACACATACCTGGCTGAGTCCTGCAATCAGTGCTCAGCTAATCCCAGGGAGTGACTCCTGATCTTTTGATGAATGCTTTCTCTTAAAATTACCCTGTTATGGAGTACAAGTGGTTTTTTAAATACAGCTATTACTATGATCAAACTATTTTAAAAGGTTTGCAAAATGTTCTAAAAATCGTGTTTATGCTGACACCTCCAATTATTTAACACAAAAGAACATCATAAAGATTGAAACAGGTTAGCTGGTATCTTATTATTGTTTGTAATGCACTCTACCTACCTCACAGGGTTGTTGTGAGGAAAACTGTCAGATTTTGAAAAATGCCTTGAGCTCCTCGAAGGAAAGGCGCTATATAAATGCAAAAACAAACAACAACAATAAAAACTATTTGTATAAGTTGTATTTATAACTTCGAAACAGACTTACAATATTAGTTGTCCCACAAGTCCTTAAAACGCTGTGACACTCAAGAGCTTTGTGAAGCCGTGGGCAGACTCAGCATATAAACAAAGGCCAAGATGCCGAAAATCTCTTTCCCACACGACATCCTTTCCCCCTTGATTACATTAAGTTAGAAGGCCTAAAAATGTCTTTGTTTTCTAATCAAGCGCTTGATTTTAAAGTGACATTTAAAGTGATTTATAAATTTACACCCCATACTGGATATGAAAAATCAAATACATAAATAAGCAAAATTAAAATTAGGTGGTTACAACAGTAGAAGGATGAGACAAGCCGAGTATAATTTGGATTAGAAAAATAGAGAAAAGTTCCAAAAATCCTGTGAGGATTCTTCCCATTTCTTCATCGTGTTATTTCCTGCTCAGCGTCCCCCACTCCCCAGGAGACGGAAACCTCCAAGTCGTGCCGCCTACAACAAGGGGCATCACGGAAGGCGTCCACCCCTGCTTTACACTATCACCTGTCCACGTGCTTTCTAAAAAATTAGAGACATTAAAAAAAAAATCAGAGGCATAACCAGCAACTCTGTTCTCTGGTTAAAAGGAAGAATTTCATTTTCATAATGGACAGAAGTCAACTAAATCTAAATATTCCCCAATAAATTGAAATTACTACTTTGTTTATACCATTTCTAGATAGTCATGCTACAACTCTAACTTGTTTGTAAATGTAGGGATTTATCAAGATTAAAACATAAGCATTCATAACAGAGCTGGGGAAATTCTTAAACTGTGAAGTATCTACTGTATCTGAACATGGTTTCTGACGGTACACCGCGAGAAGTAGAGGGAGGGGAAGAGGCATAAAACAGAGAAACTGAAAAAGGACAATCAAATTACAGATGTACAAACATGGGAACGAGGAGATCACTCCTACAAGTGACAGACAGCTTGGACAGTGAAGATCCAAGCTCCAGTCATGTCTTTCATACCCCAAAGAGAAGTCCATAAGCTTAATAATTTAAGAAACAGTCAAAATTATTCTAATGCAGCACCACTGATTTTCCTCATTTCCTATAAAATGCTATCTTTGAGAATGACATAAGTCAACATTCTGATAAATTCTTGCTCAAAAGGTGAAGAATTAGAAGACAGTTTTATTTTCAAGTTCACGAAGATTAAATGAACACATATGCCTTTCACTAAGATTAACAAGCTTCATTAATAAAACTTCTGTGTATTCCCTAATGGTAGCTTACAAAAGCCTGTTAAAAGACCTTTGAGGGGCGCCTGGGTGGCTCAGTCAGTTAAGCGGCTGCCTTCGGCTCGGGTCATGATCCCAGGGCCCTGGGATTGAGCCCCGTGTCCGGCTCCCTGCTCAGCGGGGACCCTGCTTTTCCCTCTCCCTCTGCCTGCCACTCTGCTTACTTGTGCTCTCTCTCTCTCTGTGAAATAAATAAATAAAATCTTAAAAAAAAAGAAAAAGACCTTTGAAATGGGAGCGCCTGGGTGGCTCAGTCAGTTAAGCGTCCGACTCAGGTCATGATCTCAGAGTCGTGGGACCGAGCCCCATGTCAGGCGCCATGCTCACTGGGGAGTCTACTTGAGGATTCTCTCTCTTCTCCCCCTCTGCCCCCCCCCACATGCACGCACTCTCTCAAATAAATAAATCTTTTTTTAAAAAAAAAAAAGCCTTTGAAATGAACACCTCTAGTAAAGGTGGACAGCGCTCGGGGACACAGCCGCATTGCCTGCTCAGCCACGTGGGCCCAAGGTGCTCTAGAAAGGGCAGAGCACAACCATCTACACCACCTATGGCTACTCTAGGAACTCCAGGAGTAGAATTACATGTTGTACTGAAAAATACAAACAAATGTTTTCTTCTGAATGTTTAATGTGGTTTAACTAATTTAAGATCCTGCATTTTAATTTAGGGTTATCTGGATACAGTAGTGTCTTGAATTTTAATAATATTTGTGGAGTAACCCTGAAGTTTACATCTTAGGACTGCATGTTTTTATTTATTTTTTAAAAGATTTTATTTAGTTAGAGACAGAGCAAGAGTGTATATGCGAGAGCACGGAAGGGAGGGGGGAGTGGGAGAGACTCTCAAGCAGATTCTGTGCTGAGTGCCGAGACCAAAGCGGGGCTCGATCCCACAACCCTGAGATCACAACCTGAGCTGAAACCAAGAGTCGGACACTCAACTGACTATGCCATGTGGGTGCCCCAGATTGTACATTTTTAAATGAACCTAGGAAACTACTGATAAGGAACTTTTTATCCACTCATTATGTCATAACAAAGCTCAGTAGGCCAGATGGCCTAGGACCTTGCTATTCTAAGTATAGTTGGCAGCTTGTTAGAAATGGAGCATCTCAGGCCCCAGCCCACAGCTACTGAATCAGAACCTGCAACTGAACAAGACTCCCCAAGTGACTCACATGAAAACTAATTATGGGAAGCAGTTGTCAAGGAGGACTTTTATTTAAAAATACGAGTTATTTCCTATTGCAGGAGCCACTAACAGGTAACTGCTCATCTTTTGGAACAAAGAATGGCTGGGGGAGAGGGGACCGAATACACAGGAATTCTTTCCTAAACCACTGAAAATTTTATTGTAATTCTGATGCAATGCTTCCTAAGATGGCTTACATGCTTCCATATTTCAGTATACAAGGCATAATGAACATGACCTCTTTCTTCTCTTGCTTGATGACTCCAGGTCATAATTATGGGCCTTTACAGTAATACCCTGAGTATCTCTAAGACTATTATGTGAAAGTGAGTCACATTTCTTAAATATTATCAGGATCTCCTAGGAGAACGGGTGCTAGCCTCACTGGGGAAAGAAGGGAAATGGACTTAAAATAATGCAGACCAGATTTTAATTGGATACTAGGGCATCCAGTCCTGCTGACTTTCCAGACAACAGTCATCCACCTGCCTACTTACAAAATTTAGGTATCTATCCTTCTGATGGCAGGGAGCTATTTAAATAAGTTCTCAAGTCCACATCCACTTGTCACTTCATTTTATAGCAAGAAAAGGTCTATGATGACAGAAAATCACATGAAAATACCAAAGGCTCGGGGTGCCTGGGTGGCTCAGTTAGTTAGGCAGCTGCCTTAGGCTCAAGTCATGATCCCGGGGTCCTGGGGTTGAGCCCCACATCAGGCTTCCTGCTCAGTAGGGAGTCTGCCTCTCCCTCTCCCCCCTGCTCATTCCCTCTCTCTCTCATTCAAATAAATAAAATCTTAAAAAAAAAAAAAAGAAGAAAGAAAATACGAAAGGCTCATTTTTATCTGAATTACTTCTTTCTGGATTTAGAATATAATTGATACAAATGAATCACACTGTCTCTTGTTTTAAATTCTAGCAAGGGACCGAATTAAAAGGGGAAAAAATGGCACAAGATTTCCTCTAGTCACCTTTACTCACCAATTCTTCCCTCCCCCAACTATTGGTGACTAGTCACCTGGTGATCAAGTCCCTCTAGGGCTGTCACTGGCCCTGGAGCTACAAACACCAGTGCAAGTGTGAGGGAGGTGGGCGGGATCAGGGCCCTAGAACTGGCTCGACATTCTCAGTCCCTGCTGTTACACTCTTCCACCAGCCTTGAAAACCCTTTGCCACTCAAGTTAAGAGGTAAAGAAAAGTTGTAAAGTTCCGACTTAGTGTCCGGTGGCAATTATGAAATTATCTAATGGCCTTTTTTGGGGGAAAGATGATGTTTAAGAGAATATAATAGATTTAGAAGCAATGTAATACTATTTTATACAGGCGCCTTCTTAGCGCAATGGGCAGCGCTCAGTCTCATATTTTATACAGATGACATGTGATACTCAATAAAGCACTTACGCATCTCTTTTCTTATCTGTGTACTGAACAAAAGCACATCTTTAAAAATACTCACTCTTACCATGATTAGCTGAATCTCAAAGGTTAAACATGATGGCAAAATTCTCTATATACAGTTGCAATTATTTAAGAGAAGAAAAGTCTACAATAAAATCATGAAAACAACCCTGATGTAACCTACTTTGAGCAGAAAAAAAATCATATACATTTTCAAGTTTCACAAGATTTTTCTTTCAGCTAAGATAATTATCATTAACATTTAAAATAAAATATGAGATGCTCCTCCAGCTTTATATTTTAATAGAAACAGCCTAAGATAAAATAAGAACACAGAATTAAAACTGACAAGACCCTTGGAAGCTTTTGTTGCTTTTCTTGGCTCACATATAGAAAATCTTCTACAGCAAAGATCTTTCCTTTAATGTCATTTTAAATTCTGACTAAAAGTAAAATTAGCATCTCTTTTCTTAAATTCAACATCATCATCTGCTCCACTTCAGGATAAAGACTTACAATTACCTAGTATTCATTTTGTGTGTTTGAAAACCTAAATAGGGATCAAGAACCAAACTGGTCGCCAGATCATCATTCTCACAGAGTTCCTTGGCAGACATTCCAGAAGATGGTACATATCGACTCTGTCCTTCAAATCCCGAATTACCATTACCTACGAAAAGAAAAAGAAAGAAAAGTAACTCAAATAGAAAACTACTTATATTTACCTGTTAAACCTTTAGCTTCACTGCCCTCTCAAGCTAGTAATTCAGAATTGAAATTACTTGTTTCAATCTGTTTAATTAAGAGCTGAGTACCTTTTGCATAAACAGAAAGCCAAATACAGTAAATAATGGAGAGTATTTTGGTTAGTAGATGATGATATCAGGTTTCCCAAGAACAGGGTCTGACTAGGTGAGAGATCTTGGGCTCAAATGCCTTACTAGCCCCTTGGAGGAAGATGAGAAACAGGGGATGAGTGGATGCTCATTACCATAGCAAGACAGCATCAGGAGCCGTTACAGATGGGGGGAGGGGGGAGGAAACAAGTAGAGCACAAGAAACGCTCTGCAGTAAGTGCCAGAAGGGTGGACCTCAAGGATCAAAAGGAGCCCTGAGGAGATCACTTCACCTGCCTGCTTTGGGGCAGGTGGATGAGAACTATCCCCACCTGGCAGGCAAAGGGTTCAGAAACTCAACTGGAAGAGTTAGGTGGCAGAAGCGGGTTAAGTAGAGAGAATGACAGGCCGATTTCTAGCCTGTATGAAACAAATTCTGAACGAATGGATAAGAACAGGGAAGTGCTGGGCGCCTGGGTGGCTCAGATGGTTAAGCGTCTGCCTTCGGCTCAGGTCATGATCCCAGGGTCCTGGGATCGAGTCCCGCATCGGGCTCCTTGCTCAGCAGGGAGCCTGCTTCTCCCTCTCCCTCTGCCTCTCCCTCTGCTTGTTCTCTCTCCGTCTCTCTCGCAAATGAATAAATAAAAATCTTTAATAAAAAAAAAAAAGGAAAAAAAAAAAAAAGAACAGGGAAGTGCCGGAGATACCTAAGTGAAGTAATTTGGTTTGGTGGGGAAGAAACACAGCGCAGAGAGAGGACAGGAAGGCCACACTCGTCCGGGTGAAGTTTCATCGGTGCTCAGCCATGTAGGTCAGCGATAGTCTTTTCAGCCATGCAATTATGCTAACAGTATAATCTTTTTTTTTTTTTTTAATTTTTTTTAAGATTTTATTTGTTTATTTGACAGAGAGAGACACAGCGAGAGAGGGAACACAAGCAGGGGGAGTGGAGAGGGAGAAGCAGGCTTCCCGCCGAGCAGGGAGCCTGATGCGGGGCTCGATCCCAGGACCCTGGGATCATGACCTGAGCCGAAGGCAGACACTTAAAGACTGAGCCACCCAGGCGCCCGCTAACAGTATAATCTTAAACCTCTCACAATTAAGGTGTGGAGGAATGAAAGACACAGTGAGAGGTAACCTTCTTTTCTACACTCTTTCAAAAAACAAATTAACACTAAACATCTAAGTCCCTATCAGAAGGTAAGTATATGTTTTGCAATCAAACCATTTGCACGTAGGTATGTAAAAGCTAACCAGGTTGGTATATTTTCTATTTTCTTTATTGAAATGTAATTCACAAACCATAGAATTCACCCATTTAAAGCATACAGTTCAATGGTTTTTAACGTATTCACAGAACTGTGTAGCCATCACCACAATCAATTTTGGAACATTTTCATCACCCCCAAAACAAACCCCATACCCATGAGCAGTCATTATCGATTTTCCCTTCCCCCAGCCGTTGGCAACCACTAATCTACTCTCTATTTCTATGGATTTGCCCGATCTGGAAATTTTGTATCAATGAAATCGACAATATGTGATCTTTTGTGATTGGTTTCTTTCAATTAGCATAATGTTTTCAGGGTTCATCCATGTGGTACCATACAGCAGTACTTTATTCCTTATTATGGCCAAATAATATTCCATTGTGTGGATAGATCACATTTTATTAGTTCATTCATCAGTTGATGGACACTGGGCTGTTTCCACTTTGGGGCTATTATGAAAAATGTTTCTATGAACATTCATGTAAAAGTTTCTGTGTATACCTATGTCTTCCATTCTCTTAGGCCCATATCTAGGAGTGGAAGTGCTAGGTCATATGGTAACTCTATGTTTAACCTTCTGAGAAACTGCCAGGCTGTTTTCCAAAGTGGCTGCACCATTTTACATTCCCACCAGCAGTGTATGATTGTTTCTAAATTCTCCACATCATCACCAACATCTGCTACTATCTGTCCCTTTAATTTGACACATTCTGGCGGCTGTGAAGTGGTAGCTTGTGGTTTTGATTTGCATTTCCCAGATGACTAATGATTTCAAGCATCTTTTCACGTACTGGCCATTTGTGTATCTTGGAGAAATGTCTATTCAGATTCCTTTGCTCATTTTGAATTGGAGTTTGTCTTTTACTGCTGACTTGTAAGAGTTCTTTGTATATTCTAAATACCAGTCCTTTACCAGATACATGATTTGAAAATGGTTTTTCTTTCCCTTCTGTGAGTTTTTTTTCATGGTCTTGATGTTTCCCTTAAAGCACAAAAGTCTGTAACTTTAATGAATTTCAATTTATCTTTTATTTTTCCTTTTGTTCCTTGTGCTTTTAGTGTCCTAAGAAACCACTGCCTAGTCCAAAGTCATGAAAACGTATGCTTATGTTCCCTAGGAATTTTATACTTAAGGTTTTGATCCATTTGAGTTAATTTCTCACACATACTATGAGGTCGGGTCCAACTTCATCCTTTTGCATGTGGATATCCAGTTTTCCAGCATCATTTATTGAAAGACCATTCTTTCCCCAATTAATTTTCTTGGAATGCTTGTTGAAAATCAACTGATTGCAAACATGAGGGTTCATTTCCAGACTCTCGATTCTATTCCATCGATATATGTCTGGCCACATGCCAATATAACACTGTGGTTTTGTATTAAGTTTTGAAAATGAGGAGTGCATGTGTGCCATCTTTGTTCTTTTTCAAGACTGTGTTGGCTACTCTGGGTCCCCTGAATTTCCGTAAGAATTTTAGGACTGGCTTGCCAATTTCTCTGCAAAGGAGCCAATTGAGATTTTGACAGGGACTGTGTTCAATCTGTAGATCATTTGGGGAGTACTGCCATCGTAATATTAAGTCTTCTAATCAATGAACATGGGATGTCTTTCCATTTATTTAGGTCTTTTTAAATTTCTTTCAACAATGACTTGTAGTTTCCAGAGTGTAAGTTTTATACTTTTATTCTTTGCATATTGATCTAACCTGCTGAACTCATTTATCAGTTCCAATAGCTTTTAAGTGGATTCCTTTTTATATACACAATCATGTCATCTGCAAACAGATTATTTTACTTCTATTTTACTTCTTCCTTTCCAATCTGGATGCCTTTTAGTTAATTTTCTTGCCTAACTGCTGTGGTTAGAACCTCTAGCACAAGGCTGAATAGAAGTGGTAAGAACAGATATTATTGTCTTGTTCCCGATCTCAAGGGAAAAGCATTTAATCTTTCACCATTAAACAGGACATCAGCTGTGGGTTTTTGTAGACGTCCTTTATCAGGTTGAAGAATTTCCTTCTATTCCTGGTTTGTCGAGTGTTTTTACCCTGTAGGGGTCTTGTTGAATTCTGTCAAATGCTTTTTCTGCATCTAGTGGAATGATCCTAGGGTTTTTGTCCTTCATGTTATTGATGTGGTAGTATTACATTAATTTTCAGATATTAAGACAACTTTGCATTCCTGGGATAAATCCCACTTGCTTATGTTATAGAACCCTTCCCACTTCTTGCTGGATTTGCTTAGTATTTTAGTGAGGATTTTGTGTCCATATTTGTTAGAGATATTGGTCTGTAGTTCTTTGGGTATTTTTTGCTTGTGATATCTTTGGTTTTGGTGGCATAATAATAGTGGTCTCATTGAATGAGGAAGTGCTCCCTTACCTTCTATTTTTTGGAACAGTGTGTGAAGAATTGGTGTTAATTCTTCTTTAAATATCTGCCAGTATTCACCAACAAAGCCATCCAGGCCTGAGATTTTCTTAGCAGTGTTTTTAAAAAATTACTGATTCAACCTCTTTACTCGTTACAGGTTTATTCAGATGTTGTATTTCTTCTTGAATCAGTTTTGGTAGTTTGTTCTTTCTAGGAATTTGTTCATTTAACCTAAGTTATCTAATGTGTTGGTATCCAGGTGTTCCGAATATTGAGTTGTAATCTTTTTGTTACTTCTGTGAGGCAGTAGTAATGTCCCCTTTCATTCTTGAGGCTTCTCTTTTTCTTGGTTAGTCTTGGGTAAAGGTTTGCCAATTTTTTTTTTTTTTTTTTTCAAAGAGTCAACTTTTAGCTTTGCTGATTTTCTGTTGTCCTTCTACTTCTCTATTTGTAAATTTCCACTCTATTATTTCCTTCTGCTTGCTTTGGGTTTAGTTTTCTCTGCTTTTTCTGGTGTTTTAAGGTAAGAAGTTAGGTTACTGATGAAGAGTGATCTTTCTTCTTTTTTAATAGTTGTTCACAACTATAAATTTTCCTCTAATCACTGCTTTAGCTGCATCCTGTAAGTTTTAGTATGTTGTATCCTCATTTTCAATCATCTTGAAGTACTTTCTCATTTCTCTTTGGACTTCCTCAACTCATTGGTTATTTAGGAGTGTGTTGTTTAATTTACACATATTTGTGATTTTCTCAAATTTCTGTTATTCACTTCTAATTTTACTCCATTGTAACCAGAGAACATATACACTGTATGATTCCAATCCTTTAACATTTATTGAGGCTTGTTGCACAGCCTAGCCTATGGTCTACCCTGAAGAATGTTCCATGTGCACCTAAGAAGAATGTGCATTCTGTTGTCATTGGGTGGTCCTTTATACAGATGTCCATCAGGAAGAACTAGTTTAGGGTACTCTTTAAGTCTTTCTTCCCCGTTGATCTTTTGCATAGTTGTTCAATTCATTATTGAAAGTGGGAAACTGAAGTCTCCAAATTACTGCTGAATTGTCTATTTCTCCCTTCAGTTTTGTCCATTTCTGCATCACGTACTTTGAGGCTCTGCTATTAGGTGAAGTCACCGTAGTTACTGAGGATGGAGCACAACTTTGTTTTGCTTCATCGTTGGCTCTCACTTTGTACCATTCTTGTCTAGTGACATTCAATGTGACGCTGTCCATCTTCACACTCGCTGGATTTTCCCAGCCTGTCCTCAGAATTGGTCTACTCTTGGCAAAGTGTAGCACATGTAACGATCATTTTCTACATTATTATGTACCTCCAACAATTAAACTAATTAAGACCTTTTGCTCTATGATGCACAAAAGGAGGCCAACAGCCATTTGAAAAAACAAACAAACAAACAAAAACAACCAAAAAAAAGTTGCCTAATTTACTGACCAGAGCCAATACCACCTGCTACGGTCACTAATTTCTCATTTCCTTCAGGTTCCCATCACATGCTCCGGGGTGAGCAGGTGTCCGTGAGGAGGAGAATCTATTCAGTCTTGGGCTCTCTAACTCCTATCCCAAGCAGGGCTTTCTGCCTAGTTTTTTACAGAAACAGTGACCTGTGCTGATATGGAAATGTTAAGCGCCCTGGGCCCAATAAACTGCATGAACCTCTAAACAGTAGGAAGATAATCAGTCGGAACTGGTGCAATCTATGTGAAACTGCTGCAAGTCCCAGGAAAATCCAACTCTACTCAGGGCAGGGAAACCGCAACATAAACTAAAACTACTCTGTAGGGGGGCTAAATTAACCTCAGGAGAAGCAAGAACTTAGAAAGCTATCCTCCTCAACATGGCCGTACGCGGTTGGATATCTTCATGTAGCTGCCTACTTAGGTTCACACTTATCCTGGGGCACTTTCCTGCTCTCAAAAGAACTACTTCCTGAACTCTTAACAGTAGCCTCCTTCTCACCAAGAGGTAGCAAGGTAAAAAAGTAACTCATTATCACCAGTGCTCCAGTGTCAGGATAAACGACTATTCACCCCGTAAAAATAGAAGAAATGGCAACAATTTGGGAAGCTGCCCTAAATTCCACTTCTCCTGTAGAGATGACTTGATTATTCATGTTGCTAAGTTTTCAAAGAAAGACATACTTATACTTACATCAGATGTAAAAAATATGATTTGAACTTATAGGAAATCCAGTGGCAGCACTTTAATATTTTTTTATAGAACAGATGAAGCACTCAGGTATACATTCTACAAAATATAACTTAGGTCATGGATATAAGAGCATAATTATAGTTATCATATTAAGCATTAAACTAGAGGTATGCACATCAGATGAGAATAAGAATTGTTATAACTTTGAAAGGGTAAAAAAAAAACCCCAGTTAACTGTGAGAACATGAACAAGCGTTCTGAAAACAACAGAGACAGAATATATGTTACAAGCCGCAAAGAATTACCGGCCAGATCACAATGAAAAGGACAGTCGCACTGTGTACATACATCTGCTTGACCTCCTCTCAACTGCGTGTTTGCCAGCCTTCGTGGCCTCCTTCCCCGTGTGCTGCAATTTTGATGGACTCTGCTGATGGTCATTAGACAACTTGCCTCCACTCCTCCTGCCATTCACCACCATGTTCTTGGATTCTCCCAACCACTTCATGCCCACAGACCGCCTGACCCAGGTGCATTGAGTCGCTCTCTTCAGATAGCTCAGAGAATAATTCCAACGTTCTCTCCTGACAGAAACAAAATATAGAAAACAAAACCGGGAGGTAAATACATAAAAGACCATACTACCCGGACCCTTGAGAAAGATATAAAGTATTAAGTCTTTGGTGCTGGGAGCCGTGGAGGAGCGGCAGGGCCACGAGGAGGGAAGAACGGGAGCAGCCAAGGCCCAGCCGCCGCCGCGGGCGCCCCACCAAGCACACCAAGTCCGTGCAGAGCAGATCCAAGGTGTGCCGCGGCGCTGCTCAGGGTCTCCAAGGACAAGCGCACCCTCAAGCTCACTGAGGAAAGGGCGGGGCCACACATCTGTGCCAAGAGGGAGAGAGAGGAGCTGAGCGACTCCCTGGCAGCCATGAGGAAGGAGCAGCCAAGGACCGAACCCCACCCCTCTGTAGGTCATAAAGCCTTTTTTTTGGGGGGGGGGTAATTTAGTAACTAACATTTCCACTCTTTAAAGACCACTTGGCGCCCCAAGCCATCCAGTGTCATGCTGAGGTCTCCAGCACCCCCAGACTCTGAGGGGAGCTCACCCTGCCGTGCACATTGCTCGTGCTGTGCATAGACTGGTAAATAGTAAATGCTCCGTAAGTACTTACCTTTCAGTTACCAGTAAGATTCATTCTGCACCTTGTTATGTTGGCATTTAGGTACACCTCAACAATCTGCTCAAATGACATGTTTTGGTAACAGCACATTAACTGTGAGTAAACTACCAGGAAGTTCTCTCTTCTGTTATGAGGAAAGCTTAGGAAAGAGTATCTAAGTTAAGCTTTGTCCACAACAGCTTTGTCTTTTGTTGTTAATTTAAAGTCAACGGTCAAGGTTCTTCAGAGACTGATACTCAAATATCAAAGTATTGCCCATCATGAAATGTCTGCCTTTACAACAGCAATGAAAACTGAGAAATTACATTTACTAATACAGAGCTATCCTTCACCATCTGAATTTTAATTAGCTGAATTTGGGAACTGAATGATTTGGATAGTGAGGGATGCTTGTAATTTATAAGGACCTTTGCAAGTAAGGGTAGAACAGGTTACATTTTGCCGGTAATGGAACGAGAATAGGGATGTCCATGGCATCACCTCATTATGGAATTATGCTTTATTATAAATCAGACTAAAAGAGTTTCAGGATAAGAAAGTGCAAACACACAGAACTTCAGAGCTAAAGGGGCTTTAAGACCCTAGTACAGCTCCTTCGATTTGCAGACGGAACCACCACCACAGAGGCTGAGAGGTCCCATGGCCCGGGCCACACCATCGGGCTGCGGCAGAATGAGGAGAACCCAGCACTGCTGCCTGAGGCTCTCTCACTACCCCACACAAAGGCCAATTTCCCTTAATTTTTTAAAAAACACAAATGATACATTATTTTGAAGTACTTCTAGAAATGTACACCTGGTCAGGGCGCCTGGGTGGCTCAGTTGGTTAAGCGACTGCCTTCGGCTCAGGTCATGATCCTGGAGTCCCGGGATTGAGTCCCGCATCGGGCTTCCTGCTCAGCAGGGAGTCTGCTTCTCCCTCTCACCCTCCTCTCTCTCATATGCTCTCTCTCTCTCATTCTCGCTCTCTCAAATAAATAAATAAAATCTTTAAAAAAAAAAAAAGAAATGTACACCTGGTCATAACTCTAATGATACCCAACAAAAATACAAAACATTAATTTTTAAAAAATCCTTATTTATTTTAGAGAGTGCGTGCACATGTGCAAGTCGGGGGAAGGACAGAGGGAGAGAGAGGATCCAAAGCAGACTCCCTGCTGAGCGCAGAGCCCAACGTGGGGCTCATTCCCACGATCCTGAGATCATGACCTGAGCCAAAACCAAGAGTAGACGCTTAACCGGCTAAGCCACCCAGGCGCCCCGGAACTACTTTCTGTATTGTTTTAAACTGTAAAATACTAAAGTTATAACCTGACCTCTTCAAGTCCTCTTCTTTCTCAAGGTGCCTCTGCTGTTAAAGGCAGTGAGTGAAGCCCCTGCCCCCGCAAAGACGTGGCAGGAATCACGGCCACTGTGGACAGCAACCCCCCTACCACCTGCCCTTCTGCCTTCTGCTTCACACCCTGGTTCTGCACCTTCAGAGGAAAAGAACAACAAGGAGAAGGTAAAGTGCTTTTGGTCCTTTAGGAAGTCCATCTCAAGAATGCCCTCCTAGAACACAGTTTATGGAGCATGACTGAAGAATGTGTTTTCAGGACTCAGGAGTCCTAAATACCCTTCAACGGTGAGACATAAAATAGAACCACATGGAACAGAAAAGAGCAATTAAGAGAGAATTAAGAGAGAAAAGAAATAGCAAGTTATCTCTCCAGAGAGAATCCTGAATCCCAACCCCGATTCTCACTCAGAGATAAAAAGCAGAAAACCCGGGATGAAGCCCAGCAACTTGTCCTTAGTAAAGCCCCCCACGTGGTTCTGAAGTAAACTCCAGTGTGAGAACTATTGTTCTCAGTTACTTACTCATTCACTTGATCATTTGTTGGGGCAAAGAACAGATGCCAAAATTTTAATCTGAGGAAATTATACCTATTGACCCAGTTTTTTCCCTGAGAATTAGGAAAGTTTGCCAATAAATCATTTGAGTAGCACACTTCAGCTCAGTTCATGGAACAGAGACTGAGATCCACTCTAACTTATACATAATTTCAACTAAATTGAAGATTAATGATCCATCCAAACTGGAGCAAACTCATAACCTTTAGTCTCATTTATACTGCAGTCAACTGATATTATTTTGTTTGAACTTAAGTACTAAGGTATCACTCTGTCAATAAGAGAAAGTGAAAGCTGAATTTCACTAGTATGAATACACTGCACATGTCTGGATATATTCTAGCGGAGGCTCCAATACTCTCCACTTGTCCAGATAACAACGGTTGTCATTGAGACAAAAAACTTCACTTATGTTCAAATGAATTATTTTGTAAAACCAGTTCTAGTGAAACCATCAGAAATTTGGGAGCTACTTATGAATTTCTAGCTCAAGGGGTGCCTGGGTGGCTCAGTCGGTTAACGGTCTGCCTTCGGCTCAGGTCATGATCCTGGGGTCGTGGGATTGAGCCCCGCATCGGGCTCCCTGCTCAGCGGGGAGCCTGCTTCTCCCTCTCTCTCTGCCCCTCCTCCTGCTCGTACTCGCTCTCTCAAATAAATAAAATCTTAAAAAAAATAAATTTCTAGCTCAAAATGAATATACACTCTACTAATTCTCTGGTCATTGATTGTTCTGCCCTCCTGAGTGTGGAATCTGTTCTTGTTGGCATGGTTTTCCTGTAAGACCACAAGCTGAAAGAGTACTTACATATTAAAGGTGGAGATGGAATTTCAAAGGCTAACACAGCTGATACACTAGTAGACTGTGGAGAAACAGAAGTTGAGGACACTGGGTGGCTAGCAAAGTCTAAAGGTTTCACAGCTCCCACGGAGGTCCCACTCCCAACAGAAGCAAGGGTGCCGTCTCTCTGGCCTGGGACACAGATGGCTCACACAGAAATACCACCATGGTCTTGGCTTGGTTGACAGTGTCTGAGCTAATTGGCCACTAACTATATTTAGAAGTAAAAATTACCTGAAATTTATCCCAAAATTAGAAGAAAAAAATTTTAAGAAAGGAGTACTGGCCACTCCTTAAATGGCGTAACAACTACAAATCTTTCTGTTAGGATTTCCCAATACAGTTGACCCTTGAACAACATGGGTTTGAACGGTGAGCGTCCACTTCTTTGTGGGAAAAAAAAAAATTTTTTTTTTAAGATCTTATTTGTTTATTTGACAGAGAGAGGCACAGCGAGAGAGGGAACACAAGCAGGGGGAGTGGGAGAGAGAGAAGCAGGCTTCCGGCCGAGCAGGGAGCCCGATGCGGGGCTCGATCCCACCACTCTGGGATCATGACCTGAGCCGAAGGCAGATGCTTAATGGCTGAGCCATCCAGGTGCTCCGAAATTTTTTTTAATACAGTACAGCACTATAGATGTATTTTCTCTTACTTATGCTTTTCTTAATAACATCTTCTGTAGCTTTACATTATTCTAAGAATACAGTGTATAATACATGTAACATACAAAATTTGTGTTAACCATTTATTTTGTCTCAAAGGCTTCTGGTCAACAGTAGGCTGTTAATAGTTAAGTTTCTAAGGAGTCCAAAGTTGTTTGTAGAATTTTGACTGCACGGGGGGGGGGGGTTCAAGGGTGTGTAAAAATATCAGGAAAATTATTAGACATCTACTATATTCCTGTTCCAGGCCCTGAGGATACAGCAAAAAACAAAAACAGGTTTCTGCCCTCATATGTGCTTATATTCTAATGAAGAAATCTCTAGGAAATAACAAGTTAACAAATCAACGCCAGAGAAAACTTGGAGAAAATCAACTTGGAGAAAATAAAGCAGTTTGTAAGTGGCAGGGAGTGCTTCAGGTGGTGCAAGGTGCGGGGGGGGGGATGCCAGGCAGCAATGGGGAGCATGCACCAGCAAAGGGCAAGCACAAAGCTGGGGGAGAAAAGCAGGGAGTGTGCAGAGGACCAGCATGGTGACTAGTGTGGCTGTGGTGGGGTGAGTGGGGCAGGGGCAGAAGGGAGGTCAGACGGGACGCTGGAACATGTAACAGAGGGCCTCCAAGCCACTGCTGAGACTTGGGCATGAACTCTCAGGGAGATGGAAAGCAGGAATGACGTGGTCCAAGTCACCATTTTAAAGGCCCACACTAGCTGCTTGCTACGTGGAGAAAAGCTCACAAATAAATGCTTTTTAAAAAAGCAGATTTAATGCCACTACAAGTAACTGGGGGACATGAGAGAAAACACCAGTTAAGAGGCTACTGCAATGAACCAGAGGATACTGGGTGGGGGCTTGGAGCAGCACAGGTGGTGAGAAGTAGCTGGTTTCGAGATCTCTTCTGAAGGTTCGAGGATAGGTTCGAGGATAGGTTCGAGGATAGGTTCGAGGATAGACAGGATCTGTGAAAGAAAGAGGACTCTAATATGCCTCTGAACTGAAGGACACTTTTTACAGAGGTGGCAAAGACCACAGGAAGCTCAGGTTTTGGCAGGGGTTGGGGCACAGGAGTTTGGTTTCGGTCATGTGTGAGATGCCCAGCAGAGACCAAGCAGAGACGCCGAATGGGCCTCGGGATACAAGGGCCTGGAGTACCGGTCAGGCTGGTCAGAGCACTAATGGGACAGGAAATCACCTGGGGGGTGAGTACAGATGAAAGAAGTCTAAGGACAGAGGGGGCAGCCCTCAAGACGAGGAGCTAGCAGCAAAGGATACTGAAAGGGGCAACTAGGGAGGGAGGGAGGAGAAGCAAGAGCAAACAAGGGATCCGTGCTTCAGGAAGGAGTGACCCACTCGGGCACAGGCTGCAGATGCTCACAAGGCAAAGCTCTCTCTCAGGAACTGAGACTCACGGACAGGATGGGCCACTGACGATCTGAGAGCCCCTCTCAAACGACAGAGAACTTCTAAAATGGACGTGAGTCTTGAAACATGGGCTTGTGGGGAGAGTTAGATGGCAGAGAGGAACGTAAGGAATAACGAACAGAAAGAGTCCTAAGTTCTAGATCATTTGTTTCAAATGAGAGGAGAAAATTGCACATGACTGAAGGACACATGTAAATTAAACTCAGAGAATGGGATGATGGGAAGGGGTTAATTTGAGAATAGCACCCCTTCAGAGAGTTTATAAGGATCTTTCTTTAAAAAAAAAAAAAATTGGGCGCCTGGGTGGCTCAGTTGGTTATGCGACTGCCTTCGGCTCAGGTCATGATCCTGGAGTCCCGGGATCGAGTCCCACATCGGGCTCCCTGCTCGGCGGGGAGTCTGCTTCTCCCTCTGACCCTCCTCCCTCTCATGCTCTCTGTCTCTCATTCTCTCTCTCGCAAATAAATAAAATCTTAAAAAAAAAAAAAAAAAAAAAAATTAAGTTTTTTTCTGGGGGACGGAGCCCCACATCAGGCTCCCTGCTCCGCGGAGAGCCTGCTTCTCCCTCTCCCCCTGCCACTCCCCGTGCTTGTGCCCTCTCGCTTGCTCTCTCTCTTTCTCAAATAAAATAAATAAAATCTTAAAAAGTTTTTAAAAGAACAGGGTAGTTTTCTATTGGAGTGAGAAAGACCATCTGAGTGTAAGAGGGCGGAGTTCCTGAGGGCACTGTGCAAGGCTCTGCTCCATCTTTATGGGTGTTCACAAGAATGATGCCAGCGGGCTCCAAGGAAACACAGTTGTGCCAATGCTCCGGGCCAGGCAGCACCAGGCCCCCGAGGCTCACCCGGTCTGAAGTCAACAGGAAAGGGGGATTCACCTCACGGGGCTTCAGTGGACCAACACGTGGGGAAGGAAGCACCTACTTCAGATTCTACCATCAAACATAAATTTTATTTATTTTTTAAAAGATTTTATTTATTCACTTGAGACACAGAGATACAGACAGAGCGCGCCTGAGCAGGAAGAGGGGCAGAGGGAGAAGCAGGCTGCCCGCTGAGCAGGGAGCCCGATGCGGGGCTCGATCCCAGGACCCCGGGATCAAGACACGAGCCGAAGGCAGACGCTTAACCATCTGAGCCATCCAGGCGCCCCTTAAACATAAGTTTTGAAAAAGGCAGGCAATTCGTGATAATACAAAATGTATTTGAAAACCGCTAAACTAAGAGTTGCACTTAAAGAGGAAACTTTTTAGGGGCGCCTGGTGGGCTCAATCAGTGGAGCATGTGACTCTTGATCTCGGGGTCGTGAGTTAGAGCCCCACATTGGGTATAGAGATTACTTAAAAATAAAAAATCTTAAAAATATAGAAGAGGAAACTTGATACCATAATACCACTACGGTAAGAGGCACACAGGCGCACACCACCCCCACTCGTCCCAAATCACCAACAACATTCCTCGTCTTGAGGGGAACGGGATTAACATTAAAAAAATTCCTGCCCCAAATGTTTACTATTTATAATTAGAAAAAACAACCAAACAAAAAACCTTCTGACACTTGAAAAATTTTCAAAGGAAAGCACAGAGTTGTTTGGTTCCTGTCAAGTACCTGTACTGTCCCCAGCAGTGACAGATCCTGGACAAATGTCAATGACCTCCTCTCCTTCCACTGCCCCCTTGTGGACACACAGGGGGTTATAAACTGTTTAGTGACTTTTGACTTAACTGCTCATGCCCAATTTGAAAACTCTGGTACCAATCCTTTCCTACTTAAAGCTTTTGGACGTTTCCTGCTGCATGTCTTAAACACAAACCAGGATTTTAAAAACTGTGTCAAAAAATGAAAACACTGATTCTAAAAGAATCAAGAATTTTCATTTAATTCCTGCAATATTACCAAGAATTCTCTAACCAGTTTACATGTTGAACTTATCTCAGTTTATCGTGGAGAAGTTATCCAGTGACAAAGAAACAAGTCCCAAGGGGTTGAGAACGTAACACACATTTTTAAAAAGCAGACTCCAGCTTGCTGGAGGACTTCTGGAAAACTTCACCGAGAAAAAGCAGAGCAAACACTTTTCAAGCGATTCAGCTACAATATGCTGAGAAAACAATTCAAAACACCAAATGGTTAACAGTATTATCTCTGGAGAATGAGATCATGAGCAATTTTTTTTAATAGATTTTTTTTTTTAAGATTTTATTTATTTGACAGAGACAGCGAGAGAGGGAACACAAGCAGGGGGAGTGGGAGAGGGAGAAGCAGGCCTCCCGCAGAGCAGGGAGCCCGATGCGGGGCTCGATCCCAGGACCCCGGGATCATGACCCGAGCCAAAGGCAGATGCCCAATGACTGAGCCACACAGGCGCCCCAATTTTTTTGTTACATGGTATGTTTTTCACAAGGTTCAACTTTCCAAAATGAGCATGTATTACTTTTATAATAAAAATTTAAACATATAAAAAGGAAAATAAAACAGACATCACAAAAATCATTCTTCATCATTCTTATGTATGTAAGTTAAAGCCAATTTCTAAAACCTTAAATACAGGAATTCAACATCAGGTAAGTCACATGTCACTGAAATACTTCCACACGTTTCTGATGCCTTTGCTTGTGGACTGACTCTGTCATGTTCAAGTGCCACAATCCCAGACTCCCCGGAGCTTTGTATTTAAAATAAGCACAAGGAAGACAAACACAAAGAGCATAAAAATAAAAGAAAGCACTATCCAAAGAGGAGACAAAAAACAAACACACACACCCCAAAGGAACAAAAGCGCCCACACTGGACCAGGAGTGACCGCACAGGCTAGGGTCAGTGCCAACAATGTCCCACCAGTGAAGTAAAAATCCGATTTCCATTCTAGGCTCACACGCCGGGCCTACATGCAATAGCAAAAACAAAAGTATTTGGAAATCGTTATGAACCACCATTAACAGAACTTACCTTGCCGGTGCCTATGAAGGTCTTGCATGACGCAGCCCTGCCCCCTCTCCCCTCACTCCGGCTACAACTCCAGACACAGCCCAGTTCTCATCCTGCTAGTGTGCTAGGCGCGTTCCCTACACAGGGCCTTGGTACTTGGGATGCTGTCAAGCTGCCCACCAGCCCCCGCCCCCAACGCCAGTCCTCCATCCCATAGACTGCCTTGTTATACGCTTTCTCTCTCATGGCGCTTAGTACAACTGTACTTACTTCTTCATGTAATAACTTGGTAATACTCGGCTTCCCCACTGCAGTGTACGCTAGCTAAGGTACACTTTCGTATCACTGGAACCTAGCACAAGGCCCAGCAGACCAGAGGTCCATCACATCACATCCCCCCTCTGGTCACAAACCTAACTGCTACATGTGAGCCCAACTGGTGATTAGTTCTTTCTCTTAAATCTGAAGTTACAAAAGGCTCTACAATAATAGATCAAGGAAACAAATCAGTCTTTATCAATGGTTATTCCAAATCCATCTGTAGTCAATATATATCCAAGGCTCCATGGAATCCTAGAACGATAATTCATACTATCAGGCCAATATAAGAAGCCCCATGCAGCTATCAGAAGCACTTGTGGTCAGTATTCCACATTATAATACAGTAAGACTGTAATACACTTTGACGAGACAGTTACCTGCCAGTTTGTTAGAAGACAACCATGAATCATGATCACACCTGTAACCTTACAACCTGCTCCTATAAATATTGTCAGAAAGAAGTGTCATTTGAGAAGTTAGATGACTAAGTATCGTTGCTGCTTTCTTTCCCAGCTTTGGTGGAGTCAAACTCATCAAGCATTTTGCTTCAGCCCATTTAACAGCCTCCCCGAGCGGCCTCAGGTGGCAAAGCCCCATCCGACCCAGGCAAGAGATGGCACCTGACTCAGAGCAGTTTCTCACAATGCATAGTAAGATATGGCTAGATTAAGATAAAATCCAAGATAAAATGATGGCTAGAGCCAGCACTATTTATCATGCTGAACTGGTTGTGCTAACTGCTCCAAAGGGCTGAAGAATGGTCCCCAAAGGTATCAGGTTCTAATGTGGAACCCGTGAATATTAGCTTATAAGGAAAAGGGCCTTTGGAGAGGTGATTCAAATTATGGATTCTGAGATGACACAGGTTATCTGAGCAGGCTCTAAATGCTATCGCAAGAGGCCTTACGAGAGCGGCAGAGGGAGCTTTGACACCACACACTCAAGAGAAGGAGAGGCGAGGACTGCAGTGACATGGCCACCAGCAGAGGAACGCCACGCAGAAGCTGGCAGAGGCAAGGAACGGATTCTCTCCTACGGCCTCCAGGGGGAGACCTAACATACCGTGACTTTGGCCCATTGAAACAGATGGTGAGCCTCGGGCCTGCCCAACTGAGAGTACATCTCTGCTGTTCGAGGCCACCAAATTCGTGGTAATTTGTCACAGCAGCCACAGGCAACTAATACAGAGACCATGACAAAATAAACCAAAGTGAAAATGCTTTACAGTTACCAGACCCCCAAAACACATAAAATTCACAGGAAAAACTCTTAAAGGCCTTTGAAAAGTTGTTTTAAATATACTTTAAAAAAAAGGCCATCTTCCCCCTTCAACTGCAAGTGTGAGTCGTGGCTACAGGGAGAGCTATATGGATTTTGAAGATAAAGCTAGCATCTCAATTACACATTTAATTGCTTTAACCCCAGATAACCAAGACCCTCCATAGAAGTGTTACGATTGAACATTTTTCTATTAATGTAAAAATTTTACAATAAAAATGAAAACTAAAACTCTTAGCTAGGATTTTTCATTTAGCAGAACATCTGAAACAGCAAAACTGCACTACTGGTAAGTCCACAATTAGATATTACAACACTTAAGCCTGCTGACCTGCAACTGGGTATGTAATAAACTACCCCCCCATTGCCTCAGGACAAAAAAATATTAATTCTCGTTTCCTTATTTACCCAGTAATACCCAATATTCATCCAATACGTATCACAACAAAGGATTTGATATGAGAATGATTTGTGTCTTCAATTGTCTTGGTAGGTATTCCCAAAATAAAGGTTTTAGCTGATGTGGTTGTTGGGAGAAATCCTGCAAAAACAAAACAACTTGCTTCCCCATCTCGCCACATCTGATCCATCTGCTTACCTAGTAGTGCCTATAAATAAAATCAAGGATGCTTCCTTTGTTATTCCTCCCTGAGACCCACACAGCATTTTACTTTTCTATGAACAGATGCCACCTAGTGTCAAAAGTCTGTAAGTACGGCCCACGGTTCCGCAGAAGGGGCGAGGTAAGCAGAACAAAGAACAATCCATTCTTACCGGGGCAAAGACCTGGGTGAGGAAAAATTTGCAAAAGCTGATTCTTGGGCCGGGTTTTAAAGGCCAAGACTAAGTCTGTCACCTGACAGACTTTGCAGGACGCAGCGCACACAGGGTTCAGAATGGGGCTCTGGATGGAGTCCATGCACCTAAGTTCCACTCTGACCCCATTCATTACTCTCTAGCAGTACAGCTATGGACAAGTCCTTTAACCTCACAAATGCCTCGTAAGTAAAATGAAAATAGGGCCTACCTCCTCGGTTTGGCACATGGATCAAACGAGCAGAAATAGCTCATGAAGATCTCCAACTGTCCCCTCTTTTCAAGGAATGAAGGCAGAAACAGAGGGTCAGATACATTGATGCATTGTTCACAAAACTTCCCCTCCATTCCTTATCCTACCATAACTCTCCCAAGAAATCACATCACCATTTCCATTAAAAAGAGCACATATTTTCAAGAAAATAAAAGGACTGGGGTGCTAATTTATGAGAAAGACCCAAGACCAGCTTTGTTTTTCCTACTGCTCCTTAAGAGAAGGAATGTGGCTTCTGGCAACAATGTAGAATTAAAAATCATACCAAACTACATCTCACACATCAACATCCAGGGGGATTACAGATTTTGTTACAGTGGAAGTTAGCCTGTTGTGTTTCTGGTAAGATTTTTTTTTTCTTACTGTAACTCCACTGTTTTTTGGTTTTTGTTTTTTAAGATTTTAAGTAATCTCTGCACCCAGCGTGGGGCGTGAACTCACAACCCCCAGATCAAGAGTCTCACACTCCATTGACGGCACCAGCCCGGCGCCCCATTATAACTCCACTTTTTTTTTTTTTTTTAAAGATTTTTTATTTATTTATTTGACAGAGAGAGAGAGAGACAGCGAGAGAGGGAACACAAGCAGGGGGAGTGGGAGAGGGAGAAGCAGGTTTCCCGCAGAGCAGGGAGCCCGACGCGGGGCTCGATCCCAGGACCCTGGGATCATGACCTGAGCCGAAGTCTGCTTAACGACTGAGCCACCCAGGCGCCCCTGTAACTCCACTTCAAAAACAACAATAAATAATAGCTCCTCCATTCATTTGCCATTTAATTCTCACATCCTGTAAAGTATGTACTTTTTTTTTTTCTTGGTTATACAGACGGAAGGTGGCAGAATTTGCTCACTTGTACTCTAGAAAGGATCCTACTGGTGAAAAAAGCATGTGGCTGGAGGTAGAGAGAAGCTCGAATGCAACAGTAGCAGCGGACAGGGAGGGGGGAAGAGGGAGGAAAGCTCCGGAGTTTCAAATAGAAGGCTGGCAAGACTTGGTAACAAATTAGACACAGGTGTGAGGGACAGAAAGGCATTTAAGATGGGTCAGAATTCTCTAGCTGGGGAGACTGCAAGATTGCCATGAACTGAGCTACAAAGAGAACAGGTTTGCAGGAAAGATGAGAAAGATTAAATGTGCTGAATTTGAGGAGGGGGGTCACAATCCAGGTGAAGTTGTCATAAGACATCAGAACTCAGGAGAGAAGTGGGGGCTGTGAAGAGAGCAACACTAACAAAAAGACTTTACAGTTTACCAAGTGTTTCAACGTCATCTCAATTCAAAGAATCACAGAACTGCAGAGCAAAGTCTTAGATTAAAACAAACAGGCTCAGGAATCCCTGCCTGCCCAAAGTAATTCACTCCTTCTGACAAGACAATATGCTACCCATACACGAAACCAAAGGAAAAAAAATTGTTGAGCTTTCTCATGGGCAGTTAGTGGAAGGAAAAGGGGGGAGGGAAGAGAGAAGGAAATACACTGGGCAAGAGGCACGCACAGGGAGAGAGACGGAGGTCCTGCAGACGGGTAAGCGCTGTGAAGTCCAGCACACAGCTAAGGAAACGTCTGCTCAAGACGGGAATAGAGAACTGGGTGCGGCAGGGGCAACCTGGCAGTCCCGGGCACGACAGAGAGACAGCTGACTTCCTGGGTCCCAGGCACCACTTTCACAATATCGCTCCTGCCAGCATTCCAGAACTGTGCCTTTACGTGCATCCTGCCATTTACCCCCATCACAGCCCCTTAACCATACACTGTACGTTCAACGTATGTTAACACGGAACAAAACATTTTCCCTCACGTGTACTTTATATACAGTAAAACTAGTCAACGTGTACAGTAACATACACCCCCATTTTACAAATGGGACGCCTGGGTGGCTCAGTCGGTTAAGCGTCTGCCTTCGGCTCAGGTCATGGTCCCAGGGTCCTGGGATCGAGTCCCGCATCGGGCTCCCTGCTCCGCGGGGAGCCTGCTTCTCCCTCTGCCTCTGTCTCTCTCTCTCTCTCTCTCTCATGAATAAATAAATAAAATCAAAAAAAAAAAAAAACAAACAAATGAGAACAAGCCTTGGAGAATTAGAAACAAATTAAGCCGGGGTTGACTGAGAGCCTGTACCCTCTGGACACTATGAAGAAAGCGATACAATCCTGACACAAACACAATCTTAAACACACTTTGCTCCATATTTGAAGAGTAAGACCCTAGAACAAAAGTGGCATGGTTCCTAACTTCACGGAGCTCAGAGGATAGCGTGGGAAAAGAAACAACCCAGTTAAGTATGAAACTACAAATTCTGGTAAGAGCTTTAAAGGAAACAAATAGAATGTCAGAGAGAATCATGTGGGAACAGACTTTACACTGGGTGACCAGGGAAAAGAAATAAAAAGCACAAATATAGAAAAAAATCACCCCCACTTTTGGGGGGGAGGGGTATCAAAAACACTCCTAGCATCTATTTACATCAAACAAATATTTTCTGACGCAACTGGCTGTGTCTAAATCCTCTTGGACCCTGAGTGAGGTGTGTTTTTGTTTCTCTTTTGAAGGAGAGAGAGAAGGTTTCCATATGGCCTCTCTAGCCCTAGACTCCACTGGTTCACTGGCTGAAGGATCAAGCCCCCCTTTACTCTTCAGTGGGGGGGGGGACTCCATCTTCCTAAGAGTAGGTTGGTTTTGTTGCTAAAAATATATATCCCTCCACATCATGCAACATAGGCATTTCCTTGAAAATAAAAATACTCCTTGGAGATCATTACACTGTATCAGCTACTGCAACCTTGTTCCACAAATCAGACAGACAAAATGAATCATTCTGCAGACCTAGAATCCAACATTTATCAAGAACCTACTGGGAGCCACCGGGCACTGTTCATGGTGCTGGAATATTGTTGCGTCCACGGGACACTAGAGGGCGCATGTGAACGTCAGCTTTCAGGAAAATCGGGCATGGCTACTAGAGTGGGAGACCTTGCAAGTCCAAAGGGAAGCCTGTGAAAACTGGCTATCTGAAGAACAGGGCAGAAGGGTGCAGAGTGGAAAGCAGGATACCCTTCACTGAAGGGACTTTCTGCCTGAGACCTGAGAGGCAATCCCAGTACCATCAGAGATCTGCTGGGAAGGAGTTCTGATAAAGATGCTCAAGTTAAAAACACAGGTATTTGTTTCACCTGACACACCACTGAGGGTTCACCTGCTTGGCAACCCTATGAGGTCGGTGAGACAGGCATTATCACTACACGTGAGATGGCTAAAGCTCAGAAATAAAATTGCTTCCCTGAAATCAAATTGCTACTCAGTGGTAAGGCCGGGTCTAAAACCCTAGTGTTCAAACTGAAGTCTGGGTTTTACTCCAATACTTGAGCCACATGTGCATCACCCATAAATGAAAAGACTTATCACTAGGGAATGCTCCCTAGGTCTATTTACTTTTTCTTTAGTATATTATTATTAATACAGAAAAAGAGAGACACCTGGTAGAGATGCAACTGACAAATAGGAGCCATACAGAAGTAGGAGCGATCAAGCTTTGGGGCCATTAATATACGCTAGCCTCTCAATTCTTTTTTTTTTTTTTTTTTTTAAAGATTTTATTTATTTATTTGACAGAGAGAGACAGCGAGAGCAGGAACACAAGCAGGGGGAGTGGGAGAGGGAGAAGCGGGCTTCCTGCCGAGCAGGGAGCCCGATGTGGGACTCGATCCCAGGACCCTGGGATCATGACCTGAGCCGAAGGCAGACGCTTAACGACTGAGCCACCCAGGCGCCCTAGCCTCTCAATTCTAATACCCAACTGATAGTAAGCTATAGCACCAATTCAGAAAAAAGGAGGGAAAACTACATAGGATACATAGACGAAACACGTATATCAATTAGAAAGATGTCAAAATATTAAAATAGCTCTTAGAAGTGAGAAAACAGGGTGGCAATTAAGTGTAAATGATAAAATATAATTTAGACTTGGAAGTGAGCTCAGAGATTAAAGTTCAGTTGTAGAAGCTGAGGCTTGGCCCCATGTCTTACATAAATAATGACAGAGCAGACTGAAACACAGGTATCGATTCTTACTCCAGTGGTCCTTCATCGAGCTCCAGAATTATATGTAATGTAGTCATAATCACAGACAAGCCTAGAAGGCTGTGTGGTTTGAGTCTGTCTCACACAGACATCAGAGAGCCCCAAATCTGGCTGGGAGAGGTGGGAGCCAGAGGCAGTGAGTGACCAAACTGGTCCTAGGAACCCTTTGGCACGATGGATGCAAAACTGTGAAGCAAAACATAATTTCGAGCATCAATGGCTATGGAAATCAGTGACTTCTTTTCTCCTTTTTTGAGAATATTTTAGAATGCAAATGGTTCCTGGTTCCATCACGAGCTCTATAAAGATAATATATCTACTCTGTCTCCAAGCAATATAGGGGTCAAAAGAAAAGGTGTTTTGGGGCGCCTGGGTGGCTCAGTTGGTTGGGCGACTGCCTTCGGCTCAGGTCATGATCCTGGAGTCCCGGGATCGAGTCCCGCATCGGGCTCCCTGCTCAGCAGGGAGTCTGCTTCTCCCTCTGACCCTCCTCCCTCTCATGCTGTCTCTCATTCTCTCTCAAATAAATAAATAAATCAATCTTTAAAAAAAAAAAAAAAAAGAAAAGAAAAGGTGTTTTGTTTTGTTTTTTAAAGCTAACATTAGGCATTAACATGGCTTTACAAAAATAAGGTTGAGTCTTTCCTGTACAGATTCTAGATTCTCTCCATGACATTCCTTTAAAATAGTAAAATCCTGTAATGCAGATAAATTAAGACATGCATGACTAAAATTTAGGAGTATGTCTGTTAAATCAAAATATGTTTGTAAATGACAAGTGCTTTCTTTTATTTGACTAGGACAAAAAGAAACTCAGATCACATTAGTAAGGACAGGGTTAGACAATGCTCAGGCATGACCTTGCCTCTCAGCCGACGCGTCTATACTCTAGGAAACACCAGATTATGGGGGAGAAAAAGGGACTACAGTAGTAACTAAAGTAAAAACAGATTTGTAGAGGGTTTTTTTTGTGGGGGGGGGGTGATGTAGAGTTGGTAAAAAGAATTTAAAGAAAGCTGTTAAACTTTCCCTCATTAAAAATCCTTTAGATAAAGACCCAGGTACTCACTCCCTACTGTTTGCTAGGACCCCTTCCTTGTACAGCATGTTCATAGGAACTCAGCCATTAAAACTTCAGGGCTTAACTCGTATTTCAAACTTAAGAGCTCCAAACAGAAAGTAGTTTTATGAGTTCAAAGTTGGCAGTCTATCCAAGAAATTACTTTTCAAAACACTGTGTTCTAATGCTTAGAACACCCTAATGATTACAATTTAAAGTGCATTAGCTAGTTTTAATTTTACTTTCTAATAATTTGAGCTTGTGCTTCTTACAGCAATTAAGCCCATTTCCTATACTAAGACATGTCAGTAAAATAACTTTTTGCCCCCAAAATAAAAAGTAACTAAAAATCACACTGAAAAATTCAGTTACAGGGCGCATGGGTGGCTCAGTCGGTTAAGCATCTACCTTCGGCTCAGATCATCATCCCAGGGTCCTGGGATTGAGTCCCGCATCAGGTCCCTCTGCCTGCCGCTCCCCCTGCTTGTGCTCTCTCTTTCTCTGACAAATAAGTAAATAAAATCTTTAAAAAAAATTCAGTTACATCCTATATAGAAAACGTCTTTCTATTGCATACAGCTGTATCTGAACTAGAACCCCATGCTCTCTCCCTGCATTTACTTAGTGTATCTATGTAACCAGCGCTGGGTCATGGTGGAGCAAGGACATAGGGTCCCTGCATGGAAAACTCAACAATCACAGTGTTCTAGGGCTAACACATAACAGAGTCCTGCAACTCTTGCTCCATGGAGAAGGATTTTGGTGAGTGGAGAAAAAGTAAAGCTAATATATGGTAGGCAAGAGCATAAAATAATGGAATCCCCATGGTTTATCTGAAAGGATTTGCTCTCATAAGCCATGGGAAGGACATTTCTGTGGACGGGGAGCTGTTCAGATGGCACGCATGTCTTTGCAACACAACTGGGCCACTCACGTCCTACACAGAGAAAAATCAGATTCGATCCCAGATTTATATGACCCAAGGGAAAAATGACACATCAACATCCCCACCCACAAAACTCTATGCTCGAACACACAAACAACCTGTGACCACTTCCTTCACATCATATTCTGCTATACCCCCCAACCCTCCTCCACTTCCCCCCAGTATGCACACTGGTATCTGGTTCAAGTACAGAAAGCAGTTCAGTGTCTGAGAAGACAGATGAACATACCGGCAAGAGGGCACTTGGAAATGACTTTGAAAGAGTCTGGCTTCAAAGTTCATGGGTACAAAATTGAGCCCTCCTCTCCTCTTGAAGACTAAGTATCCATAATATTCCTTTCACTCTCAAACTAAGTTGCTTTGTTTTTTGTTTTGTTTTTTAAGATTTTATTTATTTGACAGAAAGACACACAGTGAGAGAGGGAACACAAGCAGGGGGGAGTGGGAGAGGGAGAAGCAGGCTTCCCGCTGAGCAAGGAGCCAGATGCGGGGCTCCATCCCAGGACCCTGAGATCATGACCTGAGCCGAAGGCAGATGCTTAACGACTGAGCCACCCAGGTGCCCCCAAGTTGCTTTGTTTATAACAACACTTTAAAGTAACATTAGAATGAACATATTTCAAAAAACTAAATACAAGCTATGAAGCTCCATAACTTGGAGATTAACAAATTCACTTTCATCAAATGCCTACTAAGCACCTACTCTGCACCTGCCCCAGGCAGAGGAAATAAATAATAATCCAACAAGTTCACAAGAAAGCTGAAGGGATGGGCAAATAACCAAATAGAAAACCAAGGAACAACTGCTCAGGGAACGCAGAGGAAGTGTGCATCCTCCAGAGTGGGCCAGTCTTTGCAGGTAACTTTCTCACTGGACCTTTCTGAAGGATGGGGGGGCGAGGAGGGGGCAGAGAGTGGCTAGGAATGCTGGGCAGAATGTGACCAAAAGGTGCCAGGCATGGGAAGCTTGTTGCACTAGAGCCTGGGAAAGGGAGAGTAGAATGCAGAATGTTTAGAGATTAAAAACTGGAAAATGGGCCGGGAGTTCCCCCACATGCTGGGATTAAAGCGTTTGTGGACTTTACTCTTGGGATACAGGGAGCCCCGACAGTGACGGGGCCACACCTGTGTTTCAAGTTGCCAAACGTTCGGCTACAAAGTAAACTTGTTTCTACAGCAAGTAACTCTTTAGATACGTTTTTCAGTATATGCAAGTTATCGGCAATTATTTCAGGCAAAATGATTTCCCCCACCCTTTTCGAAATATTTGTTTTTACTACTAGTCATCAAAAGTTACAGCCGTGTTTTCGATATGAAAAACTACAGGAAAAAGTTCCAGCTGGCAACTGCTTCCTCTGACGATCCTACACAGCAGTCTTCCGACCACATTTCACTACACTTTTATAAAGCTTAAAGTACCTTAAATCTAAAACGGTCCTGATGAAAAGTCACAATCACGACCGACCAATTCATCTGCCCACTACTCTACATAAGACCTCCCCGCGAGGATGAATTTCCCTTAGCAAGTTTCTAAAAATCATCTTCAAAGCACACACGTTCACGTCCTTAGTAATCCGAGTTTCCCCACTCAACGGATCGGAAGTGATAGCTCCTGAACGGGGTCAAACGAGCCCAAAGAGAGAGAGAGAATCAATTTCGCCGGTCCAACGTGCTTCTACACCACTCTCGCAAGTTGGATCCCGCCGTCGCCACGAAAACACGGTCCTCCCCACCGCCAGGTGGGAGGGACGCCGAGACCCATCACCTCTGGGTGTGCAGAAGGACCACCGCCACTCTGCGAGGACGGCCGGGGACCGAGGGGGCCCGGGGCGAGGAAAGCGAGCCGCGGCCCAAGGCCGGCACCGCTGTCAGGAGAGGGACGGGGAGGGTGGGGGACCGGCCCCGGAGGAGACCTGGAACGAGGCTCCAGCCCAAACAAAAACAAGCCCAAGTGGAGCGCGGCAGAGGTAGCAGATTGGGCGAGCCCGATCACGGCTGCCCATTGGAGAAGAGGGAAAACAGAGTCCCCCAATCGCGAGCGGCGGGGCTGCTCCCCTCGTGCGGCCGCGGGCCGCCCCGGCGCTTCCCGGCCCCGCGCTGCCCGGCGGCCGCTACCGCTCCCTTCCGGCGGCGGCGCCCACTGCAGGGCCCGCGCCCCCGCCCGCCGCCGCCGCCGCCGCCCGCCGCCGCCGCCCGCCGCCGCTGCCGCGCCCCTCCCTCGGCCGCGGCCCCCCCTGCGCCCCGGCCCCGGCCCCCGCCCGGCCCGGCGCCCCCGCTCCCGCCGGCCCGCCCCCAACCCGCCGCCGCCGCCGCCGCCCGGCGCCCCCGCACGCCCGCGCCGCGCCCGCCCCCCGCTCACCGCCGGGCGCTGCCCGCTCCTCCTCGCGGCGCAGCGCGGCCCCGCGGCCCGGCCGCTGCGCTGGGGGGTCCGCGCTGCCGGGCGGCACTTCCCCGGCCCCCAAGAAAATTAATCACCAAAAAATAATTCCCGAGAAAAATGGAGAGTAAAATCCAAGATGGCGGCGCCGGCCGCAGCACCGCCCGCTCCATCCGCTGTCGGGAAATAAGTCCCAGCCGCGGCCGGAGCCCCCCGCCCCCACCGCGCCGCGCCCCCGCGTCCCCGCGTCCCCGCGCCCGGCCTCACCTTGCCTCTCGCGCGGCCGCGGCGTCCCAAAGGCCGCCTTCGCCGGGGGTCCGCGTCCCGGGTCCTGGCGCCGCGCGCGCCGCCTCCGGTGTCCGGGCGCCCTCACCTCATAGCCCCAGAGCCTCGCCTCCCGCGCCGCAGACGCGTCGCCGCCCCCGGTGAGCCGTCCGGACGCCGCCCGGGAACGGTGGAAGGACACGAAAAGGAGTGCCTTCGGCCGGGCGGAGGGACACCACGCCGTCTCGCGCCACCCCTGCCGCCTCTGTTGCTTTTACGGGACTCGCGGGGGGCGGGGGGCGGGGGAGGCGGAGAAACACGGGAAAGAAACGAGTTCCTCGCTGGGTGCTCCCCGCGGCGGAGGGACAAAAAGCGAATTTGGAGAGAGCCGAAGGAGCCGTCGCCTCGCGTCGCCGCGGCGGAGGGATCCGCGCTGAGGGTCGGCAGGGATCCCTCCGCCCCTCGCTGCCCTTTAAATCGCGGCTGGAGGCGGCGTCGCCGCGCGCCCCTCGGGCGCCAGCCCGGCTTCGTCTTGGCTTTCGGCGCAGCTGCGCCCGCGGGGGACGGCTCCCGAACGTGGTCGGGGGGCAGCGCCGGGGGACGGGCGGGCTCCTCGCCCCCTGTGTGTGCCGGTGGCGCCGAGGGGAGGTGGCCCAACGGAGACAAGGTTCTTTGTTGTGGGAGTGGGTGTCGTTGGAAGCGGATACACCCTGAGAGACCGTGTGGGCAGCCCGAGCATTCCGCCGCGTAGTGTGTGTGGGGGGGAGCGTGCACTCACCGGGCCACTGGCTTCCCGGTGTCAGCCGGCCATCCCTTGAGCACCTACTGTGTGCCTGCCCGGCTTTCCGAGAAACTGGGCTACTTCCGCTTCCCTCCCTCGTTGGGCAGTGCCAGCGCCAGAGATGCAGCCGCACCCCACCCCCACCCCCGCCCAGGACCTGGGCAGGTGCGGAAGATGCTGCGAGTCTAGCACGCTCCAGGTGCTGAGCGGTGGGAAGAGTGCGAAGCGTGCGAAGCACCGCCCCTTGGGTCCCGCAGTCTGATAATGGCTACAAAGTAACAGTAATGAGAGTAATATGTATACCGTCTTCGCTGGATGGTGGGCACCGTTCTCTGGGTTCGGGTGCCGTAGCTCATCGACTCTTGACAACCACCCCCAGGAGGTGGGGACCATTGTGGTTCTTCCTTACACGTAGGGAAACAGAGCGATTAGGCGACCCCTGGGACAGCTAGTCAGGGCTTGAGCCAGAGCCCTTATCCAGTATTCCCGTGAAAAATGAAGACCTCCAGAAGTCAAGTTGCCACAGACGTCAGATGCACAGAGACGGTGCCTGAAGGTGTCCCCTTGGGCAGTGGAGACAGGAAGGGTGGGTTGCAGTATGTGAAGAAAAAGGGGTGGCTAGGAAATGCGGGACCAATAAGTGCAAAGTCCTGGTGGGAGGGGGAGGGGGAGCCGGGAAAAGGCTCTGGCCTCTGGAACTGAGGAAAGCCCAGTGTAGCTCCTACAAAGAGGAGGCTGCCAGGGCAGGTGGATAGATGGATTCCAGAAAGAGCCCCGTTTCTGCCTTGGTTTCCCCTGTATCCCCAGGGCCTGGCACAAAATAGGCACACCATAAAGGATAATTCAGTGGAGATTGTGGATGATCACAAGGACTGTGGTCCAACTAACACCAACACACGTGCTTACCTTATTTGCCCTCCTTGACCTTGGGTAGTAGATATGCTTATTATTCCTTCCACATATGGGAAACTAAGGCACGGTGATTTGCCAAGAGTGTGTGTGTGTAACACGCAGACGGGGGTCTGGATCTTCCAAACCAAAGCTCCTCCTGCTGTCGGCACCTGCTTTCCCCACTTCCCCCTCTGGAAGCCAACTGGGGGGGGGGCGAGTGTGGGCAGAGCCTCACCACCCCTCAAATAAAGCAGACCCAGGCACAAAGCTCGGCTTTTACTGGATCAAAATTCACCTTGCCCTGTTCCTCTTGCAGACACAACTAACAAATGATTGCTTTGGTTTTGTTAGTTTCTGATTTATCACTAAACGTTCTTTCCAAGATTTTTATAGTGCTTGGCTCCAAATACTCAAATTACATCCCAGAAACACTGAGATTGCCTTTGCCACCCCCTCCCCCCTGGATGCCCAGAGGAGGCATGCACACAAGGGAAACGAGGGAACCCCATCTGCCTGCAATGGGCAGCTGCAGCCCTGTGTGGGTCTTGGTGCCCAGGCTTCAAGGCCGACCATGCCTGCACAGCCCTTCACAGCTCCGAGCACCAGTGTCCTCCCCATTCCAAGCTTTCCAGAGGTCACCCCAACACAGATCCCTGGGACTGATACCCAAACCCCCACTCCTATAAAGCCCCCAGACTCCCCAAGATGCTGGCACCTCCACTCATTCATGGCCCAGGGCCAGGCCAAGTGCTCTGGGCAGTGACTTGCAAGGGAGCAGGCCAGGCCTGCAGCCCAGCAGGGGAGACAGATGAGTAGACCCCAAGCACAGCATCCTCTCAGGCTCCCCAGTTCTGGATCTGCCTCTCCTCCAGCCCCCCTGAATTGCTGGCTGCTCTTGCAGCCTCAGCTGAGAGACTCAGGGTGGGCCAGAGCTCTTGGCACAGCTGAGTTGGGGCTCAGGAACTTGATGGAGCCAGGATTGAGGGTGGCTAGGGCTAAGCTGGGCAGAGGGCACAGCCCAGAGCCATCCTCCTGGGGGAGCCTGGAAATTTGACTTCCCCACAGTGAGCGCGGCCAGCTGGAGGCCTCTTGCTGCCAGCTGGCAGGAGAGGGGTGGATGGGGGACAGGAAGTCCTGTGGCCAGGCACCTGCCCAGCCCCCATGTGACAGGAGCCACTGGCATTTACACTGTGAAACCTCTGGATGCCCCAAAGTGGAAGTGCTAAGCCACAGAGGCAGTAGGGCCCCCACCAGGCCTGGACAGATGGAAAGATATTAACAACTCTAAAGAAAGACTGAGTTGGCGGAAGGGGCCTGGCCAGCCCCGGAAGCTCTAGGAGTGCCAGCCCAGCCCGGAGCTGACCTGGGAGTGGTGCCCTTGCCAGGGCACTGAGCCTCAGCCCTGGAACTGGAACAGGCTCTGTTTCCGTCCTCCCAGTAGGGCCCAGGGGCACTCCACAGAGACCCAGCTTGGTCCCACCAACCCTGCTTCACTCTCTAATTTCCCTTCTTCAAATGCCAAGTTCACCCAGCGACTGGCTGGCAGGGATTTGCTTGGTGGAATCTTGTGCCCACAGGGAGGGCCTGCAGGTCACGCTGCCCCCAGAATTCCAGGCTGGGTGGCAGTGGCTTCTTGTAAATTGATATCTGGGCTTGTGGATTCTGCACATGTGTCTCACCGGTCCCCCACCCCTGCCCAGAAGACAGGGCTGTTCCGATGAGAGCAGATGTCCAAGACTAATGGGAGAAGGGCAGGGGGCAAAACCAGGACCATTCCGGTGACCTGTCTGAGCAGCTGCTTGAGCACCACGAGGCCCCCTGCACCATCCTTGCCTTCACCTGCCCTCACACTGCTCACCTCTCCTTTGATAGATGAGGACACCCAGCCTCTGAAAGGTCAGGTGACCTGCCCAAGGCCGCATAGTCAATAGCAGCAAGACTTTATGGCAACTTTGAACAGGGGTGCAAGTCTGCCCCAGGTTTGAATCCCAGCTCCACGACTTCCCAGCCATGTGATCTGGGGCCAATGATGTGGCCTGTCTACATACCATCCCTTCAACTGTGAAATGTCCCAGTCCTTGGGTCTGTCCAGAACTCACTCATATCTTCAAAATCGTTCATCTAGTTAACACCCAAATTCTAATCTCCAGCCTGGCCCCCAACTCTGAACTTCTGACTCCACCACTTAGGTATTTAACAGGCATTTCATATATAGCATGGCTAAAACTGAACACACACACACACACACGCACACGCTGTCACACACGCACGCACGCACGTGCACATGCACACACCCACCTCTCAGATCTTCCTGTTGCTCAGGTCCAGTAGCTAGCTTTCATTCTCCGTTACCAGCCTTGGTGGGTTTCTCCCCGTAGCACACATCAGTCTGCATTCTGTACATTTTACTTATTCATCGCGTCTACTGGTTGTCTGTCCCTTCCAGGCTGTAAGCTCCTTGAGGGCAGGAGCCTTTGTCTGCCTTGTTCACCGCTACATGTCCAGCGTCCAGAGTAGTGCCTCGGGTGCTAACGTAACAGGCTCAATACACGAAGGATGATGTTAACCTTCCAAGGGTGCTACTGGGTTAAAGGAGGTGCAAGGGGTTCTCTACCCGCTCTCCTGACCCCGAGGGCTCCGGCGTGTTCAGCCACGCCCACAAAGCGCACAGACCCCTCCCTGCCCCCCGATGGCTCAGGCGTGTTCAGCCACGCCCACAAAGCGCACAGACCCCTCCCTGTCCCCCCGATGGCTCAGGCGTGTTCAGCCACGCCCACAAAGCGCACAGACCCCTCCCTGCCTTTCAAGATCAGGGTGCCCTGGGAGCCCGGGGGCAATCAGACAGGTACAGCCTTGTGTCCCTGAGGGATGGCGCCCTTTCAGGTCCCCACTATCACCAAAAAGAAGCCCGATTGTGGTGACCCCTGTCCTCACACACGCTTAGAAGTAAACACAGAAAGGACCAATGGCAGCTGAAAAACACGTTTCCTCAAGGGCAGGAAAAGCTTAATCTTATTATTTTTTAATAATTTCAAATTTACAGGAAGTTTCCAAGTATAATGCAAAGAATTATTTTACCTGAGCTATCTGCCTATAAGTCGCTATCCAGATACTCCATGACTTCAGAGCACATTAGGGTGTATTTCCTTCCAACTGAGATATCCTCCTACAAAATCAGACCCTGGTGATCAAAGTCAAGAAATCACATCCATAGGTTGTTGTCATTGGATCTTCAGATCCCATTCAGATCTTCCCAATGACAATAATAATGTCCTTTATAGCAAGGGAACCCATCCAGAATCTGAGTTCCCTTGGTTTGTCAAGTCTCTTCAGCTTCTTTCTGGAACATTCCTCCCACTTTCTTTGACTTGCATGCCCTTGGCACTCCTGAAGGTTACGGACCAGTTATTTTGTAGTATGTCCTTCAATCGAGGTTTTTCAGATGATTCCTTATGGTTCGATTAAGGTCAAGGATCTTTGAGGAGAATGTCTCAGGAGCGAGGCTGTGTTCTCATCGCATCCTATCAGGTGGTGGAGGATTTCAGTTTGCCCCATAACTAATGATGTTCCCTTGGGTCACCTGATGAAGGGATGTCTGCCAAGCTTCTCCACTGGAGAGTCACTTATTTTCCCTTTGTACTAAGTATTCTGTGGAAAGGTACTTTAAGGGGATGCAAACACCGTATTCCTCATCGAACTTGCAATATATTAATATATTTATGTCAGTATGCCATGGATTCCTACTTTTTTCCGTTGGTTATAATCTGTTCCTCTCTCTCCCTTTCCTTCCTCCCCCTTTCTTCAAAGATTTTAGTAGCCCCAAACTGGTCACAACACAAATGCCAATCAACAAAAGAATGGATAGACAAAGTGTGGTCAATCCACACAATGAAATCCTACAGAAATAAGAGCAAATGAGTTACAACAGGACGAATTTCAACAACATTACATTGAGGGAATAGAAGCCAGAAACGGTAGAGTCCAGATTGTTTGATTTCAAATATGTGGTGTCCTAGAACAGAAAAAACAAACCTACGGGGAGAGAAATCTGAAGAGTCATTTGCCTCCGGGCAGGCGGGAGAAACTTCGGGTGCAATGTGAACATTCTCTATCAGAGGGTGGTCACCTGGGAATGTGGGCTCGGGGAAAACTCTCAAGCCGGGTGCCAGAGTTCTGTACAAATTACTGCATGTGAATTATACACTCAAAAAGGGCGGGGGTACCTGGGGGGAAGAAAGAGAACTGAACTGGCGTCCGCTCTGTGAAAACGTCTCCAGTTTTTCCGTGACTTGTCTCCAGACTGAGTTCCTTTTGCAAAATAACTTTTCTTTGGGTGTTTCCCAGACCTTGCTTCTGGGAATGACCCAGGTTCAACAGGAGGCTCAGAGTCCAAAGTGCAGGTGAGGGAGCTGAAGATCCTGGCTCCTTCCTCCCTCCTGGGCGCTGTCAGTGCTGGCTGTTGCTGAGTGATAAGTACAGGGGAGGAAAAACTGCTCCTGCTCCTCATAGACTGCGTGGAAGCTTCTCCCAGCAGGTGAGCGTCCCCCCCCCCCCCCCGCAGGCCCTCGGGCCGCCTCCCAGCTGCCTCTCCTGGACTGGAAGCCTCCAGCCAATTTTCAGTTGGCCTTGGTTTCCTCTGGCCAGGAGATCTTGTGGCATCAGGGTTTGCCCTGTTTCATTACCCTTAATTCCTTTGTCCTACCTCACAGATACATTCTGGGCTATTGGCTTGTTCCCTCTTAAATTCCCAGGGGCGGTGTTTCCTGAGTCAAAAGCAGAGATGATTTTCCTCTAGAGTATTCTGGGTGGCCAGGCAGGGAAGGTAAATAGGACCGAGGCTCTGGCATTTGGAGTGGAGACCCTGGCTTCAGAGTTGGGGGGGCCCCTGGAGGTTCAGTTCCGGAAGGCCTTAGGGTCGGGGAGGGAGCTAGTTCACGAAGGCGGAAAGAAGGGGTTTTGACTGTCTGCCTGTGAGATCTTTTTTTTTTTTTAAGTTTTTTTTCTTTAAGTAATCTCTACACCAAGCACGGGGCTCAAACTCACAACCCTGAGATCAAGAGTTGCATGCTTTTGCTCTTTAATCAAAGAGTCGAAGAAATGTGATAAGCCCCCCACCCCCATGAGCCAACTGAAAGGATAAGCAACAAAGAATCAGAATCTTTCTTTGTCGCCTCAGTCCACAAGCACAAAATCTACTCCCCAGCCCTCAGGCGTTCCCCACTGCGGTGCTCAGGCCTTGGCGGGAACCCTCAGGAGACTGGACCCCCGGCAACTGCGGCCCAGACTAGAGCTCAGTTTGGGGATGCAAGTTGGGGGAACCAGCAAGAACTTGCTGGAGAGAAGGAGGGCTCCAGGGGAAGGCTGGGCGGACATGCTGATCCATCGGGCAGGTGGGGGGCGAACAAGTGCCCAGGGTGTGGGAGCAGTGTACGCAGTGGCTGTGCGGCCCAGGCGGGCAAAGCTCCCTCCCACACGCCCAGCACCACAGACGGCCGCAGCCACGCGCTGGTCCAAGCCCCTGGCATTCTGCATCTGAGGCTCTGGAGGCAGAACTGGTTGTACGGGATCTCGTTCCAGCCGGATCCCAAGCACAGACTCTGCAAAGGCTCTATCTCTTTACGAAGGGCTTTAAACCGAGCAGAGAAGAATCGTTCCATCCGGAACGGGCTCAGCTCACAGGGAGTTGACTGTCTCATTTGTATTCATTTCCTGTGGCTTCAAACAACAGAAAATGATTCTCTCACAGTTCTGGAGGCCAAAAGTCCAAAATCAAGGTGTTGACAGGGTGCTCCCTCCGGAAGCTTAGAGGAGGATCCTTCCTGCCTCTGCCAGCTGCTGGGGGCTCTGGGCGCTCCTGGGCTCGCCGCTGCATCCCTCCGGACTCCGCCTCTGTGTTCACATGGCCCCTCCTCTGTGTCAAATCCCCCTTACCTTTCTCTTATGACACTTGTCATTGGATGTAGGGCCCACTAAGAGAATCCAGAATGATCTCGTCTGGAGATCCTTAACTTAAAATTACACCTGCAAAGACCCTTTTTCCAAATTAGGTCACATTTGCAGGCTCTGAGGATGAGGACGTGGACACACCTTTTGGTGGGGGACACACCATTCAACGTGCTCCAGAACTGCTCATTTTGATGCCCACATTATCCCGGATTGGGCCAGCGGGAACCAATTCTCACTGGCTTCTGTCCCATTTTATATGCCTCTGTGGTTCTTTGGGCCTCAGCCCCAGGATCAGTCATTTCTCCAAGGAGCTCTGGTTCCTGTCAGGGCAGCCAAGCTCTGGGTTCTAGGCATGCCCAGGGCCATGGTGGTGCTGCTTCTCCCTGGCCCTCTCAGTGGACCAAGCCAGAGAATGTGTATGTCCACGAGTGTACGTGCACACACATACATAATATGCACACCTTTGTATATGTATATATATTTATGCACACATTTACTAAACCTCTCTATTTTTTAAAGATTTTATTTACTTTAGAGAGAGAGAAAGGGAGAGAGAGAGTGTGTGTGTGTAAGCAGAGAGGGAGGGAGAGGGAGAGAGAATCTTGAGCAGACTCCAGGCTGAGCTCAGAGCCCAACATGGGGCTCCATCTCGTGACCCTGAGATCATGACCTGAGCAGAAACCAAGAGTTGCGCGCTTAACCGACGAAGCCACCCAGGAGTCTCTACATCTATATTTCTTTTTAAAAATATATTTTATTTATTTATTTGAAAGAGAGAGAGAGAGAGCATGAGCAGGGGGAGGGGCAGAGGGAGAGGGAGAAGCAGACTCCCCTCTGAGCAGGTAGCGTGTCATGGGGCTTGATCCCAGGACCCTGAGAATGTAACCTGAGCAAAGGCAGACGCTTAACCAACTGAGCCACCTAGGGGCCCCATCTACATCTATATTTCTATATCTAAATATATATGGGGCACCTGGGTGATGCATTCAGTTAAGCATCTGACTCTTGATCTCAGCTCAGCTCTTGATCTCAGGGTTATAAGTTCAAACCCCGTGTTAGGCTCCACTTAAAAAATAATAATCAAAAAAGTAAATAAGTAAATAAATAAATACGCATAAACACAGATTTCAGCCTAATTCCAATACAGCATTTCTGGTTCCTTTTCATATTTTCCCTTCACCCATTTTAATAACCCGTGACTACCATCTTTGTCTGGGCTGTTACAATACAATACCACAGACTGTGTGGCTTACCCAACAGACATTTCTTTCTCAGGATTCCAGAGTCTGGGAAGCCCAAATCAAGGTGCCCGCAGATTGCATGTCTGGTGAGGACCTGCTTCCTCAGGTTCACAGACATCCTCTTCTCCTTGTGGTCTCGCCCTGCAGAAGGGGTGAGGGAACTCTCTGCCATCTTCCTTTATGAGGACACTGATTCCATTCATGGGGGCTCCTCCCTCATGTCCTAATCGCCTCCCCAAAGCCCCGCCCCCCAATACCATCGCACTGGGGATTAGGTTTCTGTACACGAATTGCCGGGGCGGGGTGGGGGGGGACCCAAACATTCGGTCTATAGCACTACCATTACTTACTTTGATTGCCCCGGGTTTGGCCAGTGGAGTCCCCTTCAAGCTGCTGCCTGTCCCCTTGGACATGTTCCTGTCATTCTTAGAATACTTCCTTACTTTGTGAAGTCACAAGAAATCCCAGGATCAACTTGTCCTTTCCCTGCGCCCGTTCTGAACCAGTCATTTCTCTAGGAAGGGTCGCTTCCTGTTAGTGGAGAATGGATTTAGAAAGCAAGGTTCTGGTGCCAGATGAGAGCATTTCCAGTGGGGTGCCATTGCTCCTAAGCCGTCTTAGCAGACACGACAGAGAGTATGTGCAGCCTACACAACACACCTATTTCACTTACGACTATTATTGTTTCTGTGCAGTGCGTCAGTCAAAAACAAGAGTTCAGTCCTATGTTCATAACCCTTCCCCAGCAGGCAGAGACCTGACTCCCATTAACCTCAATTGATGGACTCATTTGCTCAAGTCTAAAATACACAGAAGGTAGCTTCAAAGTGACCAACCCATTCCATCATAAGAAGCCACTCTATTAACAAGCATTCAATATTTGGTTGCAGTTCCTTTTTTTTTTTTAAGGTAAAATGTACATATATTGAAATTCTCAAATCTTAAGGGTACAATTATGTCCTGACAAATGGATAGAACCATGTAACCCGCAACCTATCAAGACAGAGCATATTCCCATGATCCCCAGAAAGCTCCCTTGTGTCTCCAGTGTCTTCTCCCAGAGGCAGCCACAGTGCTGAGTTTTTTCACCATAGATGAGTTTTCCAGTTCTAGAGCTTCATATAATTGAAGCATGTTTCTGTGATTCATTCAGATTGTTGGATGTATCAGGCATTTGCTCATTTTTTTTTAAAGTTTATTTATTTAAGTAAACTCTACACCCGTTGCAGGGCTTGAACTCATGACCCTGAAATCAAGAACCAGCCAGGCGCCCCAGGAGTTTGCTCATTTTTATTGCTGAGAAGTAATTCCGTGATATGCATACAATGGATAGATTCCGTGACTTGTCTGCCTCCTACCCTGTGGTGGACTTTGGGATTGTTTCCAGTTTGGGGTACTATGAATAAAGCTACCGGGAACATTTGTGTACCAGTCTTTCTATGGGAAAATATTTTCATTTCTCTTGGGAGCCGAATGGCCAGGTCAAAGGGTAGGTGTGTGTTTAATCATAAGAAACTGCCGCCCAGGGCGCCTGGGTGGCTCAGTTGGTTAAGCGACTGCCTTCGGCTCAGGTCATGATCCCGGAGTCCCGGGATCGAGTCCCACATCGGGCTCCCTGCTCGGCGGGGAGTCTGCTTCTCCCTCTAACCCTACCCCCTCTTGCGCTCTCTCTCTCTCTCAAATAAATAAATAAAATCTTTAAAAAAAAAAAAAAAAAAAAAAAGAAACTGCCGCCCATTTCCCAAAGTGCTGCACCCTTCGCCACCCCTGCCAACGAGCAGGACGGGCTCTATCTGCTCACATCCTCACCAGCGTTTGACACTGTCAGTCTGTTTGAGTTCGGCCGTCCTAGGGGGTGGGTAAGAATATCTCATCGTGGAGGTAATCTGCATTTCTCCGATGACTAAGGATGTTGAGCATTTTTTTTTTTTTTTTTTTTTGACGGGCTCATTGTCCATTGTGTATCTTCCTTTGGCAAAGTGTCTGTTCAAATCTTTGGCCAACTTTTTTAATTGGATTTTTTGTCTTGTTATTGGTGAGTTATAAACTTTCTTTATTTGGATACAGGATGATATGTGTTTTGTATATATATGTGTGTATATATACACATATATATATAACTAATACGTAACCACTTTATTCTAATAAATTTGACAAGTTAGATAAGATGGGCATATTTCTCGAAAGACAAAAAAAAATACTATGAATAACCAAAGAAGAAATATAAAAATCTGAATAGCCCAATACTTATATCTATCAAAGTAATTGAAATCATTATGAAAAACTTTCTCTCTCTCTCTCTCTCTCTCTCTCTCTCTCACACACACACACACACACAAACACACACACACACACACACACACACACAGAATTCAGGCCTACATGTCTTCATTGGTCAATTCTAGTTTTATTTAAGGAAGAAATAATGTAAATCTTACACAAACTCCTTCAGGAAACAGAAGAGAATGGACTACTTTCCAACTCACTCTATAAAGCTAGCTCAATCCCAGTGCTGTAACTGAAAAAGACATTACAAGAAAATAAAATCGCAGCACCACATCTCTCATGACACACATGCAAATATTCTTTTTTTTTTAATTAGAAAATGAATGTATTGAAATACAAGACCAAAGAGTTTGAAGAAGCCATAGACAGGAAAATGTGTAACATACTTGGGGGATGGGGCTTCTTTAGTGGAAATAGACCTGCCATCACTGATTCTTGGAGCCAGATGACAGAAATTCCACCACTGTGGTCCCCCTCCCCCAGCCCAGTGATGGTGGGGAATGGAGGTGAGGACACAGTGAGTATGAGGGTGGGGGAAAGTCCTGGCTTCAAACCTCTCACCCTCCAGTCACTCCAGTAGGGAAGAGATGTGCCTGTGCATTCCCTCATTCATTCCACAAATATTTATGGACTGTCTCCTTGCTGCCAGAAACCCATGCTAAGTGCTAGGGATAAAGTAACAAAAGGTGCTTAATTCTTGCTATCATGGTGCTTCCAGGCTCCTGGATAAGACAGAGCCAAAGCAAACAGACCCATCTGGAGAAGGGGAGAGGCAGGGTTCTGCTGAAGAGGGTGGGGTTGCAGAGGCTGACCTGTTTCAGAAGCGGCCATAGCTGGGCCCTACATGGGCCTCCTGGGACCTCAGGGAGCACAGGTGCCAGGCCCTCCCAGGCCAGTCCTGGCTATTCACCCTGCAAGTGCTGGCCCATTCTTCCTTCTCCAGGAAGCCGTTCTCCTTCCCTCTTGAAGAGTCCAGAGCTGGCATTGAAGAAACACCTGGTCAACAGGGCCCTGCGGGGACCCGGGAAAGGAGGCTCATGGCAGAAGGCAGGTGGCAGGTCTTGGGAAGAGGTACTGGCTGCAGGGAAGCAGAGCCACATCATCTCATGGCCTTGAGGGAGGGCTCCTCCATGCAAGTATTCTTAATAATATATTAGCAAAATAAACCCAGCAATATATATGAAAGATAAAAATATGTAATGACAAAGTAGGGTTAATCCCGTGAATGCAACTCTGATTTAATACTGGCAAAAGTCAACATAGTTCACCATATTTACATAATGAAACTTATGTCAATTAATTAAAATTAAAGAGAAAACCCATGTGACATTTTAATAGATATATTTAATAAGCATTTCACAGAATTCAGTACTTTGATGATCTGAAAAGAAAAGGAGGAGAAAGAAAACTGTCAGCAAATTAGGAATCGAAGGGAACTTGTTCAATCTTAAAAAGGCTGTCCTCTAAAAATAGCCCTGCCGTCACTGATTTGTATTTGGTTTGTATTTCGTCCTCCACAGCTGACATCACATTTCATGGTTAAAAAGCATTAGGTTCTCAGGGCACCTGGGTGGCTCAGTTGTTAAGCGTCTGCCTTCGGCTCAGGTCATGATCCCAGGATTCTGGGATCAAGCCCCACATCAGGCCCTGCATCAGGCCCCGCGTTGGGCTCCCTGCTCCGCGGGAAGCCTGCTTCTCCCTCTCCCACTCCCCCTGCTTGTGTTCCCTCTCTTGCTGTTTCTCTCTGTCAGATAAATGAATAAAATATTTTTAAAAATAATGGGCAACAGGTCTGAACAGACACCTCACCAAAGCAGATATACAGATGGCAAATCAGCATCTGGAAAGCTGGCCAACATAATGTGTCCTTAGGGAACTGTACGCTGAAACAACAATGAGATACCACTACCCACCTCTCAGAGGGGCTAAAATCCAAAAAATTGACAATAGTAAATGTTGATGAGGATGTGGAGCAACAGGAACTCTCGGTCATTGCCGGTGGGAGTACAAAGTGAAATGGCCACTTTGCTAGATGTTTAGTAGTTTCTTACAAAACCAAATATCGTTTTACCATACAATCCAGCCGTCACGTTCCTTGGTATTTACCCAATTGAGTTGAAAACTTACGTCCTCACAAAAACCTGCACAGGAAGGCAGCTTTATTCAATCTCCAAAACCAGAAACAACCAAGATGTCATGCAACAGGTGTAAGGAGAAAGAGACTGTGGTAGGTCCAGACAATGAAGTGTCATTCAGTGATCAAAAGAAATGAGCTATTAAGCCACAAAAAGTCATGGAAGAACCTTAAATGCATACTGCTAAGTGAAAGAAGCCATTGAGAAAATCACACATACTGTGTGATTCCAACTGTAAGACATTCTAGAAAAGATTAAACTGTAGACAGTAATAAGATCAGTGGTTTCCAGGGATTTGGGGGAGTCAGGAAGGATGTAGGGGGAGCAAGGGGACTCTGAGGGCATGCAACCATTCTGTGTATCACTGCAACGTGGATACAGAGAACACACAACACCAAGAGGGAACCTTAATGTAAAGTATGGGCTTCAGTTAATAATAATAGATCAATGTTGGTTGATTGAGTGCAACAAATGTGCCGCACTAATACAGGATATTAGTGATAGGGGAAACCCTGGGGTGGGGTGGGGGTGGGGTGTATACTGTAACTTTCTGTACTATCACTCAATTTTTCTGTAGATCTAAAATCGTTCTAAAAGAAATAAAGTCGATCGGGGCGCCTGGGTGGCTTAGTCCGTTAAGCTTCTGACTCTTGGTTTCAGCTTGGGTCATGATCTCAGGGTCCTGGGATCAAGCCCTGTGTCAGGCTCCATACTCAGTAGGGGGTCTGCTTGGGATTCTCTCTCCCTCTTCTTCTGCCCCTTCCCCCCAGAAAAATAAATAAATCTCTTAAACAACAACAACAAAAAGAAAGTCGATTAATTAAAAAAGCCCAGCTGAACAGAGGATTTGAATTTGCCCATCAGAAATGTCATTTGTACCCTGCTGGTCTCCTGAATTAGGGTCACGTAAGCTCAACAGTCCTCAGCCGGCTCCCGATGCTGTGTTCCAGGGCAAATGGAACTACCTGGTCTACTGAGAGAAGAGAGCAGCTCTGCAGGGAAAGGCAGGAAGTCGAGACTGGGGAGGGCAGTGTCCCAGACAGAGCTTGAAGAACAGCCTCTTTTGTTGCTTTGTCTGTCTAGTTTCCTGTTCCCAACTCTGGGGTGGGCTAACAGACCTTTCTGCCTGTGGGATCCATATGATATCCACGAAATGGGACAGTATGGTATCTACCTCAAAGGACGACTGTGGAGATTGGGGGCAGTCGTGTAGGTGCTCAGTGAACGTCAGCTCTTACTCAGCCATCAATGGTTCACCTTCGAGTTTTTCCAATGAAGTCCCCTCTTGGGCCCTACCTGTTTTGATTTTTTTTTTTTTTTATATTTCTTATAATTAAAGGAGTCTTGAGTAAGATGAGAATATTCACAAAGGAGTGGCTGAGCTTGTGGTGGGTCATGGGCTGCAAGCCAGAGAAAGAGGATAGAAGACCAGAGCTGGGGGGTCGGGGTCAGGCTGAAACGGCTTCTGGGGAGTCTATGCAGGGTCTCTCAATCTCAGCTATCTTGACATCTGCGGCCAAACGATTCTTTGTCGTGGGCTCTGTCCTGCATATTATAAGACGTTTAGCAGCATCCTAGCCACACCATCCCCAGTCAGGACAAAAATGTCTCCAGACATGGCCAAATGCCCTCTGGGGACAACATAACTCCTGTGGAAGAGCCACTGGCTCAGAGACTGGTTGCTTTGAGTTACAGCCTAATTCGGAGGCAGAGCCATTCCTGGTGGCAGGAACATCCAGGCGCGGCCATGGGAGTGGGTGGCTGCACTGGAGGCAGGAAGAGGACCCGAGAGATAAAGGAGTCAAAGTATCAGGAAGTTGCCCAGGTCTGGCAAGAAGGTGGCATCAGATAACCTGAGAACTCCTCTGCTCACAAACACCCAGAAACGCTGAATAAACTATACCCAAAATCATTTCTAATGTACCGCTGAGGATTTTTGTTTGTTTTTTTAATTAAATGCCGTTTTCTTTTATTTGGTTTGGGTATACGCTTCGGCAAGATTTCACATGTGCGAATATCTGGGCATCCACCATGACAGTGAGGGATGGAATGGCCCCATCACCCCCAAATTCCCTCATGCTCTTTGTAGTCAGTCCATCCCCTAAACCCTGGCAACCCCTGGTCTATTCCCCATCTTTTTCTAGAATGTCTTGTAAATGGAGTTCTTCAGTAAGTAACCTTTTGAGACTGGCTTGTTTCACTTAGCATAGTGCTTTTGAGAGGCTTTTATGATGTCAGTGTATCAAGAGTTGGTTTCTTTATGCTGCTAAGTAGTATTCCAGTGTGCGTCTGTTTGTCTGTTTGCCTATCTGTTCTCCTGTCAAGGACATTTGGGTTGTTTCCAGTTTTTCACTACTATGAATAACGCTGCTATAAACATTCATGGACTGGTTTTGGTGTGAACGGAGTTTTCTTTCCCCTTGGGTAAGCAACCAGAAGTGGCATTGCTGGGCCAAACAGTGTGTTTTATTTTATAAGAAACTGTCATACCACTTTCCAGATGCTGCGCCATGTTGCATCCCAGCAATGTGTGAGAGGTCCAGCTCCCCACCTCCTTGTCCACACTTGGTTTGGTCAGTCTTTTTTATTTTAGCCACTCTAATAGGTCTGGAGTAGGGTGTCATGTGGGATTAATGAGGGTGAGCATTTTTTCAGGCTTATTTGCCATGCTTATATCTTCTTTGATGAAGTGTCTGCTCAAACCTTTCACCCATTTTTAAATTAGGTTATTTGTGAGGCACCTGACTGGGTCAGTCGTCAGAACATGGGACTCAACCTTGGGATCATGAGTTTGAGCCCCATATTGGGGGTAGAGATCACATACATACATACATATTAAAAAAATTAATTGGATTGTTTGTTTTCTTATTGTTTAATTTTTTTTTAGAGAGAGAGGAGGGGAGGGGCAGAGAAAGAGGGAGAAGGAGAATCTTTTTTTTTTTTTTAAAGATTTTATCTATTTATTTGAGACAGAGAGAATGAGAGAGAGAGCACATGAGAGGGGGGAGGGTCAGAGGGAGAAGCAGGCTCCCTGCTGAGCAGGGAGCCTGATGCGGGACTCGATCCAGGGACTCCAGGATCATGACCTGAGCCGAAGGCAGTCGCTTAACCAACTGAGCCACCCAGGCGCCCAGGGAGAAGGAGAATCTTAATCAGGCTCCACGCCCAGCAATGGAGCCTGATCTCACAACCCTGAGTCAAAATCAAGAGTCAGATGTTTAACCAACTGAGCTACCCAGGCACCCCTCTTATTGCTTAATTTTGAGAGTTCTTTATATCCTGAATACAAGTCCTTTTTAGATAGGTGATTTGTAAATGTTTTTCCAGTCTATGTCTTTTTTTTTTTTTTAAGATTTATTTATTTATTTCAGTGAGAGAGAGAGAGCGCAGCGGGGAGGGGCAGAGGAAGAGGGAGAGAGAAATTTAAGCAGACTCTCTGCTGAGCACAGAGCTGAGGTGGCGCTCAGTTTCACCAACCTGAGATCACACCTGAGCTGAAACCAAGAGTCAGAAGCTTAACCGACTGAGCCACCCAGGCACCCCCAGTCTATGTCTTATATGTCATTCTCTTGAGATATACATGGGGCTTGAACTCAAGACCCTTGATATCAAGAGCGCAGGTAAAGGAAATGCTCAGGCCAGGGAAAGAAACACCTAAAAGGATCCGAGGGAACAATCACAATAGCTTAAACAGGGCCAGGAGTAGATTTCCTGCTCCCACTAACCAGAGGGGAAACCTTATAGAGCTTTGGGTAAAGTACAGAAGGCTCCTGCCTGTGTAGTGGGGAAAATTAGCCCTAGACTAAATATTGCTCTGATCTTCCCTCCCAAAGCAAGACCAGAAAGAACCAAACTCTGTCTGAGGAACATAACCGTGTCCCAGAACAAAGTTCAAGAATATTTATGTGAGCACAAAATAACACAAAACAAAGTAAAATTATTTTTAAAACTAGTATAAATGGTGTATGGCATCCAAAAAAAAGTTGCCAGGTATGCAAAGAAACAAGAAACTATGAGCCATAATGAGAAGAAAATTCAGTCAATTGAACTGAACCAGAAATAACACAGATGATAGAATAAGTAGAGAAAGACATTAAAGTAGTTATTATAACTGTATCCCATATGCTGGAAACTAAAGGAAAGATTAAAAATGTTCAGTAGAGACATGGAAAATATTTGTTAAAATACTCAAAGTAAACTCGCAGATATTAAAACTACAATGTCTGAGACAGAACATACATTAGATAGGATTCACAGCAGATTAGGCATGGCAAAAGCAAAGATTAAGGAACTAACATGTCAAAGGAAGTCCTTTGGGCAGAAGGAAAATGATACCTGAGGGAAACCAGAATGGAATGAAGAGCTTTAGAAATGCTAACCATGCATAAGACATTTTCTTATTATTTAGATCTCATTATGAGGTAACTGACTGTTTTAGTAGTGGGATTTACGTAAAAGTAAACTGTATGATAACAATGGCATAAGACTATGAGGGAAGAATGGAAACACACTCTTGTAAGTTTCTTACAATATACATGAAGTGGTGTATAGCACCTGAAGGTAGACTGCGATAAGTTGAAGATATATACTACAAAGCAACCACTAAAATACAAAGCCAAAAAGTTTTAGCTAATAAGCCAACAGAGGAGATAAAATGGAATTCTAAAAAATATACAATTAGTACAAAAGAAGGCAGAAAAAGTGTAAAAAAGGAAAGAAGAGATGGGACAAATAAAATGCAAATAACAAGATGATAGATTTAAACCTAACCATATCCATAATCACATTAAATTTAAACTGTCTAAACATCCCAATTAAAAGGCAGAGATAGTTAAACTATATTTTAAAAAATACCTTCCTATATACTACCTCCAAGAAATCAACTTTAAATATAAAGGCACAACTAAAAGGCAAAAAGAGAGAGATACCATGTTAATACCAGTAAAAAGAAATCTGGGGAGGTTATATTAGCATCAAAGCAGTTTTTGGGTGCACCTTGGTGGATCAGTTGGTTAAGCATCTGACTTTGGCTCAGGTCATAATCTCAAGGTCCTGGGATCGAGCCTCTGTGGGGCTCTGTGCTCAGTGGAGAGTCTGCTTGTCCCTCTCCTGCTCCCCCAATTCACTCTCTCTCTCTCTCCCCACCTCAAATAAATAAATAAAATCTTTTTTTAAAAAGTAGGTTTTAGGGAAAAGAGTATTACTAAGTATCAATAATTTTATTTCATTGTGAAAAGTAGGTCAATTCATTGAGGGGACACAACAATCCTAAATGTTTATGCGTCTAATAAGAGAGCTTCAAAATACATGAAGCAAGAAGTGAAAGAAATATAAGAAGGAATGCACAAATCCACAATTTTAGCTGGAGATTTAATACCTCATTCTCAGTAGTTGATAGAACATGTAGGTGGCGGGGTGCCTGGGTGGCTCAGTCATTAAGCACCTGCCTTTGGCTCAGGTCGTGATACCAGGGTCCTGGGATAGAGCCCCCCATCTGGCTCCCTGCTCAGTGGGAAGCCTGCTTCTTCCTCTCCCACCCCCCCCCGCTCGTGTTCCCTCTCTCGCTGTGTCTCTCTCTGTCAAATAAATAAATAAAAATCTTTTTTAAAAAAAAGAACATGTAGATAGAAAATCAATATATTTTTTAAATAGGCACCCCGGAAAATCAATATTATCACACAGCTTGACTCTATTGACATTTATAGAACACATCATCCAATAACAGCAAAATACATTCTTTTCAAGCTCACATGCTAAACCATCTTCTGAGCCATAAAACAAGTCTCAATAAATTTAAAAAGATTCACTTCATACAAAGTATGCTCTCTGATTACAATGGAATTGAATTAGAAATGAATAACAGAAATAGCTTTGGAAATTCTCCAAGTATTTGGAAACTAAACAACACACTTACACGTAATAAATGGATCAAAAACTCAGAACAGAAATTAGAAACTGTTTTTAACTCAATGAAAATGAAACACAACACATCAAAATGTGTACCTGAAGTAGTATCTAGGAGGAAATAAAAAGCACTAAAAATGTATATTAGAAAAGAAGAAAGGTCTCAAAGACTTCAGCTTCCACTTCAAGAAACCAGTAAAAGAAGGGGCGCCTGGGTGGCTCAGTCGTTAAGCGTCTGCCTTCGGCTCAGGTCATGATCCCAGGGTCCTGGGATCGAGCCCCACATCGGGCTCCCTGCTCCGCGGGAAGCCTGCTTCTCCCTCTCCCACTCCCCCTGCTTGTGTTCCCTCTTTCGTTGTGTCTCTCTCTGTCAAATAAATAAATAAAATCTTAAAAAAAAAAAAAGAAAGAAAGAAACCAGTAAAAGAAGATTAAATTAATCCCAAAATAAGGAAAAGAGAGGAAATAATGAAGATAAAACTGGAAATCAATGAAATAGAGGGCAGAAACAATAGAGAAAACCAACTAATCCAAAAGTGGTTTTATGATATCAATCAGATTTATAAATCTCTAGCTATATTGATCAAAAATAAAGGAGAGAAGATACAAATTACCAATTTCAGGCATAAAGGAGGCAACTCACTATAGGATTCATATATATTAAAATAGTAGTAAGTAAGAATTGTGAACAACATGCTAAAAATTCAACAACAACTAGATGAAGTGGACAAATTCCTTGAAAGACAAGTTACTAAAGCTCACTCAAGAAGAAATAGACAACCCAAGTAGCCATATATATATTAGATAAATTTAATTTGCAGTTAAAATTCTTCCCACAAATTAAACTCTAGACCCAGATGGCTTCACCAGTGAATTCTAACAAACATTTAGGGAAATAAAAAACACCACTTCTATGCAAAATCTTCCAGAAAGTTGAAGACGTGAAAATATTTCTTAACTCATTCTTTGAGGCCAGAATTATGCTGATCCTGAAACAAAGATATCACAGGGAAAAACAAACAAACAAACAAACAAGAAAAACCCTGCAGACCACTATCTTCATGAACATAGAAGCAAACATTCTTAACACATTTTCAGCAAATTCAATCCAATGAAATACTGAAAGGATAACATACCATGACCAAGTTGTGTTACTGTAGGAATGCAAGATTGGTTTAACAATAAGAACTTCAAGAAAGTTAATGTAATTCACTATATTAACAAACCAAATAAGAAAAACTATATTATCGGGGCGCCTGGGTGGCTCAGTCGTTAAGCGTCTGCCTTCGACTCAGGTCATGATTCCAGGTCCTGGGATCGAGCCCCGCATCGGGCTCCCTGCTCGGCGGGAGGCCTGCTTCTCCCTCTCCCACTCCCCCTGCTTGTATTCCCTCTCTCGCTGTGTCTTTCTCTGTCAAATAAATAAATAAAATCTTTAAAAAAATAAAAAATAAAAAATAAAAAAAAAAAAGAAAAACTATATTATCATCTCAATAGATGCATAAAGCATTTTATAAAGTCCAACATCCAGGGGTGCCTGGGTGGCTCAGTTGGTTGAGCATCTGCCTTCGGCTTGGGTCATGATCTCGGGGTCCTGGAATTGAGCCCCGAGTTGGGCTCCCTCCTCAGCAGGGGAGTCTGCTTCTCCCTCTCCCTCTACCCCTCTTTGTGTGCTCTCTCTCTCTTTTTTTTAAAGATTTTATTTATTTGACAGAGATAGACACAGTGAGAGAGGGAACACAAGCAGGGGGAGTGGGAGAGGGAGAAGCAGGCTTCCCGCAGAGCAGGGAGCCTGATGCAGGGCTCGATCCCAGGACCATGGGATCATGACCTGAGCCGAAGGCAGATGCTTAACAACTGAGCCACCCAGGCGCCCCTGTGTGCTCTCTTTGTCTCTCTCTCTCTTGCTCACTCTCTCTCACAAATAAAATCTTTAAAAAAAAATCCAACATCCGTCCATCCATCCTGATAAAAATAGTAAGCAAACTATGAACAAAAGAGAACTTCCTCAACCTGATAAGGGCATCTATGAAAATCCTACAACTAACATTATACCTAACAGTCCACTCTAATCTTATGTATTCAACATTGTCCTGGAGTTACAGGCCAGTGTAATCAAGCAAGAAAAAGGAATTAATGACATCAGATTGGAAAGGAAGCAGTAAAGCTGCCTTTATTCACAGATGACATGATTAATTATGTTAAAAATCCAGTGAGATCTACAAAAAAGCTATTAATAAAAGTGTGTAGCAAGATTGCAAGATACAAAAATTGATTGTGTTTTTACCTACTAGTAACAAATAATACTATGCACAATAGCATCAAAAATTGAAATATTTAGGAAAAATGAAACAAAAGATGTGTAAGACTTACATATCAAAAACTACAAAATATTATTGAGAGAAACAAAAGAATACCTAAATAAGTAGAGACACATACCTTGTTAGTGGGTTGGAAATTTTAATATTGTTCAAATGTCAATTTCTCCCAGATGATCTATAGATTCAACACAATTTCAATCAAAATCTTAGTAGACTATTTTGTAAGAAATTGACAAACTGATTCTAAAATTCTCATGGCAGTTCAAAGGCCTAGAATGGCCAAAACAGCTTTCATAAAGAACAACAAAGTTGGAGGACTAACATTACCTGATTTCAAGACTTAATATAAAGCCTCAGTAACAAAATAGTGTGGTGTTAACATGAAGACAGACAAATAAAGCAATAGAACAGAATAGAGATTTCAGAAGTCCATAAATATATGTAGAACTCATTTTGACAAAAGTACAAAAGCAAATCAGTGAGGAAAGGATAGTCTTTTTTTTTTTTTTTTTTTAAGGATAGTCTTTTCAATAAATGCAGTTGGAACAGTTGCACATGTGCATGCCAAGAGCAAACTTCAATCCATACTTCTCAACAGATACAAAAATTAACTCAAAATAGATCATAGACCTAAATGTAAAATATAGAAATTTTAGAAAAAAAAACAGGAGAAAATCTTTGTGACTGTGGGTTGGGCAGAACTTTCTTAGATACAACATCAAAAACATGATCCATTAATTTATAAATTTGACTTCACCCGGGCACCTGGGTGGCTCAGTTGGTTGAGCATTCAATTCTTGATTTCGGCTCAGGTCTGGATCTCTGGCTTGTGGGATTGAGCTCCAAGTGGGGCTCTGTGCTCAGCGCAGAGTGTGCTTGAGATTCTCTCTCCCTTTTCCTCTGCCCCTAACCCGTCCACACTCTATCTTTAACTCTCTCTAAAATAAATAAATAAATACATTTGACTTCACCAAAATAAAAAAAAAATTGTGCTATTCAAAAGACATCATTAGGAGGATGAAAAGATAAGCTATATACTGGGAGGAAATCTTTGCAAATCATATCTGATAAAGGACTTGCATTGACAGTTTATATATGAGTATATATATACACATATATATATGTACATATATATATATATATCTCAAAGCTCAGTAATTAGAAAATAAGCCAAATTAAAAATAGTCAAAAGATTTGAATAGACAATTCACCAAAGAAGATACATGCATAACCAACAATCACAGGAAAATATGCTTAAGGCATTAGACTTTAGATAAATGCAAATTAAAACCATAATGAGATACCACTCAAATCTATTAGAATGGCTAAAATTAAAAGGACTGACAATATCAAATGTTGGTGAGGATATGGAGCAACTAGAACACTCATACACTAATGGTGGGAATTTAAAATGGTACAAACATGGGCGCCTGGGTGGATCAGTCAGTTAAGTGTCTGCCTTCGGCTCAGGTCATGATCCCAGGGTCCTGGGATTGAGCCCCGCATCGGGCTCCCTCCTCAGTAAGGAGTCTGCTTCTCCCTCTCCCTCTGCCCCTCTCCCCCTGCCTCCACTTGTGCTTGCTCTCTCTCTCTCCCTCTCACTCACTCTCTCAAATAATAAGTAAGATCTTAAAAAAAAAATTTAGACACCAACCATATGATCCAGCCACTCCATTCCTAGTTATTTACCTTAGAGAAACAAAAGCAAATGCCTATAAAAAGACTTGTACACAAATATTGATAGAGTTTAATAGCTCCTACTGGGAATAACACAATGTCCACCAATAGATGAAGGAACAAAGAAATTGTGGTATATTCATACAACGTAATACTACTCATAAATAAAAAGGAATGAAGTATTGACACACACAACATACTAGTGAAAAAAGCCACACATACTGTACTGTTCCATTTATATAAAGCTTTAGAAAATGCAAACTAATCAATAATTGCAGAAGGTAATCGAATGGAAAAATGGACAACATGCATGAACAGATGGGGAATTCCAGCAGAGGGATGGAAACCAAAAGAAGGCATCAAATGGAAACACAAAATTTTTAAAAAGTCTCAGATATGAAGATTTCCTTCAACAGGTTCATCAGAAGACTTGATATGGCCAAGGAATGAATCAGTAAACATGAATATATTTCAATAGAAATTGCCCAGACTGAAATACAAAGTGGAAAAAGAGTGGGAAAAATTGAACAGAGGAGCATCAAAAAGCTGTGGGGTAATAACAAAAAGTTTTATTTATTTTTTATTTATTTTTTAAAGATTTTATTTATTTATTTGACAGAGAGAGACACAGCGAGAGAGGGAACACAAGCAGGGGGATTGGGAAAGGGAGAAGCAGGCTTCCTGCTGAACAGGGAGCCCAATGCGGGGCTCGATCCCAGGACCCTGGGATCATGACCTGAGCCGAAGGCAGACGCTCAACGACTGAGCCACCCAGGCGCCCCAATAACAAAAAGTTTTAAATGTTATTGGAGTCCCAAAAGAAGAGAGAGAGAATGGAGCAGAAAAAATGTTTAAAGAATGTCTCTAAGAATTTTACAAAAGAATTGAAAGGTAACAAACTGTAGATCCAAGAATCTCAGAGAACCCCAAGCCCAATAAACACACACACACACACACACACACACTAGACACATCATACTAAAACTACTGACATGCCAATAGAAGAGAAAATAACACAGCTATGGAGGGAAAGTACATTGCTTACATAAGAGCATAGATTATACTTATAGCCAAGTTCTCATCAGAAAATAGGCAAGCTGAAAATAGAGTGACATCTTTAAAATGCTGAGAGAAAAATCTGTCAATCCAGAATTCTCTGTACAGGGAGAATATCTTTTAAAAATGAGGGTGAAATAAAGACTTCTAAAGAAAAACCTAAAATCTGAGAAAATTCATTGCTTGCAGACCTATGCTACAAAACCTGTAAAGGATGTTCTTTGGGAAGAAATTTGATATAAGAAGGAATATGGTACCAAACAGAAACTTCGGCCAACATACAAAAATGAACTCTGGAAATGGTGAAGTTGAAGGTAAATACTAAAAGATGCAAACATTTTTTTCTAATCTCTCTAAAACATAACTATCTAAAGCAAAAATAGTAACAATGTATAATTTTTTAAATATTTATTTATTTATTTTAGAGAGGGAGAGAAGGGAGAGAAGGGGTACAGGGAGAAGGAGAGGGATAGAATCTCCAACAGACTGCCCACTGAGCGTGGAGCCCAATGCAGGGCTTGATCTCCCGACCCTGAGATCATGACCTGAGCCAAAACCAAGAGTCAGACACTTAACCAACTAAGCCACCCAGGTGCCCCAACAATGTATAATTTATAGCATCATGTGAAAGTAAATTCTGTGACAAAAATTTAGCACAAAGGATGAAATGAAGAAACTAGAAGTTTATTGAAAATTGTGATATCATACCAATATGTCCAATACCCATCCAACACCATAGGTTCCATTCTAGATTTCTCCCTTTGACATTTGTACCTTCCTTCTCCAGCTGTGAGAAACATGTTTCTCTAAATCCTTAATCTCTTTACTTAATCAATTCCTTTCAATGTAACCAACTCTCCCACTGATGTTCCACAATGCCAATGCCTCCCCTCACCATACTCTGACAACTTACGCCAGGATGCACATAGCCACTTGGAAGCTCTTCTCAACCCCCCTGGGCTCTAGAAATCTGCCCTGGTCTTCCCTCCTTCATGAACATTCTCCTACCTTTCTTGGGGTCCAATTCCCTGCACCTGGCCCCTACTGTGTGGGTGTCCTCTTCACCTAGTTAAGGCTCTGACACTCTGCACCAAGACATCCTCCTCACTCAGGCTCTGAAACCCCGTGCTGAGCTGTTACCCATGTGGACACCTCATGGTCTCTGGTCAAGTTCTTACACCCCACATTGGGCCATACCCTCACATGAATGCCTTCTTGAAATTAAAGTGCTGTGCTGAGTCATATTGGAGCTTGAGGCAAAAGAATAATTCAGTAATACTGATCCTTTGTTTAATATTTTTGATATTTTGCTCATTATGGATTTTTTTGCATTTATTTTGCTTTTTTAAAGTAATACATTAAAATATGATTTATCTTAATTAATGAATTATTGAACACACTCTTAATGTTTTTAGCCAAGGTGAGTGCCTCACTCTCCTTACTCTAGTCCTGGCCCTGCATCTTCACCTCGACCTACATGAATGCCTTCTATTTTCTGTCCTCCCTAATGGCTTTTGAGTTGAATTGTTCAGAACGGGAAGAGAAAGAAAGGGAAACTGGAAGAGACTTCTAACATCTAAGTATTTAGCATTTCATTTTCAGTGCTCATATTTGTATTCTTGGACTGGACACTGCAAATGTTTGGGGCAAAGGGAATCAGTGAAAATTCTTAAATCAATAGATGTTTCCTTCTTCCTAAAGAACTCCAGACTCAGCTCAAATACAAATGTTTATCTCTTCTCTAAAGGAAATGTTTACAATTCTTTAGCCATTTTTTGGGATAATATTTAAATATATTTTCTTTCAAAAAAGTAAAACTTCACCTCTTTACTTTTCCCCAAGCTCTGCAAACAATCCTTGTCCCTTGACTTCTCTGATTTAAGAATTCAATGCATCTTTTCCCAGAACTTTCCCCATTCTTTCACATATATGCATATGTTTGTTTATTTAGAAATAACGCAGAAGCAGAATAGAGGATGGACTGAGGTAGTCTCAATGGTCTCAGCCTCCTGGTATTCATGACCTTGTGTAAGCCCCTCCCCTTGAGTGTGGGAAGGACCTGCAACTTGCTTCTTGTAACCAGTAGAATGCAGCAAAGGTAACAGAATATCTGTGATTATAAGTAAGTAATTATATTACATAGGATGTCACACAAAATGGTAGAGTAGGAAGCTCTAGGAGTTGATCCCTCCACTGAAGCAATGATGGAGGAGGAAAGAGTGAATGGAACCAACCATTTTGGAACTCTGAAACCTGATTGGATACTTACAACAATCAGAGGAATGTTTAATGAAGGGAGAAGCTGCTATTCTTTGGTAAGAGAGAAGTGTGCAGTAACCATCTACCATTTCCTGTTCCTCAGTCTTGCCACAGCTGTGGGGATAGAGGCCCATGTTGCTGGAGTGACTGGCTTGTGCCAGGGTGGGCAGTAGGGTCCTTGTTCTTCACATATTTGGGGTTGTATGTTTTGGTTGGTCTGGCAGTGTTTTGAGGGGCCAGTGCAGATGCTTGCCTTCATTTCAGATCTCTCAGCTGCAGCAGCTGAGGGCCCCTGGCAGGATCTGTGGTGAGATTTAAAGAGACAAAAAGAAACAACAAAAAAAAATTTTTTTTTTGAGCCAGACAGTTAAAGAAATCTTTGTCAGGTCACTGGCTGACCACAAATTTAATGGAACAGAAACTTCCCTGACCATTCAATACAAGGAATACACACTTTGCAAGAATAGTTTGGAAAAGTCACAGATGGACAGTTCCAACCTTCAACAAGCAAAAACCAGCAATCCCTGAGGAGTGGGAGCATCAGATTTACAGAGTGACTTCATTATGATATTCGTAACATCTGGTTCTCAACTAAAATTACAAAACATACAAATAAAATGGAAGGAATGACCCATTCACAGGAAAAAAAACTTGACAGGATACATCCCTGAGGAAGGCTAGACATTGGCATTGCTGGTCAAGAACATGAAATCAATTCTTAAATATGCTCGATGAGCTAAAGGGAGCCATGGACAAAGAACTACAAGAAATCAGGAAAATGATGTTTGAAGAAAATGAGAATATCAACTAAAAGATAGAGACACACAAAAAAGAGCTAAATAAAAATTCTGGAGCTGAAAATTATAACCGAAATGAAAAATTCACTAGAGGGGTTCAACATCTGATTTGAGCAGGCAGAAGAAAGGATCAGTAAACTTAAAGATAAGGTGATTGAAATTATACAATCTGATGGGCAGAAAGAAAAAATAATAAAAAAATGAGCAGAACCTAAGGGACCTGTAGGACACTACCATGCATATTGACAAATGCATTATAGGAGTCTGAGGAGGAGAGAGAGAGGAAGGGGCAGAAAAGTATTTGAAGATATAATGGCTGAAAACTTCCCCAATCTGAAAAAAAAAAAACCCAAACAAACCATGAATATACATATCTAAGAAGCTCAACAAATCTCAAGCAGGATAAACTCAAAGAGTTCCATGCTGAGACACATTAGAGTGAAATTGTCAAAATCCAAAGACAGAGGGAATTTTGAAAGTAGCAAGAGTACAGCAACTTATCACATACAAGGAATCCTCAAAAGATAGCTACCCGATTTCTCCTCAGAAACTACAGAGGCCAGAAGGCAGTGAGACGATATATGTGAGGTCCTGAAAGAAAAAAATTCAACCAAGAATTCTATATCCAGCAAAACTCTCCTTCAAGAGTGAAGGAGAAATTAAGATATTTCCAGATAAGCCAAAACTGACAGAGTTTATTACCAGTGGACCTTCCCTACAAGATATGCTAAAGGGAGTCCTTCAGGTTTAATTGAAAGGACAACAGACTGTAACTTAAAGTCATAAAGAACATTGGTAAATGTAACTACATAGGTAAATATAGAAGCCAGTATTATTGTACTTCTGATTTGTAGCCAATCTTTTTTTCGTATATGATTTAAAAGATAAGTGCATAACACAATAATTATAAATCTATGTTAATGGGCAATAAAGATGTAATCTGTGGCAAAAACAACATAAAGGGGAAGGGACAGGGATTTACAGGGGCAGAATGTTGATATACTATTGAAACGAAGTTGGTATTACTCAAACTAGGTTGTTATGAGGCTAAGAGGTTAATTGTAATCCCCAAAGTAACCACTAAGAAAATAACTAAAATGTATACAGAGAAGGGGGGGACGCAACTGGGTGGCTCAGTCCATTAAGTGTCTGACTCTTGATTTTGGCTCAGGTCATGATCTCGGGGTTGTGAGATCAAGCCCCATCTTGGGCTCTGCACTGGGCATGGAACCTGCTAGGGATTCTCTCTTTCCCTTTCTCTCTGTCCCTCCTCTCTCCCCTACTTGTGTGCTCTCTCTCTCTCTCTCAAAAATAAAACTAAAAGAAATATATATATACAGAAAAGTAAAAAAGAAGGGAATCAAAATAGCTTTCTACAAAAAAAAAATCAACTATAATCAAATACAAAAAGAGGCAGTAATGGAGGAAACTGAAGATCAGAAAAATACAAAACAAGGGCGCCTGGGTGGCTCAGTCGTTAAGCGTCTGCCTTTGGCTCAGGTCATGATCCCAGGGTCCTGGGATCGAGCCCCACATCGGGCTCCCTGCTCGGCAGGAAGCCTGCTTCTCCCTCTCCCACTCCCCCTGCTTGTGTTCCTGCTCTCGCTGTCTCTCTCTCTGTCAAATAAATAAATAAAATCTTTAAAAAAAAAAAAAAAGAAAAATACAAAACAGAAAATGAATAGCTAAATGGCACAGTAAATCCTTCCTTATCAGTAATTACTTTAAATGTAAATGGCTTAAATTCTCCAATTAAAAGACAGAGATGGGAAGATTGGGCATAAAAACATGATCTATCTATATGCTATCTATAAGAGACTCACTTCAGATACAAAGACATAGAGAAGTCAAAGTAAAAGGATGGAAAAAGATATTCCACTCAAATAGTAACCAAAAGAGAGCTGACTATATTATTTTTCAGACAAAATAGACTTTAGGCCAGAAAGATTATAAGAGATAATAAGGACATTACATATTGAACATATTAATAAAAGATGCAATCCAACATTTACGGTTATAAACCTATACCTACCTAACAAAGGAGACCTAAAATATATATGAAGCAAAAACTGACAGAACTGAAAGGAGAAATAGACAGTTCTACCATAACAGTTGATTTCAATACCTTACTTTCAATATGGGATAGAACAATGAAACAGAAGACCAATAAGAAAATGGGGCACTTGGGGCGCCTGGCTGGCTCAGTTGGAAGAATGTGTGACTCTTGATCTCGAGGTTGTGAGTTCTAGCCCCATGTTGGGTGTAGAGATTACTTAAATAAATAAAACTTTAAAAAAAAAGAAAGAAAATAGAGGACTTAAACAGTATTATAAATCGATTGGACCTAGCAGAGATATACAGAACACTACCTAAAAACAGCTGAATACACGTTCTTCTCAAGTACATATGGAATGTTCTCCAGGACAGCTCACCTGTTAGAACACAAAACAAGTCTTAATAAATCATAAGAGCCTGAAATGATGCAAAGTATCTTTTCTGATCACAAGGGAAACTGAATTTCAATAACAGAAGGAAAACTGGAAAATTCACAAATATGTGGAATTCAAACAATACACTCTTTTTTTTCTTTTTCAAATTTTTATTTAAATTCTCTTTAGTGGGGCACCTGGGTGGCTCAGTCATTAAGCATCTGCTTTCGGCTCGGGTCATGATCCCAGGGTCCTGGGATCAAGCCCCGCATTGGGCTCCCTGCTTGGCGGGAAGCCTGCTTCTGTTCTGCCCTTGCTTGTGTTCCCTCTCTCGCTGTGTCTCTCTGTCAAATAAATAAATAAAATCTTAAAAAAAAATAAATAAAAATAAAAATAAATTCTCTTTAGTTAACATATAGTGCAATATTGATTTCTGGAGTAGAATTTAGTGACTCATCACTTACATATAACACCCAGTGCTCATTACAACAGGTGCCCTCCTTAATACCCACCACCCATCTAGCCCATCCCCTACCCACCTCCTTCCATCAACCCTCAGTTTGTTCTCTAACATGAAGAGTCTCTTATGGTTTATTTCCCCCTCTCTCCTTTTTTCCCCCTCCCATATGTTCATCTGTTTTGTTTCTTAAATTCCACATATGAGTGAAATCATATGGTATTTTTCTTTCTCTGGCTGACTTATTTTGCTTAGTGTAATACCCTCTAGCTCCATCCATGTTACTGCAAATGGGATGGCTCAGTAATATTCCACCGTATACATACATCGTGTCTTCTTTATCCATTCATCAGTTGATGGACACTTAGGCTCTTTCCATAGTCTGGCTATTGTTGATAATGTCGCTATAAACATGGGGGTACATGTACCCCTTCGAATCTGTATTTTTGTATCCTCTGGGTAAATACCTAGCAGTGCAATTGCTGTGTTATAGGGTAGTTCTATTTTTAACTTTTTGAGGAACCTCCATACTGTTCTTCAGAGTGGCTGCACCAGCTTGCATTCCCACCAACAGTGTAGGAGGGTTCCCCTTTCCCCCTTACATCCTGTCAACATCTGTTGTTTCCTGGGTTGATAATGTTATCCATTCTGACAGGTGTGAGGTGATATCTCATGGTGGTTTTGATTTGCAATTCCCTGATGATGAGTGATGTTGAGCATCTTTTCATGTGTCCATTAGCCATCTGGAGGTCTCCTTTGGAAAACTATCTATTCATGTCTTCTGCCCGTTTGTTAACTGGATTATTTGTTTTTTGGGTGTTAAGTTTGATAAGTTCTTTACAGATTTTGGATACTAACCATTTATCAGATATGTCATTTGCAAATATCTTCTCCCATTCTGTAAGCTGCCTTTTAATTTTGTTGGTTCTTTCTTTCACTGTGCAGAAGCTTTTTATCTCGATGAGGTCCTGATAGTTCATCAAACAACACTTAAATAACCAAGGGAAATCAGATGATACCTTGGGATGGATAAAAATGAAGACAGAGCACACCAAAACTCACGGGATGCAGAGAAAGTAACACTAGAGGCATTCATAGCTGTGAATGCCTGTATTAAAATGGAAGAAAGATCTCAAATCAATAACCTAACCATATACCTTAAAGAACTAGAAAAAGAAGAGTAAATCAAGCCCAAATTTAGGGGAAGGAAAATAGTAAGGATTAGAGTAGAGGCAAACATAATGGAGGAGAAAGAACAAAACCAAAAGTAGGTTCTTTGAAAAGCTCTACAGAATTCACAAATCTTTGGCTAGATTAACTAAGGCAAAAAAAAAAGAAAAAAGAAAGAAAGAAGAAAGAAAGAAAGAAAGAAAGAAAGAAAGAAAGAAAGAAAGAAAGAAAGAAAGAAAGAAAGAAAGAAAGAAAGAAAGAAACACTCAAGTGACTAAAATCAGTAATGGAAGGACAAATAGGTTCTGCTTATGATTCTACCATAACTGGAGCAGGCATAGTTCATAGAGACAGAGAGTCGGGTAGAGGTTGCCAGGGGTTGGGGGAGGGGAGGGGAGTGGAAGAGTTGTTGCTTAATGCATACAGAGTTTCTGTTTGGGATGATGAAAAAGTTCTGGAAATAGTGGCGATAGTTACACAACACTGTGAATGTGCTTGATGCCACTGAACTTGTACACTCTTAAATGGATAGAATGGTAAATTTTATGTTATGTAAAAGATTTACATTATGTAAAATAAAAGATTTTATGTCTATCTTGCTTGCAGACCCCCTTGCGGGCTTTGAAGAAGCAGGCTGCCAAGTTGCTAGCTGCCTACGGAGTAAGCAGGGAGGTGTGGGAGGCCTCCAGCCCCTGGCCAGCAAGGAACCCAGGCCTTCAATCTGGAGACTGGCAAGGAACTGAGTGAGTCCTGCCAACACCATGTGAGTGTGCAAGCAGCTCCTTCCCCGGGTGAGCTTCAGATGAGAACGCAGCTCTGGCTGACTCCTTGATTTAAGTTCTGTGAGACCCAGTGCAGAAGCAGAAGACCCAGTGAAGCCATGCCCAATTCCCCACTCACAAAAACTGTGATAATAAGTTTGTGTTGTTGGAAACTCCTAAATTTGTGGTGATGTTGTTAGGGAGAAATAGGTAACTGGAAAATGCAAGCAGCATTGTACTGTACTATCAGTAACTTTTCCCTTTTTTGCTCAAAAATATGTCTTGGGAAACTATGGATTCTGTCACAGATCATTCTAGCTCCTTCTTTTAAACTGCTGTCCACATTTTATGGTGCTACTGAAGTCCAGAGCATTTGCAATTTTTGCCTTTACAAATAATGTGATCAACGGTGTTCTAATCCGTGCCTCCCCTGTGCTTCTGTAGTGCAGGAACCAAGGCGTGGGATTACATCTGTGTTTTAACGCCCCTGGCCGTTGCCCTGCAAAGTGCCTGTACCCAGTTGTGCTCTGAAGCAGAGCCCAGGGGCCTCCATTTCTCCCGTAACTTTTGTTTGCGCCTCACCATCCACCATCCGAATGCCCCACTAGCCTGCAACTCCTTGAGGGCAGGAAGCACATCCTTTGAGTTGTTGTGCCCCAGAGCTCAGCCCAGGGCCTGGCACGTGGCACAGAAACTCCCCAAGATGTGGGCATCCTTTCTTCTCTGCCTGTACTCTTTTCTTAACATCTGGGCTGCACCTACAGCCCTCTGGGGACAGCCTCCTGGCCATGGTGGATAGACTATAGGTGACTCTGGGAGTTGAACAATGCAGCTTAAATGGGCCACTGCTGGTGTGAAGATTACAACCAGAGCCCCTTGGGGAAAGCAGACCCCAAGACTTACAAAGGCAGGGGCTCTGCCCAGAGGAGGATGGAGATATGCAGAGAGAAGAAATGGAGAGGAGCAGACAGCACGGCTCCCAAGAGTCCTGGCTCTGCTTCCATCTTTGTGGCAAATCCCCCTCCCTTTGGGAAGGCCCAAGGTTTCTGTTCCTTGCAATCCAAGGTGGCCTAAGACAAAGAGCTGCTCAGGGCTTATGAGATAAAGTGGACTTGTTCTCTGGGGATCTCAAGGTGCTGTGCTGGAGATCTCCCAAAGGTTCAGGAGAAAGGCCATAGGTGGGCGTGGGGTCTTCCTCCTTCATGCCTTTCCATTTCCAGGGCCCCAGGACCTACCCCCCTTGGAGTTCCCTTGTGCTTCCTCTCTACTTACCCAGATTCCTTTCTACCTGCTTCCCTCGAGCAGTGCCCTGAACACTGGGTGAATCCACAGTTGGCAAAGTGGAGCCAAGCCCCGACCTTGTACCTTGCTCACGGGGCCCAGTGAGCTTTATTCACTGAGAATGCCAAACTGGCCAACAGGGTGTGGCAGCCCCAACTGCAGAAACCCGGTGCTCTAGTCAATTCGGCAGCGGGAATGTGTGACTTGGAGCCACATGGACTGGACTCAGAGCCTGGCTCAGCCCTTACCTTTGTGGCCTTGGGCAAGTCACCTAACCTCCTGCCCTCAGTTTTCCCATCTGGAAATGAGCACAATAATCGTTCCTCCTGTGTCGGGAGTCAGTGAAGCACTGTTCAGTGCTCTAGGATCTCTGTTCTTGAAAACTCCTTCTTGCCCGGGTGGCTGGGTGGCTCAGTTGATTGGGCGTCTGGCTCTTGATTTCAGCTTGGGTCATGATCTCAGGGTCATGAAATCAAGCCCCGAGCTGGGCTCCGTGCTGGGCCCAGAAATGGACCCCCAACTCTATTGTCAACTAATCTTCGACAAAGCAGGAAAGAATATCTAATGGAAAAAAGACAGTCTCTTCAAAAATGGTGTTGGGAAAATTGGACAGCCATATGCAGATGAATGAAACTGGACCATTTTCTTACACCATACACAAAAATAGACTCAGAATGGATGAAAGACCTAAATGTGAGACAGGAATCCATCAAAATCCTAGAGGAGAACACAGGCAGCAACCTCTTCGACCTTGGCCGCAGCAACTTCTTCCTAGACACATCTCCAAAGGCAAGGGAAACAAAGGCAAAAATGAACTATTGGGATTTCATCAAGATAAAAAGCTTTTGCACAGGGGCGCCTGGGTGGCTCAGTCGTTAAGCATCTACCTTCTGCTCAGGTCATGATCCCAGGGGCCTGGGATTGAGCCCCGCATCGGGCTCCCTGCTCCGCAGGGAGCCTGCTTCTTCCCCTCCCACTCCCCCTGCTTGTGTTCCTTCTCTCGCTGTGTCTTTCTCTGTCAAATAAATAAATACAATCTTTTTTTTTTTTTTTAAAGATTTTATTTATTTGACCCAGAGAGAGCGACAGTGAGAGAGGGAACACAAGCAGGGGGAATGGGAGAGGGAGAAGCAGGCTTCCCGCCGAGCAGGGAGCCCGATGCGGGGCTCGATCCCAGGACCCTGGGATCATGACCTGAGCCGAAGGCAGACGCTTAACAACTGAGCCACCCAGGTGCCCCAATAAATACAATCTTTTAAAGAAAGAAAAAAACTTTTGCACAGCAAAGGAAACAGTCGACAAAACCAAAAGACAACCGACAGGATGGGAGAAGATATTTGCAAATGACATATCAGATAAAGGGCTAGGATCCAAAATCTATAAAGAACTTATCAAACTCAACAAATAATCTAATCAAGAAATGGGAAGAAGACATGAACAGACATTTCTCCAAAGAAGACATCCAAATGGCCAACAGACACATGAAAAAATGCTCAACATCACTCAGCATCAGGGAAATACAAATCAAAACCTCAGTGAGATACCACCTCACACCAGTCAGAATGGCTAAAATTAACAAGTAAGGAAACGACAGATGTTGGTGGGGATGCAGAGAAAGGGGAACCCTCCTACACTGTTGGTGGGAATGCAAGCTGGTGCAGCCACTCGGGAAAACAGTATGGAAGTTCCTCAAAAACTTGAAAATAGAGCTACCCTACGACCCAGCAATTGCACTACTAGGGATTTACCCCAAAGATACAAATGTAGTGATCCGAAGGGGCACCTGCACCCTAATGTTATCAGCAGCAATGTCCACAACCGCCAAACTATGGAAAGAGCCCAGATGTCCATTGACAGATGAATGGATAAAGAAGATGTGGTGTATATATATACACTGGAATATTACTCAACCATCAAAAAAAATGAAGTCTTGCCATTTGCAATGACGTGGATGGAACTAGAGGGTATTATGCTAAGTGAAATAAGTCAATCAGAGAAAGACCATTGTCATATGATTTCACTCATATGTGGAATTTAAGAAACAAAGCAGAGGCGCATAGGGGAAGGGACGGAAAAATAAAACAAGATAAAATTAGAGAAGGAGACAAACCATAGAGACTCTTAATCATAGGAAACAAACTGAGGGTTGCTGAAGGGAAGGGGGATGGGGGGATGGGGTAATTGGGTGATGGGCATGAAGGAGGGCACATGATGTCATGAGCACTGGGTATTGTATGCAACTGATGAATCACTGAAATCTACTTCTGAAACTAGTAATATATTACATGTTAATCAATAGAATTTAAATTAAAAAATTCTCTTTCTCCCTCTGCCCCTCCCCCCTTGCCCCCTCTCCCCTACCCCCCGTTCATGTGTGCTCTCTCTCTTAAAAAAAATCCTTCTTGGGGGGCGCCTGGGTGGCTCAGTCGTTAAGCGTCTGCCTTCGGCTCAGGTCATGATCCCGGGGTCCTGGGATCGAGCCCCGCATCAGGCTCCCTGCTCTGCGGGAAGCCTGCTTCTCCCTCTCCCACTCCCCCTGCTTGTGTTCCCTCTCTCGCTGTGTCTCTCTCTGTCAAATAAATAAATAAAATCTTTAAAAAAAAAAAAAAAATCCTTCTTGGGGATTAAGAGTACACTTATCATGATGAGCACTGAGTAACAGAGTTATTAAATCACTAGATTGTACACCTGAAACTAACATAACACTGTACGTTAACTATACTGAAATTTGAAAATATCCTTCCTGGTCCCCTGTCCACCTCCTCCTGCTGCCCTGTCCCTCCCCCCCACCCCCACCCCCGCCCCCACGCCTAGCAAAACCTCTCCAGATTGTTGCCCGAGGTCACTGCCCTCTTGCTCACCTGCCTTCCTTCTTCATCCTCCACATGGATTTCCTGAGGCTGCCTCCCCGAGGCCACTTGCCCAAGCAAGCAGCCACCCCCTTGTCCCTGTCTCACCCAGCCCTCGGCAGCATCTGACATGGTTCCGTGTCCTTCCTGAAACAGCGCCTTCTCTCAGAACCCAGGACGCCTCACTCTCCTGGTGGAAGAAGACGTGCCGTCTGTCTCCTCTGCTCAGCCTCGCCTGCCCTCCCCTCTCTCCGCAGACCGCCTGCTCTGGCCTCCTGGCTTCGGACACCGTCTCTACTAATGGCTCCTGATGGCTCCCTCCCGGCCTGTAGACTCGTATCCCATGTCCTCCTGACACCTAACAGACATCTCAGCCTTAGCACCTCCACAGACTGGATTCCCCACCCACCTCCCCGCAACCCCCCAGCAGGAGGCAGCGGAGCCTAGCGGCAGACGCGTGGAAGCTGGGGTCCTAGGGTGCCCCCCACCGCTGGGTGACGCTGGACGACGCTGGCCTCAGTTTCCCCTCTGTGGGCTGGAGGTGATGATAACGATACTTCTGTTCATAGGGTTGTCACAATGAATTAATGTGCAAAGTGCTGAGAATAGGGGTGCCCTGCTCCCCATCTGCTGGAAATGACATCACTACCATCCCCGCTTCTCAAGCCCCAGACGGAGAGGCCGTCCTGGCTTCTGGTGTGTTTGGGGGGGCGGTGTGGAAAGAAACAGTGGAAGTCCGGGTGACTCATCTTCCAAAACATGTCCCCACCTTCATGTGCATCTCTCCGTCCGGGAGCACTCCCCGGTCCAAGCCTCGTCACTGTCACCGCAGCCTGGGACAACGGAGCAGCCTCCCGACCGGCCCCTGTGCGCCGCCCCCAGCCTGCCCTCCGTGTTGCCACCACAGCCATCATTTACTTGAGAGATTTATTATTTATTTATTTTTTAAAGATCTTATTTATTTATTTGACAGAGAGACACAGTGAGAGAGGGAACATAAGCAGGGGGAGAGGGAGAGGGAGAAGCAGGCTTCCCGCTGAGCAGGGAGCCCGATGCGGGGCTCGATCCCAGGACCCTGAGATCATGACCTGAGCCGAAGGCAGGAGCTTAACGACTGAGCCACCCAGGCGCCCCCTTCCTTTCTCTTCTTCTTTTAGCTTTTCATCATGGAAATTTCCAGACATGCACAGGAATAGGTAGCAGACCCTGGTGCACCCCACCAACCGTATTCAATAGCAATGACATGCTGTTTTGTGGCATCTTTCCCCCCATCACCTTCCCCTCATGCCGGGGCCTGGCTGGATCAGCATGCGACTCTTAATCTCGAGTCCTGAGTTCAAGCCCCACGTTCGTTAGGCCTGGAGCCTACTTAAAAAAAAAAAAAGTGAATCCCAGACAGCACGCCACTTCATCCGTAAAGACTTCAGTGCAACAAAATAATGTGTAAACCCGAAATCAGATGACATTATTCTTCTGCAGAGCACCCTCCTGGGCCTCCACCTCCTCCCTGCTCCTCGCTGGGCTGGCCGTGTCCTCCTGGCCTGGCCCCACTGTTTCTTCCACTCTCCCCTTGCCCTTCTGTTGTCCACACTCACCAACTTCTCCCCGTCCAGGGGCTTTGGGGTCCGTCCTCCCTCTGCCTGGATCTCCCATTTCCCAGATTTTTCATGAATGCTTCCCTCTGGCCATGTGCATCGTTAGTCCACATTTGGATTTTTTTCCTACTGCAGTGAGAAGCCACCGAGGGACCCAGGCGGGGGGGGGGGGGGGCGGGGGGGAGGTAATCGTGATCTAGGTTGTATTTTTAAACCATCATTCTGGCTGCCTTGGAGGATGAGTTGTGGGTGGGGGTGGGGGGGCAGGAGGACCGTAGTCTGAGATAATTAAATGAGATGATAGCTATAAAGCACTCAAAGGCTGGTACACAGTCTGTCCCACAGGAAGAGAGGCCGGTCTAGGAGTATGCAGGGGCGAGAGTTCTTCAGTGTGGGGTTACCAGGAAGGCTTCCCGGTGCCGGGGGAGCGAGGCTGGAGGGATTCCCCTGGCGGGGGCAGAGCTGGGGTGCTGGGTGCCACCAGGACCAGCATGCAGGGTGAGCGAGGGAGGCTTGGCCGCCAGGGGGAGCCCTTGGACTTCCCTGGCTTGGGGACACAGGGCTGCCCCCAGGGGAAATGGGCTGGCTCCGTGCCTTGGGTGTCCCAGCTGCCTGTGTCCGTAAATCCTGTCCTGCCACTTGTGTGGAGGGTGGTCTTGGGCAAGGCACTTGGCCTTCCCACACCTTGGTCTCTTCACTGGAGGGAAGAGAGACCCTTTGGGGGCCAAGCCTCGAACCTGATTTTCCCTGTGCCTTGGCCTTCCATTCAGACTCTCACACAGGGACGCTGCTGCTCTGGGCACTGAACCAGCCAAAGCCCCTGCCCCCGGAGTAAAACGCTAGGAAGAGAGACTCTGAACCCCCTTTGCTGGGCAGCCTTCCCTGACCTTCCCAGGAGGGTCAGGCGCCTCCTCTGTGTTCCCACCACTTGCCTTCTTCCTTGTGTTCCTCACATCTCCCCCACCACAGGGGCAGGGGGACAGTGTGAGCTCCTGTGGGTAAGGCGGCCCTTCCCCCACCACAGTGTGAGCTCCTGTGGGTAAGGGGATTCATCTCTGAATCCCCAATTGGTTGGCAAACAGTGGGTGCTCAATAAATACCTGATGAGCCAATGCTGAATGGGTCTTTCGAGCAGGCCAGGAATGGCTGCCTGCTCACTGCAGTCTCGTGGCCTCCAAGGCAGGGGGAGAGCCGGGAACTCAAACCCATGGCCCCCCTAGATTTGGACATCCATGGTCTCCACCTCCTGTGAGCTCTCTAGAGCCTGGCTCTTTCCCTCCTGCTCTGCTTGGCCGGGACCCACTAACAGGGTTTGCCTTGGTCCAGAATCCCAGGCAGAGCAGCTTGGCCTTTCTCTTGGGAAGGAATATTAGCCGGGAAAGGTGTGGTCAAGTTTGTGTTTTGAGGGGCCCCTGGCTATAGGGTGGAAGATGGCTGGGTTGGGGCTGGCAGTTGGCGGCGGGGGGGCCTGTTCCTGAGAATGTGAGGAAGGGGCGCCTGGCCGGCTCAGTCAGCGGAGCAGGCGACTCCTCATCTCGGGGTTGTGAGTTTGAGCCTCACGTTGGATGTGGAAATTACTTTAAAATCTTAAAAAAAAAAAAAGTGTGTGGGGTGGTTGGTGCGACCCCAGGCTGAAGCCCAGTCTCTAGCTCAGGTAAGCAGCAATGCCTCTAGGTTTAGGAAGAACGCTAAGGGCCCAACACACTCGGGGCCAGTGCTGAACTTGGTCTTGGACGCCATGAGTTTGAGGCACCTGTGGCCCATCCGCGGAGCCAAAATGACTAGATGGTTGGGAATGTTACCCCCCAAGGAGGGAGGGATGGAGACTGCAACCAGTTCTCGGGGGATGAAAGGACAGGAAGTCTCTGGCTGGGGCAGGGGGACAGGGAGGCCCTGACAGCCAAGCCCCCATTCCTTGTAAGTAGGGGTGCCGGGCAGAGGTCCCCCGGTCGCAAGCTGAGGATGAAAGCCATCCCTATGGGTTGCCCCTCCTCCTACCTCCCCGGAAGGGAACAAAGCACCCAGTTTGTGGGGACAGCCTCTAAACTCTGGCTCACGCATGAGACTCAACCAGCCAGGGTGTGAAACCTGCCCTTCGCAGGCAGGTAGGTCCCGGCCCAGGCTGCCCGGTGGTGGCCGGCAGAGGAAAGGGCATCCTCCAAAGCCCCGATCCTCTACGCTGACGAGCAGAGCTGCTGTCTGGGGACAGTGGTGCAGGGTGGCCGGCCGCGAGCTGGGACAAGCCCTTCCAGCCACAGCCAGCGCCGACACCCGTGATCGCACGCGTGGATGGGCTCAGGTGTGTGGCGGCGTCCCCCGGGAAGGAGAAACAAGAGACACAGGTTGGTTGAGGCCCAGCTGTCAGGACACATGGCGTGGCTCCGAGACAGGCAGAGGCCGCAGAGGGGAAAGGGGGCTGCTGGACCGACCACAGATGGACAGGACAGGACAGGCTGCAGAAACCCGGGCAGAGCTGGAAGGCAGGTGAGGACCACAGGGATGCTCTGATCGCCCTGCTCCCCACTCTATTTCTCCATCCTTGGCTCCTACGGGATTTCTAGGTGATTCTAGGTCTCCCCATTCCACAGATGAAGAAGCAGAGTTCCAGAACATGCCACCCTCGCTCCAAGTACACTTGGTCTGGGAACACAGCTTTCCACGTTGCCTACCAGCTCTCACTGCCTTGGGCAGGTAGGCAGAGCGAAGGCCTTGCTCCCCCTGTACTCCAGAGCACGTCTCCCCGTCCTGTGCCTCAGTGGCCCCACCTTTAAGGTGGGATCTAGTGCTGCTGTGTTGGGGCCGAGGTGGGGGTTAAGTGGGTTCGTGCGTTAAGCACAAGGACAGCGGCTGGCGCAGGATGGGCACTTCGTGTCAGCTCTGAGGGCTGGAACCTGGGAACCCGGGGACGTCATCCTGCTTGGGAGACAGAGCCCTGGGTGCACTTAGGCCTGGGGCTCCCCCGGGTTCCAGGGTGACATGGGGCAAGGGTTAGGGACGGTCCTGCCACACTGGCTGATTGGGTTTCCACGAGGCATGAGCTGTGCAGGTTCACCGAGAAGTCAGTCCGAGCAGGTCCAGGCTGACCCGGCCACACCGGGCAGCTCACCTGGTTAACGTGTTGGACTCAGCTCTCTCGTGCCTACATCAGGTTCTAAGTTTGCACCACCAAACAATTCAGAAAAGGGACATCTGCAGGAAGGCCCCGTCTCCAGGGGGTGTCAGAGATGCCCAGAGCCTGGGGTGCCCTCCTCCGCACCGAGCACGGGGCACGTTCGGGCGTAACAGTGAGGCCCCAGAAAGTGGTGCGGACACAGAAGACCCCAGAACCTGGTGTTACAGTAAATGCTGATGAACACGAAGCCCATCTCGCGCGTCCCAGGAAGCAGCCCCTGGTGGGATGGTGGACAGGACACGGCCTACACTAATGGGGGGACACGGGTCTGAATGGAAGGCGGTCATTGCTTTAATTCGGGTCGGGATCCACACCGGGGCCCTGCCAGCCCCGCTGTAGTGGGATCACTGCCCATTCCATGGACATGATTGTTTACAAAAATAAATATGAAAAAGCAGCAACTCTTGAGTGATCGAGGAATTAATCTGACAGCAAGTAAATGTGTTGAAGCGTCCGGCACACCTCCTAATTGCACCAAAAGGATCTGGAAGCACTTGGTTTGGTCTCAGAGGCAAAATGGAAGGAGGGGTGGGCTCGGCCTCCTCGGCCCGTCACATTTCTGAGTCTGCGTACATCCCGTTGATGAGATAGTCCACCTGCGTGTACTCTTTCTTCCTGTAACTCTCGTAGGCTTGCAGGGCTAACAGAACCAAAACTATGATGAAAAGAGTCACCCCGAGCAAGAGCACCGCCAGGAGGAAACCTCTGTTCACCAGAGACGGGGTGAGGGGCTTGGTGGTGACCACCACGTACTGGCCTTGGCTGCTGAGCGGGCACAAGGCTGTGGGTGGCATCTTCGAGCCCCCGGGACTCCCGGGCGTTGGGGCGGTGGACGCGGGACCAGGAGAGGCTTCCGGCGGCACCTGCTCGGGGGGCTGGGCTGTGCCCGGCCCCGCGGTCCCCCGGGTCGATGGAGCAGGGCTCGGCCGGGTCGTGGGGGACGTGGCCCCCCCCTTGGGGGTCGGGCTGGTGTGGGGCGCCGGCGCTGACGCTGCGCTGGTAGTCGGCTCCTGGGCCTGGGCCGTGGTGCCGGTCACCGCGATGGTGGCCACGGGAGCCGTGGAAGCCACAGGTGGGCGGGTGGGCTCTGAGGTGGTGTTGGAGAGGGTGGGCGTGGGCCCACTTGCCGTGCCAGCCACGGGCTGGGCCGCTGATGTCTGGACGGCGGGGGCTTGTGTGGACACGTCAGGTGCTTGGGGACCCGAGGGGGGCGTGGGGCTGGCTGTGGGGTTGCCGGGGGCATGCTGGGAAGGGCTGCGGGCACCCGCTGTGGTCCCAGCGGCAGGCCGAGCGCTGGTGGCCGGTGTCGTCAGAGTGGCTGTTCCCGGCAGCGGGCTGCCGCTTGGCACCTGCACGGAAGGGACGCTGACGGTGGTGGAGGACGGGGTCGGCCACGACGCCGCCGAGGCAGGTGACGGGGGTGCCTTGGAGGCTACTGGGTCAGGGGCACCTTCTGTCCCTGCGTCGTCTGTCCTGAGAGTTCTCCCTGCTGTGACCGAAGGAGAGCTGGCGTTGGCCGCCGGGCTCGCTGTGGCCAATGGGATAGGAGAAGGTGTCAACGCGGTCATTGTTCCAGACGTTCCATTAAGGACTCTCGTAACTGTCATCACAGATGCATCTTTCTCGTCCGGATTATCTGTCTTGTTGACGACTGAGTGCCCTTGAAGTCAGAAAAGGGAGAAAAAGATACCATCACTTTCCATCCTGTGCAGGTAGATGATTGAGAGAGTGTCTTAATTTCTGGCCTATTGGCCTGGCCTGGGTGGCCTTTCCCCGCAGCCCAGTGAGAACAAAGGAGGTGATATGTGAACACCTTTCCCTCTTATCTTCCCCCTGAGCACACGGAGCCTGCTACCCCTCGGAGGGGCACTTGGCACTTTGATGTAAAAACTCCCTCGTTTTCTGAACCCTGAGCCCATTGAAGTCTCAAGAGCTTCACTCTTTGATCCAATTCCCAGAACCTCAGACAGAGTGAAAGTCTCACCTTAGAGGTGGGATTCACCATTAACAAAACCCATCAAACATGCACCTGGCTTTAGAAACCAGATAAATCATTGCCCAGGTATTCACACCATAAAACAATTCTTGGCTTTCTGCAAGGGTTTGTGGCAGGAATTCCTGGAGATGAGCAGTGCTTGGCATGGAGCAGGAGTGTAATGAAATATCTGATGTGTGAATAGATGAATTCGCCAGTGAAGATCAGGTTTATAGAAGAAATTTTGCAGGGCTAAGTGAGTGACCCTCTCAGGACTCAGAGGCCCAGTCCCTCAGGGGCTTTCTACCCAAGCTGGCCCTGGAAAAGTCTGGCCTGACAACCCTCCTCAGCGCAGCACCCGGGCGGCTCTGGGGCCCCCGACTCACTGGCCTAGGCCTGCACGCGTCCCTTGGCCTCAGGGTGCTTTGGGATCACTGTCGGCCTGACCAGGAGTCACAGAGCTTTCTCACTTACGTGGATCCTTGATTGGCACCAGGCTCTCAGATAAGGACAAGGAGGAAATCCAAACGAGCACAAGGGCTGTCCACATCTTGTGGGTGAGCCAGGAGCAAGGCTGGGCGGTCCCTGAGGCTCCCAGCTGGCCACTCCTCAGGCTGCTAATGATTCCCTGCTGCTTGGCTGAAGGATCTGTGGTCAAGAAAGGTGTCTGGTCAGTAATGCACAGCCTCACCTGGGACATGGGGCATGGCACGGTGCCTACTGTGGAGGGTTCTGGAAGGTCCAGGGTGCAAATCGAGCTGAGCGCTTTGACCAGGGCCTGGCACCCAGGAACAGTGTGATGCGTCTCAACCACGGTGATCTAGTGATCTGTCCCATGCCTGCATTTGATGGGGTTAAAGGACTCCTTGACCCACTTTCACTATGTGTCTCAACCTTTGTAAGTGCCCACTTTCCTACCCAGAGTTCCTAATGTGAAAGAGCAGTAGAGAAAGGGCCAAGACCTGACCATGCTCCCAGGGCCAAGGTCTTTTGATAACCAAGATCGGCCAAGGTCACATATCAGGCCCAATGTACTTCTGTACACTCCACAACAGCTGACCACACCTTTCACATGGGAGATATCCTTTAGCTAGCCAGCCAGCTAGCTCCCCTTCATCTATCCATCCATCATGTGTCATCCATTCACCCATCTATTATCCACCCACCCATCCAACATCCATCCATCCACCCATCCACTACCCATCTATCTATCCATCATCCACCCATCCATCCATCCACCCACCCATCCATCCATCACCAACCCATCCATCCATCCATCATCCATCCATCATCCATCCATCCATCATCCACCCATCCATCATCCACCCACCCATCCATCCATCACCAACCCATCTGTCCATCAATCACCCACCCATCCATCCATCACCCATCCATCCACCCATCATCCACCCATCCATCCATCATCCACCCATCCATCATCCACCCACCCACCCATCCATCACCCATCCATCCATCACCCATCCATCCACCCATCATCCAGCCATCATCCATCCATCTACCCATCATCCACCCATCCATCCATCACCCATCCATCCACCCATTATCCACCCATCCATCCAACCATCCACCCATCCATCCATCCATCATCCACCCATCCATCCATCCACCCATCCATCCATCCACCCATCAATCACCCACCCATCCATCCATCACCCATCCATCCACCCATTATCCACCCATTCATCCATCCATCCACCCATCACCCACCCATCCATCCATCCATCCATCCACCCATCCATCCATCCACCCATCCATCAATCACCCACCCACCCATCCATCCATCAATCACCCACCCATCCATCCATCCACCCACCCATCCATCAATCACCCACCCACCCACCCATCAATCACCCACCCATCCACCCATCATCCACCCATCCATCCATCCATCCAATATTCCCTGAGTGCCTGCTCATGTGCCGGGCAGTACATGTAGAACAAAAAGATAAAAGCCACACAACTCTTTCCTCCAGGGAGCCTGCCATCCAGTAGGAGACACAGAAAAGAGGTCACTGCAAGCTGTTGCAAGCACGGAGCAGAGGTGTGACTCAGTGCCTGGAAGCAGGCAGGGATGGCACATGGGAAGGCCTTGATGTGTAAGTTGGAGGCTGGTCCTCTGTGTGGAGGCCCCAAAGGTGGGTGGGGGAGCACAGGGTGCTGTGGGGCTCAGAGGAGGCACTGAATTCTGGTGGGTCGAGGGGTGCGGCCAGGGAAGGCTTCCTGGGAAAGCAACAGGTGGGCCGTGTTCTGAAAGATGGATGGAATCCACCTGGGAAGGGGTGGGGGAGGCGGGTGGGAGGGCACAGCAAATGACAGCAGCAGGGCCAGAGGCTGAGGGACAGTGTGCTGTGACCTGGGATTAGACCAGAGATTGGCGGGGGAGCTGAGGCAGGAAGGTGCTTGGGCAGCAGGGACAGAGGAGGGGCAGGCATGAGAGGAGCCCAGCAAGGAGGCGGCAGGGGTGGCGATGCAGGCAGGAGGAGACAAGGTCACAGGAGGCCGACGGACTGGACCGGGGGGTGCCACTGTGAGAGACAGAGGTAGTTGTGAGGACCTGGTCACCCAGCTGTCTGCAGAAACTTCCAGAAATGCCACAACAGCTGAGCCTCACCAAGAGGAGGACTGGGCACAGCCAGAGCTGGCCTCCTGAGTGCACAGGGGTCTCCCCTCCCTCACCCTGGGGCCCTCCAGTGTGCTGGCAGGCTGGGGTCCCTCGCTGCAGGGGTACACTGGGGAGCAGAGGGGCCCACTGGCCTCAAGCGTCCCATCACTTCATGCCCTGCTGGTCCTGGGTGTGCCCTGATCCTGTCCTGAGTGCCGCGTGGCTGCCTGCAGGGCCCAGGTCCTCTCCAGACAACGACACAGTCCCACGCAGTCATGACTGGTCCCATGACTAAACAACTGATCCGGGCACAGGGCACACAGAACACAGCCCTGCTGGGAGTGGAGGGCAGGCAATGAGCCTGGGGCTCCTAAGGGCACCTCCGAAATCAGTCCTGCCTGAAGACACCCAAGGCCTTTGGTCTTTCCACTGGCCCTTACCATGAAGTTCTTTAGTTGCACAGAACGTCATGGAAGACAGCACTCGAGTCATGCTAAGTGAAAACGTCCTGACCGGCTCCTTACCTGACATGGAAGCTACCCACTACCCTCCCTGGCCCTGCAACTAGGCAGGCTCCTGGTGATTGGGGCAGGCTCACTGTCTTTCCATGAGCCCTGAGTCACAAATCAATCACTTTCACGCATCCCCATCCCAGCCCTGATCCACATGCCACCCCACAGCTTCCAGAAAGATCCTTGGAACCCACAAAGGTGACCCAGCCTCCACTGCTCAGACCCCACTATCCCAGGATAACCTCCAAACTCATTAACATGGCCAACATGGCCTTCAAAATCTGGCCCTGCTACCTCTGCCCGATGGGCCCAGCCCCACTGGGCACGTGGAATTCCTGCAGGTTCCAACCCAGTACCAGGCTTAGCCACCAGTCTGCCCCAACAAGCACATCCAGCCCTGCTGGGAGCTCCGCCAAGCAGCCCCTGCGTGGCAGAAAGGGACATGTAGAGAGTGGCCACACGGTGGTTTTCTATCTCCTGTGATCAGAGGGGACTGTGGGAAAGTGGCCCCATGACTGGAAAGCCCCACAAGCACAAACCCTTCCGGAAGTCTGGTGCATTCCTTGATGCTTCTCACCCCTTTGCAAGAGTCCCTAGCTTTATTTTAGTTTCAAGTTACACCTTCCATCCAAAACTGTCCGTAAGGGCTCCTGGGACCTTAGAGGTCTAGAGGACTCAGCCCAGAAGCTACTGATCTGCATCTGTTTTCTTTCTTTTCTCTTCTTTTTCTTTTCTTTTTTTTTTTTTTTAAGATTTTATTTATTTATTCGACAGAGAGAGAGAGAGCCAGAGAGCACAAGCGGGGGGGGGGGGGGCGGAGGAAGAGGGAGAAGCAGGCTCCCCACTGAGCAGGGAGCCCCACATGGGGCCTGATCCTAGGACCCCGGGATCATGACCTGAGCCGAAGGCAGACACCCAACCCACTGAGCCACCCAGGAGCCCCTGCATCTGTTTTCTAGACTATAAAAGTCATTCTTTGTTCTGACAGAAACAAGTGGGGGCAGGGTGGGGAGAGAAGAAACAAACCAATACCATAAGAAGAGAGAACTGAAACTGGAAGGTTTCAGGAACAAAGAACCCACACACCCCACGAGCTGAGGCAATGCAGTTGGGCTCTCAGTAAATAAATGTATTTAAATGGCTCATTCTTTGGCCAGTCACATCTACAGAATGCATTTAAAATGCTACCACTGCTGAGCCCAACATGCTCCCTGCACGGACCTGGGGTCCGCTGGGGTGGGATGACGTGACCAGGGCTTCTTGCATGTACCACAGGCCTTGGGCCTTCTGCTGCCCGCCGCACCACAAATCTCTAGGGCAGGGTCAGCAAACTTCTTCTGTAAAGAGCTAGACAGCAAATGTTTTAGATTTTGTGGGCCACACCATCTCTGTCTCAGCTACTTAAGTCAGCTGCTGCAGTGCAAAGGTGGGCCATTTGTAAATGACGGGTGTGGCTGTGTCCCAATAAAACTTTATTTACAAAAACAGACAGGAGGTGGGACTTGGCCCACGGGCCCTAGTTTGCCAACCCTGCTCTAGCACTGGAATGAACTTCAGAGCAGATAATCCAGCTAAGGGACGGAGGAACTGGTTCACTGTGCCCAGTGGATTTCCTCCTTCTCTTTCAGTTCCTCATGCGGAACAGACACGGACCGGACTGTCTCGTTAGTGGTCTGGGGACAGCCTCTAGTCTGTCTCTTCCTGGGAATGCTGCTGCCAGGCGGCCCCTCCTTCACCCCCAGCAGCAGTGGGGGGCAGGCATTGCGATATTTCAACACCAGGCCAAGAGAAAACCTCTTGCGGTATCCAGTGTTTGTGTCACAAGAACAGAAGAGGGCCGCAGAGGACCACACGCTCCCAGCCCCTGCTGTCCATCCCTGCTCGTGGCCCCATCCTCCCGGGCTACCTGGGAGGGCAGAACCTCTGACGGTGAAGCGCCACAGAACAGGCCCCTCCTGGTTGCGGCACAGCTTGGGCCCTCTGGCCCTCGGGGCCCTCTCTGGGCTCACTGTCCCGACACCAAGCAGGTGGCCCTGCCTGCAGGGCCGCGGACACTCACCAGACGCAGTTGCTCAGGGCGTGCTCTCGAGCTGGGCCGTTGTCCTTGCTGGAGAGCGGCGGGCTTGGCTCCGTGTGCTTGCTGGCTGAGGTCTGCCTTTGCAGGAGGCGAGAGCAGCTTCGAGGAGCACTTGCTGGCCATGGCATGCTTTGTGGCACACGGGGGACACGGGCAGATGCCCCGCTCTGGCAACAGACGCATCTACGGTTTGAAAAAAGGGTAAATATTCCTTAGGAAAAGCATAGGGGGAAAAAACCTGGGGGGGCGGGGGGAGGCACTGAAATAGCAACCTTAGACAGATCATCGTTCTGGGAAGGAGTATTAGAACTTTCAATGTCAAGACTTACGAGGTAGCACTTTCTACTGCTGGAATCTCTTCAAAGGAAGCAAGTGGATGGATGTTTAAAGATGAAGGTCTAAAAAGGTGTTCATCGCGGCGTTATTTATAACAGCAAAACAAGTGGAATGGTTATAGAAGATACGGTCCCAACCACATATAAATACTATGGCAGCCGTTCAGAAATACACTGGCTGGCTCCGTCAGGTGGAGCGTGTGCCTCTTGATCTCGGGTTGTGAGTTCAAGCCCCGCATTGGGTGCAGAGATTGCTTAAAAATAAAATTGAAAAAATACATAGCTTTCTACTTATTGACACGGGCCGCATGCATCATTAGATGGAAAAAAGCAGGTCATACAACAGCATACACACCGTGACTCTCTTTTTATTTAAATAGACATTTGTTAACGGGTCTGGAGAGATTTACACCAGAGCATTAATGATGGTTATGCCTGGGGAATGAATTTACTGGTGATTTTCTACTTCATATATATACATATACACATATGTGCGTGTATATATATACATATGTATCTTTTTTTTTTTTTTGCATAAGCATGTATCGCTTTTGGAAAACATTTCTGAAAGGCTCATGAAAGAAACCAATGTCCGGTTTTCTTCAAGTATTTTGAGCTCCAGGGCAGAAAGGCACAGAGTAACCCCACTGGATAGAGTTTCACATGTAGATTTTAATAATTTACAGAAACTCCATAATTTACATATCAGGAATTGCATTTTTCTAGGAGCCAACCAAAACTTTAGAGGAACCAGGAGGACAGTTGTAACGCAAAGATAGTAACCGGCACAAATGTGATTCTTTCATTGATGAATATTTAATGTAAACTCGGGAGATTATGAAATAGCTTTCACTTCCCACAGGGCCAGGTATTAGGAGGTGGTGATGCGTGAGGAGCGCCACGGGCCCACAAGTGCATGCACCGGGCACACGCACACACACGCCTGTGTGCAGTCACACTCGTGTGCTCACAGCTGCACGCACATCCAGCGACACACGCAAGCACACGCACACACACTGCCACATATGGATACACGCATCCGTGTGCAACCGCACACACACTTACAAACACAAAGGTGAGCGCATAGATGGAGCATTTTTCTAAGACTATGTCAAGAAACTCCACAAGTTTCTCAGGAAACTTCTACCAGACACCGTCACTGCTTATTCACTCCCAGCTGGTGGGGCCAGTGATCACCCCCACAGAGATGGAAACTGGCCACTGTTGAGCCCAGACCGGGCCCTCCCCTCGTTGGGCCATGACTCCACCTCTCTGGAATGGGCCTGCCTCCACTTCCCAAAAGCATATTCTAAATGTCAAGACTCACGTGTGAGGACTTGCACTAATCTTTGTAAGTTGACTCACAATGGACAAACCCTTAACAAGATTTAAAATACTTTGTCTTGCAAAGGCTTTAGTGAGCCTTAAGTGAGGGGCTGGCCAGTTATTCTCATTATTAGGGTGCAGGGAGACTAGGTAGACCTAGGCCTCAGACTACAATAGGTGGAAAGGAAAGAGTCCCCTGGGGCAAGAAGGGAATAAACAAGAAAGAATTAAGTTATTAAGTGGAAGACGTGCAGACGGAAAGACAGGAGTGAGGCTGGTGCTGGGAGTCCCTCTTTTTCAGGGTCAGCTCCCCACAAGTTCAGCTGGGAAGGGGCAGCACCCCTTGAGCCAGGTGACCCTTCATCAGAAAGGCACCCCCAGACTGTGGCCCTAGGTGTCAACTTCCTGATCCTTTTCTGGTTCATGATCTCATGATGCCTTCTAATACCTCCTGTCTCTGAATTCTTATGTTTCCAACCTTGGCTTGATTTTTTCTTTAAAAGATTTCATTTATTTATTTGAGAGAGAGAGAGAGAGAGCACAAGCAGGAGGAGCTGCAGAGGGAGATGGAGAAGCAGGCTCTCCACTGAGCAGGGAGCCCGACATGGGGCTCAATCCCAGGACCCTGAGATCACGACCTGAGCTGAAGGCAGACGCTTAACTGACTGAGCCACCCAGTTGTCCCTTGGCTTGATTTTTTTCAAAAACTCTTTTAGGAACCTGTTTGTTATATGCTGCGTCCTGTGTGCAGGTTACATGGAATCAGACTCCAAATTGCTGGATTCCTTTTCCTGGCCTAGACAGGTTCCTAAGATCTAATACAAGTAATCCTTAGGCTTGGTAAGGGATTATAAGTGTTACCCCCACATTCCATCACTCTAGTAAGATTTAAATCAGCAGCAACATGGCCTGGGGCCCTACTCAGAGCTGGAGAAGCTTTATAAACCAAGGAGCAGGAAATGCGGAAGGAAACAAATACAGGGTAAACCACAGATACCTAATCCCAACACATCATCTGGCTGAACTTTGGCAGCAGAACCCAAGGAACACAGGTTTGTGGTTTTGCGTATATAGACCTTGCCCTGCGGTCTAAAGGACGTGTCTTCGTGGCAGATGGGAACCTGAAATGGATATCGTTTTAATTACGTTGTTTGCTTCCAGGTTTCTGTAAGTTTTGATATCACAGCTAAATGCTGATCAAAGGCTAGTTTTTGCTGGCAATGTGGTGTGTAAATCTGGCATTCCCTTGTCCATGAAGCAAGTCCAGCATATAGGTGGAAAATTCGTATTTTAAATACTTTCCTCACCGATTTCATTGCAGTTTTTAGAGATGCTTCCTCTAGGGGTAAAAATAACTGCACGTCGGTATAGGCAGATTTCTAAGCATGATGTTTATGTCTTATGGCAAACCATGTGGGTGCTGATCCCTCCTGTCAGCCCGATCGTTGACTGCACACAGTAAGCAGCCACGGGGCTCTCACACCCGGGAGGGAGGCAGGCAGACGGAAAGGCACAACCCCCTCCCAGGTGGAGGGCCTGGGGGGAAGGCCTGGGTCACCCAAGAGGCCAACTCTTTCTTGGAGGGCAGCACTTCTGGGGCCCAGCCTTGCCCCGGGAAAACCTTTCAGTTCCCCGCGCATATGGGAGTGTCCCGACTCTCCCACCCTCCGCTCCCAAACTCCAACAAGCCGGGCCTCTTCCCCGGTTTGGGATCCCCCTGAAGCCCTCCTCCTCCCTCCAGCCTCTCGGTCCCCCATCCGTCCCTTCCTCTCTCCTGTCCTCCTCGTCTTGCACCTGCGCCCCGACTGATCTTTTCTCGGTCCCCCTCCTGCCTCTATGCCCCCATTCAAGCCTCCTCCTGCCCCCACCTCCCTCTTTCGGTCGCAAGCCGGTTCAGGGAGCCGTGACAACAGCTCCCCGGACGGCGGCGCGGGCCCCTTACCCGGGCGCGGCAGGCCTGCGGCGGCCGGGCGGCCGTCGGACGGCGGGGAAGTGCCCGCGGCCCGGCGTGGAGACGTGGCCGGCAGCGGAGCAGCGCACCCGAGCCAAGACTGCTCGAGGCAGCCGCCCCAGCTCAGGCCCCGCCCGGGCCGCCCCGGAACTGACGTCACCAGAGGCGGGCCCGGGAGGGCGGGGCAGCTCCGGCCGGAGCACGGAGCAGCCCGGCGGTGCCAGGCGCGGCCGAAAGGGAGCCGGAAGCGAGGGGCGTGGCTGCCCCTCAGGCTCCGCCCAGTACGGGGCGGCTCCGGCTCGGGCTCCGTCGCGCTTGTGGCCGGAAGCGGCCAGAAGCGGCTATTTCGGACGGGTGTCCGGCGGAAGTGGTGGCGCTGCGCCTCGGCTGCTGGGCTGTGGGGCCCGACGGCGCGCAGGGGCCCGAGCCCTGGGGGTGGCCCGCCCTGCTGCGCTCCTCCCTCACACGGTCCAGCCCTGGGGGGCCAGTTAGTAGGGAATCGTGGGGGTGGGGGCTCCGGTGCTTTGAGCGCTTAGCACGTGCCGAGCCCCGCGCTGGGTTCCGTGATTTACCGGCCAAGTTCGTTGATTCAGTTCTGCGACAGCACTATAGGGGCTCTGTGCCTGTTTTACAGATGCAGAAGCTGAGACTCAGTGTTTAGTGATTGTCAGACGCGGGATGACAATGGGGCCAAATAGGGCATAAAGGAAAGTGTATAGGACTTGACTTAGAAGTAGGCTTTGCAAATGACTAGTTGTGTGACTGAATCCCACTCTGTGTAAAACCCTCTCAGGACCCCCAAGTCCAAAGAAAGCCCGTCTGTGAAGGATGATCTCGTGGGAATAAACAAAAGGCTTTATTTTCAGTCTGTTGTGTAACCTGTCTTGGGGTCCTGGACTAAGAAACTAAACCAGACGGTGTGCAAAGACGAGATCACCTCCCTGCTCTGAGCTCCGGGAGCTCCTGAAACGCAGTTTAGAGCTGCCATCTCCAGTTCAACCTCATAGTTTCAAGTCGTGTAGAACTTAGCCTGCAGAAACAAGTTTGCCGAGACCCAGGCCAGTTGGGAGGGTTTGTGAAGACAAGATCCTCTTGCTTTGTGTTTGCTTTGATTTTCCCAACTCGCTCGGATCTAAAATGAGAAGTGCAGTATCTATGTTCCGGAGAAAATACACCCAAATAGCCGGTTGTAGTTCTATGCCTGTCTTCCTCAAAAATCAACGTCTGTGACTGTTTTCCTCTTTGGTAAAATCAGGACAATCTTTACTGCTGGGGCTGAAATTACAAAGATAAAGACACAAGCCTCCTTCTCTAAGAGCTCATAGTCTAGGGCAGGGGTCTGCTGGCCCTCTGTCTGCTTTTGTAAATAAAGTTTTATTGGGATACGGTTATACCCTTTATATATTGTCTAGGCTTTTGCCCTGCAAGGGCAGAGTTGAATAATTGCGGCAAAAACTGTATGACTCACAACACCTGAAATATTTACTGCCTGGTCCTTTACAGAAAATATTTGTGAGCCCCCAGCCTAAGGTGTTACTAGAAAATGGTTTTCAGATAACAATGGAACTATGTTACCAAGATGGTCCAGAATACAGGGAAGCTCATTCTCTTGTAGAGGAACCTTGCACCTTTTCAGTGGATTGGGGTCATCTGGAAGCTAGTGTTGAGCACAGCTTTGGGAACTGCCTGGCTGCTTCTGCAGGGTATCATGAAGAGTGGAGCAGGGCTAGTGCGCTGCTGTCGATGGCTGTGGATGCAATAGGTTAAGAGAAAGCTTTTGTCTCAGGGTACAGATCATCTCAGGGCTTTCTATGCAAATACAGCAGAGCCCAGTGCTCTTAGTCATTGAACTACATTATTATTTGAATATAGTCCATACTAGATTTCACATGCAAAGAGCTCTGGAGTAACCCTGCCTGGCTTCAAACCCCAGCTCCACTTTTCGGCTGAGTGAGAGTGAGTGAGAGGCTTAGGCTTTCTGTGCCTCAGTTTTATCTTTACTCATGGTAGTTCTGTTCAGCAAGGTCTCCATGAAGACCAACTTAGTGAGTTCTGAACCATCACTCCTAGGGAAAAAAAACAAGGGCAGTATTTCCCTTCATGCTCAACCCTTCATTGTCATTATTAATCGAAGGTTCCTTTTTACTCTGTAAACAGAAAATTAAGGACATGAAAATTATGAGACTTTGTAGAATAAAGATGGATAATGATGAGGATAGAAATATAATTCTGTATGCATTATTGGGCTGCTGTTCCTGACCTGTCACTTACAGTGCTCAGAAATACTAAGTTTGGCAATCTCCTAGGTATTTACCCAAAGGAAGTGAAAACATATGGACCCACAAAGACCTGCATGAAAATGTCTACAGCAACTTTATTCACAATTACCGAAAACTGGAAACACTCAAATGACGATCAGTGGGTGAGAGGATATAAAATTTCGGTACATCTATACAATGGACTACTACTACTCAGCCATGGAAAGCAGAATCACTGATAACAGTCACCAACACTGAAGAATCTCAAAGGCATTATGCTAAGAGAAACCAGACAGAGGAAACTATAGTTAAGGAAGGTCATTGAGAGGACATGACCTCCGGTTGATCTGTGAGCTGGACACGGGCACTCAGAGGCTACTCAGCCTCTCTCCCGTCCTTGGAATGTGGGTTCTGGTTGGCTTTCCCGCTCCCAGAGGCTGCTCCAAGGATGTAGGCTTGAGATGGTTGACGTGTTGAGAACACCTGTGCGGTGTATGGGACTGAACCTTGTTAAGGCCTCTCTCTCTATAAACTTCCAAGATTCGGCAGCTGGTGCAGGGATTCACTCACATTGATGCCACTCAAGACAAACCTCATATGTAAGTCCCCTTCTCTTACTGAAACTGCCACCTACCAACCTGGAGTGGCCTTTCTCTTTCTTTGGTCTCTTCCTGCCCTCTGCATTTTGGGGCCAGTTTCAGATTATACACGGGAAGCTCCCAAAGAGGTTACAAACCGCCAACTACATACAGTATGATTCCATTTATATGACATTCATGAAAAGACAAAAGTATAGAAACAGAAATCAGTAGTCACCAGGGGATGGGAGAGGGAACAGGAATTGGCTTAGATTTGCCAAATAGAGTACAGGTTGCCCAGCTAAATTTGCTAAATCTGGCAACTCTAGATTGACTACAAAGGAGTATAAGGGAATTTTGGGGGGTGATGTGGATATTCTATATCTTGATTGTAGTGATGGTTGCACGACTACATACATTTGTTACAACTCATGAAAATGTGAATTTTACTGAACGTAAATTATGCCTCAATACATTTAACTGAAAAACAAAACAAAACAAATGTTCTGCTGTAAAGAAAGGCAAAAATTAAAGGATTGTGATATTAGTTACATGCATGTGTGTGTATAAGTAGAACTGAACACTTAAAATGTACGCATTTTGTTGCATGTAAATTATACCCCAGTAAAGTTGTGGTTTTTTAAAGATTTTATTTATTTATTTGACAGAGACAGAGATAGTGAGAGAGGGAACACAAGCAGGGAGTGTGGGAGAGGGAGAAGCAGGCTTCCTGCCGAGCAGAGAGCTGGATGTGGGGCTCAATCCCAGGACCCTGGGATCATGACCCAAGCCGAAGGCAGATGCCCAATGACTGAGCCACCCAGGCGCCCCAATAAAGTTGGTTTTTAAAAAATTACACGAGGGATAAAGAGTGTCATTTCGTGGGCGCCTGGGTGGCTCAGTCGGTTAAGCATCTGCCATCAGCTCAGGTCATGATCTCAGACTCCTGGGGTCGAGCCCCGCATTGGGTTCCCGGCTCAGTGGGGAGTCTGCTTCTCCCTCTCCCTCTGCCCTTTGACCCCACTTGTGCTCTCTCTCTCAAATAAATAAATAAAATCTTAAAAAAGAAAGAAGAATTTCACTTCAAATTGATAAAAAATCCAACACAGTAGGAAGATGTAACACAGGGTTACCTGGGGAGCTCAGTTGGTTGAGTGTCTAACTCGATTTCAGCTCAGGTCTTGCTCTCAGGGTTGTGAGTTCTGGCCCCACATTGGTCTCCACACTTTAAAAAAAAAAAAGGAAGATGTAACATTTCTAAATATTCTAAATGGGAATACACCCAATAATAAGACCTCAAAATATACAAAGCAAAATTCGCAGCGGAGAAATAGAAAAAACCCCAACGTAGGGAGAGATTTGAGTATGTTCCTTTTAGTAATGTACAGAACAAACAGAGAAAACAACAGCAGCAATAACTATAAAGATCATTCAAGACTTGAATGACACAACTGATAAATCCTGGCCTCATGGACATATAAAGATCACTCCACCAATAACTGAAGAATCAGTTAGCATTAGTGGGTGTCCTGAGGGAAAGGATTAAGAGTATGATTTATAAGGCACTTGCGTGGCACAGTTGGTTAAGCATCTGACTTTCAGGTCATGATCTCGGGGTTGTGGGATTGAGCCCCGTGTCGGGCTCTACCCTCAGTGTGGAGTCTGCTTGTCCCTCTCCCTCTGCTACCCCCCGACACCCTGCTTGTGCTCTCTATCTCTAAAATAAATAAAGAAATCCTTTAAAAAAAATGCTTATCAAATTTGCAGCTAACACTGGATTTTTAACCAGTTGTGTCTTGGCTCACCCTCAACCCTTGGGTTGGCCCCACAGGGCCACCTTGTCCAGGGCTCTGTGGAGGGTGGCAATGCAGAGAAAGTTCTGCTGGCAAACCCTGGGGGCCCCCAGGCAGCAAATACAGATACTCCACTCCACTGCAAAGTTCTCCAGTCTAAGGAGAGGCCATTACCAGCATCTCTTTCAATGCCGCAGAACCTCCTGCTGCCTTCACGGACAAGGGCTGCATGTTGCTGGGGGCGTTTGCATTCCAGAAACCTAAGGAGCATGGCTCAGAGTCCAAGAAATGAAAAACTAAGGGTGCAGAGACTTTGAGGTCAAGCAGGGACTCTCATCAGAAATGGCTGATTTAAAAAAAAATTGGTTTTAAATATTTATCTCCTACTTATGCAAACAGCGTATCTTGAATATCCCGATTTCCAAAATTTTGAAGAGATCATTGTTGAAAATCTTGATCAAGAATTCTGAGTGGTCGTTGCAAGCAAGTGTTCAGTATGTATGGCATGGAGGGAGAGGAAATGGCAGGAATCTCTATTACAATTTAGTAAAAAATGGCTAACATGGTTTGATAAAAATTCTCAGTAAACTAGGGATAAGAGAATCTTTACTCAAAATGATAAAGAATGATTATTTCAAACTATTATCCCACATCATACTTATTGATTAAAAAAAAAAAACAACTGGAGCTAGTCCTAGAAAGATCAGAAACAGGATAACCATTCTCAAGCTCATGTGAACATTGTTCTAGTCAAAGGAATGAGACAAAAACTACAAGGTTTTCTTTTAAAGACAAGCTTTCATTATTTTTTTTTTTTAAGATTTTATTTATTTATTTGAGAGAGAGAGAGAGAGCACAAGAGGGGGGAGTGGGAGAGGGAGAAGCAGACTCCCTGCTGAGCAGAGAGCCCGATGCGGGACTCGATCCCGGGACTCCAGGATCATGACCTGAGCTGAAGGCAGTCGCTTAACCAACTGAGCCACCCAGGTGCCCAAGCTTTCATTGTTTACATGAGATATTAACTACCTAAAATGTCTAAGAGAGTCAACTTAAAAGTGAATTAAAAGTTATAAGAACAAGTCAATCATCTGTCTGGATACAAAATAAATACATGTCAGTAGATTTCTTGTATACCAACAGTAATGAGCTAAAAACGTTTTAAAAAATATATTTATTTGTTTGTTTGTTTAAAGTAGGCTCCACACCCAACGGTGGGGCTTGAACTCACGACCCCAAGATGAAGAGTCACATGCTCTACCCACTGAGCCAGCCAGGCACCCTTAAAAAATTTTTAATGTCGGTTACTCTGGTAATAAAATTATAAAATACCTAGAGATATGTTAGTAGAAACATTCAGGACTTAAGCAGGCTTTCTAATTTGCTTTATATGGAGAATTTAAAAATAAACTTGAATAAATGAAGAGGTACATCATGTTTCTGGACAGGAAATTGAAATCTCATAAAGATGTCAATTTTAAAAGTTAATCCATAGGTTTAATGCAATTCTAATAAAAAACTCATTTTGTATTCTTTTGGAACTTGCGAAAATAATTCTAACATTTGGATGCCTGGCTGGCTCAGTTGGTAGAACATGACTCTAGATATCTGGGTCATGAGTTCAAGCCCCATGTTGGGTGTAGAGCCTACCCAAAAAGGCCCCATGCCTTGAAAAATGCGCATGGAAGTGCTTCTCTTCCTCTGCATCAGGGAAAATGTGCCTCTACTTCTCCTGGGCACTGCCTTCTACCCACCTCCTCCTCCCACCTCATCCCCCACCCCTCCTTTGATATCATCAAGGGGGACTCCATGGTTTGTGTGCTCTGACTTTCTCTGCCCCCATCACGGTGACCTTCCTGGCTTCTCCACCTCAGTCGGCCATCCCAAGGCCACAGTCGGGACCCTGTCATCATTCATGGGCAGAGGATCCCCACTCTTGAGCCATCCTTCCAGCTGTCCCACCTCATTACTCCCACTGCACCTGTCCATGAGCCTCATCCTCACCTGCAGCCTCTTGCCCTTTGGCCTGCTGTCCTCCAGCTGGGATTCTGCGATCCAACAAGGAAGTCACTCTTTTGCCAACAACTTCACCTTCCTTGTCCTTCAGCACACCCATATGGCAACACTACGCCGCTGGATGAGTCCAGCTCTCTACCTCTTTCATGCCTACACCTGGGTGCTGAAGAAGATCCGTGGTGTGCGGCCTTGGCAGGGCCCTCTGGGCTGCCAGAAATCCCACACTTTCCTGGGAGGCCCTTTGCTTCCACTTCCTTCCACCCTCTTCAAGCCTCCTCACTCACTCTCTCCACCTACACACAGGCGGGCCTGGTCCACAGCCACTCTTTCCTTCTCCCTTTCTATCAAGTTGGAAGAGGAGTTCTCGCCTGTAAAAGATGATCTCCTCACCTGGTCTCCAGTGTTTCCTGTAGAACCCGAGCTTGCCAGCTAACCAGTCCCCTTCTCTCTGGTCCACCTCTCCTTCTCTACTGGCGTCTTCCCGTTAACAATGCAACGCTTGAGTTCTCATCTAAATTCCTGAGGTGGATGCTTATTCCGTTAACTTCCCACCTTATCTTTTTTTCTAAGATATGCATGTGAGACTAAAAACGTCCTCTATGTGATGCTTTCACTTTACCCCACAGTTTGGGGATATAGTATTCTCATTATTTTTTAGTTCAAAATATTTCTCAATTCCTATCTGAATTATTCCTTGGATCCATTTTTTACTTGAGCGTGTGTTTCTTAATTTCCAAACAAATGGGGATTTTCCAAATTTTTATTTGTTTTTGATTTCTGGATGAATTGCACTGTGGTCAGAGAGTATGTTCTATAGTATTTTAGTCCCTTGAGATTTATTGAAACTGCTTTATGAGCCAGTATATGGTCACTTTGCACAAATATTCTGAGTGTGCCTGAAAAAAATGTGTGATCTTCAGTGCTCTATATAAATAAATCATAAATAAATCAAGCCGTTCGTTATTTATGTTTTTCAAATCTCCTATATCCTTACTGATTGTTTGTGTACGTGTTCTGTCAGTTAGTGAGAGAGAAGGGTTAAAATATCCTGTGGATTGTAGATTTTCCTTTTCTCCTTGCTGTTCTATCAATTTTTGCTTTACTTACTTAAAGGCTGTGTTATCAGGTGCATATCAATTTATTTATTTATTTTTACGATTTTTATTTATTTACTTATTTATTTGAGAGAGAGAAAGCACGAGCAGGGAGAGGGGCAGAGGGGGAGGGAGGAAGAATCTAAAGCAGACTCCACACTGAGCAGGAGCCAGGCTTGGGGCTAAATCCCAGGACAGCGAGATCGTGACCCAGGAAAGCAGCCTGCTCTAAGACTTGTGGGAAGCCATATCGAGATCTCTAGTAATAATGCAGGAAGTTAAACAATAGCTTCTGTAACAACCAGCCCAGTATGGCCAGGATTTGATTAATAAGTGCCAATTTCCATAATTTTTGTCCCTGCTTCCCACTTAAGGCCAAGCACAAGTCTGCCTACAACTTCCCAGGCCAACAGCCTCCAGTCAGGGCACACCTGGAGCCTCCCCCCCACCACCCTGCGTAAAACCTCCCCGCCTGCCCTGAGTCTCTGCTAAACATAAGTGATGGTGATTGACTCCCTTACTGTAGCAAGCTTGACCCTGGCTTGTTTCATTTGGGTGATCTTCGTTTATTTTCACACTTGCTGTTCATCTCTTTGACTACAACAGAAGCAACCCTCCTCAGGGGCTGCAGAGCCTTCCTGTCCACCACATGGGCACCCTGGCTTGCAGCTGAGAAAAGACAGCGCCCTGCCCCGACACACCTCCTCAGAGGGCCCAGCTTGCTGAGTGCTTTGCGGCCAGGCCCCTTGAACAAAGGCTCCCTTGTCGTCCACCACGTGTGGGCTTTCTGCTGCCCAAGAGACACATTTGCAGTTAGGTTCCCTGGAAGTCAGACTCTGAGATGCCAGGATTTGTGTGCGAGAGGTTTATCGTGGAGGTTTTCGGGAATAGACCCCCTGTGGGGAAGTGCACACGCAGAACTGGACAGAAGAAACAGCGGGACTGAGATGCAGACAGAACACAGCCTCAGCTCATGCTACAGGGATCTCTGCGGCGGGGACTAGGGGCCTGAGCCTTTCCCCGCCCCCTCCGCCCCACATCAACCAGTCATTGAATGCAGCTGCCCCAGGAAGGGGCCAAGACCTTGGAACAGGCAGCTTCCATTGTCCAAGAGCAAGTTCAGGAGAGGAACTCCACTGGGAGCAGCCGGCCGCCCGCACTCCAAGAGGCCGGGGAATGAGTGCTTCAGTCCCGGGGGAGGAAGGATGTGAGGGGTCTGTCAGGCTGCACCTCAGAACCCCAAAGCCTGCCCTACCAGAAGCCAAAGGAACCTGCACGTTTGTATCGGCCGAGAAAACAATGGCAGTCGGTTTGCGGACTTCAGTACCTGAAGGGAGTGAGGTCAAGGCGAACAAGGTTGCTCCCAGGGGGTCAGAGCTCACAGAACAGGCTGAGAGAGAATAATGTGCGCCTCAAAGCGGATGCACGTAGGCCGTGGACAGTTTCCCAAAACCAAAAAGACATCATTTCCAGCATAATAAATTCAAAAGAGGAAATATATATATAAAAAAAAGTAGTCACAGGTGAAAACCTTCTGAAAGATCAGATGGAAAAGCTGAGAACAGAAAGCAAAATTATAGTGAAAATGGAAGTTAACACGAAAGAGAGCAGAGATCTGCAAGTCAGATCTGGAAGCCCCCTGCCCTGAAGGATGGAACTTCCAGAAGGGAAAGGGGGGGTAGAGATGGAGTAGGGATGGCAGGAGTAACAGAGCTGGCCCCAGCCTCTGAGAGTCTTCCCTGGCCACGGTCCCCTGCAGCCACATCTGAGGTGTATCCTTGGGGACTAGGCCCTCCCTGGGGGATGTCCTGCTTTGGCAGCCCACGTCCTGCCTGTGCAAACTTGCGGGCCTACGGGTCACTTTTGTTTCTGGGTTTTTTTTGTTTTGTTTTGTTTTTGTTTATTTATAATTTATTTCCGAGTGAGAGAAAGAGTGAGGGAGAGGGAGAGAATCCCAAGCAGACTCCGCACTGAGCACGGGGCTGACCAGGGCTGATCTCACGACCCTGAGATCATGACCCAAGCTGAAACCACAAGTCATACGCCCAACGGGCTGAGCCACTCAGGTGCCCCAGGTCGCTTTTGTTTTGATGGTCCAACTGTATGGGGTTTTATTTTATTTTTATTTTTAAGATTTTATTTATTTATTTGACAGAGAGAGAGAGAGCACAACAGGGGGAGCAGCAAAGGGAGAGGGAGAAGCAGGCTTCCTGCTGAGCAGGGAGCCCGATGCGGGGCTCGATCCCAGGACCCTGGGATCATGACCTGAGCCGAAGGCAGACGCTTAACGGACTGAGCCACCCAGGTGCCCTTGTATAGGGTTTTAAAGTCTGGTCTCATGACTTCTTTGGCAAAACAGTTCCCTCTAAGCCTTAGAGGCCGACTTTTGACCTGTTTGTTTTCGGGCTGGTTTCCTGCACCAGGAACCGCAGCCACAGCTCTGTCCTCAACACCCTCAGCCAGGGCTGCACTTCCTTGTCCTCTGACCGCCCAAGCTGCCCTCCTCGCAGAGCCTGGTCTCTGTCCCCGAGCCGAGCATTTGGGGGTCTTTGCACTTACAACCCCTGATGGCCTTGTTTCATGCTACAAAGTGTCTAGAAGCAATTGGACTTTCTTCACCCACAGGGCTCCAAATTTCCGGACTCTTACTATTTTATTCCTTTTGCTTGAGAAAGGTTCGTTTTGCCTGAGCCGATCACTTCCTTCTAACACTTGGCCAACAGTGACGGGACAGCCAGGGTGCACTGTAAGTGTCCTGGCGCCCACCCTCCCCCGGGGGCACAGGCTCCGTAGGTATGTGGCTGATCTCCCAAGTCATCACGGGCGACCGTTGACCCTAACGCCCGCCTCCGGGTTACACGGGTCTGTCTGGTACCCATTTCCACCCTGCCCACCGCCTGGCTGCTGAGCCAGCACCATGTAATTTAGTTTCTCTCTCCCGTTTATTGTTTTAACAGCACCCCACTTCCAGGACCAGTTTGGTATTAGGACGATACTGTTTGCCGTGAGAGTGGGTTACCCTATTGGACTTTAATGTTACAAAGTTCAGAATGCTAATTCATACGCTTTCCGATTCCACGCCGCAGGTAACCTTTGCGAAACCACCACTTGCTGGTTCCAGTGAAGAAACAGAGAGACCGGCCACAGTTACTTGAAAAGGTTGCCAACACACTCTTCTCTCTCCAGCTCTGTGAACGTGTGAGGCCCTGTTTTCTTCATATACTCAACCCAAACAACATTTTGCAATACATTGAACGCAGAAATAGATACGAGAGGCCAGACATTAAAGAGATCTGTGAGCATTTAAAACAATGTTGGGGAGGCGCCTGGGTGGCTCAGTCGGTTAAGCGTCTGCCTTCGGCTCAGGTCATGTTCCTGGGGTCCTGGGATCGTGTCCCGCGTCGGGCTCTCTGCTCAGCGGGGAGCCTGCTTCTCCCTCTCCCACTGCCCCTCCCCCCCGCTTGTGCGCACACACACTCTCTCTCTCAAATGAATAAATAAACTCCTTAAAAATAATAATAAAATAAAATAAAATAAAATTTAAAAAGGTACATTCTCGAGGTGCCTGGGTGGCTCAGTCGTTAGGCCTCTGCCTTCGGCTCAGGTCATGATCCCAGGTTCCTGGGATCGAGTCCCACATCGGGCTCCCTGCTTGGCAGGAAGCCTGCTTCTCCCTCTCCCACTCCCCCTGCTTGTGTTCCCTCTCTCGCTGGGTCTCTCTCTGTCAAATAAATAAAATCTTTAAAAAATAAAAAAATAAAAAGGTATATTCTCAACCCAGGACCTTTGCATTGGCTGTTCCTTCTTTCTGGAATGTTCTTCCTCCAGAGGTCCTCTTGACCCCATCCTCTGCTCCTTCTAGTCTTTGCTTCTTAGTCTACCTTCTTGGTGAGATCTCACTGTAAGTGGTGAGATCTTTCCTGACCACCCTCTGTTCTCCTGATCTCCTAACCCACATTTTCTTTTTTTTTTCATAATTTTTCGAACATATTATAAAATTTATGTATTACTTATTATCTGTCTCTCCCCCCTCTAAAGTGTAAGCTCCATGACAGCAGTGGTCTTTTTTTTTGGGAACTGAAAGCTCCTAGAACAGTACCTGGCACAGAGTAGGTGCCCAGTAAACATGGGATGAGTAAATGCCAGCTCGATACGCAGAAGAAACATTCATCCGAGTCCCATGCGCATAGGGCATACAGGAGCTGTAAAGCTGTCTACTAGCCTTCGGCTCTGATTTGAGCCTGACCCCCGCAGCTTCCCCAACTTCCAGCCCTATGTCGTGGCTACGTTCCGAACCTGGAGTCTAAGCGAAGCCTGGCCCGGTGACTCATGCATGCCGCCACGTGAGGCCATAACCACAGAGAGACCCAAAGACGCACACGCAGGGATGTCAGCTGCAGTATTAGGTCCAACGCTGAAGACACGGAGAAGGCTAGATGCCACGCAGAGTGCTTAAGTAAGTTGTAGTATATCCACAGCAAAATTATGGAGCAACTATTAAAAATGATGCCTGGGGAGAACATCTAAGAATATGGGGAAATGCTCAGGACATAATATCAGGTGGGGGATAAAAGCAAGATAAAAATTGCATATAAAATGCAATTACTCTTGGGCGCCTGGGTGGCTCAGTCGGTTAAGCGACTGCCTTCGGCTCAGGTCATGATCCTGGAGTCCCGGGATCGAGTCCCGCATCGGGCTCCCTGCTCGGCAGGGAGTCTGCTTCTCCCTCTGCCCCTCCTCCCTCTCATGCTCTCTGTCTCTCATTCTCTCTCTCAAATAAATAAATAAAATCTTTAATAAAAAAAAAAATGCAATTACTCTTTTGTATCTCATGAATTTCATGTGAATGTATTGCCAGTTTAAATATGTAAAGAACAAAATAAAAGTTGCAGTTAAAAAAAGAATGAAAAGATATGTATAAATGTAGGGGGGAAAGTTGTTAAATTATCCTTCCTCTCTCGCTCTGGTTTTTTTTTTTTTTTAGCTGAAATGATTAAACAGCTAGAAAGCCCGAGATAATCAACATTAAAAAAAAAAAAAGATGCACCTTGACCCTGATCTCGGTTTCTAAATACCATTCTTTTAAAGTAGGCTCCACGCCCAGCATGGAGCCCAACGTGGGGCTTGAACTCACCGACCTTGAGATCAAGACCTGAGCCGAGATCAAGAGTCGGACGCTTAACCCATTGAGCCACCCAGGCACCCCTAAATACTCTTCTTTGTAAAAGGAACAAGGCTCCCTGGAGAACTGGTTAAGTGGTTGACTCTAGGGCTGGGCAGGGAATAGACCAGATAATCCTGGAGGACCTTGCAGAGCCAACATGTAGGGAAATGCTAATAGTAATTATAATAATTATTATTATTATAATTATAATTATAAAGTACCCCTAATGGAGGGTGTTTGTCAAAGGAACACAGGAGCCAACTGAAGGAGTTCCCAATGACCCAAGCTGGAGAAATTTGAGCAAGAAAACAAGTAAAATAGTATTAAACTAAACCCTAAGTATAAAATAAATATCCATGAGTGATATAAGTAAATAATTTAGTAAGTAAATAGGAGTCGGGGAGACAGTTCAATGTCCCACACAGAGGAATCCTAAATAATTTATACAGATGCCCCGCCCTCAGGGAGGTGGAACACCACGCCCTTCCTTCCATGTGGGTTGCAACAAGGGGCTTCCTTCCAAAGAGCACAGTATGGAAACGGGGAGAGAGTAACTTGGCAGTGGAGAAATCTCACACACACACTTCAGCCAGATGGCCAAGGTCAGCATGAACAGTGGTAAGGCCGTCGTGTTGACGTTCCCTTCATGTGATGTGATGAGAAGGCGCTTTACCTCTGTGGTCTTCCTCCCCCAAGCCCCAAACCCCCGCCTAGTCATGAGGAAAAAATTCCAAAGGAGAGACATTTTGCAGCATCGTGACCAGTGTTCCTTGAAACTGCCAAGGTGAGCCCAAGCAAGGAAAGTCTGAGAAACTGTTCCAGCCCAGATGAGCCTACGAAGACAAGAGTAAATGTGATGTGACATCTCAGGTGGGCTCCTGGAACGGAAAAAGAATGTTAGGTAAGAACTAGGGGAATCTGGGGGCACCTGGGTGGCTCTATCAGTTAGGCATCGGACTCTTAGCTCAGGTCTTGATCTCAGGGTAGAGAGTGGGGCCCTGCATTGAGCTCCACACTGGGCATGGAGCCTACTTAAAACACACACACACACACACACACACAACTATGGAAATCTGAACAAAGCATGGACCTCAGACACTAAGAATGTTATTGGTTCATTAATTGTGTATCATGCTAAAGTAAGATGTTAGTAACACAGGAACCTGGGTGTGGACTATATATGATCACTCTGTACTGTCTCTGTAACACCCAATCGGAAACTGTTCCAAAAATCAAACGTGTACTTAAAATGCAGTTTGATAAAATAATGAAATAATATGTAGACGTATTGGAAAGGAGGGAGTAAAATTCTCTCTCTCTCTTTCTGGTAGCTGATATGATTATATAGATAGAAAACCCAAGATAGAAACATTTTAAAATAATTAAAATACTGGGGCGCCTAGGTGGCTCAGCTGGCTAAGTGTCCGACTCTTGATTTTGGCTCAGGTCACGATCTCAGGGTCGTGAGATGGAGCACTGAGTTGGGCTCCACACCGGGTGTGGAGCCTGCTTAGGATTTTCTCTCTCCCCCACTCCCTCTGCCCCTCCCCGCCCTCCTGGTGTGCATGTTCTTTCTCTATAAATAAATAAGTAAATAAATAAAAAATGAAAATGAAAAACAAGATGAAACAGGACAGACTTAGTATCCAGATTTTGGTTTCTAAATACCATTATCCCATCAAAGGAGCCAGGGCTCCTGGGAGAACCGATGATTCTAGCTCTGGGGCAGGGAAAATCAAAGATGGTCCCGGAGCGTCTTATGGGGCCAGACACTAGGGAAGCAGCGGGGCAGGGGTGGGGGGGCACATTACAGGGATCAGAGCCACGCACAGAGCTCCCATGACCAGCCCTGCAACAGCTGGCCTCACAAAATAAATAAGGGCAGTACGCGACTATGACCCAAAGAATAAAACCAATATCCGTGGGTGCACACTGGTCCACATAACTGAGAAGAAGGAAGAAATGCAGAACGCTGCCCTGCGGTTTCTCAGGCGCACGAGGCTTCCTCCCGCACACTCAGTGGAGGTTACCGCTACTGCGTACAGACATTGATTTCGATTTAACCAAATGTTTACCATTTTGGTTGCCTCCCTTTCCCCTGAAGAGCATGTTCAAGCAGCGTCTCCGCTGAGGGTGTGTTGGCAAACTCCCTTCCTTCTGTCTATCTGTAAAGGGCTCTCTTTGTCCCCGTGCTTGAAGATGGTGTTGCTGGGTCTGGGATGCGCGGTGCAGGTGTTTCTGTCCGAGGTCCTCCCCCGCTGCCCTGGGCCGGGCTGGTCGGCACTGGCCGGTCGGCATTCCCTCCTTCCCTCTGGCCGGCTTTGGGAGCTCTTTCTTTCCGCTGTCCTGCGGTCTCGCTGTTAGGCCAGCTGGTAACTTGCTGCCTGCTCAGTGGCAGGGGACCTGGAGGGCGCTGGGGACAGTGGGGCGGAGGACCGATGGCTTGTCCTGCTTCTGTGTGTTCCTGCCCTCCCCATCCTCGTGGAGGCCACCAGCGGGACACCTGGCCACGACAGGCTTCCCCAGGACGCGAGGGTGGATTTCCAGGGACTGCTGCTGCTACCACACCTCGGTGAGCTCTCCGGCATCTTCGGCCCTCTTGGGTGAGGGCTGGATCTCTGCCTGGGCATCATCTTTGCTGGGCCCTCTGTCTCAGCCCTTGTATCTGCTGCTCCTATGTTCTTTGGAGTTCTCGTTACCTCTTACTCCCTGATCCCCATCACTCCCCTCCCCGTTATTTTATTCTTTAGCATAAACTTTCCTTGTTCAATGACTGTGTGATTTCTGTCTCTTGACTGGACCTGAATGTATCCCTATGTGTCTAGGTGTGGATTTCTTTTTCTTTTTTTCTTTTCTTTTAAAAAAAAAAAAGTCCTGCTTGCGGAGTGCCTGGATGGCTCAGTCGGTTAAGCATCTGCCTCCGTCTCAGGTCATGATCCCGGGGTCCTGGGATCGAGCCCTGTGTCGGGCTCCCTGCTCAGTGGGGAGCTTGCTTCTCCCTCTCCCTCTGCTTCTCCCCCCACTCATGCTCTCCCTTTCACATAAATAAAATCTTAAAAAATGTGGGAAACAATTTCTTAAAAAACAATAAAATAAATAAAAAGTCCTGCTTGGGATTCACTGGGTTTTCTGAGTCTGAGGACTTTGGGTCAGTGACCACTTCTCTAAACTTCTGCAAACTCTCAACCATTAGGACACTGAATATTGCCTCTGCCCCTCTATGGTTTTTCCTTCTGCGGCCTGATGCTCTGTTAGATCTTCTTGCCCCACCCCCCCATCCCGTGTCTCTTCATCTTTTTGAAAAATCTTTGTTGAGATATAATTCACATACCATACAGGTCACCTATTTCAAGTGAAGAATACAATAGTTTTTCGTATGTTCACAGAGTTGTGCAACCATCCCTTCAACTGACGCTAGAACATTTCATCACCCCGAGAAGAAACCCCACGGCCATCCGTGGTTGCTCTCCATCCTCCCATCCCCCCAGCCCTTGGCAACCTCTAATCTGCTTTCTGTCTCTATGGATTTGCCTCTCCTGGATGTTTGAAATAAACGGAGTCATACAATATGTGGTCTTTTGTGCCTGGCTTCTTTCATTTAGCATAACAGTTTCAAGGTTCCTCCCCGTTGTACTGTGTATAAGCACTGCATTCCTTTTTATTGCCAAATAATATTCCCCTGTATTGATAAATCGCATTCTGGACATCGGGACGGTTGGGTTGTTTCTACTTTGGGGCTATCACGGATAATGCCGCTGCGAAATTTCATGTGCACATTTTCATGTGGATTTTTCCCTTTGCTTCTCTTGAGTAGATGCCTGGGAATGTGGTGGTACTAGGTGTAACCCTTAGAAGAGCTTCCAGAGGGTTTCCAGTAGAAACAGCATAGAACACACACACCATTGTACATTCCCACCAGGAATGTGGAGCTAACTTCCTTTTTACCTGCTTGTCTCTCTGGACTTTGCTCCAGGCAATCGCTTCCATCTGTCTCCAGAGCACTCACCGGTCTTGCCAGATCCTTAACCAGGCCATTCGGTTCCCTGGTGCAATGATAGTTTTTATTTCTGAAATCCTTCTTTAGTCCTCTTCTGCAATTTCCCTGAAAAATGTGATGGTTTCTTGCTTCTTTGTCATACTTTCAATAGCCTGTTTTCTTTCTTTTTTTTTTTTTTAAAGATTTTATTTATTTATTGAGAGAGAGAGAGAGCACGCAAGCAGGGTGAGGGGCAGAGGGAGAGAGAGAGAACTTCAAGGAGGTTCCACACTTAGCGCAGAGCCCAACGTGGGGCTCGATCTCACGACCCTGAGATCATGACCTGAGCCGAAATCAGGAGTCGGATGCTTAACCAACTGAGCCACCCAGGCGCCCCCAGTTTTATTTCTTTGAACATTTGAAAAAGGCTTTTTTTTTAATGGTTCATAACTGAAGTTTCTCTGGAACTTCAGTGTCTGCAGCTTTTATGGCTCTGAACCACAGTTTGCTTTTTCTGCTGACTCTTGCTCATGGTGGTTCATTTCCTGATGTGTTCTGTGAGTTCCATAACTCGATTAGCGGGAAGCCTTTGAGGGCTGTGTCTGAAGTGCATTCCCTCCTGAGTCGCCTTGGCTTTGCCAGGCTCTGTGGAGCTCTACCAACGGGGACCACTTTGGATTACACCCTCAACTTCAAACTCTATGTGGCTTCTTGCTCCAAGCCCCTGGGAGCAGAGCTCCATGCTGAGACATTCTCAGGGAGACGTCTGTCTTCCTTCTTTTTCTGCTCTACTCAGAGCCGAGGCCAACGTAAGGAAGTCTTCTCCCTCTCACCCCCACAGCCCCCCAATTCTGTTGCTGTTTACTCACTGAAGATGTCTCTTTTCTGGGGGATCTCAGCGTCCTGGGGGTTTCTGATCCGACCTTCGCCCTTGCTCAGGCCCAGAGCTTTGCTCCTCTTTGCAATGTGTTGCCGTCCCAGGGCACCCCGGCTCTGAGGTTCTCGGGGGCAGAGACACCCCCAGGGCAAAGCCAGCTGCAGCCCTCCATGATGGTGTTTTCATTTAATGCAGAATTTCAAATATACGTAAATATACAAAGAACAATGTGACGACCCCAGTGAACATTTCAATTAGTTCACTGAAGTAATGACGCAGCCAACTTTGAAGCCCACTTGCCCTCGGTGTGGTTTTGAAGCAAATTCTAGACATTATGCTGTTCCATCTGAAACTACTTCGGTATGCATCTCCAAACAATGAGAACTCTTTTTTTTAATAAAGATTTATTTATTTATTTATTTGACAGAGAGAGACCCAGTGAGAGAGGGAACACAAGCAGGAGGAGTGGGAGAGGGAGAAGCAGGCTTCCTGCTGAGCCAGGAGCCCGACGTGGGCCTCGATCCCAGGACCCCGGGATCCTGACCTGAGCCAAAGGCAGACGCCTAACGATTGAGCCACCCAGGTGCCCCCAAACAATGAGAACTCTTTAAAAAATATGGCCACAACGTCTATATTCACACACCAAAAATTTAAAATAATAATCCCCTAGTATCATCAGTGTTTACGTCTCTGCTATAATCAGTGTTCAACTTGCCAGTTGTCTCAAAAATATGAATATGGCTTTCTTTTTATTTTCGGCCCGGAAGATGTCCTCTACTGTCCTACCAACTCCACCATGCCTTAAAAAAAAGTTTTTTAAAATTAATATTGTCTCAGTATTTTTACGCGCTCTGTATTAAGAGGTGCTATCTGGATATCTAGCCTGTCATTCTGCCAGAAATAGAAGCTTCTGACCACAATTTTGCTGTAAAAATGTCATCTCAGGAGCACCTGGCTGGCTCCGTCAGTTGAGCCTGCGACTCTTGTAAGTTGGAGCCCCGTGTTGGGTGTAGAGATCACTTAAAAATAAAATCTTTTAAAAAAAAAAGGTCATCTCCACATATATGCCTAGAAAAAAAAGACTAGAAGGAAATAAATAACAGTGCTAACAGCAGTGAGAGCTCTGTCATGAGATTATATATGATTTTTGTTGTCTTCTTTATCCTTTCCTGTCTGCAATGAGCATGAACGAATTCTATAATTAGAATACAAAATAACTCCCTTTAACCTAATTGAAACCATAAGCACCGCCTCTGGAACTGAGCTCCTCTCTCTTTGACTTTTAGCCTCACTGACACCAGCCTTACTGTAATGATCATAGGGCTGCCCCAGGCCACTTGCACGTTCTTCAGTCTATTGGGGCTGGCAAAGGATGGGGTGGGGGTCCTGACTGCATCCCCCCCCACACACCTGCCCATTGTCTTGCCTTTGGCTGAGGGTCCTGAACCCTGCTGGTGACATTTTATGTGCACTACCTGGTTATCCTTTCTTTTTTCTTTTCTTTTCTTTTCTTTTCTTTTCTTTTCTTTTCTTTTCTTTTCTTTCTTCCTTCCTTCCTTCCTTCCTTCCTTCCTTCCTTCCTTCCTTCCTTCCTTCCTTCCATCCTTCCTTCCTTCCTTTCTTGCTTTGGATTGTTTCTACCAAACCCCTTTAGTAACTAACGTGAGCCTTAGGTGTTCAGGCAAGAATTTTCCAGGTCTGGCTACCTGGTTATCTTCATCCCCAACACAGCCAAGCCAGCAGCTACTATTATCCCCCTTAGCACCGACTAGAAAACTGAGGACCCCGGGGGTCGGGGGGTTCAACAACTTGCCCAGGTGGCCATTCCAACAGCGTCCGCTGATCAGGGAGCCTACGTTCTTTCCTCTTATCTTGATAGCATCTGGTGTGTGCGGCGGTTTCTCTGGGGAGGTCGTCTTTGCAAGAGCGGTTTCTTTCCCCAGCGCCGGGAAGAGCCAGGCCGGGCAGGATGCTGCTGCCCCCTCCTGGCCGCACGGCTCACTGCAGGCCCGAGAACCCGGAGCGCCCGGAGCGCAGAGATGCCTCAGGCAACCCTCACTGGCCTCAGCGGCTTCTCCCCAGAAAGGACGCAGAGCCCCGCGGAGACGGGAAATAACGGAGTCTGCAGTTCCATCCCTTGCTCACTGAGGAACCTCAGTCAAGTCACCTACCTTGCCCCTGGCCTCAGTTTCCCCCGCTGTAAAATGGGCATAAATGAGACCTTCCTTGAAGGGCTGTTAGGAGGCAAGGGGCTCAGTGGGGCTCCCGCAGAGCTCGCCCTGCAGCGTCCGGCACAGGGAGAGCATCCAGAAGGCCTGTGGTCCGCGTCCTCCTTGCAGGGAGAAAACAGTGTGGTACAAGTCTGCAGCACTTTGTCTACCGTGAGGCGGGGGCCGCACATCAAAGGCGCCGGGTGCCCTTGTCCACTGCCCGCTGTGATCTTTGGTCAGAGAATTACGGAAAAGCAGGAAGGACGTGTGATCCTGGCCTGGGAGGGGACACTGGCAAGAGGCACGTCCCCCGTGGCCAGGCACCCCCAAGCCTCAGGCTCTCAGCCTCCCCTGCTGCACCTGATAAGGGCTGAGGGCCAAGGCCCGGAGAGGTGCAAGCAAGCCCAGGGTCTCACTCGCCAGCTTTGTGAGGGGTCCGTGTCCTTGCTGCCCTGACGCTCCAGCAAGTGTATCTTTCGGCTCGATGCCAGGCCCGGCTATCCTGCTGACCCTCTGAGGCCACTCCCACCAGAGCCTGGGCACGGGGGAGGGAGAAGCCTTCATGGGACTAGTAGGGACACAAGACCCCCTGGGCGTGCCCTCAGCCACAAACTGCCCTGAGACCCGCACCCTCCCCCACCTGGTCCAGGCAAAGCCTCCTGTCCTGGGTGCCTTCCATGACTTTCCTTCCCATCACGGGTCCCAGGGTGTCCACATCCCAGGATTCCACTGGGAGGGAGTGTGTCCTGCAGGAAGGAAGGGGTTGAGACCCATCCCCCGGCTAGGCTCCTGGAGTGCCCTGAGGGGACAATGCACAGTATTCCAGCAGTGCAGAGCCCTCATTAGGGGATCCCCTGTCTGGATCCTTGCCCCTACAGCCTGCCTACCTCCAGATCCCCTTCCCCTCCACACCGCAAAAACCAGCTGTGCCTGGCCCCACACCTGAGTGTCACCATTCCATGCACACACCCTGTCTCCTACCAGGGGCACCGGCCTCTCCATGGCTGCCCGTCCCAGCCGACCCTCGGTGAGGGCATAGTTCACCAGGTTCACCCTCACTGGTGGCTGGCGGGGGCCTCCTGCACACGGAGTTTCTGTAGCACCTACTCACTCCTCACCGCCCTCTGTCCCCATCTGAGCCCCCTCGGCCTCACCCAGTGACCATCATGTCCGCAGAAGGGCAGCAGCTAGACCCAGAGAGCCAGGCGCTGGGAAGACTGTGACCAGCCTGGAGGATCTGAGCCTGGCCGGCAGTGAGGGGGTGGATGCCAGCAGGAGAGGATGCTCCAGACCTGGGACCTGGCAGAAACAGGAGCCACGGGGCACTGGGGAGCCATAGAGGGTTTATGTGTAGGGAGGGCCACGGTCAGATGGGCATTTCAGGGCCATTGGGCTGGTTATGCTGGCGGCCAGACTGCAGTGGAGAGAGCCCGGGGGCCCAAAGCTAGCCGTGGAGATGGAGAAAAGTGGCACAGCGGAGGGCCAGGCCAGCAGCAGGGGATTGTGCGTGCAGGACGGGCCGGGACTGGGAGAGGGGTGTCGCAGAAGGGGGGTGGGAGGTGACTCAAGGAAGCACCGGAGGGAGGCCTGGGGTGGAGGAAGCTGCAGAATCAAGAAGCAAGATACAGCAGGAACGGCCTTTGGGGTTGGCAATGGGAAGATCACAGCAGGGGCAGGATTGAATGAGCAGGAGGTGACGACAGTGGGCAGCACGTGTAGACGGTGGGCTGGAGAGGCTTGGCAGCTGAGGGGACAGAGAGGAAAGAATGAAGGGGAATGGTGAGTTTTGGTTGTGCTTTTTTAAGAAGGCAGACCCTCGCTCCAGGTTGCAAGCTGAGCAGGTGGAGCTGGAAGAGGTGGTGTGTCGGGAGCGGTCCTGGCGGGAGGCGAGTTCCTGGGGAAGGAGAGGTGATTGGTGCAAGGAAGGGGATTAGCCTGGCAGGAGGAGCACCACGGCAGAGCCAGGAGGCCTGGGTTCAAATTTTAGCCTGGCCATTTTCCAGCTGTGTGACTTCAGGCAGGTGCCCTGCCCATTCTGAGCGGTGGTGTCTCTCTTGAGGGATGGAGATATTGTGGGACTTTTCACCCCAGTTTTGCCTGATATTGAAGACCTCAAACAAAACAGGAAGCGCCATCCTGCCTGGGGCTCCAAGCTCTAGGGGACCCCCCGCACCCCCTCCAGCCTGCCCATCCCCCATCGTGGGCATGCTTCCTGCCCCCATCCCACCTTTGACCCCAAATCCCTGCTGCAACAACACAGGGCACAGAGTCCAGGCTGTGTGTGCGGCTCCCCCAGACCTACCCTCCCCCCTGCTGCTGTCACCTGGGGCAGAGGTCTGGTGAGCTCACCTGACTCTTGTTACCAGGCTCCAACACAGAACTCCAACCAATCCAAAAAACTCTATGCGGCACTGCCTTCCTGATGTTAGGATGGTGGGTTTGTCCGGCGGGAGGACAGAACACTCAGTGTTCCATAGTCTGTGGGCTCATTTATAACTTTTTTTTTTCGGTGACTACCTGTAATTTTATTACCTAGATTCTAAATTTGCTAAGGTTTTGCCACATTGCCAAAAATATAAATATTGAGGACAGTTGTGGACAATATGGTGTTTCTCCACTGAATAGTTTGGAAGAGATCTCCTAGGAAAATTCTCCTACAAACACATAGTCTGTCACATCTAAAAAAAAATGCTCACGGAGGGCCTGGGTGGCTCAGTCGGTCAAGCATCCCACTCTTGGTTTCGGCTCAGGTCCTGATCCCTGCATCAGGCTCCCCGCTCAGCAGGGAGGCTGCTTCTACCTCTCCCTCTCCCTCTGCCCCTTCCCCTGCTCGTGAACCCTCTCTCTCTCTCAAATAAGTAAATAAAATTTTTAAAAAATGCTCATAATTTTTAATATCAAATTATTTTTTAAGCAGGATATGATCAGCCAGGATATTTCTTTTGTCTCTTTTTATTCAGGAAAATCCCTCTACTTAAAAAACAAACCCGACATCCATGTGTTCAAGAGGGAGTTTCAACTTTTCGGTGCAGGCACAGTGCAGGGCCTGCTTTGTACTTTTGTCCTGGGTCCCCCGTGTGCTTGGGGTCAGGGCCTTGCAGAGGGGAGCTTGGTTCCAGCAGCCCTAGGGCAACCCACTCGTTCCCATATGCCTGGGACCTTCCCAGTTTAAGCTCTGAAAGTCCCGAGTTCTGGGAACCCGTCGGTGCCGGGCAAACCCGCTTGGCTGGGCACCTAATTAGCCCACTGCCCAGTGAGGGCATAGAAGAGGAGAAGGCAGTTAGAAGAGAGAGAGGTTCTGAGGTGGGTCCCTTTCATCTCGAGACCTGACAAAAGGGGCTCCAAGGAACCAGGGGGACATATGTCCCTGGAGCTGGGTCTGTGTCTGGTGCTTGCTCCACGCCTGATAAATTAAAGGCCAAGGCCATTGCTATAGCTGCCTGGCCAGCCACAGAACTGGGCAAAGTCATGTGTCCAGGGGTCAGATGGCATCCGAGAAATAGCCAAGGTGCCCACAAAGAGCCCGAGAGGGAAAGAATAGACATTTGGAATCCCCAAACCTACAGGCCCCCAGTCAGGCCACAGGGACGCCTGTCTGGCCCCCCACCCCAGCCCTTTCCTGCCCCCATGTCCCTCCCTCCCCCTGCTCCAGCCTTGAGGAGGAGAGTAGAGGCCAGCTGGCCCTCTCCCCCTGTGGCTCCCCTGCTCCCAGCCCCATCTAGCTGGAGGAAGGGAGAAGAAGTGATTTTTTTTTTTTAAGATTTTATTTATTTATTTGACAGAGAGAGACCCAGCGAGAGAGGGAACATAAGCAGGGGGAGAGGGAGAGGGAGAAGCAGGCTTCCTGTGGAGCAGGGAGCCTGACATGGGGCTCGATCCCAGGACCCCGGGATCATGACCTGAGCTGAAGGCAGACGCTTAACGACTAAGCCACCCAGGCGCCCCAGAAGTAGTGACTTTGAAAAAACTTTAGTTTTGATCGTTAAGTCAGAACTGGAATTATAGCTGCTAACCAATGCTGTTTTGGGGAGCTGAAGTGACCCAAGGACCTCACTGCCCCTGAGAGTGACCAGGGAGTTGTGGCAGCTGCCTCAGTTTCCCCCCAGGTGCGTGGGCCCAGGTGCTTTCTGCCCTCACTGGTGGAGTCCTCTGTGTTCAACTACGTGCCCATTGCGTTCCTGGCCCCAGGAAAAAGCCAGGTGCATGTGAACCACTGTGCGTTTCAAAATAGCTCCTCAAGGTCACAGATGACCAGCCATCTGCTGGGTCCAGTGGACAAGTCTCCATCCCCAGGCTTCTCGTCTCAGCAGCTGCCACACTTGGCCCTGGCCCTCCACTCACTTTCTCCCCGGCTTCTGGGAGGCCCTCTGTCCTGGTCCCCTCACCTCTGAGCTTGGAAGCCCCAACGTGCCGCCTTGGACCTCTTTCTGCCAGGATGCTTCTCCGGGATTGTGGCCTTAACATTGAAGATTCCCACCTTTCTGTGCCCAGCCCAGCCCTCCTCCCTGAACCCCAGACTCTCTCATTGTACTCCTCCGCTGGGAAGTAAATAATTGAGTAAATAAAGTAAATAATCCTGCCTTGAATAGACAAGTTCAAGGCAGGATACCATTCCCTGAGCCTGGGGTCTCTTGCCTTTCATTCAGCAACACTTACAATCTCAGCCCAGCCTTCCAGGTGCTCAAGCCAAATGCTTTGACAGCATCCTTGATTCTTGCTCTCCATGTCCTCTCTCCCCTCAGAGAGACCCGGAATCCGACCACTTCTCACTCTCTCCACTGCCGCCATCCAAGTCCCCACTATCTTGAACTTGGACCCCTGCAGTGGCCCCTCCACTGGTCTGCTTGGTTCCTCTCCTGCCCCTGCTGCCTATTTCCCGCATAGTTGCTGACAGATTCCATGACATGGAAATCAGATCCTATGCTCCCTCTGCTGCTGGCCCTCTGGGGAGCCCCCTCTCACTCAGAGAGGTGAGGGCCTCCAAGACCCCGCAGAGCTGGCCCACTCCTCTCTGACCTTGGCTCTCCCTGCTCGGCTCCTCTGGCCCCTCAGAGTGCCTCTGGGCCTTTGCACTGGCCTTCCCCGCTGGCTGCAAGGCTCCCTCCCTCCCTTCTTCCAGTCAACAGATGTTGCCAACAGATGCTGCCTTCTGCACCCCTCGACCCTTTTACCCTGCTTTATTTTTTCCAGAACAGGCATTACCACATGACTCCCTAGAGCACAGGTGGGAAATGTGTGTAAGGGAGCAGATAGCAAATATTTTAGGCTTTGCAGGCATACCATCTCTGTTGCAACTCCTCGACCTTGCCCTTATGGTATGAAGACAGCTGGGGGATGGTACCCTGGACAAACCATTACCTCTCTGACCTCAGTTTTCTTCCCTGTAAAGTGGGTTTGAGAAAATTAGGGTCTGTAGTAATCACCTGTGGCTGTTGCAACAAACCATAGACTGGAGGTCGTAAAACAGCAGAAGTGTATTCTCTCGCAGCCTGGAGGCCAGAAGTCCCAGATGCAGGTGTAGGCAGGGCTGCGCTCCCTTCCGAGGCGCTGGGGGAGGATCCCTCCTGCCTCTTCCGCCTTCTGGGGGCTCCGGGCCGCGGTCCTGGGCTTGTGGCTGCGTCCCTCCCACCTTTGCCTCTGTGGTCACACAGGTTTCTCCTGCTCTTTTCCTCCTCTTCTGTCTCAAATCGCCCTCTGTCTTTCTGGTATAAAGACAACTGTCACTGGACTTAGGGTCCACCCGGATAATCCAGGATGATCTCTTCATTTTATGATCCTAAACTTAATGATACCTGCAAAGACATTTTGTCCAAGTAAGCTAACATTCCCAGGTTGGGGATTGGGAATGCGGACATGTCTTTTTATTTGGGGGGGGCACCATTTAACCCACTACAGGTGTCTTTAAAGTGCCTTAAAAGGAAAACGAAACCAGAACATCAGCTTCTTAATCTGTAGCGAAAAGAAAATGAGGTGGGCCAGACGCTTGTGTGGCTTGGTCAAGAACATGGTCCCCAAGGACACAGCCCACACGGCGCCGAGCCATCAGGAGGGCTGGGGTTCAGGGCTGCAGAAGGTCAGGGCTGGTGACAACTATCAGAGGGAGCGGGGGAGGCGGGGAGGTGACACTGAGTGGGCCCCAGCACGTCCATCTTCCTGCCCTGTCTGGGGCCCACGTTAATCATGATTCACATTCAGGCAGGGCTTTAAAGTCTCAAGAGCATTTTTCTGAGTCTCCTCTCATTCGAGGTTCACATCGGCACCGACAGATAAGAAGGCCATCAGATAGCACCAATCCCATTTTATGAATGAGGACACTGAGGCTCAGAGAGGTAAAGTCCAGCTGATTCCGTAGCCACCGTGCCCGCTACCATCTAAGCCTTCCGCTGCCCACCCCCACGCAGCAGTGGCCGCCTTCCCTCGCCTGCCCCTGGCGCAGGTTGCTGGGAGGCGGCCGTGCAAGGGAAAGGCCGGTGGGGCCCAGTGACATTCCCACTGCGCGCCTCTACCGAGGAGCCCTTGGGAGGATGCTTGGGGCTCGGAGAGCCCAGGAACACTGGGAACCCAGTGCACACCTCTGAGCACAGTGGCCGGAGGGCTCTCATGCCCAGAATAACTCTCTCCAGAATCAGCACGTTCCAGGTTGGGAGGGAAACCAAGAAGGCACTTTCCCCCAAGTGTCACGGGGCTGAGATGTCATCCTCTGATGGGCTCTAAATCGACCCCAATTGAGCCCCTGTCCCCGGAAACGATTAGATCCGACAGGTGCCGTGCCCCGTTACCTCACTGGGACGGAACTTGCAACTGAGGGGTGAGTTGAGAGTGAACGCTTCCAAATAGGAGGCCTAAGAAAAGGTCGGTGGTGTGATGAGCCGTGACAGGCAGTCTTGTGGGGGAAGTGGGAGCTTAGCACCCTCTCCGGTTGCTTCTTACATGAGGGAGGAGTCTAAAAATTACTTCCCTCGTGACGCCGGAATCCTGCAGGATCAAATAGGGACCGTTCTCATGTGTTCTCTGCAAACGACTTTTCTAAAGTTCTGATAGGAGTCGGGCAACCTAGGATCTTGTTCTGATGCCTCGAGACCTGGGGCTCAGTCCTTTCTTTCTTGGGGGGGTTCTCTGGAGGCTCCTGAACCTTTGGCATCTCAAGAGGCAGCATGGGAAAGTACGGGGTACGCCCAGAGCCGCGGCCGCCCGCCACCCCGTGCCCTGCACGGTGTCTTCCGGGTTGACTGAGTTCTCCCGCTCTGCGAGTCAAGCTTTCCATCTCTCTCCTGGAGAACAAAGAATCTCAATGTCTCTTTGTGTCCTTTTATTCTGGTTCATTCCCCTTTTAATCATTTGTATAACTGGCTATAGGGTCTTCAGCCTCTCTCTATTCCTTCTCAGCTCTAGAACCTTGATTCCAACTTTGGACCAGCTGCTGTTGCAGGTGTCCCCTTAGAGGAGCCCCTGCGGCTCTTCCCCAGCGCCTTTAGTGAGTCCCATTAACTTTCCCTAAAGCATACTGAATCCAGTTCCTTCTCGCCATTCGTGAGCCTCCTGCCCCCCTCATCAGTCCAAGCCACCATCTCTCCCAGCTGCCATGAAACCCATATGCTGACCAGTCTCCCGCATCCCCTCTTCTGTCCTGTCCTGTCCCTACTCAGCAGCCAGAGTGCTCTTTTTATGAACATGAGTCAGAGCTTTTCACTTCATTCTGTCATTCAACAAACATTTATTGAGCACCTACTGTATCCTGGTCTAGACACAGGGGATACACACGGAACAAAACAAACTGAAAATCTCTGTTCTCTGGAGCTGCCATTCTAGTGGAGGGCAGAAAAGTAAGTAAACAGTATGTCAGATGTTGGTCAGAGCCAAGGAGAAAAGTAAAACAAAGAAATGGAGCAGAAAGTACCTGCCGGGGTGGGTGGTGGAGGAGGTGTGGTTTACTATCTTCAAAGGGGGTCAGGGAAGGCCTGGCTGAGGAGCTGAAGATGTGCGGGAATAAATCAGGAGGATAACTGGGGTAAAGAGTACCAGCAGACAGAAGAGCTAGTGCAAAGGCCCTGAGGCAGGAGTGTGCCTGGTGTGTTTGAGGACCAGCAAGGAGACCTCTGTGGCTGGAGCAGGGTGAGGAAGAGGAAGGACAGTGCATTAGGAATCAGAGAGATAAAGGGACAGATGTGGCCGGATCAGGCCCTTAGGTGCCATAAGGCCCTTGGCTTCTCTTCTGAGTTGGGAGTCAGCAGATTCTTGAGCAGATGAGAGAATGTGATCTGTCTTGTTTCAACAGGCTCACTCTGGATGCTGGGAGAGGAGGCTGATGAGGGTCACGGCAGGAAGTGGGAGACTCGTCAGGGTGTGGGAGGTGTTGGTAGTGGAGGGGCTACAAGAATTGCATCTGGCCCCAGGAGAGGCAGCAGGACGGGCTACTGGAGCTGTGCATGGGGCCTGCCTGAGGAACAGCCAGGGTTCTTGCTACTTAAACCCCTGTAATGGCTTCCCCGTTGCTCTTGTGATAAATTCTTGACGCCTTTTCCAGGTCCGGTATGCACTGGCCCTGGCTAGCTTCTCCTAATTCAGCACCGCCCCCTTCCACCCCACCTGCAGCTTCTGCAGCCTTGGCCTTTGGGCTTCCTGCCACGAGTCCAGCGTCCAGGCGGGCCCCTACCCAGGGCCTTCACCCTTGTTGCTGTCTCCACCTGAACTGCTCTTCCTGCAGCGCACCTGTTTCTGAGTTGTGGCTCGAATATCCCCACTCCCTAAGTCACAACGTCCCAAGACTTTGCAGCCCAATACCATCCACTTTTCATGGCAGCCCTTGTAGTCTGTTAATGGTGTTTTTGGTTTTGTGTTTTAAATTTTTCTGTCTCTTGTTTTATTTTATTTTATTTTATTATTTTATTTTATTTGTCTCTCTCTCTAGAACATAAGCCCCAGGAGGACAGAGACGTCTGCCTGACCACTGGCTTTGTAAAGCTGTCCCAAACACGTGAAGAATGTGCATATTCTCCAGCATGTGGGTGCTCCTGTGAGTTACAGCTAGCCCTCGCAGCAGCTGCAAGGTGGGCCCTGCTATACCTATTTTATAAGGGAGGAAAGACTACCCGAGACGTTATATTTAGACCTGCCCAAGGGCACACCTGGTTCCAGGAAGCAGCAGAGCCAGAGTTTGAACTTGGGCCCACCAGTTCCAGAGCCGGTGCTCTGCCCCCTCCCAGGCCCTCTCGTGCCCTGAGGCTTCAGAGCTGAGCTGCCTGCTCAGTTGGGCGGAGCCGGGAGGATGGGGGGAGCTCGGGTCCATGCTGGCTCTATGAACCAAAGGTGAGGTCTGCCATCCTGGAGCAGCTCTCTGCCTCAGACCGCCTAGAAGCATATTCGGAAGAACAGCGTGTCTGCTGCTCAGTGCTCGTGTACTGTAATATAGAGGGCATATATTTAGTTTAAAAAAATAACCTCAAGCTCACCCCCACTCTCAGCCCCTGCAGCCCCGCCTCTGTCCATCATCCGCGTCTGTCCCTGCCTGGACCGACTCGCCGTCGCCCTCCTCTGCCCTCCCGGGCGCCCTCACCGGTGAGAACAGGTGTCTTGGGGCCGCCCCGAGCGACCGGACCCTGCCAGGGTGGCTGCGGTCTCGGGAAAGCGCACAGACCTGGCTCCGGGCTCCCGGCTTCCGACGCCGTAATTGCCCCGCGGTGTGCTCTTCCCGCGCCCCGCCCCCTGTGCCTCAGTTTCCCCGTCGGTAACGGCCGGGTCCTCGCGGCTCTACAGGTGACACACCCGCTTCCGGGACTCGATCGGCCCCGGAGGGCCCCCCCCTCCCGCGGACTGTCAAGCCCGCGCCGACCCCGCGCCCCCCCGGGGAGCCCCCGGGGAGGCGGGGGCGCGGGGAGGGCCGCGGGCCGGCTCCGGGGGGCGCCCGCGGGAGGGCGCGGCGGCGCGGGGGGCGGAGACGCGGCGCGGCTTCCGCTCCCGCGCCTCCTCCCTCCTCCCCCGCCGTCCTGGTCCGCGGCGCCCGAGGGGGGAGGCGGCAGGCGCCGGGAGCCGCGCGAGGAGCCGCCGCCGCCGCCGCGCCATGGAGCCCGAGTGAGCGCGCGCGGGCCCGCCCGGCCCCGGACAACATGGAGGCGGCGCCGCCGCGGCTGCTGCTGCTGGCGCTCTGCTGCAGCCTGGCCCCCGCCGCGGGTAGGTGGGCGCGGGCCGCGGGGACAATGGCCCGGCGGCCAAGTGCGCGGCGCGCGGAGGCGACTTTGCAAGTTGGGGGCGAGTTGGGGCGCGCGCCGCGGGTGCCCGCCGCCCCCCGCCGCCCGGGGGCCGCGCGCGGGCCCTTTGTCTCGCCCTCCCGGGCCCCTCCCGGGAAGGCCGGGCCCCGTGCCGCGTCCCGGGCCGGCGAGGAGGGCGCGCGGGCGGCGCCGACCCCGCCAGGTGCGGCGCGGGCGGGTCCTCACCTGCCCGCGGCCCGGGGCGCGCTCCGAAGTGCGGCCGCGTGTAGCCGGCCGGGCGAGGCCGCGCCGGGACCGTGTGGACCCCGGGCGGCGGGCCGGCGCAGAGCGGGGACTTTCGGCCCAGAGACAGGCCTCGCCGCCCTGCGTCGGGGACTCTGCGGCGAGCCCGTTTCCGATGGCCGCGCGGCGAGCCCCGAGAACTGATTTAAGTTGCAGAGAAAGTTCTCAGATCGGGCGCCGGGCGGCCTGGCCTGTTGCGCTGCCCTCTTTCATCTGCGAGGCTGTCGGTTTCCAAGCGGACCGACACCTGCCAGGTGCCCGGAGGACCCGTCTGGCCGCCGGGCCCCCACCCCCACCCCCCCCGCCGTGGCCCCGGGCCGGTGTCCACGCCAGGGGTGGCCTCGTGGGGCCGCCGCGCGGGGTGACGTGGTCGCAGAGCACGGCGTGGTCGGGAGGCGCGCTGGTGCTCTCGCTCGTGCACAGCCTCTGGGAGATCGAGGGCCGGGGACCTTTCTCTGCAACTTTTGGTGTGTCCCAAGGGGTGGAGTTGAGGTCGGGAGGACTCAGGAAACCTAAGCGCGTTGTGAAACGCTACACATGTTCTTTTAATTTGGAGATTGCCATGTGGTTTCGAAGCAGATCTCTTGCTACCTAAATCATTCTCTTCGGATGTGAGTGTTTTGTTTTTCTGGAGTGTGGCTGGCCAGACTGGACAGGGCCACAGAGCCCTGGGCGCCCCGGGAGGCTGTTCTGCTGCTGGTAGCAGATTTTTGGGGGCTGGTGGTGGTGGTGGTGGTGGGTAGCTCAGGTCCCTTTGTCTGGGCCTCTTTAAGGCGAACAGCTGTCTCCCTGAATATTTCCAGCGTGGGACATTGCAGGGAGGTGTCCTGGCCAGGCGCTGTGGTCTCGTTCCCGTGCTGCGGCCCCTTCCTTGAGGTTTGGGGGGCATAGAGCAGCTAGTTTCCCCAGGTCCCTTTGCCTCCCAGGCCAAGCCTCCAAGTGTTGGCGGGTTCACCCCAACTTTATCTCCCTCGGGAGCGTGTTTACATTTCTCAGCTATGTCTGATACCAGCAAAACAAGGTGACGACAAAACAATGACAGTATCTGGGTAGTTCAGGCCAAGGCTGCTGCTTTTCTTTCCGGAAATGCCTGGATCACAGAGGCAAAAGGTTTTTTTTGTTTTTTTGGGGGAAGATGTTTGTTTTAAAGGTGGAGTTTCTCAGCGGGCTATGTTGCTTTTCACTTGGTTGCTGTTTCGGATTTCCTGTACCTTTCGGGGTGACGTTGCTGGAGTCGAATGCCTGTCGTTTTGTGGTTCGAGCCCCTAAGGAGAAGGAATCACATCTGTGGAGTTCAGTCGTGTAGGAGGCAAAAATAGGGTTGATTATTTTAACATTAGGAAGCATGTCAGCAGCACCGGCTAATGTGGCAACCGAGTCCTAAAATGGAAGGAGGAGGAGGACCCCTTCTGCACAACTGCTTTGACTCTTCTTGATATGTTCTGCGCCTGATTTCTATGTTAGATTTATGCGTTGGTCCGGAGTGGAGCCAGTAAGTTGGTAGCTAATTATTTTTCCTGATTGCTTCCTGTTGCAATTTGAAGCTGTGAGCCCACGGAAATGCCTTTGTTTTAGTGGTCCCGGTGCTGGGAATGGCCTTGCCCAGCTCCACAGGCCCGGGCCTCTCCCCTCTGGTCCCACAGCACTGGCCACAGGACCACCTGTCCAGGACCCTCCCTTCACCCCTCTACCCCGCCCCCCACCAAGGGTGGTCCCTGCGGATGCCTACTGCCTGGCCCACTGGAAGGGCCCAGCAGGTGGGTGGCGGAGTTAAAAACTAAATGCTGTGTGGAGTCCACTGAGAGAGGTCTCCCCCCTCCCCACCCCCAGTTTTCAAAGCAGGGCCCACGTGCTTTTAACCCTCCCTGTTCAAATCCAAGAATTTACCCCGTCAACCCGTATGATCCCACATTTGCTGTGGCGATCCTGTCGCATTTGGAACCCATTTAATTTCAGCTGCACTGTATCACCACTCAGGCATTTAGCAGAATTTGCACACTGCTTGGGGGGGGGGGTGCAGTCAGGTGAGGAGGACTCAGCATGGCTGCTTGCCCTGCAGCTTGGGCTGAGAATGGGGGCTCTGGGGTCAGACCAGTCTGGGTTTCCACGCTCAGGAGCTGTTCGACTTTGGGTGACTTACTTAGCTTTTTTGCATCCGGTGTCTTCCCCTGATCCCCCCCCTACCCCGGGCAGCTCGGGGGCATGAAGTGTTGTGTGTGAAACCCTTTGCACCATCCCCGGCCCGGGTGTGGGACCAGGGGTAACCGAAATACAGTGCCTCTTGTGTAATAGGATCCTTGATCTTTCTGGCCTAGAGGTCCAAAAGCTCTGGATTTTTCTTCTGCGTGTGACCTTGGCTATCTAGTCCACTGTCCTGACTCATTTATTCCTACAACACTGGTGGGGGCTCTGGAGGTGATTAGCAGAGGGACAGCCCGAGGACCAGGGGCTAACGTCAGCCTTGGTGCTTGCTGCATGGAGGAGCTTGAGCGTTCAAGCCCACCTCGTGTGCCTCAGTTTTCTCTTCTGTAAAACGGGATAATAATACTTCCTATCACTCAGTGAGTTAACACCTGCCTGGCACTCCGTCAGGTCTTACCATTGCTGCTGTTACTCTTTGGCCCCTGGTGCCTTGTGAAGTGCGGGGACAGAATGGCAGATGAGGCTGTTAGGCCGTTCTCTGTTGACGGGAAGATAGGCAGACAGAAGCCGTTTGGGCAGCTGTGGGAGAGGTGGGCCCCGGGGTCTCTCCCTCACAGTCCCAGAGTCCTGTCCTTAACCACCAGGTGGTCTCCTCCACTGAAAGAGGCCAGATCACCCTGCAGAGTCTAGATGTGCTCCAGAAGGCAATGGAAGCTTCTGGAAGAATTTAGTCAGGAGTAGGAAATAAGATAGGAAATGCCGGCTGGAGTTGTCAGGCCTGTCCTGGGTGAAAGGTGTTGAATTGATTTTTTTTTTTTTAATCGAGGTGAAAATCACGTAATATAAAATGAATCTTTTGAAAGGATACAATTCATTGGCATTTAGTACATTCACTATGCTGTGCTGTCACCACCTCAGTCTAGTTACAGACATTTCTGTCTCCCCAAAATAAAACCCCACACCCATTAAACAAGAGCTTCCCTTCCCCGGCCACCAGCCCGCTTTCGGTCTCAGTGGGGTTGCCTGTTCTGGATGTTTCTATACGCGGAGTCATATGATACGTAGGCCATTTGTGTCTGGCGGCTTCTGTCACTGAGCCTCAGTGTTTTCTAGGTTCGTCCGCGCTGTAGCGTGTGTCCCTGCCCCTTTCCTTTTCGATGCCGAGCAATATCCATCGTATGGTCAGAGTGCATTTGGCTTATCCACTCACCCGTCGATGGCCCGACCTTGGTTGGGGCCCTCTCTGCAGGCCTGAGCTGCGGGCCGTGCCGTCTGAGTGGGGTTTGGAACAGTGGACGCTGTTTGAAGCTGGGCCGGGCGTGAGCAGATTTGTCCTTAGATCCGCGTCTCGGTTCAGAGACGTGAGAGCTGGTGGCCGAGGCTGGGGACAAGCAGAGGGCCGGTGCTGGCCTCCGGGAGGAGGGTGCTGGGAGATGGGCTGCGTGCCGTGTTCAGTACTGCCGAAGCCCTGGGAGACACTGGACATTTGTGGCTTGTGCGGTTTCTCGGACAGTCACTTAACACGTGCTCAGCACGGGGAGGCTCTGATGGGAGTGAGGGGCTGCGCCCCGGGCTTGCTGGCACCCTTGTTCGGAAAGCAGCGCTATGTCTGCCGTGAGGCAGGCCCCCTGGGGGGCTGTCCTGGGGACAGCGTGGGTCCCAGGGCTGACCTGTTGAGGCAGCTGCAGGTCTGGCCAAGAGCCGACCCCAGGGTCCTGCCTGCTCCTCTGTCCTGGTCTCTGCTTTCTCTGGTGAGTGGTTTGCTAGCTCGTGGCCTCAGGTTCCTCGTCTGCAAAAGTGGGATGTGGCATCTGGCTTGTGGGGTTCAGTGAGCCGGTGTCCGTGAGGAGGGACCAAGAGGTCCTGCCCTAGCTGTCCAGGTTGCCTTTTCAGTGTGCTGGAGGGCACGATCAGAGGCAAGGTTGAGAACACCTTCCCCAGTGGGGGGCCAGGATGCTGAGACCTGTCGGGGGTCTGGGTTTGGCGCTAGCTTGTCCCTGAGAGGTACCTGGTAGCCCTGAACCTGTCTAGAGCTCCAACCAGGAGCAGACCTGGCTGCTGATGCTTCCCTGGTAAGGAAGGGTGTCCCGCTCCCCGAAGCCCCGCGGCGCCCTTGTGCACGTCTGTTCCGCCACTCCCGAGCCCTGAGCAGCCCTGACTCCTGTACGCCTCCCAGGCCCACCTTTGCCCACCTGGCTGGGGACAGTTAACCCACGGGCCCTGCCCACGGCTCACTTGCCGGGGGAGTGCTCCTCTCAGAGTGGCAGCGTGGCCCCGGAACTTCGGGTCCAGATGGAGTCCATGCCCAGAGTCACACGTCCACTGTATCCTTCTTGCTCGGGGTCTCTCTTGCCATGGACTCCCCTGGGAGGTTACCATGGTGATGTCACGTGAGCCCTTTTGCAGGGGTGGGGCCTACAGTACTTTCTGGGTATTTTATTTGCATTATTGGTTGGTATTTAATTCAGTGCTTCAGTTTGCCTCGTTGCAATTTTCTAGTGCTTAAAGGGAAGCAAAGATTCGCTCGGGGAGGAGAGTAGTTTTTAGCCTTTTTGGGGTCTCAGGAACCCCTCTGAGAATATGGTAAGGCTCTTCTCCCTGGAAGGAGCCAGCAAGCTCCTGACTGCCTCCCTGTGGAGCCTGGGGTGCACTTGCCTTCCATGAACCTCAGTTTCCTTCGTCTTTTTTTTTTTTTTTTAAGATTTAATTAATTTATTTGAGAGAGAGAGAGAATGAGAGAGAGCACAAGCAGGGGGAGTGGCAGGCAGAGGGAGAGGCAGAAGGAGAAGCAGGCTCCTCTCTGAGCAGGGAGCCGGACGCGGGGCTCGATCCCAGGACCCTGGGATCATGTCCTGAGCCGAAGGCAGATACTTAATGACTGAGTCACCCAGGCGTCCCTATTTCCACAATTTTTTTTTTATTGCCTGAAACAGAAACTATGTCTATAGAGCGGTCACACCCCATTCGTCGCTCTCTGCAGCCCCGGCTGACCTCTCTCCTACTTTACTGTGGCTGCAAATCTGCCTGTTCTACCTGCCTCCTCTTCGTGGAATCATGTGGTGTTTGTCCTCTGGTGGCTGGCTTATTTCATTTAGCGTAATGTTCTCGGGTTCATCTGAGCTGTAGTGTGTGTGGCAGAACTCCATTCCCTCTTATGGCTGAATCACAGCTCACTGTATGGAGATAGCTCACGTTTTGTTTGTCCATGCACCTGTCGAGGGACCCCGGGGCTCTTTACCCCTCTGGCTGCTGCTGAGAACATGGGTGTGTGAGCATCTCTCTGAGTCCCTGCTTTCACTTTGGGGGACGTGCCTGGGTGTGGAACTGCTGGACCATATGGTAAGTCTGTGTTTGATTTTTTTTGATGATCCATCAAACTGTGTTGTTCAGCGGCTGCACTGTTTAAGTGGCCGGCAGCAGCCTGGGAGTTCCAGTTTCTCCACATCCTGCTCAACACTTGTTTGCTTTGCTTTGCCCTTTTTTTTTTTTTTTTTTGGTGCTGGATGGTTCTAGTCATCCTAGTAGGTATGAGGCTAGTACTGTGTTGTGGTTTTGATCTGCATTTTCCTGGGCTGATGACATCGAGCATCTTTACATGTACTTGTTGGCCATTTTCTTTTACAAATATGTATAAATATTTAAATGCAAGATGTACATGAATACATATGCACTGCTTAAATATTTACCATGGTTCTTGTTTCCGTGAGGATGAGCATCTTTGTTTATTGTCTGTTTTATTTCTCTCTTCAGAGATGACCAGACCTCTAACACAGATTATAACAAATGTATTACATTGTTTTGAACCCGTTGCTCAGATTTTTTACATAAACCCAATCACTCTCTACCCCTGATTCTGTGGCCTTTTTTCCTTGCTGTCTTAAACATTTTCTGTATCTTTACTTTTCAGATCTTCATTCTTTTTAAAAGCTAAGCAGTATTTCACAGTATGGATCTACCATCCTTCATAGCTTTTATCCATTGGAGGAGCATGCACGTTTTTCCAGGCTTTCTTGTTATTATGAGGCATGCTGCAGTGACCGCCTTGTTCACGCATATCTCCTTGCCCAAGAGAATAGCCACTTGTAAGTTTGTAAAGATACTGACAAATTCCGCCAAAGAGGCCACGCTGGTTTATACTCTACCAAGCATCTGTGAAAGTATGTGCTTTCCCGTGCCCTCGCCAGTGCTAGCAATGACCAGATTCCACTTTTCTTAAATCAGTTTGTTTAAAAATTATAACACTTTTTGATTTGCACATCCCTCATGACTGGCTTCTTGGCCATTTGGCCATTTGTATGTATTCTTCTGTAAATTGCCTACTCCTGTCCTGAGCCCATTTTTCTGTCGAGTTGTTTATCTTTTCCTTATTGATTTGTAGGAGCTGTTTATTTGGCACGGACCGTAACTCTTTGTTAAATTTGTTCCACATTTTCCTTCTAACCTGTAGTTAGTCTTTCACCCTTATTTCTGGTGGTTTATTATCATAAAGGCAGTAAAAAGTTTCATGTAATCAAAACTATGTCTATTCCCTTACGGTTTCTGGGTTTTGTGCTTTATTTCTCTCCCTTGAGATTGTAAACACCTCTTCCTTTATCTTCTCCCAGGGCTGTTATTGTTTTGTGTTCTATATTCAGACATTATTTTATCTGATTTTGGGGAGGTATGCAGTATGAGGTAGGGATCTGAACTGTCCCTGATGTGCCCCCCCACCCCTCCACCGTAAGTGGATAGGGAATTTTCCCAACACCATGACGGAACAGCCCATTCTATCCGCATTCATCTAAAATACCACGCACTGTTTCGTGTGCGGTGTTCAGAGATGGCGTGGCTGCGTCCCCTGGCACCTTCTGCTCTGCTCCGTGGACCTGGGGCTGGCTGGCTGTACCAGTAGGCTGTTTTAACCTCTGTAGCATCAGAGCGTATTTAGAAACTGAGTGTACCACTCCCCCTTCATTGTTGTCTTCAAAAAATTGTGTCCACTGTTCTTGTACCTTTATTTATTTTTTTTTTTTTAAGATTTTATTTCTTTATTTGACAGAGACAGAGACAGTGAGAGAGGGAACACAAGCAGGGGGAGTGGGAGAGGGAGAAGCAGGCTTTCTGCTGAGCAGGGAGCCCGATGTGGGACTCGATCCCAGATCTGGGACCATGACCTGAGCCGAAGGCAGACACTTAACGGCTGAGCCACCCAGGCGCCCCATTGTACCTTTATTCTTTTGTGATAAACTTCAGAGTCAGCCTATCAGGTTCCATCCTTTGATCTCTTGATCCAGAGACAGTAAATGGCCACATTCAACAGGTGTCAGAGGGCTGGACTTCAGAAGTGGTCTCCGACAAGCAAGCTGGCCTCTGGCTGTGGAAGTAAATTCATCTTCCACCACGAAGGAGCTGGTCTTCGTATTTTTGCTTCTTCTTGCATATGGAGTGCTTTAGAGGTGACATTTGCGCTGGATTGCCCACCGCGCTCCTGTTCTCGGGCTCACACCGGTGTCTGCTCGGGAGCTGAGCTCTAATGCAACTAATTCCAGTGTTAGCCTGAAGGCAAATATAATTACTGCGTAAATTACTGCTCCCCTCCCCTAGTTCATTCCAGAACAAAATGTGAGTAACTTTAATTTCTTACCTGGCTGGCACCCCTTTATTAGCCCAATGGGGAGGCGGTACCTGCCTAGCAGAAGTCTTAGGGAATTGCTCAATCGGGCATTAAAAGCCGCCCGAGCGCGTGGCCCTGGCCAGAACATGTCAGCCAGGTGCCTGGGTGCCTTCCAGACTGTCCACTCGCGGCAGCTACCACCCTGGAGTTGGCCCTGAGAGGAGCAGGCCTTCTCCTCTATGGGAGCCGAAGTGATGCCCGCACTGCAAGATGTGTTTCAGAGTCAGATGTGTTCCCTGGTTGCTTTTTTGGGGGAAGGCCATTTCTCTGAACTTTCTCCAGAACATTCTCAGTTCCAAAAAGAGACCGATGGCAGTGTGCACCATCTTCGCACACCCCCCCCCCCCCCCCAGGATTCCTCCCACTGAGGCTGGAGCGCGGGGCCGACCCCAACACCCGTTCTTCCTCTGCTCTGCTCTGCAGGCCGGGTCTCCATTCCCTCCTGCACATTGGAAAGCCCGGGTGCTCCTCCTTTCCTTCCCCCCTCCCCCCCACTTCTCCGGCACTGAGGCCTCACCTGTCGGCCCCCACAGTACTCACCCTTGGAGTGGGAGACTACACCAGCTTCCAGCAGGTCTCCCGGAATCGCTCCCTGCCCGTTTACCTGTCACTCTGGCCACATTAAGTTTTCCAAAGCTAGTTTAATCATGTCCTTCCCCTTCTCAGAAAATGACACCAGTTTCCCAACATCTGAAGTTGGAACTTTTTGGCCTGGTATTCTGTGCGGCCCCCGGGCTGGCTTTAGCCCTCTCCTGTGCTCCCTGGGATTAGTGCTTATCCACACAGATCTGTCTCCACGTAGTCCAGAACCTTCCATGGCCCTCCCAGCCAGAGAGGGCCTTGGGGACAGAGGCTGCCTTCGTGCTTGTGCTTCCACCTGCTGTCTGGCATGCCGTAGATGCTCCGTAGCTGCCTTGAGAATTCCCAAGGCCTCATCTGTCCAGGGAGCAAATCTTACCCATCCTTACCCACTCTGGCCCCTAGACCTACAGCGTGGTAAGCTCCCACCCCCATCCTGGTATCCAGCGCTGTGTTCCCCGGATTATAGAACACCTGTTCTACATAACAGAAGGCTTGTGGGGCCAAGTGTGGGACCCACTCCGCCAATAGAAACCCACATTCCTGAGGTATGGACTCTGAGAGGGCCTGCTACAGATAAAGCTGTTTTACTTCAAGAAACCCAGTGCATCCTGGACACACTTCACCATGGAGTCCCGGGTCCATGAAATACCTACCCGCCGTGGGGGGTGGTTTGTGCTGGCTGTCACCGTGTCGCCTGTGTTTGCACAGAGTTCTCCTTTCCCACGGGCCAGCGCAGTATTGGCTCACGAGGGCCACGAGGCTGGATCACCAGCCCTGCCCGGGAGCAGCCCGGCACAGGGAACTTGTGTGGGCACCGCCCGCCTGAGAGGAGTGTGGGCCCAGCTTTGCCTCTCCCCGCAGAGCAGGTGAGCGCCTGGCCTTGCGTGTGTTGAGCAGGACAGCCCTGAAGCATGTCCCCCTTTGCCGCCCCCCCCCCCCGACCTGCTGGGCTGGGTACAGAGCGCCACGTCCCCGGGGAGGACGCGGTGTGGGCCATCTGCAGCCCGGGGAGGTCTCTGCCCAGGTTGTCCCCGGGTGACCTCAGCAGAGGGAGTGGAGTGGCCCACTGAGGCTCTCCTCGTTTTCATGTCATCCCCACCTTCTTCCTGGAGGGGTTTGAGCCGCCAGCCGTGGAGCGTGCGGGCGATGGCTCAAAACGAAGGAGCAGAACAAAGAGCAGTTTTCATCTGTTGGGCTACCATTTCTTTTTTTAAAAGATTTTATTTATTTATTTGACAGAGACACAGCGAGAGAGGGAACACAAAAAGAGGGAATGGGAGATGGGGAAGCAGGCTTCCCCGCCGAGCAGGGAGCCTGATGTGGGGCTCGATCCCAGGGCCCTGGGACCGTGACCTGAGCCGAAGGCAGACGCTTAATGACTGAGCCACCCAGGCGCCCTGGGCTACCATTTCTAGTCTCTAAAACATTTTCCCTTTGTTTGGAAAGATGTACCCTTTCAAGGAAAGGGCCTTTATTAAGTATTAACCTTTTCTGCGTGTCGATTCGGCCTGCAGGTGGCCCGGTGCAGCTGGCTCGAGCTCTGTAAGGCCCGCCAGCAGCACGGGCGCCCGAAGCAGGCTGGGGTTCCCTTTGCCCTCACAGGGGGGTCTTCATTCAGCGCCTCCGTGGCCCCTTGGGCCATGGACCTGGGCTGGGAGTAACTGATTTGGAGGGTGAAGTAGAATCATTCCAGGATCCAGGCAGGTGTGGCCACGAGGGGGGCGCTGGGCCCCGGCAGCCCCCTTGCTCTGCTCCATCTGGGAGGATCCAGAAAGACCTGTTCAGAAACCCTCCCCCTGCCCCACCACCCTAAAGCATTCCTCCAGCCAGACTCCTGCAGCCCTGTGTGGCCCAGGTCTTGAGACCTCTCTCCAGAGCAAGGCCTTCCCGGGGCCCCACCCCCGTCAAGATGGAATGTGACTGGAGGTGGGACTCCATCACACAGGCCCAGGGATCCCGTTGGGGTACCGCCTGAACGTGGGCCTGTGAGACGGGGTTCCCAGGGTCTCCAGGCGCGTCGTCACTGATCTCTCAGCACGGTAAGGGTGTATGGTCTCTCCTGGAGGGCTGGGATCTGGGCATGGGGGCGGTCCGGGGTTTTCCTGAACTTCAGTAGCTGTGTCAGCAGAAGCAGGAGGGGATGCAGAGTTAGGAATGCACTCCCATCCACGGTCAGTGAGGTCCTCGCTGTCAAAAGTGACAGGGGACACGTTTGGTTAGTGTCCCCCTTCCGCTCCTTGTGGGTGTGAAGAAGACAGGTGGGCCCCGTTTCTTCTCGCCCGCCTGAGGTACCAAAGGTCAGCTGGGTCACCGGTGATTTCTCGGGAAGGTCACCCCACTGTCGCCCACTAGGCATGGTATGTGTTTGCATCCCGCAGCTGCCCCCACTCCGGTGCTGGCCCCCCCAGCAGAGTCACTGTCTTGGGTACCCCTGGACTGAGGACATGCTGCAGCCCAGCCTCCTTCCCTGCCGACTCCCCCAGGTTCACTGTGAACGGCTGAGGGGGCTGCTAGAGGAATCCGCGCCCGGAGCCCAGGGGCCTCCTCCACCTGTTCCGGCCCTGCCCACGTTCCTGGCTCCGCTCTCAGCTCTGCGGCCTTGGGCGAGTGAGTTAACTCCTCTGGGCCTCAGTTTCCTCACGTGTCAGGGGGTAATCGTTGCCCGAGGAGGCACCAAGGCTACTGAGTGCTTAGCACGGGGCTGGCTCCCGGTGAGTGCTCAATAATTATTAGCTATTAGGGTTATTATTACAATCATAATTGTTATTCTCCGGGGAGAGGGCCCTCAGGGGATTCTGGAGTCAGGTTCAACTCCAGCTCAGTGGTGACTTGGCTGAAACCATCTTAGCTCAGAGTCGTCAGAAGCTGGAGTGCTGAGTTGCGTTAATGGCCATATTGAGCCTGATCTCTCTGTACTGAATTTGCTTCCTTGCCGAGATGAAGCCTGGCAGGGCTGGGCTCTGGAAGCCCCGGGCCTGGGGGAGCAGGGGCACATGTCCATGGGGGGCGGGGATGCTTCCTGGGCCTTTGCTCTGTCAGAGGTGTGGCCAGGGGGTGCTGTGGGCTTCCTTCCTTCATCTGGAGGCCTCCCCCGATCGATGGGTAGGGTGTTACCAACACACCCCTTACCTCTCCCTCCTCAGAGGAAATTGTTAGGGAGCCCGCTTTCTTCTCTCCCTGTTGCCCGTCTTCTGACAGCTCCCCGGGCTGGGGCAGGGCGTCCTCTGCGGCGGATCGGCCGCCTGGCTGGCCAGCAGTCGTCTCTGGTCCTCTTGTGTCTGTTGGCCCTCCTGCCCCATCAGTTTCCCACTGAAGGCAGAGGAGGGAGCCCGGGCACCGAGTCTTCCCCCTCAGGTGAGCTCCCTGCTCCATCCAGCTTTCCCGCCCTGGGATGTGGACGGTCGGGGCCTTTGTCCCAGGTGGCCGACGGGGCCCTGTGCCCAGAGAGGCTGCCTTCCAGCCCGTGTGCCAGACCGGTTCTCCCATTGCCACCTCCGTCTCTTCTGCAGCCCTGAGCTCCCTGAGCTCCCGGCCCTTCCCCTGCACCTGCCCTCTGGCCACGAGCCCAGGTGGGACCTGCCTGTCCCTTCCTCAGTCTAGGCCGGCTTTCCTGACTTCCTGTTGCCTCTAGCCCGAGAGTAATTTGAGCCTCTGGCAGGTGCTCCTGTGTGCCTGGCCCAGAACTAGGCCCCTGGGCCAGGATGAACACAGGCAGGCGGTGGCTCTGTCCTCATGGCCAGCCCAGGCCAGGCGGGGCCGGGAATAGGATGCTCTGACCCTCGGTCAGCGCTGACTGCACTTTAGGTGAGGCCAGGAAGGGAGGCCAGCCCTCCGCCCCGTGCCACCTGGACCTCGGCTTCGTCTGGTCTCGCCCCCTGGGGAGAGCACGGCGGCCTCTCTGCCTGCCTGGCAGGCCATTCTTCCCCTGCTTCGACTTTCACACCAGCCCTGGAGGCAGGGAGGCTGGCCACATCTCCGTGGTCACCGAAGAGCCTCAGAGTGCTGACCTAGGTTTGGAGAGTGAGCCAGTCGAGTGGCAGGCGCTCCCGACCCCGACCCCGGCACTCACTGCTCAGTGTGCGACAGGAGTGTTAGGCCCTGTCACGAGGGAGACGTGTAGCTCCACGCTTAGAGCCCAGTGGTCGCTATGCGGGGGCCCTCGTGGAGTGTGGATTCACACTCCTGGGTTGCTGTGTGGTCCTAATGCTTGGCATGTCCATACCCCCTTCCTGCACACGGGAACGTTGAATCTGAGGAGAACCTGGACCCTGTACAGCGTTGTGCTGGGATGACGGTGGGGGGGGGCAGCTGGGGTGGGAGCCGCAGAGATGAGCAGGGGGGCCGCTGACCCACCCACCTGCCTGACCTGGCTCCCCCCCAAAGCAGCAGTCTCCTGGGACCTGCTGTCTCGCCTGAGAAGGAGCGGTGTGGAGCACCAAGCTGCAGGTGCCCCTCTCCGTTCCGTTTCTTCTCCCTGGGGATGGAAGGGTTGTCTTGGAACACAGGACCCGGATATGTGGTCAGGTGGCGGGAGGCCACCGTCCCTAGGGGGCAGAGGCTGAGGGACAGGGCTTCCTCCTTGGCGCGTGGTAGGTTCACCGCAGTGTCTCGGGGGCTGAATGCTGCTCCCTTGTCTCTCTGACCCTTCTGCAGAGAGATCTTGGAGTCATTCAATTGCCCCATTGGGCAGAATGAATGAATTTCAAGTACTTTGGTAAGAACCTGCACTCTTTGCTCTCCTGTGTTGCTGAGTAGTGGAGGGTGACTTTGGGCAGGTTACCCAGCCCCCTCGTGCCTCAGTTCCCTGGTCCGCATACCTGCATACCAAAAGAGCTCCCCTAGGGCTTCTCCAAACCCTAATTCCGAACCCTAAAGAAGCCTGAACCCTAATTTTGGGCTTCTCCACATTCTCATGAACCTCCAGACCTGACGCTTAGCTTGTTTCCGGGATAATCAGAGCTGGTCTTCAGTGCTGAGCGTTATAGGCAGCCCCCAGACCTGCATAAGATATTCAGGACCGAGAAGATCCAGCTCTTGAAGGCATGTTAGCGTTCAGAGAGGCTTCAGTGGGGACCAAGAGGCAAGAGGTTAAAGCAGACCACGGTGAGGATGGTTTCTGTCTGTCCACTTCTCTCTGCCTGGAACAGAGGTGTCGCGAGCCTGAGGTCTTTTGTTTGGCTCCTGGCCGCAGCCTCGAGGCCTCAGCACCCAGCAGCTGCTTTTTTCAGGAACAGTAGATCATTTGAAAGCAGAGCCTCCCAGTTTTGCCCCATAAAAAGGAGATTTTGCAGAGTGATGGTAAATTTGGCACGCCTTTATTATTTTTTTTTTTTGCACCACTTAAAGAAAATAAAAGCTGGTACAAAGGTATGTTTGTTTCTGAAATGCGTTTCCTTTCCCAGATGTTCTTTTCTGCCAATTCCAAAATGCATTCTGAGCTCAGTTCTCATTTCCTCTCTGCCGAGCAGAACAATGAGATCTCTGTGACCACACGGGGAAAGCGCCGTCTTCCTCGCCAGTGGACCTGGGGGGGAGGGCTGCAGTGGTCCCACCTTCTCCCACTTCAGTGGAAACGACCTGTTGGTGCCAGCCCGGTTAGAGACCCCCGCTGACTGTTGCGGGTTTGGCAGCCCGCGTGCCCGTGGTGGGAACTTGCAGGGTGGGGGCTTAGAGGCACCGGGCCGTCTGCACCTTTGTTCCTGAATCTTGAGTTTGCTGTGTGGCCTTGCACTAAATTCTTGTATGTGCATTGCATTTGTGCACCCTGGGGCGTGGGACTATCTGTGCTCCCTGGAGCTGATCTGGCCCCTTCTTTCTTGCATCCAACACTGGTCCCTGGCCAAAGGGCAGGTATCCAGGACACAGTGCAGATGCCAAGTTGGCCGGAGAGCCAGATAGAATTGGGTGGGCATCACCAGAGTCAGCAGGGCCTCAGGCCTTCCTCAGCTGGCTGGCCTGACCCCTTTTTCACTTGAGATGGGTGGTACGTGTGCTCCTTGGGAGCTGTGAACCACACACCTGCCCGTGCTCATGCATAATACACACATGCGTGCACCCACGTACAGTACCCTTAGAACCTTCTTGGTTGATTTCCAAGGACTGTAAAGAGACCCATAAAAGCTTGCACTTAGGATGGTTTTGATACTGGTCTCCATTAAGAATGTTTTCTACGGGGTGCGCATTTTTAGTTGGGGTGTGCATTTCATGAAATCCTTACTTTTTGGTCAATGCATCCTGCCTTAGAACACCCACGATACAACTATCTAGACTTAATAAAAATAGCTGGTAGTTACTGCACGTTTATAGTGTATCAGGCAGGTTCTAAGGGATGTTCAGTGACTCATTTAATCCTTGCAGCTGCTCTGGGGACTGGGTGCCCGTTATATAGATGAGCAGACTAAGGTTAGGAGAGCCTGCAAAACTTGCTTGGGGTCACGCAGGGACTAAAATTGACAGGCTGAGGCCCCACTGCCTACCCGTTAATTGCTTTTTGAATTATAAAAGTGTTTTCTTTCATCTATAAAGGAAATAGGCTGCAGAGCCCCCAGTGCATTTAAATAAGTGGCTTTCATTATTGGGGGGGGAGGACACCGAGGCCAGAGGGCTGTCCTGGGTGGCCCCACCTTCTGTAGGAACCTGAGCTGCCACCTGGTGCCTATTTGCCTGGGGCCTCCAGGACACCAGGTGGAAGCTACTGCCCTCCTCCCCCTTGCTGGAATGGGCCGGCAGCGTCAGCCCCCCAGGGCCCCCGAGTTAGTCTCTGCCATGGCCTTGGGCCACTTCCGGGAGCGGGGAGCTGTTGAACCGAAATGGTATGTAATCAGAATGCTATATTTTGTCGAAAATAAGAATGTTAGTAACGGGCTGGTTTCTGGCAAGTCAAACTGGGACTCTGAAATACATATTTTTCCCTGCTCTGCCCTAAACCTTCTAATTAGTGAAAAACGCACATTTGCAAACATCAATCAAATGTCGTATTTCCTATAAACTTGTCCTAGGTATCACTGAGTTGGTAACATTCCACGGGGGCTAAATTAAGGCTTGCAGAGTGCGTGTGTGCATGTGTGTGCGAGAGAGCACAAGGGAGTGGGAGGGACACACTGGGGTGCCTGTTGGTGAGCCCTGGCGCCCGTTTCCTTCCCTAGCAGGCGCTTGGGCCTCTGCTTCCGGCCCCCTCACCTGTCAGCACCTGCTGGGTCACTGCAGCGAAATGGATATATTCACCCAATTAAAACATAGTTGGTAGCGGAAATGGCTTCAGGGAGAAGCACTTTCCCTCGCAGGGAAATCTCTGTGGTGTTTGTAACCAGACCCTGACATCCACCACCAATGGGCTCCGTTAATGGACTCTGTTTTGGACAGGGCGATTTGTTTCTGGTAACCGGCCCTGGTGTGGGCTGTGTCCTCCCTCACTGGCATTGGGACCGGCTCTGGGCCCCCCCGCCATGCGCTTCTCTGGCCGGGTCCAAGGACGTAACCTTGGGGTCGCAGTCAGTTGGGGTCATTTCCGGTTCTGTGCTGTGTTGGCGGGTAGGATGCTTTCTTGCCCGTGTGGACCAGTGTCCTGGAGCTTGTCAGGTCATTTGTATCTGGGGTGATTTGCTGCATATCATTTCCCAGTAACCAGATGGAGAAAGCCTCTTTGTTAGGACTGACATCCTCCTGGTCGGAAGACCATGTGGCCCCAGAGAGCCCCCAGCCTTGGACACCAGTCTTCCTGTCCACGAAAAGGGGAGGAGGTGGCTGGGGGGTGGGAAGTGAGTGTGCCGAGCTGGAGATGGCCGGCATTCCAGGATCTGCCTCTGCCCAGTGTCTGTTGATGTGTCCTGTTCAGTTTTGCTTTTGTGTTTCCCGTTTCACTTCACCTTCAGGCCAGTATTTTTTTTTTTTTAAAGATTTTATTTATTTATTTGACAGAGAGAGACAGCAAGAGAGAGAACACAAGCAGGGGGAGTGGGAGAGGGAGAAGCAGGCTTCCCGTGGAGCAGGGAGCCCGATGTGGCGCGGAGCAGGGAGCCCGATGTGGGGTTCGATCCCAGGACCCTGGGATCATGACCCGAGCCGAAGGCAGACGCTTAACGACTGAGCCACCCAGGCGCCCCTTCAGGCCAGTATTTTTAAAAATGTGTCCCCTAGGTCAAAACTGCACGGTGCTCTTTCATCAGATATACTTGGGAAATCCTGGGTATAGGACATGAACTAGGTTTCCTCACTGCGGGACTTCTCAGAGCCTTTAAAATGGCAATTACATGCTAGACTATGTCCCCCTCTCCCTAGGCTCACTTTACAGGTTGGGGAAAAAGGGTGGTTACTGGTGTGTGAGTTGGGTTGTGCCCAGAGTGACATGGGACATCCCCGGCACTCTTCTTTCCTGTCACCCTCGCTTTGGTGTGGCTTCTTCACACTTGTCACCCCTGGGAAGTAGTCTCACTCTGCTGACTGTATGGAGTCTAGCTTTGTGTCTGAGTCCAAGGTCAGAGTAAGCTCCTACCCACTCCCGTCAAGAGATTTGGTGAGATTTGTCAAGTTTGACATTCTTTGAGATTGCTTGTTGGTTGCTTTTGGGATTTGTCCCCTCAAATAGACTTGGATGAGGAGTGGCATGGTGGGAGGTAGTGGAGGAAATAGCCAGCTTAAGATCAGGGGCTCTACCCCTCGGCCCCCCCCCCATTGTATGCTCTGTGGCCTCAGATAGCTGCTGGAGGGATTCGTCATCTTCAAAAAAAAAAAAAAAAGAAATAGATAAAATTGCTGCTCCATCAGGCCCGGGGGGCGGGGTGGTGGTGTTTTGAGATTGAGTTGGGTTAAGGTAGAGGGTGGTGAGCGCGCAGTAGGCCCACAGCAGGTGCCAGTTCCTTCCTCTGCCCATCCCTCTGCAGGTTGGGCTGGGGGCTGGGCGCTGGGGAGCCGGCTTCCATTGAGAAGGGGTTTCTGGGATTTGTAAGGTGTGAGGCTTGCTGACCGGTCTGACAGTTATCCCTGGAACATGTCCTGGGTTGGGGGTGAGCCTATGCTGGGTGGGAATTAGGGCCACACAGTCACCCCTGGAAGGGGCCCATGTCACTTGGGCCAGGGTTGGGACCCTTAGACTGGCCCCTGGGGGCATTGGGCTACCCCGACTGCTACTCAGGGGTCCCTCTGGCAGGCCCTCGGTGGGTCTGTGCCAGGTCCCGGGCCTTTGCTTGTCTCCCAGGACTTTGCGGAGTAGCTGAGCCCAGGTACAGCCCCCCTCACGCAGGAGGACAGCGGGGACCCCCCCAGCCCATCTCCCTGTTTAATGAAAATCCTCTTTAAGGGCTTCCTCTAAGCTTCTTTGTGCTCTAAGGTGTCTGAAACTTTATTTTCTTTGTATCTTTTGCAACTGATTTCTTCTTTCCTGCCCCACCCCCCAAACCTGCCCCTGTCGTTTCCTGTCTGCCTGCTTCCCTGACCTTTGAAATGTGGTCCCTGCTCAGGAAACTTGCCTGGGCCTCAGGGTTAATTACCCTGTGTGTGTGTGTGTGTGTGTGTTAGGGTTAGGAAACCTAGCATGGCAGCTAGGGAACAGCAGAAATGGGGCGACCAAGCTGGAGGAAGAGGGCTGGCTCTGAGCGGCACCATGAGCCCAGGCTGGAGAGCCTGTTGTTGGAGGAGCGGGTGGGGAGACACCAGGAGCCCAACAGGTGCAAGGCAAGCCTGAGGGCCTGGCACCAACCCGCGTGGCTGGGCTGGGACAGGGAAGGTAGGATGGGAGGTGGTGGCCTTGCTTCTGCAGCCAGTGATGTGCATAGACCTCAGGAAAGCAGCTTGATGAATGTCCACAGCTTGCCGTCGTAGTCCAGGTCAAGAGTAGAACTTCTAGTGTTCCAGAAGATTCCTCGAGCTGCTTTCTAGCTTTCCCTTGCCCGCCTTGTCCCAGGAGGCACCACTCAAGTTTTGCCTGTTCTGAACTCCCCACCCTTGTGGTTGTAATAAAGCTCTTTCTTTGTATCACAAGCAGCCTTGGTTTGGAAGTAGATAAGCAGTCCTTCGTAATGGGTTATTGTCTTAAGCCAACCTTGGCTATATCTGCTCTGGATTGGAAGCAAAATAGATTTATTTGTTATTTTTGTGCAAACGTCAGCTTTTGTGCAAATGTCAGCATACCTGATCGATGGCTGGGTCATTATTGGGATAGCGCCTGGAACGGGAACAGCGGAAGGAGGGCCCTCTGCCAGAAGCCCCACGTGCCGGGTCCAGCCTCCAAGGCATGCGTCCCCTCGGGCAGCTGGGCCCTGCTCTGCATGGGCCCGTGGGTGGCACCGGCCATCCCTGCCCCGGGGAGGTGGGGCGAGCTGGGTGGTCTCACGGAGGACCCCACTTTCACCTGGGCCGGGTGTGGGACCAGGAAGGGCTCGTGGGGGTGGGAATGCCTAGAGGCATGGTGGGTGGTAGGGAATGGGGTCTCCTTGGTCTACTCTGGGGGGAGTGGGGGCCTGCGGGGAGCCTGGTGGGCTGGGACCAGGTAGGAGGTGGGAGAGGCGTTTGGGCAGATCCCCGGCTGAGTGGGTCCAGGGTGAATAGATGGGTGGGGCAGGCTTTGGGGGCTCTGACAGGGCAGGCTTTGGGGGAGCTGGGGGAGCAGAGTCTTCCTGGGGCTTTGGGAGAGGTTATCGAGGGTTCCACTCGGGCTCAGCCCGTTCAGGCCGACAAGTTTGAGTTTGCTGAGCTTTCCATAAAAGGCAGAACATCTGTTCAGTTAGAGGAAACCCAACATTTATTATTGTTGTAAATGTCAAGTCTCCCCTTTAGAATGTTCAGGAACTGCAGAATGTGTCACGGAGGGGGACCTATCTTAGTTGGGTGGAAAGCCCCAGATGGTGGGTGAAACTCTGTTGCTGGGATCATGGTCACCCCGGCGCGAGGGGTCGCACGCGGGGCCTCTGCGCCCCAGTGACAGGGTGCCTCCCTTGCGCTGGGCGCCAGGGCAGAGGCGCGGGGTGGGAAGGTTCCCGGCTTTGAGGAACTGCCCACATAAAAGGGAGTTCGGGCATTTGATACGACCGTCATCGAGAAGTTGCCATGAGAAGCTGCAGTGGGATTTTGCTGAGATCACTGCTCCTGGTAGAGGCACAGACATTTCCTGCCATTTTAACATCCTTGCATTCCGTGCTCGGCAGACAAGTGCAGGCTCCTTGTACTTGGAGGTGAGGGACTGAACTCCGAGCGCAGAGCTGGGGAGACTTGTTCACTTGCACTTTTGGGGACCGCACCGATTTCTCCTTGATCCCTGTCATTTTAGCCAGATCAGTGCCTCTCATGCATTTCCCCTAGAACTTTCCTGCCCCGGGGGGGTGGGAAGAGGCTTGCACAGCTCCTTAAACATGCCCCCACCCCAGCCCGAGTGCCTTTGAGGTATGCTTTATCTTAACATTCAAGAGAATTCTGCAGTTTCTCTCTGTTCAAGTCATGCTCCTTTTTTTTTTTTTTTTAAATGATGGTTTGAACTTTATCTGAAGTACCTAGGATTATATCTAAGTAATAATATATAAGACTGTTCGGAAAAAATAATACAATTTTATAGAAGGACCCTAAACAAGATTTAAATAAACGTTCACGGATAGGAAGACACTATCCTAGAGATGTCACTTTCCCCCACATTGATCTGTGGATTTAGCACGACTCCAGTGCCCTTCCTTCCGCAGGGCACAGATGCCGGCCCCTGGCACGTGAGGAAACGGGGTGGTGACAGAGGTGCTGGTGGTGACATGGCCGGGGCGCCCGGCCTCCGAGACGCAGGGAGGGCTGCGGTGAGCGGTGGTGGGCGGCAGAGGCTGGGAGTGGCGGGGAAGTGGTTATATTGAGCAAATAAGTAAATGGATCGATGGTCACAAACGCCGGGCGTCCACTTTGGAGAAGCTGCTGACCAGCCCAGCAAGGGGAAGGATTAGAAAGCACCCCGGGAAGCGTGTAAAGTTGCGAGGACTGCTGTGCACTGCTGGATTTTTACCACGTGCGCACACACACACACACACACACACACACAGAAGGAGACACAGAAGTAGTTCTAGGTGTACGCATATACACACGACTGTCGACTCTCCCTCTCTGTAGTCGTGTGTTCTGGAAAGCTGCCGCAGACGTGAATTAGTGGGGGCGGGGAGAGGCAGGGTTGGCTTCCCGGGAGCCTCTGGTCACGCAGCTGCTGTCTTGTTTCCCACGTGCTTTTGTTGAAAGACACCTTATGTCGTGTGCACTGCCCAGTCGTGAGCCCTGAACGCAAGGCCAGCAGGGCTGTGAGTCGCGCCTGAAGGAAGCTGCTCTGGCGCGTGTTTGTCTGTGAGGCGCGCAGGCCACACGGCACTCCAGCCCGGGGACCGTTTTTAACGGTGACCCCACCACCGACAGGCACAGAAATATGAACAACACGGCGCTCACGGGGCCACAGAAAGGACCCTGGCTTGCGGTGTGAGAGCGGAGACCAGAAGGCAGAGCGTCGCCTCCGTCTCTCCCGGTGGGACATGCAGGTTGGGTGACAGTTCTCTTGCCTCTGCATGCGCGTGTCCGGGGACGGTCACAGACGCTCCACCGGTGACCTGGGGGCTGTAAATGAAACTTAGTGAGTGGGCCAACTCAGACATGGGGTGTGTGCGGATAATGGGGGTGGCGCACGCTCGTGTCTTCAGGCTCTGTCTCCTGACAGCCCCGGAGACAGTGACGTCCCAGTGGCAGCGAGCCCCGCCGGTGGCCAGGGCCGGGCTGCCGAAGCTCACGCTCCCTGGAGAGGAACCAGAGCTTGTCATAGGAGAGGCCAGTGCGGGGCTGAGGGAGGGACAGGGGCACCCGTGCCTGGAGCGTATTATTGGCCAGAAAGTAAAGAAATCCTCGGGGGGCAGTGGGGAGGTGCCAAGGGGACACGGGAGCCAGCATGAAGGGAATCTCGCTGTCCGAACGTAGGGAGGTACGGACATCAGAGTAAATGGGAATATTGGATTGTAACCCATTTAATGAGCTAGGAATAGGTGAGTCTACACTGGCTCAGATAAATGAATACATAGCACATTGCACGTCGCTTTAACGACGGCCCAACATTTAAAAACAGAACCCCGAATGCAGGCTACACCTAGAGTTCTAAGTCCTTCTTCTCAGTAGCTTGTGATACTCTGTGACGTTACTACACCATCCGTTTTGGTCTATGCTGATGTGTTAAAATACATATCACATAAAATTTACTGCCTTCACCACGGAGAAGTGTCCAGCCCCGTGGCATGGAGTACATTCACGAAGTTGTGCAAGCATCCCCTCCACCCCCCTCCCCTCCCACGGTGACGTCGATATGCTCCCGAAGCCAGGCTTTTGCTCCCAGACAGCAGCGCGATAAGCATCCTTGTTTGTCTTTCTGTCCTGCCGGCTACGCTGTACCTTTTTGCCTTTTCGTTTTGAGAACCCTTTAAGATTCCATGAAACATCCCAGCAGAGACTGTGGAACTCTGGGAGCCGGTTGTGAAGTGTGTAGGGGGGTGTAGAGGGCCCGAGACAGCCAGGACGCGCTGAGGAGGAATCAGGAGGGGGGGCTGTGCCAGGTGTCGGGGCACGCGGTTCTGGTTCGGGGCCGGACAGGTAGACGAGAGCAGGGGGAAGGCAGAAGTGGACCCAGGCACAGCTGGAGGTCTGGCATGAGCAGGAGAGGCGTGGTGGCTCCCGCCCCCGGGGTGGGGTGTGCCGGAGGGTAGTATCCACACCGGGTTTGAGAAACTGCTAGAAGGCATGCGGAGCTCTTAGATGTTGGGTAAGTTGCTTGTAAGCCATCCTGAGTAAAATTACCTTGAGTGCATAGATGGATCTTGGTATTGAGCTTGGGCACGCTCGGCATTCACAAAGTCTTATTCATCCTTCAAGGCTCTGGTCTCCCTTCCTCCAGGAAGCCTGCCAGGTCCAGCCGAAGGTTCATTCTCCTTCAGGCTCCAGAAACCTCCCATCTGTGGCACTCACCGGCCATTTCTGCTTGTTTAGGTTAACTGTGTGTGTGCAGTGTGTGTCCTGCCCAACTAAATTTTAGGCTCCTTGAATGTGGCCCCACGTAGTCTTCCTTCCCTCGAGGGCTGGTGTGGGACGAAGGGTCACTCCTGGCTGATAAACCACAGCTTGTGTCCGGGCCTCACTTGCCCTGGTGAGCACTGTAACGCTTGGTGAGTATCAGTAGGGCATGTACTAGAAGCATTGCTTCTTTGGTGCAGTATCAGAGGATTGGGTTACCTTGAGTTGGGTTGTATTTAGTGTAACCATGTGAACAGTGTAAAATATGGCCTATTGGAATGGAAAGCCAGACATCTGCTATGAATTCTATATATAAATACTGGATATGCTTACATGGGGTAGAGTGGGATGGCTCGGGCTGGATTTTCAGACTCCTGATCCTACTGCAGTGGGGAAATTGGTCACGGGTCCTGGCCCCCAAGGGAGGAGGGAGAAGGAGCTGGCCTTTGTCCGACACTGATTGGCCGAGGGGGGCTGGGAACATCAAACCGCCTGCAAACAGGTGGGAGGACCTGCTCCCAGGCCCCTAACGGGGAGGTATGGAGAACCCGCAGGACTCTTTGGGGTGTCCTGAGGGTTGTGGCAAGAAGGGGCCGTGGAAATCCAGGGCCACAGAGAGGGTAATCTGTGCCTGGTTAAACCAAGGAAGAATGTCCCAGGGGGATTTAGTTTGCTCAGGGCGTGGGGGTGCCTTTTAAGAGTAGATCTCATTTCCTGCCTCTAAAGTTTTGCCCCAAATCTCACGGCGAGAGGCCAGGTCCCGAGAGGCCAGGTCCCCTGGGTCCGAGTCCGGGCACATTCCTTTGGAGCAGAGCTGGCCCAGGGCTGGATGGAGGAAATAATTACTACCCCACCCCGGCTGCTGTCTACTGAACATTTCAGATGTGCTGCTTCTGGGCCGAGCCCTTGGATGAATTGCCCTGGTCAAGCCTCACAGTCTCCAAAGTGGAGGTAACGGCGATCACCCCCATTTCAGACTAGACGTCGTGGTCCAAGAGGGCTGGGTCTGAGCAGTCGCCCCGAGCTGGCTCTGGGGCTCACACCCTGTCTGTTGGCCCTTCTCATATATGGTCCTGAAAAATATATTGGCACAGGTAACTTTGTAGCAACATAAATGGAATTCAGGGCGAAAACGTGACAAGTATATGTACCCGGAGACCCGACAAGGTCAGCTTCCCCAGTGTCCTGTTCAGTCTTCGCTGTGTCAGCATTAACTGTCCAAGTACAAATCAGGGCTTAGAGTTAGGTTGGTGGGTGTGTTTCGAACCTAACATGATATCGTGCACGTTCTCTGATGTCACTGCAACCGCTTTCTTATTACTTTTGTGGATGTGATTTTACGCCGGGAGAGCAGTCTGGTTACCCCTGACTTTGGAGAAATTTTGTTCGTTTTTTGTTACAAATAAGGCTGCAGCAAATACTGCGACCAGGATGTTCCCTGGGATGATTTCCTGCTAGGGTGATCCCTGGGGAGAGGGTTTACATGTTTTCATGGTCCTTAATACCGGTTGCCACTGTGTTTTCCGAAAGGGTTTTCCTGGCACCCGTGGCCACGAGGTGACAGTCTGGTTTTTCATGGTGACCTGTGTGGGTTCCGGAGCTGGGAAGTGGCTGGGCCCAGCGGCTCCCACTCCCACTGAGCCCAGAAGTTCAGGCCGTGAGTCAACAAATCATCCCTGGGTGGAGTGACGTGGGGCAGGTCAAGGTCCCTTTCCCAGAGCTGCAGTTACCTCAGCTGAGACCCCTGACCCGCGGAGGGCTGTGGGATGAGAGGGGCTTGGGCCTATGGGCACGCTGCCTGGCAGGGAAGGAGTACATAGGACCAGCGTCTGCTCCGCCCACATGCTTCACCCCAGGACCTTTGCATGGGCTATTCCCTCTGCTGGTGACGCCTTCCCTTCCACCCTCCCTCACCCCTTCACGTCTGCCTGATTGTCACTTTCTCAGGGGGACTGTCCTGACCATCTTACCTGAAATGACAGCCCCCACTCCCAGACCCCTTACCCTGCTCTGTTTTTCCAAACCATAGCATTGATGTTTCAAGGTACTAACTTGGCCTATCTATTGTATTTATTGCTTATTGTCCGTTTCCCCGTTGTAATATGGGCACGAAGGTGGGTTCCTCGTGTCCCAGAGGGTGCTACACAGCCGTCTGCCCCCACTCTCCTGGCTGGCTCTGTCCTGCTCTCAGTGCAGAGCACCACCCGTCTGTCCTGCTGTCCTGAGAGCTTCCTCGCCTTTCTGCTCTGCTCTCGTCTCTTCCATCTGGCCCTGCTCCCACCACATCCCCATGGCAGGCTGGCTCCTGTCCGTCCTGTCCCCAGCGTCTTTCCAGCCATGTCTCCCATTGGGAAGGCCCCGCTGGCCAGGGTTGCCTAGGCCCTGAGCAGGCCACCGGGAGAGTGGATGCTGCCCGTGTCAGCTGGGGAAGCCCCCCTCGCTGTGAGTTCCCGGGGGACTGGGGTGAGGCTGGTGCCTCTGGGGACTCGGGCGTGGAGTGTGCCATGCTTTCTAAACATCCTAGAAGCAGGAACTGCTCCTCCTGGAAAGAGCCTGCCTGCTGGGGCCGTGCCTGCCTGGGCTGCAAGGAAGCTTGCCTGCCGCCCACCCACCCACTCACCCATCCCTGGCTCTCCAGGGTGGCTCCCTTCCCCGGGAGTCTCACTTTGGGAAAAGCACAAGAAATTGAAAAACACCTCCCCCCCCATCTGTGGCCTTTGAAGGGTGCACCTGAACTGCCCAGAGTGTAAACCGTGGTGAAAATGTGGTCTTTCCAGTTTGGGGAGAAAGTACAGAGCAGAGCTAGGATTTTTTGTGCCTGGGGCAGCTTCCAGGAGCTTCTTCCTCCCCCCGCCCCATCTCCCCAGCCCAGGCACCTCAGCTGTAGGGTTGGGTGTTTCGGGTTTCTGGCTGACGCTGGGGCTGGTGACTCCCCCCACCTGCCCCCCCCACCCCGTACCTCCTCCATAGTGCCTCCCCTCCCGGCTAGAGAGCAGCTGATTGGAGACTGCTTGTCTGTGGGGCCGTTCACCTGATGATGCTCACACCTGGCACGTCTCCCCTGCAGCCCCTCACCTGTCGTCACCAATCGACACTTGAATACCTGTGGCCACAGGGAGCTTGCTCCCTCCTGAGACAGATGCTAACTTATAGAACGAGAAGTCAGCAGCTTCCCCCGGCTTGCTTTAGCAAGGGGTCGTCTGGCCAGAGCTGGGTCTTCCTTGGTAGGGGGACATCATGGGGCCTTGGTGACAGCACCGTATGTGCACCTGTGTGGGTCTGTGTCTGGGGAGAGGATCAGTTTATCAGAGAGCGTTGTGGTCCTCAGAAGGTGAAGAACCATAGTGTGGAATTTCGACTCCACGTGCCCGGGCAGGTCATGCCTGGGCTGGATGAGTGGGGACGAGCCAGGGGACCTGGCCGCAGGGAACTTCAGGCGCCTGGGCACCGTAAACCTCGCGGGCAGGACGGGATTCCTGGTAATCATTGCTCTGGGTGGCCAGGAACAGCACGGCGATGATGAATGGGAATGTGCTCCAGGCCTGCCACGTCACCCGGGTGTGCTGTGGGGTGTCTTTGTTGGCCATGGCTTTGCCCGCCTGTGTCACTCTGTCCTCCAGATCCCACATACAACCCTGTTTGCAGTGAAGGCCCCCCTGCCTCTGGTCCTCATGGATTCTTCCTCCTCGGAAGGTTCTGGACTCTCCGTCATCCTGAGCATCGTTCCCTTCCCCCATTGCGCTCTATGGCTGGCCGGCACCTAAGTCTCAGATGGCACCAACTGCTGGCCAGGCCGCTGGGGTGGGTGTCCCTCTTTACCCCCCGGAGCCTCTTACTGGGGGTGGGGACCTACACCCTTCTGGACTGTCCCCGTTTTCCTTCCCACCTCTCACAGGGCAGAGGTAATGCACCTTCTTAAAGTTGGGGTGCCAGAGGCTGGGTCGGGGGGGTGAACTGTATGTGTGTAGAGCAGCTGGGTGCTGGCCCTGGGTAGGGCCAGGAGCGTTCTTAGGCAGGTGGACCCGCGGCATGTTGGGAGCGATTCCCGTAAGAAGCTGGGAAAACGGGAACAGTTCCATTTCTTAATGGTTAAAAACTTTTTAGTGAAGTAAGTATACACAGAAAAGTAATGCATTTTTACAAACCAGATACACCCCTGCAACCAGCACATGAAAAGTGGTCCAGAGCCCCGAGGGCTTTGGAGCACTGTTGAACCTGGCTGTGCAGGCAAGTCTTCTCTTCTCTTCCCCATCCATGAAGTGGGCGCGATGTCCTCCACAGCCCAAGCCCGTGCACGGGGTCCCCAGGACGCTTAGAGGGGAGCCCGCACGGCGCTGCGTACTGTGTGTGAGCTGCAGAGAGCAGTCGGCCTGTGATGATGAACGTTCTTTACCGTCTGTCTGCATCTGCTTGGGGCAGGGAGGGGTCAGATCCGGGGACAGATGTCCTTTGCGGCCGTCTCCTACTTGCAGGAGGGCAGGATGCCCAGCTCAGATGGAGCTGCACCACCCCCGTTTGATCTTTACGGGCGACCCTCCCTGCCTCCTGACGTCGTGATGCCCGTGATGGTGGTCCCGACCTCCAGCCCTCCTCGTGTCCCCGAGTCCTGCAGGGGCATGGCCAAGGTTGGAGCCTGGCGCTCGTTGTGGCGGCCTGACCTTGGCTGCCACGGCACAGGGCGCCGTCGAAGGGGTTTGAGCTGAGGGGGTGGCATTCCAGAGTGGGAAGCCGAGGCCACAGTCCCAGGAAGGGGCCTGAGCTGGGACAGCAGGTCTGGGAACTGAGGGAATCCTGAGGTTCTGCCGCACCCGGGCTTTGCGGCCCGGCCGCGACTGGGCCCCCACACCCCCTTCTCTTGCATCAGGCTGATGTGACTTCTCTGCAGCTCCTCGAGTTGCCGTGTGGCATGGCCGTGGCAGGAAGGGTCACCTGGGCCCCGGGGGCGCTGGACGGCAGCCCCCCGTGACTCCAGTGATAGTGGCCCTGTTGGCTCCTTGGAGAGCTCCGCGAGTGGCAGGCTGGCCCGGGCCTGCCGAGGCACCTGCCTGCCCGCACCTGGGGGAGCCGAGGGAAGGAGCAGAGGGGCCGGGGTGCGGCCGGGTGGGGGCCAGGAGTGCGTGGGGCCCGCAGCCCACTATGCCGGGCCCCCTCCTCACCTTTCGCTTCCACCCCCGCAGCCTCGCCGCTCCTGCTGTTCGCCAACCGCCGGGACGTGCGGCTGGTGGACGCCGGCGGAGTCAAGCTGGAGTCCACCATCGTGGTCAGCGGCCTGGAGGACGCGGCCGCGGTGGACTTCCAGTTCTCCAAGGGAGCCGTGTACTGGACGGACGTGAGCGAGGAGGCCATCAAGCAGACCTACCTGAACCAGACGGGGGTCGCCGTGCAGAACGTGGTCATCTCCGGCCTGGTGTCACCCGACGGCCTGGCCTGCGACTGGGTTGGCAAGAAGCTGTACTGGACGGACTCGGAGACCAACCGCATCGAGGTTGCCAACCTCAATGGGACGTCCCGGAAGGTCCTCTTCTGGCAGGACCTCGACCAGCCGCGGGCCATTGCCTTGGACCCCGCGCACGGGTAAACCCAGCTGCCTTCCTCCTTGGCGGGGGGTGAGGGGGGTCGTGGTTTCCGTCTTGAATTGAGCCCAAGCAGCTTTGTCAGAGAAAACCTGGCCATCTTAAAAGGAGTTCACCTTTCAGGACCTGTTGTTGAGAATTGTTTCCCCGTGATAGGCTGTAGTTACGTTTCTGTTTGACACCTGCTGCCTCCAGGGCACTGGAGGTGAATCACGAGGTATCTCTGTTGTGTGCGTGATGGCGTCCGAGGAGGGCGGATGCTCCGGCAGGTTGGATCTGTACCTTTCACACCTTTCTAACCGCATTCGCCGAGAACGGTATAGAAGGTGGTCCTTGTCCGGAAGTAGAACTGGCCAGGGGGATTGTTTGGCCTCTTCCGGAAGCCCTCTGCTCTCCTCCGCTCCCCGGGCTGGCCAAGCTCACTGTGACCCATGAAGGCTCAGGGCCCAGCCCTGAGGCCCAGGTGGGATCGTGTGAGTGGCAGTTAAGCTAAGAACATCCTTGGATTTGAAGGCTGGGAGGGCGGGATCATGGGGAGGTACCTGAGTGTCACAGCCCGGGCTGGCCAGGCCCATTCTAGACTTTTCCCAGTGGGAGCTGTTTGCTCAGTCACCCCTCCGCCCTCGGTCCCCTCCTCCCACAGCCTGGGAGGGACACAGCCTTACCTGGGCCGCAGGTGCCTGCCTATCCGCTGGCGGCAGCCGACCCACGCTGTGTGCGTCCAGTTCTCTGCTGGTTCGGTGGTCAGAGGTGCGCGGCTCCCTGACATCTTGAACAGAAACACAGTGGGACCCCTGGGTTCTGGTCCTGATGCCGCCCACTTGCTCTTGTCCCTGCGGTGCCTTCTCTGCCCGGTCAGCCCGCCCCAGGATGGGTGGAGCAGGGGCCGGGAGGTGGAGGCCTGTCCTGCCGAGGCTGGTGTTTGGGGGAGCAGGCTGGGTGAAGGGGTGCTGTGGTGGCCGAGTAACCCACCTTATGGCGTGCCGACTTAGAAAATGCGCCCCTCTGGCTCTGGTCTCCACCACGTGCACACACACGAGGTCAGGGATGGTCTGGGATTTACGGCCCTGGCGTCTGACTCTCTGGAGTCAGGCTAGACAAGCCTGGTGCTTCTACCACTGGGGGAGCACCCCGGCCCCAGCATCCTGGGGGGCCAAGCCTGACAGTGACTTCCCACCCTTAGGCCCCTCTTGCCCCCCTTCCAAGCAGGCTGAGCGGCCCTGGGCCAGGCTGACCTTCCAGGATGTTCCCCATTTCACACCTCTCCCATACTGCGGGCCGAGTCTCCCTGGCTAAGAGGGGACATTGTCAGTGATGGGAGAGGCTGAGGGGTGCCGCCTCAAGGCCCTTGTGATGCACCGGAGGGAGAACACCATAGTATGGTGTGTCCAACAGGGATATGTGCCACAGAGGAGATTAACGCTAGGCCCGAGGACAGAGGGGGTGGGTGAGGCAAGGTAGGTCAGGAGACTAAGAACATCTGTTGGTGACATTTGAGCAGAGCCCTGAAGCAGATGAGAGGGAGAGCCATGTGGCCATCCAGGGGACAAACGTTCCAGGCAGTGTAAGTGGCCAGTGCAAAGGCCCTGGGGTAGGAGGAGGCTCGGCCTGTTGGAGGGGCTGTAGTGGAGTGAGGGGAGAGTGGAGGACACAGAGCAAGGGGAAGGGTAGGTCCTGTTTAGAGTGGAGGAGTCGCTGGGTCTGACTCATCAGCAAAGGGGTCCCTCTAGCCGTTGGAGTGAGGGTGGACTTTGGGGTGGGAGCGGGGGGCTCATTAGCGGCTATCACCATGATCTGGTGATAGAAGGTGAAGGCTTGGATCAGGAAGCTAGTGGGCCATGAGTGAGAAGCGGCCAGATTTGGGATCTGTTTTGACGGCAGAATCACACAGGTTTGCTGGTTCTTTGCATGTGGGTTAGAGAGAAAGGCAAGAAGCAAGGGTTGCGTACTGCTGCTCTGTGCCTCAGTGTCCCCATCTGTACAGGGTGAGACCGTGCCCCGTGTCCCGCGGAAAACACCAAGAACAGTTGGCAGCTTCAATAAGTCTTAGTTGTTGTCCCCTAAAAATGCCCCTCCCTCACCACCCCAAATAGAGTCTCCATGTCTGCACAGCGTTCTCTTTTTTCCTCCTCATGACCTCTCACTGTCTTGGTTGGGAGGTGCTTGTGCTCAGCTGGGAGGCGCTTGGTGCCTGGTTGGGAGCTTGGTGGGGAGGTACTTGGTGGGGAGGTGCTCGGCACTTGGTAGGGGGTGCTTGGTGCTTGGTAGTAGATACTTGGTGGGGAAGTGCTTGGTGCTTGGTGGGGAGCAGTCTTCTCCATGATCATGTCCAGGCTGCCCTTGCCTGCAGCATCGCTGGGAGCCGGTCAGTCTCTAGCTCTGGCTTTTCTTATTAAATGTTTGAAATCCTTTCTGATCTTGCCTCTGAATTCTCTCCAACACCCCCACCCCCTGGGGCGAAGTTGACTTTGGTGCTGATGCCTTGGGAAGGACTTCTGAGCTGGCCTTTCCGCCACACTTCCCCCGTGGTGAAGGTTTGAGATGCCCATTCTGTCCCCTTAGGCACCATGCTGCCCAGGAGGGGAGGACTCTGGGCCAGTACCCAGGTGCCACGGGCAGCAGCACCACTCTTGCTGAATACAAGTTGGGGCTGAGTCCTGGGGGCAGGACCGCTGTCCTGAGACTGGGGACAGTGGGTCATGAGCTCTGTCCTGGCCACAAGCACGAGGTTGCAGGAGCAGCAATGCCCCTTCCTGGTCCCGTTGGAGCCTCTGCCACGTCCTTGTGCCCTCCTGTGACACGGTCCCCTGTGTTAGAGGAGGGGACCCCCGGACCTCATCAGGAAGGAAGATTCTCAGGCCATCTCAGTGTGCACACGACCGGGAGCCCCCAACCAGGAGGGCCCGTGGTCCCGAGGCTGGGCTTGGTTGGCATGGTTTCAGCAGCACAGGTAGAAAAGTGTCAGCATCCAGACAGGGTGGAGGGAAGACACCACCCTCCCCAGGGCCAAGGGCCCACGTGGGCGGCAGAGCCAGCTCTGGGGAGGACCCTCTGGCCCTGAGTACCTGGAGCGGGGCAGACGCCAGCCCAGCACCGAGGGGAGGCCCAGGCCTGCACCAGCCCACAAGGGGCTGCAGTGGCTCCTGGGTCTCAAGCTAAAGCCAGGCTGAAACCCAACCCCTTCTTTAAAATGCAAGATGGTCCTTCCCTAAAATAACACACAGCCACGACCCACGGCCGCAGGCAGCCTCCGCACAAAGACCGGGCGCTGTGCTCTCCTTCGGAAGTTGATTTCCCCCCGTGGAATTTGGCCGGGCCCGTGGCAGCGTTCAAGATTTTGCAAAAGCACATCCACGCCAACGGGTCTCTGGTAACGGAGTGGCTCGCAAATTCCCCATTTAAGGAAAGCAGCGGGCCTCTGTTATGAAACCCGGGGGAAGGAATTTGAATTATGCTCCTCGCGGAGGTCCCGAGCCTTCACATTTTCCGGCCTTTCTCGCTGGCTGCAGGGAGCATTCAGGGAGGTCAGGAGTGGATTGCCCTGAGATTGATTCTCCTGATATCTTCTCGGCGGGTGGTGGGAAGGCTGGGCCCTTTCCAGGCTGCTGGGGGGGTGGGAGAAGCACTGGGAAGAAAGGCGTCTGCAGCAGGCTGGCGGGAGCCCTTGCTGAGGTGGCCCGCGGCACCTGCGAGCCTCGGGCGGCCAGGAAAAGCGCACCAAGGCCCCGGGCCTGCTGGTACGTAGGAGAGTCACGTGACGGCCAGGCTCAGGCCCTACTCAGATACTCAGAGAACCACGTGGTGCTCCCAGAGCCGCTGGTATGTGCCTGGGGCAGGGCAGCCTCTGGAGCCTCAGTTTTCCCATCTGTCCAGTGGGAAGAGTGATCCCCGCTCTCCCTGTGTCAGCCGAGTACTCACTAGATGCAGAGGAGGGAGGGCAAGAGAAGCCCCTGGGAGAGGTGTTCCATGTGAGGGGCGCTTGCTTCTCCTCTCTGTCCCCACTGGGGTTGGAGAGCAGGGGAGCTTGGTGACAAGAACCTTGCTGCCACACGGGGAGGAGGCTGCCTTTTGCTCGGCTCAGTGACCTGTCACAGCTCCTCCAGCCATTGCACCAGCTCAGAAATGACACCCCCCTCGGAAGGCTGCACGGCCTCATAAATGGGGGTGGTCCCTCCGGCACCCACACCTCCCATGGCCGCAGGGGGCCCACTGGACGAGGACCCCCAAAAGCAAGGTGGGGTGTGTTCTCCCCATGCCTCCAGTGAGTGCGCCGGCCCCCGGTTTGCTGAGGGTTTGCTGAGAGGGGAGGAGATCTTACCTGGGCTGGAGTAGAGCCCAGAACCGTGGGGGACTTGCCAGGTCAGAGAGAAGTAGCTCGAAGCTAAGAGAGAGTCTATGGGCCCGGGAACTAGGATCGTGAGAAGGGACGGTGCATGGCCTCTCCCCGCTGGATTTGCACTCCCCGCAGTCCTCCCACGGATGGCACAGGTGGGGCCCGGGAGCTCCCTGCCCTCCCGGGTCAGGGTTCCAGGTGGACTTCCATTGGCCCGGCGTGGACGAGCTGCCTGTCTTTAAAGCAGTCTCTGAGGCCGAGGGTAATGGGATTTGCTGATTAGCCATGACCCACCCATGCCCACCTGGGGAGGCAGGGAGAGCTTGAAAGACCACACGTGGGAGTGGGGCTTCTCAAGGGGAAATTGGACACCGTCCTCCTTGTCGGCAGAGAGACACTGGGCAGACCATAGGTCTGCCACCCTTGTGTCCCATGGCTCATCCACGTCCGACTAGAACCTGAGGGTCCCGTGTCCTCCAGGCTGGTGTGGTTCCTCTCAGCTGTCACTAAGACCCATGCCTGGCTTCGAGGAGCACGCTGGGTTGTCGCCCCACCTGGACAACTAGATGCATTCTCTGGGTGCTGGTGGGGTTTGAACCTGTCACCCCAGACGCCTGGTGTCACTGCGTATCATGTCCACTTACTTGGTGGGCCGTCATGTAAGGAAGCCTTTAAGGAGGTGGGGTGGCTTCTCGCGGATGTGAGGGGCCTGCCCCTTACTGGAAGCTGGAGGATGTGGATAAGCAGACCCAAATCACCCACAAACCCACCCATGCAAAACTGGTATTACTATTTCAGGGCACGCCCCACCCGTGTGGGTTTTTTTTTAATAGATTTTATTTTTTAAGCAGTTTTAGGTTCACAGCAAAATTGAGGGGAAGGTACAGAGATGGCCCATATGCCCATGAGCAGTCTATGGTTTTGACAAAGATGTAGCGTTGTGCGTCCACCAATGTAGTAACTTACAGAAGAGCTTCACCGTCCCGGAAATCCTCTGCACTCCACCTGTTTGTCCCTCCCTCCACAACCCCTGGCAGCCCCTCATCTTTTTATTGTCTCTGTAGCTCTGCCTTTTCTAGAATGTCCTGTGGTTGGAATCATGTAGTATGTAACCCTTTCAGATTGGCTCTTTCTCTTAGTAATACACACTTAAGATTCCTCCATGACTTTCCATGGCTTAATGGCTCATTTTTTTAATCTGCTGAATAACATTCCATCCTACATATTTTTAATTGGCTTTAGCAGTTCATTTACAGCATTTTCGTAGTAGCAAAAAATCATAAACAACTCGAACGTCTGACGTGGAGTCATGTAAATAATTTACGATACCCTATCACCATTAAGAGAATAAGGAGGATTTCTATTAGTAGAAGGAGAGGGTACCCAGAGTATATCGCTAACTGAGGACAAGTTGGAACAGCATATTTTGATTACCCAAGTTTGTTTAAAAATTAGTATGTTCCTAACTGCTTAGGAGACAAATTGGAAATGAGAATAGCCCAGCCCCTAAGCACTGGTTATCTCTAGTGGGCGAGATTTGAGGACGAATTCACTGTCTCTGTCTTACACGTGTGCATTCATGTAGACAGAAAACAAAGACAGAAAGCTCGTGCTCTGCCTCCTCGTTAGGTACATGTACTGGACAGACTGGGGCGAGACACCTCGAATCGAGCGGGCAGGGATGGACGGCAGTACCCGGAAAATCATTGTGGACTCCGACATTTACTGGCCCAATGGGCTGACCATCGACTTGGAGGAGCAGAAGCTCTACTGGGCCGATGCCAAACTCAGCTTCATCCACCGTGCCAACCTGGACGGCTCGTTCCGGTAAGTGCCCGCCTGCTTGTGGGCCCCTACCTCTCCCTCTGTTCCCTGGCCATCGCCAAGGCCTTGGCCAGTCCGCTGGGCATCAGCAGGTGACCCTTCTTAACTCAGACCCCGTGGTCTTGTATCTGAAACCCTGGGGGCCGGAGGAGTTCTGGACTTTTCAGCACTTGAAAAATGATAGAGTACACACGGTACGTCTAACTCCACACCGAGCAAGGTCTGGGGGGGCGTCTGCCATCCACTGTGTGAATATGTTGGCAACAAAACACAGAATGTTCGTTCTAAGCAGGGTTGGAAGACTATAAATAGCCCCACATCCACACACAGGTTTTGCCACCAAATGAGTAACAGAACTCTTGCCATTTTCAGAGTTTTTTTGGATTTCAGAATTGCAGTAGGGGTTGTGGACCTACCATTTTCAGAGTTTTTTTGGATTTCAGAATTGCAGTAGGGGTTGTGGACCTAAAGCCCAGGGGTCCGACAGGGTTCTGAAGAGTTCACTGTACCCCCTTCCTCCTGTCACCAAGTACCCATTGTGAGGGCAGGAGCAGGGTTGGTCTTGGGGTTCACTGCATCACCCGGTCTTGCCAGAGGGCCTTACACCTAGTAGTTGCTCAACAAAATGAGTTAAATGAGTGAACTGTAAAGGATTTTTTACTTGTTAGGTAATTGCTTTTAGAATTTTCTGGTCAGCTTAGCTTAACAGCCCCCTACCTCATTACGCTGTAGATGTAGGAACATCCCTTCAGCACACAGGTGTTTATTTATTTATTTTTATTTATTGACCAAAGACTGCCTGCTAGCTCTGTGCCGGGTCTTGGGGGTCCTCCTGGGAGGACAGACCCTGTTCCTGCACGGTGGAGCTCCTGAACCAGGCGGGGAGTATGCTGCAGTCACGTGGCATGGGGAAGCTCGGCTGGATCTCTGCACACACAAGCAGATGACAACTCCCAACAGATTTGAGGATGTTAGCAAGTTTGCCACATTTTACCCAGGCCTGCGTATTAGTTATCTATTGCTGTGTAACAAAAGACCCCCCAAACTTGGCCACCTAAATCAGCAAACGGGTTTTTTTGCGGGGAAAGGGTATCAGGAATTAGGAGTGGGTTAGCTGGCTTAGCTGAGTGTGCCCTGTGGTTATAGTCAAGCTCCTGATTGGGGCTACCGTCATCTGAAAGCTTGACTGAGGCTGGAGGATCACTCTGATGGCTGTTGGCAGGAGGCCTCAGTTCCTCCTTGACCTCTGCTGACCATGCCCAGCTGATCTGAAACATTCTATCTCATTGTCTCTGTGAGCACAGACTGGCCTGGGGCCTGGATGGAGACTTGGAAAGTGTGGCAGCCTAGGGAGCTGTGGTCCTTGGGGAGCTGAGTGATCCTGGCCATTGTGAAGGGAGTGTTAGAGGCTGGAAAGGCTGCAGGCTGGGGGTGCCTGGTGGAGGGATTGTGACAGGACAGCAAGGATGGTGGTGGCATTTAGGATATGATAATGGTGGTGGTAGTGATAATGGTAATGATGGTGTGGTGGTGATGGTGGTGATGATGATGATGGTGGTGGTGATGATGGTGTTGGTGGTGAGGATGATGGTGATGATGGTGATGGTGGTGATGATGGTGATGGTGGTGATGGTGATGGTGGTGATGGTGATGATGATGGTGATGACGGTGATGATGGTGATGACAGTGATGACAGTGGTGACAGTGATGATGGTGATGATGATGTGATGATGGAGATGGTGATGATGGTGGTGATGATGGTGATGATGATGGTGGTGGTGATGGTGGTGATGGTGATGGTGGTGATGGTGATGGTGATGATGGTGATGGTGGTGGTGGTGATGATGGTGATGGTGATGATGGTGATGGTGGTGATGATGGTGATGGTGGTGATGGTGATGGTGGTGATGGTGATGATGATGGTGATGGTGATGACGGTGATGATGGTGATGACAGTGATGACAGTGGTGACAGTGATGATGGTGATGATGATGTGATGATGGTGATGGTGATGATGGTGATGATGATGGTGGTGATGATGGTGATGATGGTGTGATGATGGTGATGATGGTGATGATGATGGTGGTGGTGATGGTGGTGGTGATGATGATGGTGGTGGTGATGATGGTGATGGTGATGATGGTGATGGTGGTGATGATGGGGCTGGGGTGGAGGGGATACCGAAGGGTAACAGCTGAGTGGGCTCGGAGTTCTCCTGAGGAGCAGTGTGTATATTTGGGAAGTAGATGGAGGTAGTGGTTGAATAACATTCTAGATGTGCTGCATAGCACGGAATTATTAACAGAATGGTTAATTCTGTGTTACGTGAGTGTCACCTCATTAAGTTTATTTAAAAAGTGACATCAAGGGGATGCCTGGGTGGCTCAGTTGGTTAAGTGTCTGCCTTCGGCTCAGGTCATGGTCCTGGAGTCTCGGGATCGGGTCCTGTATTGAGCTCCGTGCTCAGCGGGGAGCCTGCTTCTCCTTCTCCCTCTGCCGCTCCCCCTGCTTGTGCTCTCTCTCTCTCTGACAAATAAATACATAAAAATCTTAAAAAGTGATATCAAGAAAGCAAAAAGGCAGCGTTGGGTCAGATCAGGAAATGTGACTTTCAGTTGTTCAGTGACACCTTCTAAGTGTTTCTGTCTCCAAGGTGCGGTGCCAGGGGGCTGGGGATGTGCTGGGTATCAGCCCCCTGCAGCCCTCCCCCGCCCCCACCATGGAGCCTAGAGGCAGGGGAGGGTCATTAAACCAGATAATCACACATGCTACCAAGTGTAAAATTCTGAATCATTACCAGCATCCATAATCTCATTAAAAACAAGTTCTCGTTGGGACGCCTGGGTGGCTCAGTCGTTAAGCGTCTGCCTTCGGCTCAGGTCATGATCGCAGGGTCCTGGGATCGAGCCCCGAATCGGGCTCCCTGCTCAGCAGGAAGCCTGTTTCTCCCTCTCCCACACCCCCTGCTTGTGTTCCCTCTCTCGCTCTTTCTCTCTTTCTGTCAAATAAATAAATAAATAAATCTTAAAAAAAAAAAAAACAAAAGTTCTCGTTTGCTGGGCTTTATAAATACATAGAAGAGAGCTGCTTTTTCTTGCGTTGATATCAAATTCAATTTACTCTGATCCTATAAACTATTGGCCTTATAGGAATGAACAGGGACATTTGGTCCAATTTGTATTAAGTTGCTGAAACATCAGGGCAGAGCAGGCGTGCTGGTCACCAGCTCATAGTCATCAGCTGTGGCCTCCCCCTTGCCATTTTTCTTCCTCCTTTTTTTCCTGTGGGGCCCCTTGTCACCAGCCACTTTTCTAGAAGCAGGTTGGGAGGGGAGGCCCGTGTCTCTGTGAGGGATGGCGGGAGGCTGGTTGAGTCTGGGAGGTGCCCTGCACACACTGGGACGGTTCCTGGGATGCCTGCCCCACTGTTGTGATGTGTGATGTGAATGGGTCCGCAGTGGCCTTGGAGGGTTTTCAAAGCTGGGAGCACGCGGGGCTGTGGGCAATCTGCTGATGGCTCCTCGCTCTGCCTCCCACCCCTGCAGGCAGAAGGTGGTGGAGGGCAGCCTCACGCACCCCTTTGCCCTGACGCTCTCTGGGGACACTCTGTACTGGACGGACTGGCAGACCCGCTCCATCCACGCCTGTAACAAGAGGACTGGAGAGAAGAGGAAGGAGATCCTTAGCGCTCTCTATTCGCCCATGGATATTCAAGTGCTCAGCTCAGAGCGGCAGCCTTACTGTAAGTGGGGGGCTGGGTAGGGGGTGGCCGGCATCTTCCCTCAGCCAAAGCCCCCAGTGTGGGGGCACCGACCTCAGAGCAGTGGAGGAGAGGAGGTGCTGGTAGAGGGGAGGGAGATGTATGCAGAGTGCAGGGCTAGGCTGGGGGGCAACTGAGAGAGCTCTCTGCAGAGCTTGGGTAGGGGGCTGCTTCAGGTGGGCCCCCCACCCCAGCTGTCCTCTCTTCGGAGGTGGCAAAGGGACTCCCAAGGAAGGTTGCTTTGTTTTCAGGGCCAACAGAAGTTACATAGTTACTGATGAACACTCTGCTATAAGTTGAGGCTCTCAGCCTGGGGTCCTCATAGGGTGGTGGCTGGGGTCCTTGATGGTGAAAAGCTTGAAACACATGGGCTCAGGGCTCCTGTGACAGGTGGCTAGCAGGGTCCTTGGGGACCAGGGTGCTGTAGAAGATTCCAGCTTTGAACTTAACATTGGGGGCCCAGTGGGGGCAACCGTTGTTGGTGCCAAAGGGAAGGTGGGGCTCTCTGGAATTGTTTTCTGGTGAGAACATCATGGTCCTTAAATGCATCCACACTTGGGGCAGCCCACACCCGGAAGGCAGCCTTAGGGAGAGGAGAGGCACCACCCCATATATCTTCTCCAGTTGACGGGGGGTGGTTCATACTCTAATTTTGGGGTACTGCACCCCAGCCTGCCCTGGGCAGAGTGAAATGCCGGCAGTGTTCAGTTCAGTTGGTGCTGGTTGTGGGCGGGCTTGGGAGGATGAGGAGGGTTGCTGTCAGCACCAAGAGTGTCCAGCCGTGGCCACCAAGCGTTTGTGCAGATCCCGTGGGGGCCAAGCACGCCACCGGGATTAGACAGGCCTCTGCTCCAGGATCCCCCAGTCCATACCGCGCGCGCGGGCAGGTCCTGAGATCCTGGCGGGGAGGGTGGCCTTCACAGAGGAAGTGTCGTCTGAGGGGCCCCGAAGATGGCATCTTGCTGTAGAAGGGTGGGGGGAGGGGCAGGGCAGGGATGCCCCCACCAGGAGCGGTGCGTGGCAGGGGGGCGTGGGGTCGAGGGCCCTGTTCTGGAGCCTTCCCTCAGTCTGCCCCGTCTTCCCCAGTCCACACGCGGTGTGCGGAGGACAATGGCGGCTGCTCCCACCTGTGTCTGCTGTCCCCGAGGGAGCCTTTCTACACGTGCGCCTGCCCCACCGGCGTGCAGCTTCACGACAACGGCAAGACGTGCAAGGCAGGTGAGACGGGGGGCGCCGGCTGGGGGCCGGCCTGGCGGGGGTGCGGGGGCGGCCACCCGGTCAGCGTCTCGTCCTGTCCGCAGCGCAGCTTTCACGCGTTCTGGGCTCCGCGTCCAGGGCACTTGGGCAGCCCGGCAGCTGCGACCGGGCTCCGACCTGGGCTCTGCTGCCCGACGGGCACGGTACCGGGCTCGGGACTCAGGTTCTGGTCCGTCGGGCGAGCTTGCAGGGGGCCGCCGGCGTGCCATGCTTGTAGCCGAGATGCTCGCTGTCGCGAACTGCCACGCGAAAACCCCGCGGACTGGAAGAATGACGTCAGTGGGGGAGGACCCCGTGAATCAGGAGGCGCCCCGCGATCCGGTACCCGACACTGTGGCTTCGTCTCCTGCTTTTCTGCTTTCTCCGTGTTGATACAGAATTTATGATTCGTTTTTATCCTTGCGTCCCATTTCCATGGGGTCTCCATGCCCTAATAACCCGCCCCATGGAAATTCAGGTTGCAGCCACATGCTCAATGGGAGAAAACTTGGGGCACACGGAGTTCAGTTGCTGTCCCTCCCTGCGTGCGGGTGTTCTTCTTTACGTCAGGTGTTCACCCACCTCTTTGTTCTCCTCCCGAATTCTCCACACTTGCTGCTTTGAGGATTCCTAGTATGATGATGTTTTAATGAAGTGTCACCCCCTCGTCCGGGGCACTGTCTGAGGCTCTTCCTTGCCAGGTGTCAGGTTCAGAGTGTGCTCTTTCAGAAATGATGCGCATCTAGGATGCGGCCATCTCTGAGGATGTCCAGGGCCCAGCACGGCTGGCTGGCACTGGAGTGGGCACCAGAGTGGCCGGCGAGGGGCTAGTGAGAGGCGTCAGGAAGCAGCCACCCCTGGGCCAGTCGCACTTGGGGGAAGGAAAGGGAGACCAGGGCTTACCTGGGGACCTGGGGGCAGAGGGGAGGGAGTGTTACCAGAACTTGAGCACAGGTTTATTTTTTTTTTTATTTTTAAGATTTTATTTATTTATTAGAGAGAGCGAGCGCATGCTCACGAGAGAGCACAGGTGGTGGAGAGGGAAAAGCAGGCTGCCCAACGAGCAAGGAGCCCGATGTGGGCTCGTACCCAGGACTTTCCGAGCCGAAGGCAGTCGCCCAACCAACAGAGCCACCCAGGGACCCCATGAGCACTGGTCCAAAACAAAATGTGCAGGGGCCCCTGGGTGGCTCAGTCAGTGGAGCTGGACGTCCAGCTCTTGGTTTCGGCTCAGGTCATGATCTCAGGGTTGTGGGATTGAGCCCTGCGTCGGGCTCCACCCTCACCATGAAGTCTGCTTGAGATTCTCTCTCGTCCTCGGCCTTCCCCACTTGCGCTCTCCCTCTTGCTCCATCTCTCTCTTAAATAAATAAATCTTTAAAAAAACCAAAAAAACAAAAAGTTCATCCTGGCAAATCTGAAAAATATGGGGTATACTGAGTTCCACATTTCCACAAGCAATGACCGCATGTCTGTTAAATGTGCTGGGTGCAGAGAGTAAAGCAGTAAATGACACCGACCTATTCCCGCCCCCCCTTCTTAGAGCAAATGTGCTAGTGGGGGTGGGGCTGACAGGAAGCAGGCAGGCAGGCACACAAATGAATAAAACCAATTCAGATTTGGGTCAGAGTAAAGAAGGACACAACAGAGGGACTCAGATGGGTGGGGGGAGGGCTGGGATGAAAGGTCAGAGAAGGTCCTTCCCAGGAGGCACCATTCAGGCTGAGACTGGAGGATTAACAGGGAGGAAGGGCAAGGAACAGTGAGAAGAACAGTGTGTATGGCAGCCCTGAGGCAAGAGCTAGGCGGTGTCAGGACTGACTTCACAGGGGTTTGACCTGTGCAATCACTCCGGGCCCCGAGTTCAGAGGAGCCCTGTGCTTGGTTTAAGGCTCTGTTGTTGCTGACTTGAAATGCTTAATAATTTTTGGATAGGGGGCCCCGCATTTTCATTTTGCAGTGGCCCTGCAAATTATGTAGCCAGTCCTGTTTTGTGTATAAGAGAAACTGAAGGGCATCTGGAGGTCGTCTTCATATTTTGGTGGGTCTTTTCCTGCTGGTTTTCCATGTGTGTCTGTGCATTTTACTTGACATTATCGCAGGAGTATTTTGCAATTGCAGGAGGTGTATTTGCTTCTAAAACATGAGTTTTAGTGCCTAAAAAGTATTTATCCAATGAACCATCTTTCCCCTGTTGGGCATTTCTGTTTTATTTGTGTTTTTGCTATTTCCGAGTCGTGCTGCCTTGAGAGAGCCAGCTTGGGGCCTGGCCCCAGGTTAGAGGGATCTGAAGCTGGTGTCTCTTGCTGCCGTGGATTGGTGATCCCTGGCCGAGCTGTGGTGCTGGATGGGGAGGTGAGGTCGGCTCTGGGAGGAGCACAGGCATGGCTGAATGCCGGCGTGGTTGCCCCTCTGCCCACTTGGGGTGTCTGGAGCCGGGGTGCACGTGGACATTTGGGGAAGGAGTGAGGGGTGGACACCCCCCCCATGGTGGATCATGCAATAGTGCTGGCCCTTTTGGGGAACTTGTGCAGGCCGCTTTTGTGAAGGGGCCCTGTGAGGCAGGAGCCCCATGCATCAGGGTTGCGGACTGGGGTGTGGGGCCTCCTAGAATCCCAGAGTCGTGGCTCAGTGCCCTGCACAGCTGGAGAAGCCTGGTGTTCCACCAAGGACTTGCCCAGGCTACCCCGGGGTACAAACGGCTGTTGGTCATCCGGGGTGGACAGCATTTGGGGTCTTGTCGCTCTATGCCTCTCTTCCTCCCTTATGAGCTGGGGCGGTCACAGGCCACCCCCTGCCCGGGGAGGCTGGGGAAGGACACGGCGTACTGATAGGACTCAGAAGCACTGCGCAGGGCACCCGGTGTGTAGTCAGTGCGGAGTATGTGGTAACCACAGCCAGCGTTCACACCGTTGGCGTCGGTCTTCACGTCGGGCCAGAGGGAGTAGGCCAGGTCCTCAGGAGGCCTAAGTTTGCCTCCATCGTCCAAGGGTCCTCCCACCCCCCGGGGAGGGCTGATTTCTTTGGCAGGCGGAGGAACAGGGACTTTCTGGTTCCCTGCATTCTAATAGCCAGAGCCTCTGCGCTCCGGGCACCCTTGTCTGTGGTCGAGCCTCTGGAGGGCATTCTGTTCTTTCTGCAAACATCCACGGGATGGGGGTGGGGGGCAGGGGGCAGAGTAGAGGAGGTGCTGTGGGCTAAGAGGGCTTCCTGGAGGCGGCTGCACAGGGGTGCGGGGGCTGGAAGCTGTGGTGAAGAGCTGTGGGGTGGACCTAAGCTGGCTTTGTATGTCAGCTTATCGTTCTGTGATACCGGCACTCACGTCCCGGCTGTGTGATCTTGGGAAAATAACAGCCTCTCTGTGTTTTCAGTCACTTCACCTGTAAAAAGAGATGATAATAGTACCTGATTCTTGGGAGGAAGGCCGGGCTGCCCAACAAGTAGGAGAGTGCTTAAATTTGAACTTGAACTTGGAGCCAGGCAGGGAGTCTGATGCCAGAAGAGCAATTCTTCCCTGAACGTTTGCAGTCAGAAGTAGATGAGGAGGCTGGGTGGTGGCGAGAGGAGGCTTGAGGGGGCGTGGGGTGGGTGGGGGAGCCCTCCTCGACACTGCCGGTGGGAAACGGGCGGAAGAGTGAGGTGTGTGTCCTGAGTGCACTGGGCACGTGGGTTGCTTTCCAGGGATGAAGGCCAGCATGGGGCTGGGCGGGATTGGGGTCCGAGGCAGGGGTCTGGATGTGTCAGAATTACTCAGGCCCTGACGTCACATCCAGGTCGCCCAGCCCTAGCATATCAGAGTCTCCAGGACAAGGGACAGGCGTGGGAGGCAGAGGGCTGAGTCTGCACTTGACACGCGCCCAAGGCAGGCTGATGTGTTGCAGTGGGGGAACCCTCCGCGCTGCTGGAAACATCTCAGGACCCGAAGCCACGGCCTCGGGCATGACTTGTGGATTCCTGGGGCTTTCACTCTGAGCGTCTGACCATTTATGCTGTGGAGTTGAATCGGAAGAAATTTTCGCGATATGCATGAGTCTTATTTTTCTCTGCTTTTGAGCAAATGAAAGCCAGCCCTGTGCAGGGAGTTGGTGCCTTCCCCCAAGGAAGAGGCTTAGGTGGCAGTGATGCTCAGACCCCCGTGAATGGGACTGTGACAGCCCAGGGCCTGCAGACTGCCCCCTGGAAGCAGAGGATGACACGGGGCAGGGTGCGGCCTTCTCACCTGTGAAAGGGGGAGAGCAGGATGACTCCGCTCCGTGCAGCTGGGGGGTCAGATGAGAGGCTGCTTCCCACAGTGCCTGGGTGGGGGCCGCACAGACAGGACGGGAGACTCGGACTCCCTTGCCTTGGGTCAACAGTGTCTTGTGTCCCGTGTGTGGGCGGGGTGACACCCACTCGCTGCAGGGTGCAGTGTCTCAGGTCCCCCAGTCCCTCCCAACGTGGCCCCGGTCAGGGTCCTGTAGGCTCTGAGACTAGGAAGGATGTCAGAGCAGGTGGCCCCCTCCTGTGCCGCAGCTCAGTGGGGGGCCAGCGAGGGGGCTTGGTGAGACCCGGGGGCCTGAGTGACTCCTGTCTCGCGAGCCAGCGGGGGAGGATGCCTGGGCCAGGCTGTGATCCCACGCACCGCGCGTCCGCCAGCGCCAGCCTCCCCCGCCCCTCCCCGGCAGCCTGGCCCACGGAGGCGCCCAGCTGGCTTTGGTTTTCCCCATGTTTTTCCAATTATGTGGGATGGGCTAAAAACAGCAGTAGCGGGGCCTTATTTGGGAGCTCCCACCACCATCCGAGGAAGCCTGGTGCTCCCCTCACTCCAGCTCTTGTGGTGGCTCCTTGTGGAACACGCCCCTGTTGTGACATTCGTCCCCGCGCATTCCTCACCACCGGGGGCTTCTGGGCAGTGTGTGTCCCTGCTCGGGGCCTGAACGACCCGGGCAGGTGGCTCGCTGGGGCTGTGTCCGGGGCAGCGGGGGCCGGGCTGCCACCCCGTTTTGTGCCCTCCGCCGTGGTGGGGCTGGCGGGCGGGCGGGCGGGCGGCTCGGGCTTCATGGTTTACGGGTCCACCTGCTGCACCTCGCCAAGAAGTAGTGTGAACAGATGTTGGCGGGGACAGGAAACAAAAGGCCGAGGGGATGTGGTGGGCCGAGGTGGCGGGGGGGCGGACAGAGGCGTCACTGTCGGGTGTGACGGCCAGACTGACAACTGGGGCGATGTCTCGAAGCCCCTCACGTCCATCCGTCTCTCTGGGCGGATTAGCCGAGGCTCAGGGCCGAGGAATAAGGGGCGCGTTTGTTTCCAGTCTGACTGTCTTGTCACTTATCGGGGAAGTAGGTCAAAGGGAAAAGAAAGGAGGCCCTTGTGGCCGAGGCCTACGCCGCCCAGGCCGTGACTGGCGTTGACTCTGCTACCAGAAGGCAGCTGCTGTTCTCAGCCATGGACCGTGAATTTGTAATAGCAAGAAAATCAGATTGCACAGTCCCAGGAAATGGTGTCACCAGTCCAAGCACTGACTTTTTTGGGGAGGGGGCTGGAAATGAAGGTATAACTTGCAGACAGTAAAACGCACAGAGTCTGAGCGTCCGCTGTGATTAGCTTTGACAGTCGGATACATCTGCCTCGCCACCAGCCCCGTCCGGATACAGAACATTTCCAGCACCCGGAAAATTCCCGGGTGCCCCCTGCAGCCCCCCTCCCCACCCCGCGGGGCAGCCCTGTCCTGACTTCCAACACCACGGGTTAGTTTTGCCTGTTCTAGAGCGTCCCAGAAACGGAACCACACAGCATGTGCTCTTTTGTGTCTGAGCCTGAAGACTAACTTCTAAATCTAATAGAAGAGAAGAGGGGAGTGTGCCATATTCTTAGAATGAGAAAACTGTCATCCTGGGGCCGGGCGATGAGACCAGGCGGCACCTCCGGGGTGGCCCGGGTCTGCCGGCGGAGAGCGATGCTGCCGTCACTCCCCCTGCTGGCCCCGTCCCCCACCCCCAGCCTGTCCAGTGTCCCCCTTGCTGGTGGCATGCGAGTCCAGCTCCAGCCCGGCCCCAGAGCTCAGGCGACTTCCTTCGTCTGTGGAGTCAGGTTCTGGGCTTGAGGTCCCGGCCCTGGTGAGGCCCCCAGGCTGCTGGAGAAAGGCCTCACCTGCCCCAGCCCTGCCCTCCGCGTGCCCCTCATGCTGGCTTGTCTTTAGGGATGGCTGCAGGTCCTCTGTCTTGGTTCCATGGACTGTGCCCCGGTGCGTCTACCCTCCCCAATTCCCAGGGCGCTGGGGTGAGCTGATTGCCCATGTGTGCTGGGCTGACGCCGGGGCCTCTGACTTGTCCTCAGACCGAGGCCAGGAGGCTCTTTTTCACCCTTGGCCTCCTATTCCAACTAAAATGGATGGTTTGCTCCTTTCCCACCCACCTTTCTGCCTTTGCCTGTGCTGTGCCCATTGCCTGGAGCACCCTTCCCTGTGGCTTCTTGCCTCACGTTCCCGCAGGCCTCCATTCAGACGGCCCCGGCCCCTCTGGGAGATGTGTTATGATGTGCTCCCACGTCCACTGCACGGGAGGGATCCTGGCTTCCCGCGGGACCAGCATCAGGCCCAGGAAGAATGCTGGGGAAGTTGATTAGGCGCCTTCAAGAGTCTTTGCCCTGGCAAGCGCTGAGGTTTTTTGGTCATCTGGGGCCTGACTGCACCCTTGTCCCCTCCCTGCCACCCCTGGTTAGGGGGAGAATCAGGGCATTTGAGTTTGGCCTTAGCCCTGCACTATGTGGTTGTGACCTGATGAAATGCAGGATCTTCGTGTCTCATTGACCTGGGAGTGCGTATCAAACAAGCTCACGTTTCCTAAAGCGCCTTATGAACTGTAAGGTGCTGGGGCGCCTGGCTGGCTCTGTCGGTTAAACGCCCGACTCTTGACCTCAGTTCAGGTCTTCATCTCAGGGTTGTGAGCTCAGGCCCCACGTTGGGTCCCATGCTGGGCGTGGAGCCTACTTTAAAAAAACAAAACAAAAAAGCCTGTAAGGTGCAGTGCACTTGAGTTAGGTTGAACCACACGGCCCGTCCCCACCAACCTCCTTCCTTGGTTCTGGCCTCAATGCCAGGGTGGGGTGGCCAGTAGCAGTAATAATCCTGCCCTGGGCTGCCGGGCAGGCACGCTTCTGAGCGCTGTATCCCTGGGGCCTCGTGGGAGCTGGTCAGAGGGGCTAGGGCCAGCCTGCTTCGGAGGTTTGGGCAGTCAGAGCTTGCTCAAGGCCCCAGAGGAAGGGATAGAGGTGGGATTTGGACCCAAGCAGCCTGCACCGTGTTGCCGGGGCCCCGCGGAGCTTTTACGTGCCGTGGCGTTGGGGGGGAGGGTGGCGTGGCCACCACCACCTCCAGGAGCCACAGGACAGGATGTTATTGGGAGGAAGGATCGCAGCTGTATATGGAACACCTGCAGCATGCCTGGGCTTGGGAAGGCCCTCTGTGCTTTTTGTGTTTTTGTTTTTTTAAAGATTTTATTTATTTATTTGAGAGAGCGTGAGAGAGCGAGCATGAGCAAGGGTGAGGGGGAGAATCAGACTCCCCGCTGAGCGGGGAGCCCAATGCGGGGCTCGATCCCAGGACCCTGGGATCATGACCTGAGCTGAGGAAGATGCTTGCTTAACCGACTGAGCCACCCCGGTGCCCTCTGTGTGTGTGTGTGTGTGTGTGTGTGTGTGTTTAAAGATTTTATTTATTTGACAGAGACACAGAGAGAGAGGAGGAACACAAGCAGGGGGAGTGGGAGAGGGAGAAGCAGGCTTCCTGCTGAGCAGAGAGCCGGATGTTGGGCTCGATCCCAGGACCCTGGGATCATGACCTGAGCTGAAGGCAGACGCTTAACGACTTAGCCACTCAGGCGCCCCTGTGTGGTTTTTTTTAAAGAGCTGAGCCACGTGCCCAGAGAGGTGGGACCGGGCCTTTTCTATCATGTGAGTCCCCGACTGTATTATATCGTCCAACCCCATGTTCCTGTGTTTCAGGCAACCGGGTCGCCCACCTTTAATTGGTCCAACCAACTGCACTTTGTTCACAAGTCTCTCTCTCTCTCAAGACCCTCTGGCCTGAGTCGTGAGCCTCCAGGCCATGTCTCTGCTGCTCGTTCAAAGAGAACGTGGCCTGAGGCGGGTCCCCGGGGCATGCTCGGTGCCACCGGGAGGGGGACATGTGCTGGGGCCGTGGCCTTGGGCTCAGAGGCTCACCGACTTTGTCACGGGACCACCCAGCCTTGCTGGGGAGCCTCAGCCCCTCCTGCCTCTTACCTGTGAGGAGACAGAGGTCAAGGTGCTCACCCCCGGCCACTCAGGAAATGTGGCTGGGGGCCGCGGTTGGGTGTGGCCTGTGGGCTGTGCGGCCTGTGCAGTGAGCAGCCCCTGAGGGGCAGGGGGCAGGGCAGGTGGCAGAGGACCACGTGAGGGGCTGACTCCTGGCGATAGGAGAGCAAGCGAGTCGGGAGGCAGGCGCCGACCTTGCTGCCCTGGCCGCCCCAGGCCTCAAGGCAGAGGAGTGACTCCCCCATTTTACTGCTGTGCAGACGGAGGCCCGGACCCCGGGGCCAAGGTGACAGCCTCCCACACGCTTGTATGAGGGCCCGGGGTGGGTCGTGCAGACAGACAGCTGCTCGGGCCTCAGGTTTCCAGTGGAGCCAGTGCCCGGCCCGGCCACTTCCGCTGTGGTCACTCGGCACGGTCTCCTGGGCCAGGGCGCCGGGCTGTGGTCTCAGCGCCTGTCCAGCAGCTTACCCCAGGGGGCCGTGGAGAAACTTAATCAATTGCTAAAAAACAAAAGTAAGTTGGCTGCCTACCAGCTGTGAAGCTGTTTATGGCCTTAGAGATGGTAGTGTGGAGGGCGGCCTGCGCTGGGACCCAGCTCTGCCCACACGAAGCCAGGGGTGGGGGCGGCGAGGGGGGTCGGGCCGAAGGGAGGCCGGAGGCTCCGCTTGATGAAAAGCAGCCGTAGAAGGAGCCGCCCTGGGGGCGTGGTGTGAGCCTCTGGGTGGGGATCCGTCCTTTCTTGGAGATGCCTTTGGTTCAGTGGGGACAGTTGTGATGTCCACTCTGCCTGCTGGGAAGGCCAGGCCCTGATGCTGGGTGACGGGGTGGGGGGGGGGGGGCGCAGGGCTTGGGGGCGCTGCTTCTTTCATCTGTGTTGATTTGGTCAGTCCACATCCTGGGACGTTTGGTTTTGCTCATCGTGAAAAATCCTTTCCCGTGTTGGGGTGCAGAGGGGATTAACCATAAGGATCTTCCAGGTCTCCACGCTGGACCACCTGGCAGGGGGCTCTCCTCTTCCTGGGCTGTCTGGAGGCTGTGGATCCTTCTGCCCCATCCCTCCTCCTGTGGTTCTTCCCTCCCACTCGGCTCAGAACCTGGAGGCCAAATAGGTCAACCCCGCGTGGCCGCTCTGTTCCCACTGGTGGGACAAGTGAGAAAGCCTGGTCCCCGGAACCTAGGCCCTCCCCCCCACTGCCGGAACCACAAGGCCTCTCCGCCTAAGCCGGGGCAAAGTCTTGATGTTTTCTTGTTGAAAAGTAACATTTGTGATCACCCTCAAAAGGAACACATCACCCAAAATAACAGAAAATAAAAACCACCCGTAACGTTGCCTCTCAGAGAAGACTGCTGCTAACCTTTGGCTGTTTCTTGCTCCTCTGTCCCCTCTGCTTGCGTTCAGCTCTGGGTTTGCACGATGTCTTCATAGAGCGGCCCCGTCGCACCCTGACCTCCTCCACTGCTCGGCGGGCATTTCCTCCCCCAGCCCTGCTCCAGAGTCCGGTGCTTTCGTGGGCCCTTCGTTTATTTGATGTTCTCGCGTTGTGGGATATGGACGTTGCCTGCAGGCCCTGTCCTGCGGGTTTGGGTTTTGCAGTGATCAGAGGCCACGGTGATCCTGGGCAGCCAGGAACCCGCGTGCATGTCTAGCAGCTGCTTCGGGCTGGGCTCGCCGAGGGGAAATTGCCGGGTCAGAGGGTCCGAGAGCCACACTGCCGTCCAGGAAGCGCGTGCTGGGCACCGTCCTCTGGGAGGTGGGGGCCTGCTGCAGCCACGCTGAGCGGCCGGCACTTTCCACCTCCAGCACCTTCCTCACGTTACTCATCTCTCCTGTTTGTTGCTGGGGTCTGGGTGGTTTCCTTCTTGACTTCGATGCCGTCCAGTGAACTTAAAAAATGAACAGACTTTATCTTGTACGGCAGTTTTAGGTTTACAGGACAATCGAGCAGAGGGTCCCGAGAGTTCTTGGGTATCTGCCCTCCCTCCTGACTCGGTTTCCACTGTGACTAGGATGGGCCGTCTCATGTTGTGAAAGGCACACACGCGTGTGTCAGCCGAGGGGCCGCAAACCTCGCTCGGCCCCTGGGCCACGACGGTCGAGGCCTGTTTCTCTGTGGCCTTGCTGCTCAGAATGGTTGGGACGTTTTTGCACGGTTGAAAAGAGACTCACAAGAAGAATGTTTTGTGACGTGGGAAAAGGAGAGGAAACGCGAATTTCGGTGTCCCTGCGTGACGTCTGGCTCGCATCCCCCTGCTTCTGCGCCATTTGCCGCAGCTTTCGCACTGGGACGCCGAGCTGGCCGCCAGCGACAGCCGGGGTCGTGGCCCGCAGCGCCTGGCGTGCTGACGGCTGGTCCTTTGCAGAAGACGTGTGCAGACCCCCGCTGGAGACCAGAAGGAAGACCGAGAATGGTCCCAAGATAGCCGCTGTGGACGTTTGCGTGTGTTTCCTGCCAGGAAAGGAAGCTTTGGTTCATCTGTGGGAGCAGATTTTGTTCCAGGGAGGCTTTTGTTTGTCTTGTGGCCGGGCTCCTGCTGCATTCACAGCGTGCTGTTTGCACGAGGCTTCCTTGTAGGCGGCAGTGGGCTCAGCGCTGTCCCAGCGTCCGGAGTGCGTGGTGTCCGTGGGCCAGCTCCATTCCCGTCCATCCCGGTGGCAGCGATGGCCCGGCGCGCTCTGGAGCCCCCCACCCCTTGGACCTGCCTCTCCTTCCACGGAACGTCTCCTCTCACCTCTGCTCCCCACCTCTTGTGGGTTGCATCGTGTCCCCCAAAAAGACATGTTGAGTCCCCGGAATGTGAATGTGACCTAACTCGGAAACAGGGTGTTTGCAGGTGTAACCAAGTTAAGATGAGGTCAGACTGGAGTAGGGTGGGCCCTGAATCCAATGACTAGTGACCTTTGTAAGAGAGAGATTGAGACACAGAGATGCAGGGGAGGAGGCTGTATGAAGACAGAGGCAGAGGTTGGAGCGGTGAAACCACAAGCCAAGGAATATCCAGGGATTGCTGGTAACCACCAGAAGCTGAGGGAGGCAAGGACGTCTCCCCCAGAGCCCTCAGAGGGAGCTTGGGCCTGCCAGCCCCTGGCGTTTTTCCTTCTGGCCTCCAGAACCGTGAAGGAGTCCGTTTCCGCTGTTATGAGCCTCCCCGTTTGTGCTGATGTGTTACGGCAGCCTTTTCCTGCATCTGGCCGGGTCCGTGTGACCCACAGGACGGCGCCCTGGGATGGAAGGCAGCTTGGTCCGGAGGGATGTTGGCAGGGAGGGATGGTGTTGAACTTGACATGCCGGTGACATTGGGCCATCCCTCAGGTCGGCTTTTTTGTTTGGAGAACGCCGGCTGCCAGGAAGGCTGTGCCCTGGCCTGTGGTCGGTGCCCCGCACTTGGCCCCGGGACAGGGGCGCTGCCCTTCTTTCCTGCGCGTGTGCGTGCAGCGAGGAAGGGGGAGGTCAGGAGTCCGCCCGAAGGAGGCTCCGGGGACAGCTGCCCAGCCAGCGAGGGGAAGGTTTCACTTTCCTTGGCAGCGCTGTGGGGCAGGCTATTTGTTTAAACAACCCCAAAGAAAACCATTTGGCCAAACTGTTAGTTTCTAAACAATTTACTTCCCTAGTGTTTAAACAAACTCCTACCCAGGATCTGTGTCTGGTCCCAGGGAGGGGGGTGGCCTCTCCTCCTCCTGGCCCCGGCACAGTGCCCTACACCCACCCAGGTGGCCAGAGGCCAGGGCTGCCGCTCAGACGTCGCTGCTGACAGCCTTGGAGGTCACCTGTGAGTAGCGGCCTCTGGGAGCGAGCAGCCGGGGGTTCTGTCTCCGCAGCTGCCCGCCCCCCCCCGCCGGCCCCCGCCGCCGCCTGGTCCTGGACAGAGTGCTCCACCTCCTCTGTGCTTCAGGCAACAGGCTGGGCTGTGACTCTCGCCCGCATGTCCCCGTCTTCTAGCAAAGCTCAAATAAAAACTTCAAAGGCTCTGCAGCCCGAGGGGTGTCAGACACTCCCCCTTGGACTCCATTATCACCTACAGATTTATCCTGGCGGTTAATTACTGCCTCAGCCACAGAGACTTAATTCTAAGGGATGCTGATGACGGGCTCCCTGGCGGTGGGCTGTGCTGGAAGCTTTGTGCTGACCTGGTTAATGGAAGGCTGGGGCCGGGCCCACTTCGCCCCTGATGGCTCTGTGCCCCTTGGGGACACTCTGCTGGAATCTGGTACATGGTCACAGCCACATGATTCTGAGGTTCTTGGAGCCGGAGGCCAGACTCCCCAGTCTCAGCTGGCCGCCTGAGCAGGCCCACCTATAACCCCAGCTCTCCTTCCTAGTACCCATTCACTGATGGTCTTTCTCCCTAAAGGGCTCTGCCCTGTGACCCCAGGAGCACCGGGGGTGGGGGATCCTTGTCTGTTTTGCCCACCCCCACCCCCAGTTCCTGGCCCAGGGCCTGGTCTAAAGTAGCTGCCTGCAGAGATAACTGGTGGGGTGACCAATCCAGCTGGGCAGCCCGTCAACATTGGGCTTCCTGTGTGTACCATCTTCCGAGATCCAGGTGTTTGTGGGACCTTGTTTTTCCACTTGCTCCTGTGTGCCCTGGATTGGGGAGCTTAACCTCTCTGTGTGTCAGGTTCCTCATCAGTAAAATGGGGCATAATCATACCTTTGGGATCGGTGTGAGGATCACACTATTTTAGGTGATTGTGTCTGGAGGACCATAGCAACAGGGATGGGTGAAACAGGCTCTAAATATGTTCTGTGGGCACCTGGGTGGCTCAGTCGGTTAGGCGTCCGACTCTTGATTTTGGCTCAGGTCATGATCTCAGAGTCGTGGGATTGAGCCCCAAGTCAGGCTCCGTGCTCAGCAGTGACTCTGCTTGGAATTCTCATTCCCTCTCCCACTGCCCCTCCTCCCGCTCATGCTCTCTCTCCCTCTCTCAAATAAATAAATAAAAAGCTTAAAAAAAATGTGTTTTGGGACAGAGCGTTGGTTTCGCTGGGGACCAGTGTTTTCTCTGGGGAGGAGGTGCTGATTGAAGTCAAGTGGGGTTTGACACACACCTTTCCGCCTTGCACAGTGAGCAGCCCCGGCCTCCGCTTGGGAGCCCGGCAGCCTCTTTGGACAGTTCTGTAGACGCCCTCTTAGACAGGGCTCTTCCCGGCCGTGCCCTGGGGGGCTTCCCACATCCCTCCGTGGTGGCAGATGAAGCCAGAGCCCTTCATGGTCTGGTTTATGGTTCCCTTGATGTCAGAGCTAGACAGAAATTCAGACATCATCAGGTTGGGCTGATTCTTCACTATAAATGGGAAGACCAAAGCCCAGAGAGGGTTAGGGACCTGTCCAAAGTCACACAGGGAATTCTGCCCTGTGTTCTCCCTGCTTGTCTTAGGATGTCGGCACCTGCTCTGGGTGTGGCTCTGGGGTCTGCAGAGAGCCAAGGCGGCATGTGCCGGAATCCCAATGAACCATTAAGTGTGGCGCCCCTGCAGAGGGGCAGTGTGTGTGTGTGTGTGTGTGTGTGTGTGTGTGTGTGTGTGTGTGTGGTCAGCCCATCCACTGGGGTAAGGGTGGCAGGAAAGCTTCCTGGAGGAGGAGGAGGAGGTGTGTGACCTGGGCCTTGAAGGACAGGTCAGATGTCAACAGAACATTTTGGGAATGGAACCCAGAGGAAGACAATTTGTTAAAATTCAGAATTCCCCTCCCCTCCTTCCAACACACCAAATCAGGACCAAATCTGAATTTGGGTGTCGGAGGTTTCCAAAGTAGTCAGGCACTTGGCGTACCTTGTGAGCGCTGCCTGCCTCGGTTTCCCGGCCCTGGGCTCATAAAGCCATCGCTGGCGTGTGTGCGCCCTCTAGGGGAGGAATTGGATTATGAGCTCTGGGCCTTGGAGCAGGACAGTGAGGATCCGGGTCCCCACCCTTACTCGAAATGCCGGGCAGGGGACCCCAGGTGGACTCTGCAAGGCACTGGGCTCCGAGGGCTCTGCCGTGGTGGCACGAAGTTGGCACCGGGTGCAGGAGAGAGTCTGCTGGTTGAGAGCTGTAGCTTGACCAGGCAGCTGGCTGCAGAGGCTGGGCCTGGGGGCCTGAGTTTGATGGATGTGCCCAGCTGGTTCCGTCCCTGTCCCTATCCTGCGTTGCTGCATAACTTGAGATGGGTCCTTCCCCATTCTGGGCCTTTCCAGTCAGACCAGGCAATTGGCCCCAAAGTTCCAGAAGCAGTCTCTGGACCTAATCTTGGTTCTGTGGGTCCTTGAGACCAGAAGGGGCCAGAATGAATGAGTGGACAAGGACCCAGCTCTGGGGGAGGGATCACATCCTGGCCCCGGCAGCCTCGAGGCGTCCAGGCCAGGGTTGGGGAGCACATGAGGCTCCATGTGCTATTTGCCCTGGAAGTTCTGACAAATCGCAGCAGGGAGGGTCCAGGACAGAGTCAAAGTATTAATACTGCTGGGGTGGCAGAGGAAGACTGGGGCATTTGCCCCCTAGGTGCTCACCCTTGTCAGTAAGATAGCCAGGTGGGAAGGAGTCAGACTGTGCGATGATGTGTGCGGCTAGGTGACATGAAGCTGCCTTGGGGGGTGAGCGGGGCAGAGGTAGGGCCTCAGGGAAGAAGTGGCATCTGAGCTGAGCCATGAAGGGTGAGCAAGTAGAAGTGGGGCCCAGTGGGGTTTTGAGAAGTATGTCTTTGACAATGGCAGTCTGGAGCCCAGTGCCTATGTGGGACTTGCATTTGGAACTGGTTTGTGGCCGGGAGAGGGGCTTGCAGGGGGCAAGGGGGACTGAGTGTGAAGCAGCTCTTCCACAGTGGTGGAAGTCAGGTGGCTCTGTGGCTTTCAGCTGGTTGCTTGACCTCTCTGTGCCTATGTGATCTCATCTATAAGATGATGATCCAACCAGTGCTGGCCTCAAAGAGCCCTCACAGGGTGAGCCAGTGACTGCATGGGAGGGTCTCGGCCAGTGTTACCTAAAGTCACCGCTTGTCTCGAGGAAGCTCTGACCCCGGGGCTGGCTGCCCAGCACAGGCCGGGTCTGCTGTCCTGCCGCGGGCCTCTGACCCCACCGCGTGTACGTCCACAGGGGCCGAGGAAGTGCTGCTGCTGGCCCGGAGGACGGACCTGCGGAGGATCTCGCTGGACACGCCGGACTTCACCGACATCGTGCTGCAAGTTGACGACATCCGTCACGCCATCGCCATCGACTACGACCCGCTGGAGGGCTACGTCTACTGGACGGACGACGAGGTGCGGGCCATCCGCAGGGCGTACCTGGACGGGTCAGGGGCACAGACGCTGGTCAACACCGAGATCAATGACCCCGACGGCATTGCGGTCGACTGGGTGGCCCGTAACCTCTATTGGACGGACACGGGCACCGACCGCATCGAGGTGACCCGTCTCAATGGCACCTCCCGCAAGATCCTGGTGTCCGAGGACCTGGACGAGCCCCGGGCCATCGTGCTGCACCCCGTGATGGGGTAAGGCTGGGGGTGGGCGGACCTCCCACCTGGCGGGGGCTGCAAGCCAGACCACCCGGAGGTGAGAGAGACTAGTGGTTCTGGAACTTTCTCCAGCATCAGAACCCCCCAGAGGAGGGCTTGTTAAAACGCGGGTGGCTGGGCCCTCTTCCCAGAGTTTCGATTCAGGAGGTCTGGGGTGGGGCCTGAGAACCTGAATTTCTCACAAGCTTCCTGGTAATGCTGCTGCTGGTCCAGGGACCAGACTTTGAGAAGCTCTGACACAGGCTGTCACGTACACGTATACAGGGCCTGGAGAGCTCGGGTGAGTCATTTCTTTCCATGGGCCTCACCCTTCTCACCTGCAAAATGGAATGGTCCGCCAGGGTGATTTCTAGACTGATCACGGTACGTACTTACTACGTACAGGCCGGGCCTCTTCTAAACGTTACACACGGTGAATCTTTGCCTCCTCCTCTCTCCCCGGGAGGTGGGTGCAGTTGTACAGTAGAGGAAGCTGAAGCCCAGAGAGGTTAAGGGACTTGCCTAAGGTCACACAGCCAGGAGATTGGGATTGGACCCGGCAGTGTGGCTCCAACTTTCCATTTTAGGATTCTGTGAAAACAGCTTGTCAGTCGACGTAGGAGCCTTTCTGAGAACCTCCGCAGCTCAGGGGAGGGTAGGAGCGCCCTCCCTGGGGGCTCACGACCAACAACGGGAAACTGGGAGGAGGAAGGAGGAACAGTTGGAGCTCTTGGCAGGTGGAGCCGGGGCTGCAGGGGAAGCCTCCGGCCCTCCGTGCAGGATGTGGGCGGTGTCCTGGAGACAGCCTGGATGGGGAGCTGGGAGGACAGGAGGGAGACCTGGGAGCTGTGCCTCGTGGGGACCCGCAGAGCTGTGGCAACAGTGACCGTGGTCACTGCAGGGGCTGCCGTCCACGGTGCACCCCTGGGGTGTTAGGTGCTTGTCTCATTTCCCCGCGGCTGAGGCTCAGAACCTGCGCTGACCTGTTCGTGGTGCCTGCCGGGAGAGCTGGGCCTCTTGGCCTGTCTGCCCATGGAGCCTGCGCTTTGCCCACGGGAGCCCTTCGGCTGCTTGGAGAAGGTTCCCCTCCACCCCGGCCTCCTCCCTGGTGCTCGGCCCCTCCAGCCCACGGGCCTCTCAGCGGGGCGTCTGCTGTCTGTCCACCTGCAGGACGGGAGGGGAGGCCCACCAGCCCCCTTCGAGTCCCAGGACCCCATGTCGTGGAGCCCGCACTGTGGGCACCCCCATTTCCCGTGGAGCCCCTGGTCCTGCGTGGGGGACTTGGTGCTCACCTGTGCAGTGAGCTGGCGATGCCTGAGCACCTCCCGCCGGATGGGGAGGGCGTGGTCCTCAGCCCTGGGGGGTGCAGCAGGGACGAGACAGACCGCGTCAAGGACATGTGCTTCTTCTCCAGCCTCATGTACTGGACAGACTGGGGGGAAAACCCCAAAATCGAGTGCGCCAACCTGGATGGGCAGGAGCGGCACATCCTGGTGAACACGTCCCTCGGTTGGCCCAACGGCTTGGCCCTGGACCTGCAGGAGGGAAAGCTGTACTGGGGAGACGCCAAGACGGACAAAATTGAGGTGAGTCATCCCCACCGGTGGGCGTTGGTTCCTGGAGCTGTTTAATATAGGTTGTGCCGCCTGCCACAGCCCGGCAGGCCTGGAGCCCTGAGTTTTAGGCAGAAGCCAGGCCTGGCCGCCCTGGAGCCCATCACGTGTACCAGGTGGGCATCGGACGGATGCCTATGCTCTGTTTTGTTTTTTTTTTTAAGATTTTATTTATTTTTTTAGAGAGAGAACACGTGTGCGGTGCACGTGCGAGCAGGGTGGTGGCAGGAGAGTCAGAGGGAGAGGGAGAGAGAGAATCCCAAGCAGGCTCCACACTGAGCGCAGAGCCCGACCTGGGGCTTGATCTCACGACGCTGAGATCATGACCTGAGCCAAGATCAAGTCAGACGCTTAAGCGACTGAGCCACCCAGGCGCCCCTGTGCTATGCTATTTGGACAAATAGGATCCTTGAAAAAATAGTTTATTATGATACGTTTCTGGGCCCTTAAGGAGATGTGTGGCCGGGTAAATGCCGTCATAGGATATACCTGGTTGTGTAAGATGTTGTCATGGGGAAGCTGGGTGAAGGGCACACGGGAGCTCCTTGAGTGACTTCTTGTGTGTCTTAAACTATTTCAAAATACAAAATCTTTGTTTTTAAATTTATTTGAGAGAGAGGGGAAGACAGAGCATGCGCAGGGGTGGGGGATGGGGCAGAGGGAGGGGGAGGGGAGAGAGAGAATCCCAAGCAGACTTCCTGCTGAGCACAGAGGCTGATGCGGGGCTTGATCTCATGACCCTGAGATCATGACCTGAGCCAAAATCAAGAGTCGGCCGCTTAATCGACCGAGCCACCCAGGCGTCCCTCAGAATACAAAATCTTAATGAAAAATCATATGCTAAAGGGAGTTTCTCTGGAGCCTCTGAGCCTGAAGCCAAGACCCTTGTTTCCAGCGGAGTCTGCTGAGGCTTCGTCTCCATGGATCCCACCCACCCCTGGGAGCGGGCTGGGGGGCTGGGGATGTGTGTGTCTAGCTGAACTGCCGGGCACGGAACAGGCATGGCTCCATGTACTCCCACAGCAGGGTGCTGGGGTCGTCTACTGTGGTAAAACACACATGATCTACAATGGCCATTTTTACAATTAAAGTGTGCTTTCAGCGGCCCCTCATACAGTCACAGTGCTGAACCACAGCAACCATCACCACTACCTAGTTCCAGAATGTTTTCATCACCCAGGACCCCGTGCCCATTAAGCAGCCAGTCCCGGTCTCCCCTCCCAGCTCCCGGCACCTGCGGATCTCCTGTCTGTCCCTGTGGGGTTGGCTGTTCCGGGACATTCCACGTGAGTGCAGTCATGTGGTATGCAGCCTTTCATGCCTGGCTTCTTCGCTCAGCATGATGTTTTCGGGATTCATCCACACGGTGGCACCTGTCTGTGTTTCATTTTTATGGCAGAGTAACATTGGTTGTATGGATGGACCACACATCATCCACCCGTCTGTTGATGGACATTCGGGTTGTTTTCCCCTTTTGGCTGCTGTGAGCAACTCTGTGAAGGGCACTGTGTGCAAGTTTTTGTTTGGGCGCCTGTTGTTCATTCTCTTGGGTACATACCAAGGAGCGGAATTGCTGGGTCGTGTAGGAATTTTATGTGTGATTTACTGAGGAACCGTTGGACTGGTCCACGGCCTGCACCGTTCCGCACGCTCTCGCAAGAGCGTACGTGCGTTCTGCTCTCAGCACAGCCTCAGCCACTGTAATGTTCTGTGTCCTTTATCATGATTGTAGCCATCCTGGTGGGTGCGCTGTGGTGTCTCCTGGGTTTGATTTGCATTTTCCTGATGATGGGTGATGTTAAGCACCTTTCGTGTGTTTGTCCCACGAGAGTATTTGGAGGTATGTGGCATGGTCCCCATGTGTGGATGAGAAACTGAGGTCCAGGGGGACGGTACCTTGCTCAAGGTCATGTGGCAAGTGGGTGGTTTTTTGATTTTCCCCACCTTTAGAATCAATTCACAGACAAAGCCCTAAGACAGTGTCAGGCTTCCCGACAGAATCTAAACGTTATCCTCTGTGGTAACCGCTAAGTAGAAGGGACAGAAGTTAGGAGGCGGGAGGCTGGGGAGAGGTAGGAGCACAGTTTTAAGGGTAACCAATGGAGGGACTGAAGACAGTCTGTCATGGTAGCGTGAGGGTGAGGGAGGGCCTGGAGTGAGGGAACGCGCACCACAAACCAGGAATGTGCACTGCAAACGTGTAACCTGTTTGGAGCTAATCACCAGAAAGTGTGAAGAGAGAGGCTACAGAATTAGAAGGATTTGGGAATCTTTGATCAAGCAGACTTGGGAAATGTAGGCGTGTAGGTGTTCTCCAACTTCACGATCGAGGGTCCCTTTCTTTCTCCGCCATGGCTCTGGTGGCACGCACTTTGGGAATGCCGACCCCATCAGAGACTGTCGCAGCCGCCTCCCACACATCGGGGGCTGACCCTGGCTGTGGGTTTTGTGCCGGACGCCCCCTCCGCCCCTGCCTCGGGGCGGGGGCTGCTGACGTGCATAGGCGTGGAGACCATCCTCCGTGTAAACTCAGCGTGTCTTCTCCGCCCGGTGGGAGACGCCCCAGGCGAGTCACAGGTGCCTTCAGTCGTGCTGGCGTCTCGGGCTCTCGCATTCTTTTCAGTGGGGAATACCCCAGACACAGGGGTGAACATCTTGGAGGTGGCCCGAGTGTGCTAGGGGCCTTGCCTCCACGTTCCTGCTTTGGCCTCTCGGCCCTCGCTCGGGGGTCCCGGGTTTGCCGCCAAGCACCTGGTGAGTGCCGGCTATGTTCTAGGTGCCCGGGGCCACCTTGGTACGTCTGCCCAACAGCTGTTCCTCTGGTACGCCCCTCAGGACCAAGCTTTGGATCGGGCCACCAGCTTAGTGCAGAAGCCCCTGCTGGAGGTCACAGAGGATTCTGAGGGCTTCTGGGGGAACTGCTGAGGGCCAGGGGCTGTTTACTTTCCGGTTTCCAGGTGGGAGGGATGGTCAGGGGAGGTATAAACCAGGCTAGGGAAGCAACAGGACATGCTTCTAGCAGTGGTAATGTTTCCCAGAAATTATGCCCAGTGACAATGGAATGGCCAGGCCAGATGCTAAGGAGCCCAAGCGCTGGCCTCAGGCCTGCCTCACGCAGTTGCCTTTGACGGGGAGAACGGATTCCGTGCAGCCTGGTTGTGCGCACGGCCTGGCTCTGAACGCAGAGGGAAGGCGCTGGAAGAAAGGAACTTTAGACGGTGATAAACTGGCTGCCCCTTTGAAGAGGTAATTGGGCTCCTGTGTTCCGCCCACCAGGCCCCCGAGAAGGACTTTATAGGGCAGCTGCGGCTAATCCCTTGATGAACTGGGAGGAGAACAAAGGTCTGGAAAAGCTGGACTGATGAAACAGGGATTCATCTGGATGGCATTAGCGACACATAGATGTGACTTATGGACCAGGCTGAGTCGCGGGCGAGTCTGGGCTGCCCTGCAGGTGGGCCTCCTGCTGGCCTTGTCTGTGACAGCTGTCCTGGACATCAGGCTCGGACCAGCCCCCGGGGCAGCCCCTCAGCTGGCCAGCTAGCTGCCGTCGTGACAGCTGGGGGTCGTGGGGTGGCTCCCCCAGTGGGGGTGGGCTCAGGCTGGTCCCTCCAGGCTCACTCTGGGAGGCGCCCCCGACTGCCCCAACACCCGCAGGCTAGAGCCCCGTGGGATGGGTGGGGGCTGAAGTCCATGGACACAGCCCCCAATTCCCCTCTGTGTCCCCATAGCTGCCTCTGCTGCATTTTCTACCCTCCTGGGCAAGGAATTGCCTGGGACGCCTCCTTACCTGTCTTCCTGGGTCTAAAGCCCTTGGGTTGGAGGCTCCTGCCCCATCAGTACCCTTAGTTCTTGTATCCAGCCCTTCCCATGACCCCAGCTGAGCCCTCAGGACCAGGCCTCCAGCGTTCCTATGGACCACCATTTGCTTGTGCATTTTTCCCCCTCTCCCTCCCTGCCCTGCTGGGCTCTCCACCCTGAGAGCACCTCCCCTCCTCCTCTGACCTGCTGCGGGTCTTAGGTCTCATGTCACAAGGGTCAGCCGGATTCATAAAAGCAACTAGGACTCCCTTCTCCCTCAGCTGTCTCTAACCAGTGGCCGCCGGGGCCCTGCACTTCTCTCTCTGCTCTGGGCAGACGCCAGGCCCTTTCTGCCTCTGTCCCTGCTGCTTGGCAGACACCAGGCTCGTGACAGCCCAGCATGGGCACCCCCCCCCCCAGGCAGCTCCTTCCATCCCGAGTACCCTCCAAGCCCACGTGCCCAGCTGCCCCCTGGCTCCCCCCTCGGAAGCCCAGAGTTACCTCCTGCCACATGCCATGGTCTCATGCATGGGGACGACTCGCCTTTTGCAAAGTGCTGACATCCCCTTTCCCACCTGAGGCCGCCTCTCCCGCTGGAAGCCGCAACCCCTTCGAAACCGGTCTGGTGCTCATGCTCTGGCTCAGCCGCCGGGTCATCGGCGTCATTATCGTCCCCACCTCACTTGTTTGTGCGTGGGCCTTGTCTCCCCAAGCAGACGGGAGCTCTCTCGGGTCTGGCTTGCGTCAGGGTCTCCGTGCTGATGGTGGGTGGGGACTCAGGACACACCGGGTCTGTATTGAGGTGCCCGCTCCCACGCCCCTCCACTGTTCCCTCCCACACTCCCTCTGTGGCTCTCACTTGGCCCTTCCCCACGGCTGCTCAGCGGGTCCCTGAACAGAGCCGTCACGTCCCCCCAGCCCCCTCCACACCCCTTGGTGAGCACCTGTTCATTCCACGGCATCCATGGACACTGCCTCGTGCTGGAAGAGCAGCGAGGGACAGACCGTGCCCTGATGGGGCGGATGTTCTAGAGGGGAGATTGACATGGGGGGTGACAGGACAGCTGCAGCGCGTCGGAGGTGGTCAGTGCTCTAGAGGGCCACTGAGGAGAGGGGATGGGGCGCGGGGGTGGGGTGACATCCTGGCTCCCCGGACGGCGCGTAGGCTGCTTTTCTAACCATGTCTGTTCAGAAGCCCCTGCCTTCGCTGACTTATTTGTGCAGATTCTGTTGCTTTCTGTTCCTGGAGTAGAGGGAGGACTGGTGCCCTTAGCAGCGCTGACAGGCAAAGCGCTTAAATAGCCGGGCACACGCTCTGGATGCGTGTCCGTGGAGGGTGGTCTTAGCCATTACTGAATCGAAGCAGGGACTGGTCTTGCCCCTTTGGAGGCTTGAGTTGCCTTTGTGAAGCTTCGTCCTCAGCTGTTTCCCTCTGGGCTGCTTGGACTCGAGGATGGAACAAGCAGAGGTCTTGCCGGCCGACCCAGGCTCTTCAGCCCGTCTCTACCACAGGGGTCACCTGCGTGTGGCTCGCCCTGCACTTGCTGGGGGCTCCGGATCATCTGGGCTCTCTGAGGCCCCCTGCTCTCTCACCCCGGCCGGGACAGTGACACCTGCCATCCCGGGTCAGCTCTCAGATCCGCGCACCCGGTGGGGCAGGCTGGCGGGCAGGCTGAGGATAAGTCCCAGACTGAGAGGTCACACCTATATCTGTCTCCCTGCTCCTGACACGTACTGGGTCGGTGGAGGGCACTTCCGGTCCAACCAGAATAAATACTCAGCACAAGAGGGCTGGTTGCAAGGCCTGGTGGCTGTGTGTCCCCCGGGGAAGAAGTTAGAGCATGGGGCTTCCGGGCAGCTGAGCCATGCGTATGTGCACGCAAGTGTGTGTTTAAGATCTTTTTTATTGCATGGAACAAAATAACCAGGGCAGTTTTAATTTGGGGAGTTATGTCTGACTGTGATAATTATTCCATCAGAAAACAGAAGTCTTCTCCCTTGAAACATGTGCTTTCAAAGGGTTGGTCTTGGGCTCCTATCTCTTGTCATGGTGACTTTCTGGGGCCCACCATTTTGTGGGTCCTCCCCGCAGACCGCCATGGGTGCTGCCCCTCAGAGCGCAGCTGGGATCTGCGGGTGTCTGCTCCACTTGTCCCACCTCTCTGCTGCCCCCTCCCCTATCCCAGACCCGGGCACGGAGCGCGGAGTTGGCCCAGCGCAGGAGGACGGAAGCCAAAGGTCAGAGAGAGCAAGGCTGGCCCCAGGCACCTTTGGCATCTGGCGTGATCATTTTTGACGTAACTCCTCGGAGAGACGTCCAGTTTCCACTCCTGAAAATCGAGGGCGCAGGCGCTCAATTCTAGAGCAGGGGTGAGAATCTACAGCCCGTGGGCCTGATTGCCTGTTTGTACCACTCCCAAACGGAGACTGGTTTTTACACTTTTAAATGATAGCGAAAAAAAAATTGAAAGAAAAATAATATTTCATGACGTGTGAAAATGACACCAAATTCAAATTTCAGCGTCTACAAAGTTATTTTTGTTCCTTGCACAAACGATGTTCCGTAGGCGCACAGCCTCGCTCACTCACTCACGCTCTCTGTGGTTGCTCTTGCATTACCAAGACCATATGGCCGCAAAGCTGGAAATGTTTATGATCCTCTGCAGGAAAAGTTTGCCAGCCCCTGACCTGGAAAATCTGTCTCCCGTACTCTCCCCTGACTCCAACATTCTTGGGTTGCAAATTCGATTCCATTATTCCTGAATCCTGTTTGGACGCATTACCCTCGCAGGAGCCCGGTGGACCCGTGCCCTGTGTCTCGTCTCCTTACCCTCGGCTCCTCTCTAGGAAAGCTGGGATGTTGAAATGTGTGTTGCTCCCTGTAGACAGGCCCATGGGTGCTCCAGGCCTGGGGAGAGGCCCGGTCCAGTAGTTACTTTTATGGATGGGCTGGATTTGCTCACTGCGTGCAGAAAGCTGCCACAGAAAACCACTTTGGGCTCGTGTATTTTTCTCAAGTGTTAGAGTCTTGATGGAGAGCCTGCGAGGTGCTTCTTGGGTTCTCTGATTGGTGTGGGAGGTGATCGGGGTGAGGGAGCGGCTTCTGGAGGGGGGTGGGATCCTGCGTTCGAGGTCGGGGCAGGAGGGGGCAGAGGCGGAGAGAGAGAGGAAGGGCTGCCAGCCTTGTTGGCCCCATGTCCTCCGTGGGCTCGTTTTCATTGTTCTTGAGCCAGGAAAAAGGTACTTCCTTGCCTCAGTTCAATAGAATGTGTATTTATTTATGTCTGGAGTTCAGTTATTAAAGAAAACTGAGAAAATATGGAAATACCTAAGGAAGAGGAAAATCTCTTACAGAGGCGGTATTGACATGTTGGTGCATTGAAGCTGAGTCTTTTTTTCTAGATGTGGATGATTTTCTTTGTAGTGTCAATGTAGTGCGTGTGCGGACCACCCCTGACGCGGCCCCCGTTATCCCGAGCTGAGGAAGGAGCAAGGGTCCCCAGGGCCTCGCTTGAGCCCTGCCCCTGACGGGATGTGTTCCTGGAGATACTCTTTCTCCTCTCCCAACCTCACCTCCTGGGCCATGAGCCCAGGATGAGACCCCTCCCAGGGGCAAGTTTTGTGCAGAGCGTTCTCTGAGGGCCGGCGCTCAAACCGTTTGGAAGAGTTAGTCCATTACCTGCCATTTACTGCTAACCAGCGGGGCCAGGAGTGGTGCCCAGGGATGAGCACAGAAATCGGTGCAACCCGAGCTCCTCCCTCCAGGTGAGGTTGGCAGCTCCCCAGCTCTCGGTACAAGGGCACCCCCCAACCCCACGTTCTCACCTGGGCAGCGCGTTGGAACGCCCCGCGGGGAGCTGCTTCCAGGATCCATACTTGGGCCGCAGCCTCCCACTTCTGCCTGAATTGCCTCAGATTGGGGGTCCAGGCGTTGTTCTGTCTTTGGTTAAGTTGCCTGGATGACGTCCGCTGCTCCCCTCAGTTACAGGTGGAGAAATAGGTCCACGGGGCGCAGGGGCTTGCTGGGCCCAGCCCAGAGCTGCCGGCTCCTCCCGGCGACCTGGCTGTTTTGTCTTGTGCTGTCCGATAGCAGACGACCCAGGTCTCTTCTGTTCAGCCTGAATTTGATCTGTCTTCTGTTCTCACCGCCTGCAAAACAGAGGGTTTGTCGCTTTTCTGCGGAGCTGGAAGTGTCATCTGGCTGCAGGAGGTCTGTTGGGACTTGTCATGTCTCTTTGATCCTGGCCTGAGAGCCGGAGAATCTTGATGTTGTGTTTTATCGAGTCTGCCTTTCAACAGAAGCTGCTACACGATCATCTGTCATCGGAATCGTGGGCGTTTTTATGTCTGACAGCAGTTTTCTCCTTTGTGGCTTTTGTGGTTAATGCTTTTAATCAGCACCGATTCTTCAAGAAAAAGCTAGCTTTTATATCTCAGAGTAAATGGCCACTCGTGTGGGGGGGTGGAAGATGTCTGAGAGTTACGGGCTCAGACTTAGGGCCAGAAGTGCCCTCAGAGTTCATCTGGGCCTGACCAAGCAAGACATCGGTCCAGACACCGGTGCGACGTCTTGCCCAGGGCCCACGGCGTCTTAGTAATCCAGCCTCTGGACACTCATGTCTGCGTCAGGCGTGTGAGTTGACGCCTGCCGGTGCTGTGCGCAGGCGGATGTTGCTATCAGACCGCCCCTGGTCTGAGACCCACACCTCGGGTCTGCAGGCAGATCAGCCACAGGAAGGGAGAGGACAGCCGTCCGCCTCGCCTGGCCCTTTCAGCACAGTGTCCGTACCCAGGTAGGGGGGGCTGCGGGGAGAGCCCTGAGCCAGCCCCACCACTGAAAAGGTCATTCGTCCAGCTCTGCCAGGGAGCCACACCTGGCTTCGTATCACGGCCTCGCGGGGTGCAGACAGAGCTGAGCATCCCAGGCGTTGACCTTGGCTCATTTCCGGCAGCTCAGGCCCGAGGCCGGTTCATACCTGTGTCTGCCATCCTGCAGGTGATCAACGTCGACGGGACAAAGAGGCGGACGCTCCTGGAGGACAAGCTCCCACACATTTTCGGGTTCACGCTGCTGGGGGATTTCATCTACTGGACCGACTGGCAACGGCGCAGCATCGAGCGCGTGCACAAGGTCAAGGCCAGCCGGGACGTCATCATCGACCAGCTGCCCGACCTGATGGGGCTCAAGGCCGTGAACGTGGCCAAGGTTGTCGGTGAGTCTGTTCAGCCTCCAGCCGCCGGTGAGCCAAGCCTACTGGCTCCAAGAAGAAGCAGGGGGCTCTTGGCTGCCCTTCAGTCCCCGGGCACGCACCCTGGGGAGGGGCAGGACAGGATATGGTGAGATCTGGTGAAGGACAGGTGGGACACTGTGCTGAAAGGGCCAGGCGAGGCAGACGGCTGTCCTCTCCCTTCCTGTGGCTGATCTGCCTGCAGAACCGAGGTGTGGGTCTCAGACCAGGGGCGGGCTCTGATACCAGGCTCTGGCCAAGTGCCTTGGCGCCCGGAGCAACCCCATACACTGATGACCGTATTGCCCCATTTGCGCTGGGAGGAAGGAAGGACGCACGGCCGCGTTGCTGATGTGGCTGAGCTTGGGACTCACTCCAGGTCTGCCCCCACCTCCTCACTGGGGTGGGCTGTGATCGTTGTCCAGCGTGGCCGGGCTGGACCTTCAAATACATACTTTTTCTTTTTTTTTTAAGATTTTATTTATTTGTTTGAGAGAGAGACAGCATGAGGGGAGGGAGGGGCAGAGGACGAGGGAGAAGGACAGGCATATCCCCTGCTGAGCACAGAGCCTGATGTGGGGCTTGATCCCAGGACCCCGAGCTGAAGTCAGATCCTTAACTGACTGAGCCACCCAGGCGCCCCAAACACACACCTTTTTTTTTTTTAATTTTTTTTTATTTATTTATTCATGAGAGTCAGAGAGAGAGAGAGAGAGAGAGAGAGGCAGAGGCAGAGGGAGAAGCAGGCTCCCCGCCCAGCAGGGAGCCCGATGCGGGACTCGATCCCAGGACCCCGGGATCATGACCTGAGCCGAAGGCAGACGCTTAACCATCTGAGCCACCCAGGCGCCCCAAACACACACCTTTTATCTGAAAGCCAGGATCTGCAAAAAGCTCACTTAACGTGATTTGTCTCTTTATGAAAAGGCTTCCAAATGCGGGTCCTTAGGCTACACGGGAGAGAGTAGCGTCCAGGTGTGGAGGGGGCGGGGCTGTGGGCTCCATGAGGGCTGGGGCTCTGTTCCCAGCGGGGGCCTCTGCACCTACTACAGCACCTCACATCGGAGGTGCTCAACAGAACTTTGCTGGGTGAATGAATGAATGAATGAATGGGCAGAGAGGATCCAGTGCTTGCCCTCAGGTAGCTCCCGGTCTCTCCGACTAGTGGCTGAGACACTCCTTCGCGCGGCTAAACCTGGGATGATGCTAGGGATGCCTGGCTTTAACACACGCACTTGAGCTTGGAATTTAGGGGGCAGGTGGGGGCCAGTTTGGCCAGGCAGAGGGGCAGCTGTGCAAAGGCCTGGAGGTGAGGCCGTGGGGCGGGGGGGCCTGAGAGCAACTGGGCCTTCTGTGTCCCCGGGATGGGTCTTACCGCCCAGCCACCTGGGTTCCTGACGAAGAGGGATGGGACCGATAAGCTTCGTTTCCCAGTCGCCTTTTAGAACACGCTGAATATCTACTGTGGACGGTGAGGCCCGTCTGTGAGTGATGGTTTAAAAAAACAAAAAACCCAACAGTTCCTAAAAAAAGATGTGTCTGTCAGGTGTGCTTTCAGGTTGAGAAATTGGGTTCATCTCTCTCATCTCAGGACTTCCTGAGAGAGTTGGGGAACAGGGTTCTTTTTTTAGCTGAAATACTTAACACTACATTAAAGTCACTGTTAACAGCGCCTCGGGAGGTAAGGGAGATTAACAGGCTGGCCAACAATAAATGAACACCCTGAGTACTCTGCTTTAATGAAGAAGAGACCCCCTTGGCGGTCCTGGGCGAGTCTGGGTTTGTGAGGCGTTGGATCCTGGGAGGTGCCATCTGGGCGGTCGGTCCAGTCAGCAGGCCTGGAGTCCGGGCCCGGGGTGTGTGTGTGAGACTTGTCCCATCACGGCCCGTTCTTACAGCTGCGCCACTTCCTGCCTATGTCACCTTCACCAGCCTCCCTGGGCTTCACTTGCCGCGACTGGAAAACAGCGATGGGAACGGCTCCCGCCTCCCAGGCTGCTGGGCGGACAGACTGAGTTTCTAGGCACTGGGTCACCCCGGGTGCAGAGCCAGCCCTGTTGCCATTGTTGCTGTCCCTTCCTTGCAGCTGGGGAGGACCTCAGTTTCCGTCCTCCCCACCCGGGGTCCCCATGTGCTGTCTGGCTGGGGCAGAGCCCCGTGGGACGGTGGAGCCATGCCCACCTGCCCCTGCCGGGCTGCCGAGGGTTAGAGCTGCCACGCTTGCTTCCAGGAACCAACCCGTGTGCGGACCGGAACGGGGGCTGCAGCCACCTGTGCTTCTTCACGCCTCACGCGACCAAGTGCGGCTGCCCCATCGGCCTGGAGCTGCTGAGCGACATGAAGACCTGCATCGTCCCCGAGGCCTTCCTGGTGTTCACCAGCAGGGCTGCCATCCACAGGATCTCCCTGGAGACCAACAACAATGACGTGGCCATCCCGCTGACAGGCGTCAAGGAGGCCTCCGCGCTGGACTTCGATGTGTCCAACAATCACATCTACTGGACGGACGTCAGCCTGAAGGTACGGTCTACGGGGTGTCCCACGCACGCAGCTTCGCTGTGGACGCCTTGCCTGTCACGGCGCCACCTCGAAGGCTTTTATAGTCTCTTAAGACTTAGAAGAGCTGTAATATTCAGGGGCGCCCGGGTGGCTCAGTCAGTCAGGCGTCCGACTCAGTCTCAGCTCAGCTCATGATCTCGGGGTCATGAGTTCAAGCCCCGCATTGAACTAAAAAAAAAAAAAAAAAGGAGCTGTAATATTTATGGTAACGTGATCTATGACAATAAAGTGTGAGTGACTATTTTAATAAATTAACACGGATGATTATAAGCAGCACATCCACTAGACACACGGATGGGCTTTGTGGGTCTGTGAAGCGTTTTGTTGTAAGTTGACACCGTCCTTGGATTCGCTCCCTCAGCAGTGGCCACCTGCTTAGCAAATGCTGTCTTTATGCACGATGTGAATATGCAGGAATACACAGAAGGGCCTTTTCTTCTCGTAAAGCAGGACTTGGCAAACTGGCTCGCAGGCTGGCCTCCTGGTTGTGTAAATAAAGTTTTATTGGAACACAGCGATGCCCATCTGTCTCTGGGTTGTCTGCGCCTGCGCTGCTAGATTGTGTAGCGACACCAGATCTGTGTGGCCCTTGGAGCCTAAATATTTACCATCTGCCCCTTTAGGGAAAAGTTTGCTTGCCCCTGGTCTAAAGTACCGGACAACCGAAGTAGCGTACTCATTTATCTTTTATTCTGCCGATGGTGTTACACATCTCTTGGAGATTTTTCTGATTCTAAGTCATGGGAGCTCACTGGAGAAAGAGGGCAGGAGACAGAAAAGTATAAAGAAGAAGATAAAAATAAAATAAAAATAAAAATCACTTCTATCCCCCCTCCACCAGCTGACGTTTCAGGGCAGTTCCCCATGTCAGTGTTGCTCATGGTCCCTATCAGGTGCTGTAGAGGATTCTGTATCCTGCTTTTTTTACTTGACATTATGAGAGGTAATTGATTATGCTGTTAGGAACTCTTTCACACAATTCTTTAGATGAGTGAAGTAGTCCACTGCACAGATACTCCGTATTTTATGTAACCGTTTCCTTCTTTTAAATGTTCTAGTGGCTTCCCGTTTCCCCGCTGTAAACGATACCGTGGTCGTGAGCGCTTTTGTTTCCGTAGCTCCTCACCTTTTGCATTTTTATTAGTTCCTAATAAAACTTCATGACAAAGATTACTGAATGAAAGGACCGATCTGTATGTGATATGCATATAGAAATATAAAAACTTAAATATTATCAAATCTTTTTTTTCCCTAAAAATGTATTTTGCTACATTTCAAGCATTTATTGAAAAACCTTTGTATGTGGGCGATTGGGCAAAAGCTGTGGTCAGTAGTTGCTCCGGTGGCCAAGCATCCATCTCATGGTTAGAGGTCTGCAGAAAGGCTGGTTCCTAACCATGGCCCTTGCCTCCTCCCCGTTCCCAGACCATCAGCCGAGCCTTCATGAACGGGAGCTCCGTGGAGCACGTGATCGAGTTTGGCCTCGACTACCCGGAAGGCATGGCCGTCGACTGGGTGGGCAAGAACCTCTATTGGGCGGACACTGGTACCAATAGGATCGAAGTGGCCCGGTTGGATGGACAGTTCCGGCAGGTCCTCGTGTGGAGGGACCTGGACAACCCAAGGTCACTGGCCCTGGACCCCACCAAAGGGTAAGAGCCGTTTTTGTTCGTCTCACGTGTCCCCGCCCCCCTCCCACTTCCTTACATCAGCCCGTGTGTGACGACTGTAGGCCGAGGGGGGTGGCTGTCCAGCTGGCCTTCTCATTAGAGCAGTCCTGACTGCCACTAGCTTTGAGGTGGCCGGGGTGGGCAGGACCCTGGAGGTATCTAGTTTATTTCACAGAGGGGAAACTGAGGCCCAGAGCAGAAGGAAGGAAGGGTGGCCCCTCTATTGGATGCTGCACTGGGCACTTTGACCCGAGCTCAGTGCAGCATCCGGGGAGCCTCCATGGGACAAGTGTCTCTGTCCCTGATGTTGCAGATGTGGAAACTGAGCCTCAGAGAAGCTGAGTGACTTACTGAGGGACAGGTAAGCAGGGAGAGCAGAGCTGGGCTCCTTCTCTTGCCCCATGTTGCTGGCTTTTAGGGCCTTGGAGTCCAGCGCGCTCAGAAAGGGCTCCTTGCAGGCTTCCCAGGCAGGGTTCCACCTGCCTCGCAAGGCACCTGCTTTTACCTGTCAGGAGCCTGGGGGCCCTGCCCTGGGCACGGGGGCCAGAGGGACCAGGGTTGAGTCTCCCTCTGCACCAGAGTTTTCTGTGGTGTAGACCCAGTGCTCGCCCCCAGTGCATCAGTGATGTGTACGGTGTACCCCGAACGCTGCCTGTCGCACACTGTTAGAGAAGGAAAGATTGCAGGACGGCAGAGCAGAAAGGCCCGGTTTTAGCCGAAGGGCAAGTAAGACGCACACGGTTCTGGAACAGGGGTTCCTTCTGTGGAGCTGCTGAAGAAGAAGGGAGGAGGACCCTTTGGAAGCAGGAAAGCCAAGTTTGGATCCTGGCCCCGTAGTGCCTGCTGGCCTCAGATTCTTGTCTTCTGCCCCTTTTGAGTAAGGGGACCGTGTGTCCTGATTCGCCCACATTCATCCTGACTTCCCCTGTCACCCTGGCGTCCTGTCCAGCTTAATTAGCATTCATCTCTGACAAAAGTATCCCACCTGGAGTTCTATTACGAGGTCACCCCCTCTGTGCCACTGGTCTGGGTCTGTAAACGGATGTGTTTGCCCTCACCCTGCAGGTGAACTGCTGTGGGAATTCAGGAGGCAGCGCGGTGACAGTACCTGGAGGGATGTTAGGGTTGTGGGGGGCTCCCAGGGTGTCACCCCGTGCCCGCTTCCCAGAGGGATGTCATCAGTGTGGTTTTCTCCAGGGTGGAATGGGCCATGCCGAGGAGATGGCGGTGGTCGTGTCCCCCTGCCCTGCAGTGAGGGCGGACGCACCTGAGCCCGCTCTGCCCTCCCTGTGTCTTCCAGCTACATCTACTGGACCGAGTGGGGTGGGAAACCCAGGATCGTGCGGGCCTTCATGGACGGGACCAACTGCATGACGCTGGTGGACAAGGTGGGTCGGGCCAACGACCTCACCATTGACTACGCTGACCAGCGTCTCTACTGGACCGACCTGGACACCAACATGATCGAGTCGTCCGACATGCTGGGTGAGGGCCAGGCGGGGTCCTGCTGGGCGGGGGCATCCCTGGGCGGGGGCGCCGGCTACCTCTCGGCCCCTACTGCACCATTCCCGCTGGCCTGTGAGCCCTTAAGCCTCACAGGAGGTATGGACGCAGCCCTGGCTGCTCATCCAGCTGTGTCTTCTTCTGGGGCTTGTCCCTTTCCACCCCAGTGCCATTGCTGTAGGCATGTCGACAGAGGCCCTGGGGACAGTTGTTTGCTGCACACCTACTAAGAGCCAGGGCTAGGCCCTGTGCCGGGACTCTAACATGGTGTAGGTTTTCATTGATGGGGAAACTGAGGCCCGGGGAGGTCACAGGATTTCCCTAAGGTCGCAGAGCGCTGCCCAGATTCCAGAGCTAGCACACTTCATCTCCATCTGACCCCAGGCACCTACTGTGTGCTGGGCATTATTCTCAGATCCACTCATAGGCCACACCCAACATCCTGGGACTAGGTAAAAAAAAAAAAAAAAGAAAAATACCTCGTTCCAAGTCACCCACCAGTGGGGGCAGGACATGCAAATCTAGACTCTGTACTGCTGGAAGGGAGTGGTTATGTTAGCTCTCGGGGGTAACCGGGTGATAGGCTGCCCCAGGCGATGGAGAGAATTTGATTTTCTGATCACCGCTGTTGTCCCGCCGTGATGGGTGTGGTTGTGCCCATTTTACAGGTAAGAAAACAGAGGCATAGGCCGGCTGCATGGCTTGTCGCAGGTATCGTATGAGCAGAGCCAGGGCTGGAACCCTGGCGTCCTGGTTTCTGCTCAGGGCGGGTTGCACCTGCCCCGCACGCTTCCTGTCCAGGTTTCTGAGGCCAATGACAAGGTTTGAACGTGTCTTTGAGACAGCCCCGCCGGCCCCACAGTGAATTACGAGAGGCTGGTGCCTGATGAGGAACCCATCCCTGAACAGCGGTGGTTGCCTGAAATCATGAAGCTCACTGACTGCCCTGGAGGGAAGAGCACAGGGGCGGAAATCAGCACGAGCCCCGAAACTTCCACGGCCCTGGAGACCGAGGGTGGCCACGTGCCGTGGGCCTAGCTGTCACTCTGCTCTAGCGTGCTTTCCATTTAATGCCACAAACATTTATGCACTGGGGGCCTCACTGTTGGGGTGCGGTCCTGGCCCGGCCTCTTACCGTGTGACCTCAGCCACGTTCCTTAACCTTCCTGGGCCTCGGTTCCCTGACACTGACGGCGCTTTCCTCAGGCAGCTGCCGTGGGCAGAACTGAGTGAAAGCACTTCTCACCGAGGATGGTTGTTGGGAGCCCCTCCTGGCGCGGGACCCCGGGCGTGCGAGCTCGAGTATGTGTTTGATGCACGCACTTGGGGAACGTCTTTATGTAATGACGGGCTTGTTTCTGATGGTAAACTAATCAACGTGGGACATTTCTGAAAACACAGAAACACAGGAAAAAAAAGTAATTATTCATAATTTTCACCACCCCATGTTAATTAATATTGACATGTTGGCAAATTTTTTCCTAGTCTCAAAATTTTTCATTAATTTTTTTTTTTATTTTAAGATTTTTAATAATCTCTACTCCCAGTATGGGGCTCAAACTCACGACCATCAAGAGTTGCATGCTCCATGGACTAAGCCAGCTGGGCCCCCCCTTTTAATTGATTTTTTTTTTAATTTTTTTAAAGATTTATTTATTTGAGAGAGAATGCACACCCTCGAGCTTGGGGAGGGGCAGAGGGAGAGAGAGAATCTCAGGCGGACTCCCCGCTGAGCGCAGAGCCCAGCACGGGGCTCGATCCCAGGACTCCAGGATGGTGACCTGAGCTGAACGCAGACGCTTCACTGACTGAGAGCCACCCAGGCGCCCCCGTCCACTCTACTACTGGTGGACATCTGGGTTGTTTCCCGGCTGTGGCTCTGTGCACGTTTTAGTCTATGTCATTGGAGTGGACAGCACGTGCATCCCCACTGCGGTGTAGGAGGGGACTTGCCTGGTCACAGGGTAGGTGGCCTCCAGCTGCAGTCAGCCCTGCTTGTTTTCCAAAGCGCTGGAACACTTTGACTCTGACGCAGGTTGCCAGGCAGCTTCGAACCAGTCAGCCCCGCGCTGTGGCCCGGCCGTGCATCGCTGACACCATGCCCGTGTGTGTCCACGCAGGTCAGGAGCGCGTCGTGATTGCTGACGACCTCCCGCACCCCTTTGGCCTGACGCAGTACAGCGATTACATCTACTGGACCGACTGGAACCTGCACAGCATCGAGAGGGCCGACAAGACCAGTGGCCGGAACCGCACCCTCATCCAGGGCCATCTGGACTTCGTGATGGACATCCTGGTGTTCCACTCCTCCCGCCAGGACGGCCTCAACGATTGCATGCACAGCAACGGGCAGTGTGGGCAGCTTTGCCTCGCCATCCCGGGCGGCCACCGCTGCGGCTGTGCTTCCCACTACACCCTGGACCCCAGCAGCCGCAACTGCAGCCGTAAGTGCCCCGCTGTGCCCCCGCTCCTCCCCCATGTCGATCAGGCTGGCTCTGGGGACGGAGGCACAAAGGAGCCTCTTGTCCGGAGGTGCCTCGGTGTTCACAGATGGTTGAGTAGGCTGTACACTGCGTAAGCCGCGCGTTACCTGGAGGCCTAGGCCTGGCTCTGTGAGTGAGTGCTCTCCCCTGTGAGTGGATTTTACATCCAAAGATCCTCCTATGGACTGACTCAGGTGAGGGCTTGGCCCATGTATTTGTGTCTTGATGAAGCAGCAGGTCCTCGACCCAGCCTGGGCCTCCCTACTCTTGGGATCCCTTTGGTCCTGTGGTCCCCGTCCCCTGAGGGCCATCACCTTGAAGGGTCAACGCAAAGGTGCAGTCACCCACTGGTGGGGATGCCTGTAACTCGAGTCTCTGCCCCTGTGGCTGGCAGACCTGGGGCCGTGATGTAGTTTCGAATCACCCAACTGTAGTTCTCTAACAGTGGCTCTAACCATCGCCTCCTACACGTTCTGAGCAGTGCGCTTTCTGCATCCAGGCAGTTTGGCTTACTGACGCCCCCGTAAAGTGTCCCCTCCCGTGTCAAGTTCACTTCATACAGTTTCAGCAGTTCACGTGAGCACATGCGGGCATACGGCAAATGATACGGTTATCTGAGCATTAAGTACAGTTATGGTTGGGAGTTTGGTATTTACTACCGTTACCCTCTTTCTGTTTTAAGTCTTGATAATTTAAAAATGCTATCTATTTCAAAGTAGTTGACGCACTTACGAAATGTTGAAACAGCAGAGACACACATAACGTGGAAAGTAGAATCCGCCGTAGTCCACCCCCAGGAAGTAGCTGTATGTCCTTCCCGTTTTCCCCAGTGCATCTAGTAGGTACATATGCAGATCTGCCTCTTAGGAGAAAGCAGAATGCCGTCCCTCCCTGCCGACCCCGTCTTCGGCTCCAGACGCTGACGCGCAGCCCCCTCGTCTCTTTGCCCATTCTAGCGCCCACCACCTTCTTGCTGTTCAGCCAGAAATGTGCCATCAGCCGCATGATCCCCGACGACCAGCACAGCCCAGACCTCATCCTGCCCCTGCATGGGCTGAGGAATGTCAAGGCCATCGACTATGACCCACTGGACAAGTTCATCTACTGGGTGGATGGGCGCCAGAACATCAAGCGAGCCAAGGACGACGGGACCCAGGCAAGTGTACCTGTTGGGGGACATGGGGGTCGCTTCCGCGAGGAGCTCCCCCGGGCCATTTCCAGGCTGCCATCCCCTTTGGCTTAGCAGAGGGGTGCCAGCAGAGCACGGCTTGCGTCAACAACAATCTGGGCTCTAATTATGCCCTCCCGGGGTATAATCCTGAGCAGTGTGAAACCCTTAGATTATGATTATATGTAGAAATGGAATTTTTTTTTCTTTCTTTCCACAGTGGTTTTGTGCAAGGCTAGTTGGTATTGGTTATTCTGGATTTATTCTTAGTTCATTGGACTCGCAAAGTCCGTTTCGCTGTAACGCAACACATACGTTCCTAAACCTCACTACGCCACGCAGAATCACGCAGCAAAACCACAGGGCTATGGGAGAAGGGGGCAAGGCGCACAGCACTCAAAACTCTTGCCAGGGACAGGTGAAGAAAAGATAGGGACCTCATAAGTACAGGTGCACCTTTTTGCGTATGTTAAAGGATTCAAGACGTAACTCCTAATGACCTTGAAGAGACCTGAAGTTGGCTGAGGACATGGGGGTGGGAGGGCCGCAGCTCGTGGGTTTGCATGAGCCGACGGGGCGGGAGGTTACGCGCCCAGCGTGCACGGGCAGCGGAGGGCGCTGCGGGTATGGGATCGTGTGGGCCGCCCTCGCATTCACCCAGCGTTTCTCGCGGGTGAGATTGTGCTTTGGCAAATGCAAAATCCGTGTTAGGCTGACACTGGGCCCCAGTGAGTTGATGCATCAGAACAAGTATGCCTTTTCAAAATGCTTATTGTAGCAGAACGGCCCGCTTTCACGTTAGGTTTCGGTGGCCCGTTCCGTGAAGGACCATCTCACGGCGGCCTCGGGACCTACTCGGGGTCTCCATGTGGCCGGCGTTCCGTTCATGTGGCATTCACCGCCTTGCCTGGCCCAGCCTGCCAGTTTCCAAAAACTCCTTGTATAGAAGCTACCGAACCCTCCCTTTCTCTGTGGCGTGGTCAGGGTCAGACCTCATGTCCTCAGGGTGAAATCTTGGCTCTGTTACAAGACGACGCAGAGAAATGCCGCCGGTGGAGACTTCCAGACGATTTCTGTGTCTGTGAAGTTCCCTTGGCTCTTCTCCACCCTGACCTGGGCCCCAGCGCTGTGTGTCCGGGCTGGGCCTTGCTTCCGATAGAGTGCTCCACTGACAGCACAGCGTTGACAAGCCATCCCCTGCGGTCTGTGTCCGTGGTTGGCATCATCTCTGCTGGCGGGGGGGGCGGGGGAGGGCAGAGCCTGGCAGAATGGTGGGAATGCGTTCCTTCCATCCCTTCCAGGGCAGGTGACAGTCGAGTTGAGTCCTTTGGAGGATGGGAAGTGTGAATTGATGGCCCGTGGCTTCCCTGCTGAGGAAGGTGCTGGGTGCAGATTGCCTTAAAGTCTCATCAGGAGGTGTTCTTTCCTGGTGTCTGGCAAAAGCAGGGAGAGACTTGGAAGGAAAAGTCCTTTAGGGACACCTTCTGGGTTTCTACTTAATTTGGGAAACATCTGTTTCCCTTCCTGTGAGTCTTGCTAAGCTCCACCCTCTGGTGGCTTTGATTCTTTATTAGGGGCACCCCTTACCCCCAAGGATGAAGTTTTGCTGATCCGACAGGAAGGGGCCCCAGACAGGGCTGGAGTCCCAACTTGCAGTCTGGACTCAGAAACTGAGGCCTCTGCCCTCCCGTGACGGCCGTAGCCAATGCTCATCTCTTCGTTTTTACAGCCCTTCGTTTTGACCTCTCCAAGCCAGAGCCAGAACCCAGATAGGCAGCCCCACGACCTCAGCATCGACGTCTACAGCAGGACGCTGTTCTGGACGTGTGAGGCCACCAATACCATCAACGTCCATCGGCTGAATGGAGACGCCATGGGTGTGGTGCTCCGTGGGGACCGTGACAAGCCCCGGGCTATCGTCGTCAACGCCGAGCGAGGGTGCGAGGCCGAGGGGTGGGCGGGCACCACAGTGCAGGGTTCTGCACCCTGGCAGGGAGACAGAGAAAGGATAGAAGTTTTAGTTCATAGGTTTTGTACCATCCCCATCAAATCTGAACCCAAAACAAAAATCCCTTCCAGAGCATCCCAGATGATGGCTGGTTATTCACTTGCATACCTTCCATCATAGGGAGCTCACCACTTTTCTGGGCACAGCCTCAACTCCTGGGAGCTTCTTCCTTCCATGAAGATGTAGACAGACTCGGAGGGTCCCAAAGGGAATAACCAGGGTGAGAGGGAGACCAAAACCCACATGACCTAAAGCTCAGAACTAAAGCTAGGCACGCGAAGGTTTGGGGCCTGGCGGCAAGCACACGACAGCCACCTTCGGGCACCTGCAATGCTGCCACCAGGCGGGGCTCAGACTTGTGGAGGCACCGCTTGATGGAGCTCACGCCTGGGCACGGCTCCTGTGAACACGGGTCCTGGGCCGGGAAGACCAAGGTTGAAACCTGACCCCATCACTTGCTGCCCTTGCAACCTCACGCAGGTGATGTAAGCTCAGGGATTCGGTGTCTTCATCCGAGAATCTGAGGATGATGGTGATATCAGCCTCTGCAGCACACAAGGGTCAGGGAGCACAAGCCTAGTTGTTTTAGGTGGCTCTTTAACAACCTAACAAGTCTCCCTTGAGGCTGGCCTCCACGGAGGCGGGGACTTAGCCAGAGTGCGGGCTAGTCCTTGAGCCTGTCACAACAAACGACTACCATCTGGGGGATTAAAAGAACTTTCACAGTTCCAGGGCCCAGATGTCTAAAGCTAAGTGTCAGCAGGGCTGTGCCCCCTCGGGAGGCTCTGCGGGGACCCTTCCTTGTCTCTCTTCCAGCTTCTGGGGGCTCCAGGTGTTGACCAGATGGCCTCACCTTGATTCTTAATGGCATCTACAAAGACTCAGTTTCCAATTAAGGTTGCATTCTGAGCTCTGGGTAGATATGAATTCTTTGGGGTGGGGGGACACCATTCAACCCCATACAGCCTTGGGGGCCAGCCCTGCTGGATCCGGGCCTGCTCTCTCTGGTGCTTTGCGTGCTCCATCCTGGCCGTGGAGATGGCAGGCCGTGACAGCCGTCCTTTACCTGCTCCCCTCCCGCAGGTACCTATACTTCACCAACATGCAGGACCGCGCGGCCAAGATCGAGCGAGCGGCCTTGGATGGCACCGAGCGTGAGGTCCTCTTCACCACGGGCCTCATACGGCCCGTGGCCCTCGTGGTGGACAACAGGCTGGGCAAGCTCTTCTGGGTGGACGCGGACCTGAAGCGCATCGAAAGCTGTGACCTGTCAGGTATGTGCCCTGGGGCTCCCCCGGGCATTGGGTCCCTCAGCAACCCACAGATCTGACCTTCCGCGGGACAGCTGGCCTCCCTCATCATCCGTAATGGTGGTACCAGCCGCCACGTTTGTCAGGGGTCTGTTTCGGGTGGGCCTTGTGCTGGGGCTTTGTGTCTACCACATATAGTCCCAGCCGAGTGTTCCAGACATAGGTCCTGAATGATCCCCATGTGGTGAGGCAGAAGAGGAGTCTCCGCGAGGGTGGGTGACCTGCCCAGGGTCCCACAGCGTGGGCTGGGACAGGAGTGGGACCCCTCCGCCCCCAGCACCCACACTTGTAGCTGCCCTACAATGGGCTGCCTCTTAGCCTGGGATGCCCCGAGGCCGGAGAGGAGCTTAGAGGGGCTTTTCTTCCATGCGTGGGGTGGGGGGGAGGGGCCAGCCCAGTGGGAGGCAGCCTAGATGGGAGCAGGGCTGTCCGAGGGCTGCTTGCAGGTCGGCCTGCTTCCAGGGAAGCCGCTCTAGCTTCTGGCCCTGGCCAGAGTACGGAATCCCCTGGGGTTCCTGGCAAGCCCTCTGTTTTGAGCTGAGCATGGACTGAGCTCTGGGGGTCAGCCGCCGCCACTCGGGGGGCATTTGTCCCACTTGCAGGGGCCAACCGCCTGACCCTGGAGGATGCCAACATCGTGCAGCCTATGGGCCTGACCGTGCTGGGCAAGCACCTCTATTGGATTGACCGGCAGCAGCAGATGATCGAGCGTGTGGAGAAGACCACCGGCGACAAGCGGACGCGAGTCCAGGGCCGAGTCGCCCACCTGACCGGCATTCACGCCGTGGAGGACATCAGCCTAGAGGAGTTCTGTATGTGGGGGCGGTGGGGGGGAGTGTTGTGGGCAGGTGCCCAATGGGAGCGGGGGCATCTGAACCGATCCCTCGGAGCAAGTAGGAGGCTGGCCAGGGTGAGGACTGCGGGATTGGCGGTTGGTGGGGGCCACTCTCGGCCCTCACTGCCCCTCCGACTCAGCAACAGATCCGAGTCTGACCCACCTTTAAATTAGTATCCCTTTTGATTAACTCCAACTTAACTGATGAGTAGCCTCACTGCCAAGTGCAAAACGCCTTTGCCGCATATAGGAACAAAACCATGGGCATGCCGTGGCTCATCGCACCCGCTGTGCAGGGGATCAGGCTGGGAAATGGGACTTAGGATGCGCCCAACGGCTGGGAGGGAGGGACCCCTACACTTGGGGGACCTCTTGTTCCTCCACCCCCTCTGTGTATGGCTAGAGATGGATATAGGAGCATGTGCATGTCTGTCTGTCTGCCCACTCTGTATTCAGTAAATACACCCCGGCTGCCGGCCGGATGTTGCTGCCAGGACAGAGCGGTGAGCAGGGCCATCGCTGTCCCTGTCCTGTCCAGCTACCTTCAAGCTGCCCGTCTTCGAGGCCCTGGGGGCTGCCCTACCTGCCCGCCTCACCCGGGCCCCTCACCCTCCCGCTGGCCACGTCTCCCCTCCCCGGAGTCCCTGTCTCTGATCGCCTTTCCTGTCCTGCTCTGAGTGACTCCTACTAATTCCTTGGCTCCCCCTCGGCTCAAGCGGCATGTTCTCAGTGGATAAGCTTCTCTCTTGAGCTGGGGGCATCACCTCTGATGAATTGAATCGGTCACTTCTGTGTTGACTGCTGGGTGGCTGGTTTCTGGCCTTGTGGGTTCTCGGCCGGGTCCTGGATAAGTGAAGTCGCTGGGTAAGCGGCTTCCAGGTCGCTCAGGCACCTGACGGATGTGGTCAGAGTGCCCGAGTTTCCCCGGCCCCTTACACCATTCTCAGCGAAGCCGTGGATTCCTGGGTGTCAGCCCTGAGAACTGCTGGCCCGTGGTCAGAATGGTGAACTTTGAACCCACGAACGTCCAGACCTGCTGGTGTTGGCACAAAGCCTGGCACGCCGACCGGCAGCTCCTGGACCTGAGGGGATGGGAGAGCCAGAAATGTTGAACTAACAGGGATGAGGTCGGAGACGGGGGCGTCGCTGTGAGTGCTAATGTGCAGTGTCTAGGGTGAGGGTGGGGGACCCTTGAGTGAGCTCTCCCGTGTTGGTCTGGGACGTGGGGCACCCAACCTGCTTACTCACGAAACTCTCCAGCTCACGTCTAAACCACGGCTGGCGCTCCACGGCCCCTGGGCCCCATCCGGGCATCACCTGATTTTGTGAATAAAGTTTTATTGGCGCACAGCCGCGCCCATTGGCTTATGTGCCACACACGGCCGCCTTCCTGTGACAGCTGGAAGACTTGTGACAGATGGTCTGGCCCGTCACGCCAAAACTGTTTACTTTCTTGTTTATAGAGAAAGCGTGTCGACCCTGCTCTAAACCATGACCTCTGTCACTTTACGCACTTAATCCCCGAGGTTGAGGCAGGACCCTGGTTTTTCTGTGGGGCAGGGGGCCGTGCTTTCTCTCATTTCCTCTCGCCTGAGGGAGGGCAGCCACCCTCCCAGGCTTCTTCCTGTAGGTCAGGTGTTGGTTAATTCGGTTCATTGAATTGAAAACTGCGAGTTCCCTGGGGATTCGCTGTCCTGCTGTTTATCCCCACGTGTATTAGCTTCCTGTGGCTGCCGTAACAAATGGCCACAAACTGGGTGACTCAACACCACGGAAGTGTATTGTCCTACAGGCTGGAGGCCAGACGTCTGAGATCAAGGGCGCAGTGGGGCTGCACCCCTTTTGGAGGCTGTGGGTGGGGACGGTCTTTGCCCCTTCTAGTTTGTGGTGGTGGCAGGTGCTCCTTGCGTGCACAGGGCTCCGGTCCCTGCCTCTGTCATCACACAGACTTCTCCCCTGTGTCTGCGTCTTCACCTCCCCTGGGGTCCCTTACAAGGACACCCGTCGTTGGAGTTAGGGCCCACCCAGAAAATCCAGGATGATCTCCTCTCCGGATCCTTAACTTGATTACATCTGTGAAGCCCCTTTTTCCAAGTAAAGTCACATTCACAGATTCTAGGCATTAGGACGTGGCTATGTGGGGGCCATCCCCCAGTGCACTCCACCATGAGAGACAGCAGTGCAGGGTGCTGGTTGTGGGCGCAGTGGGAGCTGGTGTAGATGGGCCAGTGTGTGATATGAGTGCTTTCAGCCTCCGTTTTCCTATCCGTAAAATGCACGGCAGAGGAGGTAGACCCCGTAGGCTGCCCTGGGAATTAAGTGGGACGATGTGTAGGGGCCTGGCCCACAGGAGCACCCATTCTTGTGAGTTCTTGCCTGGCCCTTGTTTCCAGCACCCTCTAGGCTGCAGTCCTGAGGTGAGAGGCAGAGCCCAACCCCCTCCCTCTTTTTGTCTCCACAGCGGCTCACCCGTGTGCCCGGGACAACGGTGGCTGCTCCCACATCTGCATTGCCAAGGGTGACGGGACACCACGGTGCTCGTGCCCGGTCCACCTCGTGCTCCTGCAGAACCTGCTGACCTGTGGTGGTAGGTGTGACCTCAGCACTTTCTCCTGGGACACTGGGTTCCCCGCCTGCCAGGTCCCTGCCCAGCATCCTTTTAAAATCACAGTCACTGTGGCATCCAGCCTCCAGGACCAAATGTCTGTCTGCCCTCCTTTTCCAGTGTGTGCATTTGGGGCTGTGAATTTCCCTCAAAGTACTGCTTTTGCTGCATCCTACAAATTTTGATAAGTTGTTTTCTTCCCTTTGTTTAAATTGCTTTAGAATTTCTCCTAAGACAATTTCTTTGGCTCCTGAGTTATTTAGAAGTGTGTTGATTTGATATCGAAATAATTGGGGATTTCCCAGTTATCTCTTTGTGACTGATTTCTAGTTTAAAGATTTATTTATTTTTATGAGAGAGAGAGTGCAAGTAGGGGGAGGGGCAGAAGGAGAGGGAGAATCTCAAGCAGACTCCTTGTTGAGCATGCAGCCTGATGTGGGCCTGGATCCCAGGACCCTGAGATCATGACCTGAGCCAAAATCAAGAGTTGGTTGCTTAACCAACTGAGCCACCCAGGAGCCCCTGATTTCTAGTTTAATTCCACTGTGGTTGGAGAACATACTTTATATGATTTCTACCCTTTTAGCTTTGTTCAGGTGTATATTATGACCCAGCATGTGGTCTTTCTTGGTGAGTGTTCTGTGTCAGCTTGAGAAGGATGTGTCATCTGCTCCTACTGGGGGAAGTGTTCTGTAGATGTCAGTTAGATCCGGTTGGTGGATGGTGTTGTTCAGGCCGTCTCTGTCCCTCCTGACTGCCTGTGAGCTCTCAGTTACCGGCGGGGGTGCTGAAGTCTCTAACTCCAATAGTGGGCTTGTCTGTTTCTCGTTGTAATTTTGTCTGTTCTCCCTCCTTCCACCCTAGATCCTCTTCTTCCCCTAAAGCTGAGTGGGGAGTGGTCAAGAATGTAAGCTTCGGGGTCAGACAGACCTGGTTCAGATCCCAGCTCTCCCACTCCCCAGCTGAGCAATCCTGGGCTGGTCACTTGCCCTCTCCGAGCCTCCGCTTTCTCTTCTGTGGAGTAGAGAAGTCGAGAGCACCTGCCTCGGAGTTGTTGTGGTATTGCGTAACGAGCACCTTGCATGGTCCCCAACACGTGGCACACAAGAATGCCAGCTACTATTAGTTGTGGGATGCTGGGCAGTCCTAAAAAAAGGTGACAATTGTCATCATCGCTGTGACGAAGCCCAAATGCCAGGGCTTCCTCTCTGCTGCCCCCACTGTCCCCCAGGTGACATTGGATCCTCTCATCTCCCCTTCTTCTCTGTGAGCTCAGAGGCTGGTCTTAATCCTGTCCCGTTTCTGCTTATCCTCGCCCCTTACGGCACCCACACTGTGTCCCACACACAACAGATGCTCAGCACGTGCCTGTCAGTACACGCGTGCCCGTTCTCAGCTCGCCTTGCCCCTGGAGCTCAGGGGGTAGGACCACAGGGCCTGTCCTTCTGGAGCTTTCTCCTGCCCTGCCTTACACTGTGAACCCCAGAGAGCTTTGCCTAGAACAGAGGGGACATTTTGTGGCTGTCCCTGGTGGGGGCCACCTTGACCCTTGTGAGCTTCTTTATGGCTTTTTTTCCAAGTTCCAGCCCCAGGGCTCACGTGGTTTTGTGGCCTGAGTGGCCCTGACTCCCACAATGCCCGGGCTGCCCAGAGTGCTCAGCTCTCCCTTGGACCCCAGCCCTGGGCCTCTACCTGAACGAGGTGCCCCTTTGGCCCCTCCCCAACCCCCGGGTTCGGCCCTTCAGACTTGTGGATGCCTGGCTACTTCTCTGGGGAGAGCACAGGAGGATAAGAGCTCGGAGGGGTTCTCAGGGGTGACGAGGGGCCTGGTGCCTCACGAGGTGGCAGGCGCCAGACGGCAGAAGGTGCAGCCACGTGCTTCAGCTTTCTCAGTGGCACCGCCACTAAAGCTGTTTGAGCCCTTCCCGAGCCAGGCACAGCCACACACAGCCACGCTTACCTTGCCATCCTGTGAGGAGCGTGGGGCGTAGCTTGGCTGCTTCTGTTTTAGGGATGAGGGAATGGAGGCTCTGGGAGGTTGGCACGTTTGTCTGGTTGTGAAGAGTTGCCGAGGGGAGCGTAGGTTCAAACCCACACCTGTCCAACTCCCACCCGATCCCACCCTGCTCCCCAACTGAGTCCTGGCCAGCACCTGGCCTGCACTCAGGAAGGTGGACATGAGGAGAGGAGCGACTTGCCATGGTCACCTGGGAGGAGGTGGCCCCAGGTCTCCCGTCTCCTGCTCACCCACTTCCCCACCTTTAGGTGACTCCCTCCACCGGGAGCCTTCCTACTGCCCCTTGCACCCTCCCACCATGGCATCCTCGCGCTCCTGCCTCTTCTTAGCCTGCTCCCCACGAGATGCCCAGCAGGTCCTCCAGCAGCCCCCTGCTGGATCCGTGGGTGCGCTAGCCACCCGCAGAGTCCCAGCCCCACTGCTCCAGCTGCCCCAGACCTATAACAGATGCAGGTCCTAAGCACCTGATTTCTGACCCTCCAGCTCCCAAGGGGAGTGTGTGTGTGATGTGTGTGCGCGTGCAGGCACTGGATGCTCAGGTGTGGCCGGGCGGGCACGCATACAGACTCTACGCTAGATGGGCAGCCCAGCCTGGGACCCCAGGCAGGCAAAGGTGGGGCTCCAGTGGGCATCCCCAGAGACCTGGCCCAGTGCCCTGAGGTGCATGTGAGGAGATGGAGACCCATAGGAGGTGGGTCTGCCCTGGCTTCTCAGTGGTCAGGATCGAGTTTCTAGCTAAGAGCGTTTTCTCCTCAACTTGGTGTAGCACCTGCTGCTTAGAGCTCAGGTTTCCATTCAGGACCCTTTCCCCACAGTTAAAAAAAGCAACAAAGAAGATTCCTGTCTCCTTTCAGCAAACATTTATGACCCCCACTTTCATCTTATGATGGGGCTAGAGGCGGGACAGGATAGATCACACTGCCCTAGAGACCGTGTGGGTACAGTACCGGGATCGAGCTGAACCGTCTCCCGCTTGGAAGCCCAGCAGCGCATGGCCCCGCGGGGCGGTGCGTGATGGTGTTTGTGTCCTCCGCAGAGCCTCCCACCTGCTCCCCCGACCAGTTCGCGTGTGCCACCGGGGAGATCGACTGCATCCCCGGGGCCTGGCGCTGCGACGGCTTCCCCGAGTGTGACGACCAGAGCGACGAGGAGGGCTGCCCGGTGTGCTCGGCAGCCCAGTTCCCCTGCGCGCGGGGCCAGTGCGTGGACCTGCGCCTGCGCTGCGACGGCGAGGCCGACTGCCAGGACCGCTCCGACGAGGCCGACTGCGACGGTGAGGCCGGCCCCGCCCCCGCTGGCTCCGCCCCACCCCCGCCTGACCCTGCCCCTGCCCCGCCCCCTCCTCAGCCCCGCCCCTGCCCCTACCTGCCCCTGGCTCTGACCCCGCCCCTCCCTGCCCCTGCCTGCCATAGCCCTGCCCACCCCCCCACCCCCGCTTCTGGCCCCGCCCCCACCCCCTCTGGGCCTGCTCCATCCTGGCTGCCCCCTCCCTGAGTTGCGCCCCCTGCAAGCCGCTTGCCTTGCCCTCCTGAAGCTTGAGCTCAGTCTGGCCACACAAGAGTAGGTTCACTGTAGAACCTTTGCCAAGGGCGAAAGTGCCAGATCCTCCTCGGTTTAGGAGAGGAAAATGTTACCTTTAGGCCCACTGAGGAAAACCTTGCCATCCACCCTGTCCTGCCATGCAGTTGGGCTTGAAAGCAGACTGTAGGAGCCTATTTTGCCTTCCTTCATTGGGTTAAGAGTTTCACAAAAACCCAAGGCAAAGCCCAGTAGTCAGCTGGATTTCCGCGGTGCACGCTCTGATTAATCCCTGTCCCGAAAGGCAGTGCTGTCCTCCACAGAACAGTCTGTGGAATAACGCTTACTCCTGGGTGGTTTTAGCACCCCACTGAGCCAAAAATGAGAAAGGGATTTCCTTAGTCATCCCCAGTCCACTCTGACCAGCAGGATCTTCCTTTAGACCTGACAGCGAAACATCTATCTGTGTGCATCCTCTGAATTTTCCTTTTATAAAGGACGTGCTTGGTTGTTTCCTGCCGCATATCGTCAGCACCAGGGCCCCATGACTGAGTTTAGTGGGCTGCTCTAACTGCCTCCCCCACAGCCGCCGGATGCTGTTCTTAGATAACTCACATGCTCGTTGGTCACCATCCACTGTCCCCATTTGTGATGAGCAGCCATCTTGTGGAAGATGAGGGCCTGGGGGTGGGGGGCCACTTCCTCAGCTGCTTCTATAAAGCTGTAGTCGTGAAGTCTTTCCCGCTTACGGACCCTTGAGATTTTGAGGGAGGTGGTGGACTGGGGATTGGCAGACTGCAGCCCGAGTGCCAGATCCGGAGCGCCACCAATTTTCGTAAAGTTTTATTGGAACATAGCCAGGCTCGTTTGTTTACGTATTGTCCGTGGCTGGTCTTGCCCTAAAACAGCAGAGTTAAGTCCTTACAATAGAGACCTATGGCCCTTGAAGCTTAAATACCTATTACCTGGCCCTTTACAGAAGAATTTGCGGAGTCCCGCCATACATCCTTGCCCTAGCACACGTGTTTTGGTGACAGTCTCAGAGGATGGTGGGAGCCCTGACTAGGAACCATTCCCCCACCTCTTCACCTGTAAACGTTTATCCTGGTGCAAAGTACAGCACTGAAAGCAAGCCTTTGAGAAGGGTTTTACCTTCTCTTTCAGAAGCCTCCTCCCCTGCTTCGTTGCCAACAGATTGTCCCAGTCACTGCAAGGACAGGGTCCCCTCGTCTCTGGTTCCCAGGGAGGGACACTCGGGGCAGGGCAGGGCAGGGCAGGTGGGGAGCTTAAATAGCAAGCTCTGGGGGTGGCCGCTGGCTGAGCCCCCCGGGCAGTGCCTTCCTCGAAGAACTGTAGCTCCTTCCGGGTCCGCATTCTGGAGCACGGAGGGAGACAGAGACGGCAGGCCGTACCCAGCCTTCTTCTTCCTAGTCCAAGGGGCTGTGAGCTGCCTTTGCCTTCCTGGTTGAGCTCTGCTCCTCCTTCCTGATCCTCCACCCGGGGAGCTCTGCTGAGATAGCACCTGTCCCCTGCCCCACCCATTCTAGGTCATTCCTCTAGTTGGCTCTCACCTCCCGGTAACTCAGGCGAGCCTTGGGGCAGAGGCTGTGTTAGTCCTGGCCCTGCCTGGGCCTGACCTGTGGTAGGAGCCTGATAAATACTTCCCAGGGCTCACCGAGGTCTCTTCCCTGCCATCCCTACCCCAGCATCACGGAGGCCTCGGAACAGGGGTCATCGAGGGGAGGGTGGAGACTGGATTTGCTGTGACCACTCCCTGACCCCATCCTCGAAAGGGTCCCATTTGTCTGCTCTGCATTTGGAACGCAGACCTTCTTGCTGGGTCTTAGTGGCGGGGCACGCAGCGCACCTGGCCGCATCACACCCCGTAGCCCCTCTGAACGCGAGCCTCCTCCTTGCAGCCGTCTGCCTGCCCAGCCAGTTCCGCTGCGCCAGCGGCCAGTGTGTCCTCATCAAGCAGCAGTGCGATTCCTTTCCCGACTGCATCGACGGCTCCGATGAGCTCCTGTGCGGTGAGCCAGCTCCCCGTCGAGGGTTCGCCCTGGGCCAGTGTCGGGACTAGGAGGAGAAATATGCTGGGGGCCGAACGAAGAGGCCAGAAGGTTGGGAGTACTGGGCCTTGGGGGCAGGCAGGCAGGGAAGCCTTCCCGGAAGAAGAGGCAGTGGTGAGGCTGAGCTGGGAGGGGGACGGGGGCTGTGGGCCCTGGGGTATTTCTGGCTGTGCCAGAGACAGGCCCCCTGCGGACCTGCGGCGGACGGGGCCTGAGAGGGGCGCTTCTGCCCACTAGGACGTCACGCAGCAGCATCCTTCAGGCCGCAAGACCACTCTGATGGGGTCGGGGTGGCCCTTCCCCCGGCCGCCTGTTCTCTGGCTGGGGAGGTGCAGAGTCCACATGCACACACATGCTCCACGCCTCTTGAGTGATGCGGCCTGTATAATCGGGGATACGGGGGCCACGGGATGTGAGGCCAGGGCAGTCAGGGAGGGCTCCCTGGAGGTGGTGGCTCTCGAAAAGCTGTGACAGGAAGGGAGCTGGAGCCCCAGACAGGAAGTGGGAATGTGCGCACATGTCTGGGGACATGGGCTCTCCGCTTACTGTAGAGGTACCTAGGCTGAGAGCTGATTGCAGGAGAGAGGTGTTGTGAGCGGGGAAGGAGGAGGGGTCCCCAAACACTTTTGTACCTTCGTGTGAAGTCAGGTGAGGCACCTCGGTTACCATCTCAAGAAAGTGAGTAACTTGGGGCCAGAGGACAGAGATGGGGGCAACCGGGGATCGAGCCCCCCCCCACTGGCTGGGCAGGTGTCAGTCTGACGGTGTCTCCAGCCTCTGGCGTGACGCTGGTTCCCATGTCCGGGGTGACGTTCATCCGTAGTCTGGTCCTGTCGCCCGAACCAGCACTTTCCTCCTTCCCTTTGGGTTTTGGCTGGCAGGAGGGACATAGTGGGTTGCCTTTGGAATCCTTGGGCCAGCCTGATGAGCGAGTGAATGTCCTTTTGTCAAAGTTGAGTTTAGAGCCTCCATGGCCCCCCCGCCCCCTGCTGAGGCTTTGACAGCAGAGCCAGCCCCAGGAGCCCCCCCACCTGGCCGTTGCACTGGCAGGGACCCCAGAAAGACTCCTGGGCGCCTTGCAGCCCTGAGTGGGCTCTGGCTTTGCAGGTTTGGCGGAGCCCCCATGCCCAGGCTTTGTCACACTCCGCCCCTCACGCCACCCTCACGTCGGGCCTCTGTGCCGGCCGGCATGTGGGGCTCAGCGCATGCCTGCAGCCCTGGGTGTGTTGTCGGCCCAGCGCAGCCCCTGTACGTGGGTGATGTCCCCCGCTAGACAGGCCTGCAGCCCCCAGGCCCAGCTGCCTGGGGCCCGTGACTCACAGGGCCTCCAGCGCACACGCTTTCAGCCTCCACGGAGAGCCCCAGACGCGGACGGATCGGAGGCTGCTGTAGGGGGTTGCTGTTGAGGGATTGTTGGAAAGTAGGTAGAGCTTAGCCAGCCAGGTGGGGAGCGGGACGAGAGAGGAAGTGGGGAGCGAGGAGGAGAGAGGAGGGTGCTCCAGGCAGGCCGGGGGGGGGGGGCAGCGTGTCAGTGGTACTGAGATGAGCCTGGCGCCCCAGCACCCCAGCGTCTCCCTCCCCGCCCTGCCGCCACCGCTGGGCGCTGTGCTGAACCGGCCCCCCCGGGGCACGCGGGCTCCACCCCTGCAGGAGGGCCCGAGCCTTCACGGTTAATGTCCGCCCTCTCTCCCTGTCTGTTCTCTGACAGAGATCACCAAGCCGCCCTCCGACGACAGCCCGGCCCACAGCAGTGCCATCGGGCCGGTCATCGGCATCATCCTGTCCCTCTTTGTCATGGGTGGGGTCTACTTTGTGTGCCAGCGCGTGGTATGTCAGCGCTACGCCGGGGCCAACGGGCCCTTCCCGCATGAGTACGTCAGTGGGACCCCCCACGTGCCCCTCAATTTCATAGCCCCGGGCAGCTCCCAGCACGGTCCCTTCACAGGTAAGACGTCACTGTGGGCCAGGGCGCTGGGCAGGGGTGGGGCGAGTTGCCGGGGCAGGGTGTGGGGTGAGTGGGTGAGACGCACGCTGGGGGTGGGCAGAGGGGCCGGTGGGGGCAGGGACAGGACAGGACTCGCGCCCCCCCCCCCGAGCCTGGGTCTTACGGGCAGCAGGAGCCAAGGAGCGTGTGCTGTGTCTGTGGGTGGCCTGGCCCCTGACCCACCTTGTCCCCCTCCCCCTGGCAGGCATCTCATGTGGCAAGTCCATGATGAGCTCCGTGAGCCTGATGGGGGGCCGGGGTGGAGTGCCCCTCTATGACCGGAACCATGTCACCGGGGCCTCATCCAGCAGCTCGTCCAGCACCAAGGCCACCCTGTACCCGCCGGTGAGTGGGGGTGGGAGCAGGGGTTCTCCACCCTGAGTGGCTGGCCAGGGGACACTTCCTGTGACCTCAGGATTCCTAGAATTATTAGCTGTCCTACCACCACAGAGAAGGGTGGGAGTGTTTGCTTTCTTCCCTGTGTGCATCTTCTCGTTTTTCTCTTGGGACATTTTCTCTGTGTAGAAGGGATACTCCTTATTCGTTGTGGCTAATCTGAAAACCCCATACAGATATCAAGGGCGGAGTCTCCCCCATAATCCCACCTCCTAGGGTTGCTGTTGGACATTTCAGTGCCCTGGTGACCACCTTCGTTCCTCATAGGCCCCACCCTGTCTATGACTGCCTCTTGTAGGGCCGGTCTGGGTAGGGCGCTCCACTGGCCTGGGTGCCCTTCTCCTTAGCGTCCCTGCCAAGATCATATTTTCTCTCCCAAGCCCCTGCTAGGTCCCAGGAAATAGCTGGATTGTTTTCCAAAGGACTGTCACTCGCAGGTGACTTTTGTGGCTGAAACACTCCAAGGAGGCCGTGTGGGCTGAGGGCCTGGTCCTAGCTGAGCCACATGCTACAGAGAAATGACCGTACATAGGGTGAAACACTGAAGCCCCCAGTGCCCCCCACTTCCACCACGTTCCTGCCAGGGGACCTCTCCCGAGGCTGGCTGGAGGGGGGGACACTTCCAAGAGCACAGCCCCAGGGACCTGGGTGAACTCGATGCACCAGTGTGAATCTGTGTAGACAAGCATTGGGGTCTGACGTTACATGGTTCTATACTTTTTAATCCTTAAAAACCTGACTTCCTGCAACACTGTGCTCTTCTAAGCTGAACGCTGCCTCCTGTGCTTTCTTTGGGGGTCTCCAGGAAGCCCTACCCGCCAGGGCTGGGTGTTTCTGCCTTTCTGGTGTCTCATGTCCGGGCTCTCCACTCCTTACCACATCTGACACTGGCAGCCCTGGGAGGAAGGGGGCAGCAAGGGACACTATCTGGGCTTTGCCCGCTGGGAACTGCGTCTCCTGGAGGCTGCAGGCCTGGGACATGTCTAGAGGCAGCAGAAACGAGGAGCCGCAAGCCTGGAGTTTAGAATACTCCCCACCATCCCTCTAGTCCTCTCTGTTGCCACCATCCCCTGACTCTTACATGTGCTACGTGACCAGTTAGAAATACCAGCTCACTCCAGGACTGCCCCTTGAACACCGCCATGCAGACACCAGGAGGCTCGGTGCCCTGGCTTCTCTGTCCCCTGGCTCCACTGGGAGCCGGGGGATTCTTATTAGCAGCAAGAGATGACACTGTTACCAGCCCAGCTATTTTTTTTTTTTTAAGATTTTGTTTATTTATTTGAGAGAGAGCATGCACTTAAAGTGGCGGGGAGGGGCAGAGGGAGAAGCAGACTCCCTGCGGAGCAGGGAGCCCAATTCGAGACTTGATCCCAGGACCCTGGGATTATGACTTGAGCTGAAGGCAGACACTTAACCGACTGAGCCACCCAGGCGCCCCTTTAAACAGCTTTGTTGAGATACAACTTAGATACCATACAGTTCACCCACTTCAGGGGTAGAATTGGGTGGCGGTTAGGATATTCACAGGTGTGTGCAACTGTTACCACCGTTTTAGAACATTTTTGTGTTGCCAGAAAGAAACCCCATTGGGGCGCCTGCGTGGCTCAGTTGGTTAAGCGTCTGCCTTTGGCTCAGGTCATGATCTCAGGGTCCTGGGATCGAGTCCCGCATCGGGCTCCCTGCTCGGCAGGGAGTCTGCTTCTCCCTCTGCCCCTCCCCCTGCTCGTGCTCTCTCTCTCTCTCTCAAATAAATAAATAAAATCTTTTTTATTTATTTATTTTTTTTAAAGATTTCATTTTATTTATTTGACAGAGAGAGAGAAAGAGACAGCTAGAGAGGGAACACAAGCAGGGGGAGTGGGAGAGGGAGAAGCAGGCTTCCCGCAGAGCAGGGAGCCCGATGTGGGGCTCGATCCCAGGACCCCAGGATCATGACCCGAGCCGAAGGCAGATGCCCAATGACTGAGCCACGCAGGCGCCCCTAAATAAAATATTTTTAAAAATATTTAAAAAGAAGAAACCCCGTGTGAAGCGAGCTGTTTTCAAATTAACTGCATTGTTTCACATCAGTAATATAGGCTCATGGTACAAAATTCAAAAGGTACAATAGAATGTACAGCGGAAGGAGGGTCGGTCACCCCCTCACTCTGAGCAAGAACCGCCGCCTCCCAGAGGCACATCCTGTGGCGAGCTTCTCGTGTGTCCCCACGGGTAATCTGTACACAGGCAAGTGTACAAAAGGCTGGACTTTGTTTTCCCAGCCGAGAGAGTAACTTTTTTTACTTTGTATTTTGAGATCATTGTCAATTCACATGCGGTTGTAAGAATACAGAGAGATCTCACGTACCCTTCACCCAGATCCCCCCAAAGGCAGCATCTCGCATGACTAACGTCTTGGTCGTCCTCGGCTGCTCTAACAAAGATATCACAGGCTGGGTGGGGCTTAGACAGCTGTTTTTCACAGTTTGGGAGGCTGCCTAGTCCAAGAGCAAGGCGCTGACAGATGTGGTGTCTTGTGGGGGCCCAGTTCCTGGCTCACGGGTGGCTGCCTCATCCTCCTCACAGGGCAGAACGGGGTCTGTTATCAGGGTGCTGACCCGGTCATGTGGGCTCCACCCTCATGACTGAGTTACCTCCCTGAGGCCCCCCCTCCCGATACCATCACATCGGGGGTTAGGATTCGGCATAGGACTTGAGGGGGGACACAGATGTTCAGTCTAGGGCAATAGCACCATGGAAGGAGTAGGGCACTGAGAGGGTATTTTTTGGCCCTATTCAGATTTTACCAGTTTTACAAAGGTGCTTTTTTTGTTTTTAAGACTTTTTTAAGGGCAACTTTAGGTTCACAGCAAAATTGAGGGGAAGGTGTAGAGATTTCCCCCATGCCTCCTGCCCCCCACGTGGACAGCTTCCCTTAGTGTCACCTCTGATGTCCTGCACCAGGGACGAACCCACGCGGACACATCATAATCACACAAAGCCCACAGCTGATAGCACGGTTCACTGTTGGTGTAGCGCACTCTGTGGGCTTGGACAGGCATGCAGTGACACAAATCCACCATTCTACGATCATACACAGTAGTTTCATACGTACTTTCTGGAACCCACACGATAGCATCTAAAGGCAATGATAGCCCCTCGCCCAACTCTGCTTTTTGCTGCTAAAGTAAAAGCCGGCCTTTTTGAGGGCGTCTGACACTCCGCACACGATGTCAGCCCGACCAGAAGTGGGCGCTCTCCTGAACCCACATCCTTGAGGGGCTGCCCCCGCCCCAAACTTGAGAAGAGCAGCCAGACCACGGTGCGCTGGGGGAAGGAGCAGTGACCACCCGCAGAGGAAGGGATTGGGGCAGAATCCCAAAGCTCACCTTGGAGGTGGAGGTGAAGGGAAGCCAGGTCCAGTCAGATTCATGGGCAGAAGAGAAACAGGACCCCAGGGGCGTGGGGTGCAGGGGCGGTTCTAGGAGGCCTTTTCTGCTGGGCTTCCCCACCTGGTTTCTGCTCCCCCCTCTGAATGACACCCCCTCAGTATCGTGCCCTCCCAACTCTGGGGGCAAATCCTGAAGGATCCCCAGGCTGGCTATTTGGGCCGAAGAGGACCTTCCCCAGAATAAGGACTGGGGGCTCTTGCCCCTTCCCAAAGGGCACTTCTTGTAGGCTACTCCCCATGTGTCACCAGGGGGCACGCCGCAGCTGGGGAGTGATCAGGACCCATACACACCTGCCTGTCAGGAAAGGCTGGGCCCTTTCTTCTGCCCTCCAGTCCCTCAGGACACACAGTGCCAGCCATGTTCCCATTCAGCTGTGAGAGCTCCGGAAGCAGGGTCCGGCTGTGACCCCACAAAAGCCCCGCATGCCCAGAAGGGCCATGTGATGGTGGGGTGCTGTCGGCAGCTGCCGGGGAAGATGCAGATCTGCGTGCGTCACCGGGGGCCCCAGGTCCCTCTGTCCCTCTGGGGGGCCGGTCCTGGGCTGCCTGGCTCTGGAGGAGGCACTGTATTCATTGTCACAGTTTTGGGGCAATACATCCCCTGAGAAGGGGGCACCTTCTCCTGATTTGCGTGGAGGGCCTGGGGCCCCTCCCTCAGCGTGGCGCCCCCTGTTCGTGGTCGGGGTTCCCGCCAGAATGCGGAGCCACCTTAGTGTTAGGAATAAGGAGGGTCTTGTAGGAATTAGACTTCGCACCATGTGGGGAGAAATGGGGAAGTCACAGTCCAAAAGGGGAGTTAGAGAAGTCCCAGAGAAGCGTCAGGAGGCGCCCACTGGCACCGGGGTACACCCCAGGGCCTGCGGGGACATCTGCCGCTGGGTGTTGGGGGGCAGTGCATGGGGCGGGTGCAGGCATCCAGGGACCTCCTTAGAGCCCGGCTGCGCATCGGGGTGTGGGCCGCAGGGCGGGTATTGGGGCCACGGGCGCCGCTGCCTCTCACCGTGACCCCCTTCAGGGGTGACAGGACAGCTGTTGGTTCCCCCCAGCGTGGGGCCCGCGTAGCCGGCTGGGCCCCGTGCAGACCTGTCCGCCTGATCGGGAGGGCGGGGCGCCCCCGGAAGCGCGTAACCCTTGCTTGGCTCCCCTCAGATCCTGAACCCGCCACCGTCCCCCGCCACGGACCCCTCCTTGTACAACGTGGACATGTTCTACTCTTCAAACATTCCCACCACCGCGAGACCCTACAGGTACGAAGTCCCTGCCACAGCCCTGCACACCCGTGGCCGTCTGGGCCTCTGGACGAGCCTGTGGTGGAGGCAGGGCCTTGTCCCCATTTCCGGGGTGAGAAGACCTGGCAGAGAGGGCCAGGGTGCTGGTGGGCTCCCCTGGGCCCTCAGACCGTGCCCGGCCTGCCTCCCCACGGAGTGCAGCGGGCCTGCCTGTTGAGTCCAGAAACCAACCGAATCCCGTGTTGTGAGCAGGCTCTGGGTCTAGAAGTAGCTCTGGGGACACGCCCAGGCCGGCGTGGCCTGGAATGCCGCCACCAGGGGATTCCCACTGGCGTGGCCGGGGCCCCCACCGCCCGGGGAGGCCAAGGCACGGGGGCCTAGGTGTGCCTGGGTTGGAATCCAGCCGCGGGACCACCGCTTGCTGCCTCCGTCCCGGGAGGCTCAGGTCCGAGTCACATGAGTGCCGGCGTGGCCCCTGCCGCCGTGGGGCCTCTCTTCCCACCCACCACAGGGAAACCCGCAGGTCTGCTCCAGTTGGGGTTGCATTCCCTGCCTCCCCGGGTCGGGGCTGGGGGCGGCGCGGACACTTGAGAACGTTGAGAAGAGGGGTCTGGGTGTGCTGGCCTGTGTCCAGGGGCCAGGTCGGGGCCTGAGGTGACCTTCGACCCCGGGCTCTCAGCCTACAGGGCCTGCCGCACAGGTGCGCTGGACCCGTCACCCCACGGGAGCGACCTGAAGGGGCAGGCGGAGGCAGGGCCTTGGGAGTGGAGGCCCCTCGTCCTCATCCTCCCCCTGCCCCCTCCCCCTCCGGTGCAGAGGCGCCTCAGAGCGTCGCCTGCCATCTGGTGGCCATTTCAGGAACTCTGGGGCCTGAAGAGGAGAGGTGCCCCTTGTTACTGAGTCACTGCCCTAGTCAGGGACCTGTCGTGGTCCCCCCGGTGCCTCAGCGCCCCAGTGTGTCCCCAGTGGCCTTGTTGGTGGCTGTCCCCAGGCTGTCACATGCACACTGGCCAGACCCCTCAGTGTCTGGTCCACCCCCGGCTTTACTCCTTATGTCCGATTTTTGTGCCACTTCTTCCCTCCCACACTGTCTGTCGGGGTCCCTTCCTGCCCCGCCCCAGGGTCCTATGGGGCCTGTCCTCCTGCCGCACCTTCTCAGCCCCACGTGCCCCGTGCTGGCTCCCCCTCCTCGCCCTCGATGAGCCCCCTGGGGCTCTGAAACATAGCATGGCCGCACCCCCAGCTCAGGCCGTCCGGCAGCCCCACACAGAACCTTAGGGTGCAGGAGACCTCTGGGAGGCATGTCCTGGGTCAGACTGCCTTAACTCAGTAGGGGACCCTTCCAGGCCCACTGGTCTCCCGATATTTATAGGAATGATACCATGGGGAACGGTTGTCAAGCACTTTCCCGTGTCCGGCGCTGTTTCTCGCACTTTCCGTGCAGAGTCGCATCTAACCTTCACAAGCCCCTTTGGAACCGGGTGCTGTTTTATCCTCCTCATTTTACCAATGAGAACCTGCAGTCTAGCGGAGTTAGGTAGTCAGTGGCCCAAGGCCAGCCAGGCCGGCCCCGGAGGCCGCGCTCTCCCCGAGGGCAGCCGTGGCCCGGGGCTGCCGTCCTTGCCCGGGGCTGGCCTCGGCCGCGCTGGAGTGCGGCCCGCTTGTGAGGTGGGGACGTGTGGCTCCGAGAGAGCGCCCGAGCGAGGGGCCCCTGAGCCGAGGCCCCACTCGCCTGTGTCCCCCCAGGCCCTACATCGTCCGCGGCATGGCGCCCCCCACGACGCCCTGCAGCACCGACGTTTGCGACAGCGACTACAGCGCCAACCGCTGGAAGGCCAGCAAGTATTACCTGGACTTGAACTCGGACTCAGACCCCTACCCGCCACCGCCGACGCCCCACAGCCAGTACCTGTCGGCGGAGGACAGCTACCCCCCGTCGCCCGCCACCGAGAGGAGCTACTTCCATCTTTTCCCTCCCCCTCCGTCCCCCTGCACGGACTCGTCCTGACCTCTGCCGGGCCGCCCTGGCCTCTCTGCGCCCTTGTAAATAGTTTTAAATATGAACAAAGAAAAAAATATATTTTATGATTTAAAAAAAATAAATATAGTTGGGATTTTAAAAACGCGAGAAATGTGAACAGTGACGGGGTGGGCAGGGCTGGGAAAACTTTGTACAGTGGAGAAAATATTTATAAACTTAATTTTTTTAAAACGTCACTGCCATTCTTTGGTGCCATGTGTGTTTCTGAATCGAGTGTCCTCACAGAGGGGATCCCGGCCGCCGGCCCTCCCCTGGGCAGCTGTCAGAGTTGCGCACTTGTCCGTCCGGAGCACCGTGTCTCTCTCAGGCCCCCACAGGGTAGGCCGAACCCCTAGGCAGAGACGTGCGGGCAGGAGGCCTGACTCGTGCCGTCATGAAGGGCCCCTGCACCTTATTTTGTGCTCTGCTGTTGCCATCCTGATATTCTGAGTAGTTTTTAAGAAAGAGGCCCTGCCTTTTCATTTTGCGCTGGGCTCTGCAGATTATGTACTTGGGCTTTGGGCTATTCCTTGGCCAGTGTCTGCTTCCATCTGACCTCTGTGTGTGGCCGCCCCAGGCTTCTGCTGTCCAAGGGGTCCCTCCTGGCCCTGCCATCCATGTGGACCCCAGTGGATAGGGCTGCCAGGCCACGCTCGCCCAGGGTGGGGGCGGGAACCTCCCAGCCCTCCTGCCCTCCCTGGTTGCCGCCCTGTCCTTTCCAGCAGACGGGCCCTGGAGAGCCTGGTCCTCGCAGAGGCAGTCAGTAAACACGGCCCCAGGCCTGCCCTGTTACCCACTGGGGTGGTACTGGAGGACACGAAGAGATAAGGCCTGCTGCCTGCCCCTGGGGGGTCTCCAGCCTGCAGGAGACTGAGAAGTCAGCAAGTCAGGAGTCATGAGGAAGCCTGGCTGCCCTCCCCCCGCCACCCCGTGCCAGGCGGGAAGGGCCTAACCCCAGTTGGAATGTCGCAGGGAGGTTAGAGAAGAAGCACCACTGGGAGTCCTGGGCACACACTCAAGAATCAACACAGAGATCTGGAAGAAGGGCTTCCCAGCAGGACTGAAGATCGAAGCCTTGGCCAACCCCCCAGGGCCTGGAATGCGGAGGTGACAGCCTCCAGGATGGGGAAACCACAGAACACTCAGATCCCGGGGCCCCAGTGCTGGGAAAGGTGGTGGCCCTCGGGGCTCCCGAGACTGTTCGACCAGGGGACAGAGCTGGGGACGTCAGGTACATAAGACTGCCAGGCCTGGTTTCTTGAGACTTTCGGGGAGCTGCCTCCCCTGCTCCCTGATTGCCCAGGAGTTCCCTGAGGTCATGGTTAGCCTTGGTGGTGATGCCCCTGGGACCAAGAGCAGACACTGGAGACGAGAGGATGAGGTGACCTGCCATCAGCGCAAGCCACAGGGAGCTCAGGAAGGCCAGGCCTGAGTACCGACGTGGGGTTGCTATGCCACCTGGTGGGGACCTACACTAAAGGACCGGTTGCAGACAGGAGGGATTGGATTTGCCTGGAAGGCAGGCCAGCTTCACCTCTTAACTCACTTCACCCAGCTGGCCCCATCTGTTAAGGAAGGGCGCTGTCCCCCGCCCCCGAGGACTGTTCTAGGCTTCCATGAGATAATGCCTATCGAGAGAGAAGCCTTGCCCAGTCCATTAAGTGCCTGGCAGGTAGCACTTCCTTGGTAAATGGAAGCTGGGACCTATTAAAGCTCAGAGAGGTGACAGGCTTTTGCCCAAGGTCACACGGCTAAGGACCAGCAGAGCTAGAGGGTGCACCCAGAGCTCTCAGGCCCAAGGTGGGGTCCCCTGCCCCAGGGAGCTGCTTGCAGGGGCTTGGGGCCTCCCAAGCACTCGGGGTTCCTGTTCTTCCAGGTCGGGCCACAAGCCCTGAGGTGCTAATGAAAGCACTAATCTCAACTGGGGCAGATGGGGTGGGGGACTTGGCTGACTCAGAAGCAGGAGTCCACTCTCCCGCCCTTCCTCTCACTCATGGGTGCTGGGGGTTCCCTCCGTTCTCCTAGGGCCAGCCAGGGATCAGGCAAGGGGTGAAGAAGGAGCGGGCTGAGCTGCTGACCCCTGGCGACAGGCATGGGCCGAGGGGAGGGTGGAGACACATTCTGCAGCCCTCTCCCCCCTCTCCCCAGCATCCCAGGCCTGTCTCCAGAGGCCACTCTCTGGACCCTTTCCTGCCATGAGGTCAGCTAGGAGGAAAGGGGGCCAACCTGCTCTGCCTGCTATCTTCCAAGTGAATCTGTCAGCACCCACCATGTGCAGAGAATTCAGTAAGCACCCACTGTGTGCAGAGCCCTGCACTTAAATCACATGCTGGGGGACCCAGAGATTAGTCAGATGTGGGTGTCTCTCTTGAGGGTGCTGCAGACAGTTTCCAAAGCTGAGGGCCAGAGCACTGTGTTGAGATATCCGGTGGCCCAGAGAGAATATTCTATTCAGATGGGAGGGTGGGGGGGGGGGGTTGTTCCTGGAGAAGGCGATATCTGAGCTGTGTCTTAAATGAGGGGGTGAAGTTAACCAGGCTTGTTTCATTTAAACTTCACAACAGCCCAGCTAGGTAGATGGTGTCCCCAGTTTGTAGTTGAGGAAACCACAGCTTAGGGGAAAATAATAAAGCCAGAATTTTTTTCACTCATTTGTTCAACCATTCCTTTCCACAAGAAATAGTACTGAGAGTTGGGCAGTGCTCAAGGGCTTCCACCTTCCCTGCAAACCCCCTCCCCTCTGCAGTGACACCCACTACTCCCCAAGTCTGTCGCCTGTCTTTGAGTCCTGCGGGGTCTCACTCCCCACTGGCCCTATCATTTGCTCCGCTCAGCGCTCCAACCCTCATCCAGAATGGGTGTGGAGCTCCTCCTTGCCCCGGGCCCCACAGCCCCCTTGGGGCTACAGCTGCCCTGGGTGGTTGAACAAAATCCATGTGGCCAGATCTTGGTCACGTCCACTGCCAGGCAGGATGCTGGAGAACAGGGATGTGGTAGGTGTGGAAGGTTCTGTCCCTGAGAAACCTCGGGGCTGGGGGAGTTGGGTAGGACTTGGCTCCTGTAGGGTTCTTTCCTGAGAGCCACTTGGCTGACTCTTCACATCACTGGGCTCCCACCTCTCATTGGACCTCACCCTCAGCTTACAGGTGACCTGGCCCAGCACCTGCCCACCTCTGCCAGGGTGGCCTCACTCTAGCCCTCAGACCAGGTCTGAGTCCCAGGGACATGACAATAGGAAAGATAATGGGGGGGGCGGTTTCCCCAAGTTGAGCTTATTCAATTTAAAGCCTTTTTCTATCTGAGTGTATGTATATGTTAAAATGTCTTTTCTTTTATGAAATGATGATAATAGTATAAGGTGTTTTTTTGGAAAAAATCATGACTTAAAATTATTTTTAAAAAATCATTACTTGATAGAATTAAAATTTGGCAGCTCTAAGTCTGTTCCCAAAAGTTAAGGGGGTAATAGCTGGGTGATGGGTATGTGGGCATTCATTACACTTTTCTCTCTACTGTTGAATAGATCTGAAAGTATTCATATAATTTTTTTTAAGTCTAGATGGATTGAAAATTTGTTTTATTTTTTAAAAAGACTTTACTTGACAGAGACAGAGCACAAGCAAGGGGAGCAGCAAAAGGAGAGGGAGAAGCAGGCTCCCCACTTATCAGGGAGCCTGACGTGGGGCTCGATCCCAGGACCCTGGGATCATGAGCTGAGCCGAAGGCAGATGCTTAACTGACTGAGCTACCCAGGCGCCCCTGGATTGAAATTTTATTTTATTTATTTATTTATTTATTTATTTATTTTAGATTTTATTTATTTATTTGACAGAGAGATAGAGAGCACAAGTAGGCAGAGAGGCAGGCAGAGGGAGAGGGAGAAGCAGACTCTCCACTGAGCAGGGAGCCCGACGTGGGGCTTGATCCCAGGACTCTGGGATCATGACCCGAGCCGAAGGCAGCCGCCTAACCGACTGAGCCACCCAGGCGCCCCTGGATTGAAATTTTAAACATTAAAAATTAAGCCATGAAAGGATTAGGGGGGAAAGGGGAAGATGGTGATCCATGAACTCTAGAAGTTTTAGGATGCTGAGACCAATGCAAAGGTTCAGAGTCCCTCTCCTGCTTAAAGCCTGTCAATGGCTCTCTAGGGCTCTCAGGGAGATAGGCTGAGCTCAAATACCTCCTCTTCCCCCAGGAAGTCCTCCCTGACTTCAGCCCTTCCAGTTGGGTTAGCTCATCATAATTGGAGACTTTTGGGGCCCACTTATATTGGGCGAGGTACTGCATTATTTCATTTAATTATAGTCCACATGTCCCTGTGACCCTCCTCAGAGTCTGGGATGGAAGAGCCTGAAGCATGTCCTGGCAAGTTCTCTGATGGTGAATGAGTAAAGGGATCTCTGTGTGTGGCTGGGCTCTCCCCAGGCTCCCAGGAGGGCAGGTCCCAAGCCCTTGCCCAGCCTCCCTCTCAGGCACCACCCCGTCCAGGGGTTTCCTGCAGCCTCTCCCCTCCTCCCTGGTCTAGCTCCTGGGACCCGCCCCTCTGGCCCCGTGTTGTAGCACCGCCTTGCTGCCCTTGCTCTAATCTGTCCTTTCCAAAATGTGGCCAGCCCTGAACACGCCCCTGTCTTACTCAGAAGTTTTTCCTGGCCCTCCCTCTCTGAGCATAAACCCTAAGTTCCTTTGCTTATCCTCCAATGCCTCCATGAGTCCCTCTCATTCTCCTCCCCCAGATCTCGATCACCCCCATTGGATCCTCTGACAAATGTGCATTCTGCACCATCCTTCCGCAGTTCTCTGCCAGGCCGACCTGCTCCCCACCCCCAGGATATCTGTGTATTTGTCCTTCCCTTAACCCTGTGCACCAGCACACCTCCGGAACCGGTTTCAATCTTGACTGTGTTCCTCACTTGCCGTGTGGCCTTGGGCGAGGCCCCTAGCCGCTCTGAGCAGCAGGATCGATGCGAATAATATCTGCCCTTGGGTGCTACCTCCCTAGAGGTCCAGCACCCTTCAGGGCATGGACATAGGTCAGGAGGTATTATCAGCACTCTACAGATAAAGCCTGGAGAGTCAGAGAGGTTAGATCACCCAGCCAAGCTTACTCAGCTAATATGGGCCACACCTGGTGTCTGAATGCTGCCTGGGTTTCTGTTAACTAATCTGTAAAATGGGGGTGATAATATTGTACTGTCTGGAGCTAGCAGCCACAAAGTCTTTCTAGAGAGTCTGTCTCAGTCTCTGCTGAAGGGGTGAGCTGGGCGAGGGGCACATCTGCACCAGAGGCCCAGCTCCCCATGCACTGGGGTTGACTCAGCTCCATTAGGTTTCATTCTCCCTGCTGTTTGGCATGGGGATTCAGAGAGCCTGAGCCAGTGAGATGGAGGGAGCTCAGGCCAGCTGGGATGAGGATGAGCAGGCGCAAAGGATGGGGGTATGGGTGCAGAAAGGTGCTGAACATCTGGAAGGCAAGCCGGTGGCCAACTCCACTGGTCCTGCCCTCCCTACCCCCAGTGGCCAAGCTATGTCACTTTTCTCAGGACGCAGCTTGGGGAAGCCCCACAGTAACCAGGCCCTGCTTCCCTTGAGCTGGAGTGGCCATCCCTGACCAAGCCAGCACCACCGGAGTGAGCTGCCCTACAGACTACAAGAGACCACCAACCTCCCTGCATGGAGCCCCCATTATGACTCCGGGCCCGGTGCCTAAGTGCAGTCTGGGCATTGAGGATTGTTGGTTTCTCCTGGGCATGGGGGCACTGTCCCCAAGGCCCTGCACCATGGCGGCCACCTCTACCACCTCCACTCCCCGCCACGTCCCTCTCTCACCACAACCCAACCACGCCCCTGCCTCCCCAGCGCTCCAAAGCTCGGCCTTGGCGTCTCTGGTCTCTCTACCTGCCACCTGGACCCAGGAGCCCACGGCCCTGTCTTCCCTGTTCGTGGGTTGAAATGCCACCTGCCCAGGAGGGGCCCCCAACCACAGCCGGCAGCGCAAGGCTCCCCGAGCGCACGCACACCCGCGGGTGGGCGATGCTGCGTTCTGCCGAACTCGGGCTGGGTTCCAGCCGACCCTGCCCCGGCCTGCGCTTCTCAGCCTCGCTGCCAACCTCCGCTCTCCTGTCGATTTACTCAGGACTCGGGGCGGCGCTTCGCATCTACTTAGAAGTGAGACAGGTTATTGGAAAGCGCCTGGAATGGGCCAAGGTGGGCTACTCTTCGGTGTCCCGGCCCAGCCCTCCCGGGAGCATTTCGGAAGAGGCTCCGGTGTAAATCCTTCTGTAAGACAAAAGGAACGCCACCGCCCGCGTATTTCCCTGCGGCGGGGACAGACGCACCACTGGGGTACACCAACCCCTCACGGGGACCCCAGTCCTGACATAGACCGATCCTCACCTTGACCCCAACTCCTGGCACAGCCACCACTTACGGGTAAAGGAACCAGGACTGACGATCCCCGCCCCCCTATAAAATTCATCCGTGGAGAATGCGGGCATCGATCCCGCTACCTCTCACATGCTAAGCGAGCGCTCTACCATTTGAGCTAATTCCCCAGCTCGGGGTGCACTCGGCCGCCCGAACATATTGTGGCTCACGTCATCACGGGTCTCCTCCGGGCCCTCCGACCCGCCCGCCCGTCTCGCTACCCCATTGGTTCCCTTTCCGCTCCCAGCTCCACGGCCAGGATTGGTTTGGCTCCGTTTAGTTTTAAAAAGCATTGGCTATCGGATTGGTGGTCCAAAGCGTCCGTCAAACGGGCCCTGCTGTTGCTACGGCGTAGGGGGACCCAGCCAGGTTTCTCCGGGTTTCTGATTTGTTTCTCCAGACTCCGGGGTCCTAGAGGTTCCGGATCCGTCAAGTCCATGGGAAAAGAATGCTCCCCTCGCGCTTGACTGACGGGGCCAGGGAGCCAATCGGAGTGGGCGCAACCGGGCCGCTGGGCGATCCAATAGGTTGCAGGGGGCGGGAGAGGAAGGCCAATGAGCGCGGGTCTGGGGGCGGAGATAGAGCCGCGATTGGCTGCGAGGCGGCCGGAGGGAGGGTGGGGGGAACTCAAGGCCTGCTTGATACGTCCGCCATTTTGGGCGCTTCGCTGATGGTGTCGGTGAGCGCGTTTCCCGCCTGAGCGCAACTAGCGGCGGGTCGCGGGCACCTCCAGGTAATGGGGGTGGGGGGGCGGCTGAGCGGGCCGCGGCGCGGGGTGCGCCGGGCGCGCGGCGCGCGGACGGCGACGGCGAGGCCCCTCTGCCCGGCCTCGGCGGCGCGGGGAGGGAGCGTCCCGGCCCCCTCCCCTCCCCTCCCCCCCGGAATTCGCCGCTCGGCGGCCGGGGAGGCGCGGCGGCCAGGCTCCCCGGCCGGTCCCCGCCCGCGCCTGTCAGCCGCCTGCCCGCCCGCCGCGGGCCGCGGGGGGCTTCGCCGGGCCGGGCGCCGGGGCGGGCTGCGGGCCGGCGGCGAACTTTGCGCCCGGGTTGACGTCCGCGGCCTTACGCGGCGGCGGCGGCGGGCGGGGCGCGCCCCTAACCCGGACGGGCCCCGTTCCGCTGCGGCCCCGCCGCCCGCCCCGAGCGCCGCCCGCCCGCCCGCCCGGGAGAACTTCTCTGGGCGCGGGCCCGGGAGCGTGTCAAGTTGAGGCGGCAGCTCGCCGTAGACTCGCGAAGGCCATTGTTGGGACTCCGTTCTGCGGGAAACAAGTTCTGTGGGTTTCTGCTCTTTCGCCGCGGAGTCATCGGCATACGCAGAGCCCGGCTCGGAGTATTTAAATAGCCTTCCGAGCGTTTTTTTAACTCCGGTGTTGTGACTCGAATGTAGACCTGGTCACGAACGCCTCCCTGGCGAATATGAGCGAGGGGGGTGGTCCTTCGAGAGGCTGCAAGTACCTCCCTCTTAAAGAAGCCCGTTCGCCGTTAAGTTGGAGGGGTTTCCTCCCAGACCCTGCGTGCTCTCAGCCCACGTTGGACTTTCGGTTGTAGGTGCGCGGAATGAGTCCTTGGATGTATCCCCCTGTCCTGACGTTTCAGCCTCAGGCTTTGTGTAGTTTTCCCGGTACTTAACGTTTTCTCCGTGGGTCGGCTAGAGCTTTGTTTATGTTTTGCTTTTGTGGGAGGGGCACTTGGTGATTGTTTTCCTTTCGTCCCCACGGCACTTGTTTGTGTGGATATTGTCCCACCTTGTAACAGTGTGAAGTTTACTTTGATTTTGCCCTCAAGGTCATGGGGCAGGTAGGCGGCAAGTGGGAAAGGGACTCCGGATTTCCAGCCACTGGAGTGAATGTCTCCTAAGTGGTGGTGGTTCCGCTTTCTTTACTGTGAAGTTAGATTGCTGGATTCAGGTCTTGGCTCCACCACTTTGTAGCTCTGTGACCTTGGACAAGTTACTACACCTCTCTGCTTTCCCTGTAATGTGACAATAATAGTAGTGTCTGCCTCATAAGTGTGTCGGGAGTAAATGGACTAGAAACGGTGCCTGGCATGTATAATCAGCTTAGTGCAATTAGTGGCTATTACTACTAATTTAAATTTGATTTTTAAATATTTAGATTACTGTTTGGAAGTCAAATGAGTGTTCAGGTGACTTGGTGACTGTCTTTAGAAAGCTCTGTGTGTTTAACAGTCAGTTCTGAGAAGATGAACTGGAAGTTATTTTAAGTTTTTCAGGAGAGGGGTGGTTGAAGATTCATTAAATTACACATGTTTTGTGGAGCAATAAATTAGTGGTGGTACCTCAGATGTTTCCTCTAAGAGGTGGTTAAATAAAGAAAAGTCCATCAAGAGCTCTGGTCAGATTCTGCTCTTACTTCCCTTGGGATAAACTAGGTCCTGAGTGTGTTTGGTCCCCGTATCAATTCCAGGGTTTCTCAGTGTACTCCTGGGTTATTGAGGTTTGAAAGGTTGCTGTGTATTGAGATGCACTTCAGTGAACCTAGTTTGGGAGATAACTGTTCTGCATGGATACTTTGGAAGCTGTTTTGCCTTTCAGTGTGTCTGACTGGGGAGTCTAGAGTATCTAACAAAATGCCATCCACTCAGTCATACGTATACTCACAATCTTTTAATTCCTGCCCTATGCTCTTTTCCCCGGTACTCTTGAAATCATGCTTGCCTGTCCCTTGGTATTATTGCTTGGGATCTGGCTTACTTTAATTGCACTGGGGAAATGTTTTTACGCAGTTTTAAGTAGAGGTGAGCATCCTGCTGGTGTAACTTAAGGAGATGAAGAAGATTGTTTTGGATCAGAAAACTTTAGCTTTTGTGTAAAGTAAAAACAAAAACTTGTAAAACTTGTAAAAACAAAAACTTGCTAGTTTGAATTAACTGCTTGAGAATATGAGAATCATACCATAGCTGGACAGAAAATGAATGGTAAAATTAAGATTTGACAGGGTGAGGTTCATTTCTTTAAGATAATTTGTGTATTGGGTACAAAGGTATGTGCTTATTACAGGCAAAAATCTCCCCCCACCCCAAGTTTGTATTTAAATTCCACGTAGTTACCATACAAGAATCTCTCCCTTAAAACAGTATTTGTCAGGATCGGTATTTAGTTTGTTGCTATCATGAACTTGTGTCTTGCAGTTTTATATTTTGGATATTTGAGAGGCAGCATGAGTGTATATTGGTCTAAAATTTTACAGTGTTTTTAATACCCCTAAGATGAGTACATGATCATGACAATGAAGTTCTTCTAATCATCTGCTCACCTAAAACTCAGCATTGAGTTTATTTCATAAAAAGCACAAGAAGCTGTGGTTTGCTCCTCATAAGTCAATATTTGAGTCCCCATGTGGGCTGAGTAGTTTGTTAGCTACTTTTCTTAAGTGCGATGGACTGAAAAAATAGGCCTGGGCTCTTGGCTTTAAGCAGCTTTCTTATTTCTTTTTTTTCCTTAAGAGAACCTCAAGTAATTGGTTTTTTATTTGCTCTAGATAAATGTTTCTCAATTGGGGGGGTGATTTGCCCCCAAAGAAACATTTGGCAATGTCTGGAGACATTTTTGCTTGTCATACCTGTAGGGGTGGGCAGTATGCATCCTGGCTTCTAGAGGGTAGAGACCAGGGATGCTGCTAAGCATCCTGTAATGCACAGGATAGCTCCCTAAATTATCCAGCCCCAAATATTAATAGTGCAGAAATTGAGAAACCCTGTTCTAGATAGATGCTACACTGGCATGCATTAGAATCATTTGGGACATCTTTAAGACCGTGGATGATGGACCCCACCTCTGGAAATTTGTGATGGTTTTGAGAATATATTTTTAGAAAGCTCCCCAGCTAATACAGAAGTGCAGCAAGGTTTTGGAACTGCTGTTCAAGACCATGTATATTAATTACTTGTGGGTCAAGGAATCTTTCAGGTGATCTGTGAGCTCTGTCTCTGTGGTCCCTAGATTCTACCTTAGAGATTACTTAGTAGCGGGGAGAGATGGTATACATACATTATTTTCAGGTGCCTGAAGACTGAACTTTAAAAGAATTAATTTTATATAATTTAGAAACTTTTTTGCCTTTACCTCATGAAAATATATTACCATATTGTGCTGAAACTTAGCAGCACTCTTGGGTGTTTAGGGTTGTTTGCTCTTACTCCTAATAACTTTATACTGTGATTTTTGAGTTTTATATCCTTTGCTCTCATCCTGTGAATCAGCTGTCAGTTCTGGTTTTTGATGCCAGCTTCATCATTATCTTAAAACCCTTTGTAATGAAGACCTGTTTCCAGAGAGTTAGCACTGGGTCCGTTTGCCAGTTCTGCCTTTTGAAGGCGAGACAGGCGTACTCCATGCTTCACATTTAACACAGTGACCCTTGCCTGCTAGTAAAAGGGGGGTTCCTCTGGGCCCTGGACTCTGGCCCAAATGGCGAGTGTTTTTTCCTCCCTGGGGGTGGGGGGGGGTGAGGTTTAGTAGTAGAAGGGCAGAGGTCCTTTTCTCACACATACTTACAATTTAGATCGTTTGGTTTATTGAATGAAATAATATTAGTTTAAAAAATATACAAATTTTCAGCAACTGAATGTTAGTATCTGGATACATAAAGGAGAAGATCGTGGAGGCACTTTCTAATCTTTCATCCTGAAATTCAGCTTATGGCTGTTGTTGAGAATGACAAGTGACCCCTCCCCCACCAGCTTTTTCTGATCTTCATTTATTTGATCAGCAAATATAGTAATTGAATCCTTACTCTGCCAGGAACTGTATTAGGGATTCACTCATGAACAGGCACTTAAGGACTTGCAGTCTAGAGGGAGAGGTAGCAGTTATAAAAGGGATGCAGTTTTGGCTGGGAGGCCGGGTAACAGAGCTTGTTGGAATTGTACATAGTGTAAGTAAGGAGGCTCCTGAAGGAGGCCCTACAGGCCTGGGAGGAAAGAGTTTAGGTTTGCTCCTTTGCTGGTTGAGTTTGCCAGAAGTCTCTTACCAAATAATATAGTAGTTACACCTTTGTTTCTTACATGTATTAAGCGGTTACTTTGACTTGCTTGGTTTGGTGTGTTTTAGAAAGCAATGCCATTGTTCCTGTGCTGGTGAAGCTGTTTTGTAATGACAGATAGGATTGGTCTGTATTGTTTTTTGCTCCATAGATGTTGATTGTCAGTCAATCAGACTGGGAACACTGACAGCTTCCATACTGATCAGAGGCTTGATGTAGGTTCACGCCACATGTCTTGAGCATCCTTGAAATTGATTGTGCCACCAGTGGGGATGGTTTTGTTTTGTTTTGTTTTTTTTCCTGCTGCAGTTGGACCTAGGCTGACTGGAGATTTGTTTTTTTGGCCTTTTGACTTTTGCTTAGATTTAGTTGCCACAGAAACCCCATTTTCTTCCTCTTACTCCCCATTTATTTTTTTTACTTGGAGAAGGGAGATAGTTACTAGTCGGATCAATACCCAGTTTATTTCAGGGTTTGAATGATTATGCACTTGCCATCTGGATGCCAGGTAGATCAGCTAGTGAAGAAGCAAGTAAAAGGGAAGGGAACCTTGGCAGTAGTTGAAAGGTTTCTCACCTTAACGGGGACATTTTCATGTCACAGACTTGGCAAAGATCTGGGTTTACTCTGAGCAGAGGTGTTTTTCTTCTTGTCACTTAGAGTTGGCTAGTGTTGATCTGTTTTATAAGTATTAATGAAGACTACATCGTCAACTGTGAATTTATACAAATAAAGTTTGATAGGTTCTGAACATCTTTTTACTGATAGAGAGAAGCTCTGATTTTGTACTTCTTGGTGACTCTGGAGAAAGCTAGGGTCGTATTTGTTCCAAAATTTCTTACAGTGGGACTATATATTGACTTGGAATGGGTTATGTGCCCCAGAGGTTGACTGCCATGAAATCTGATGACCTAAAGGAAAGATGAATTAAAGATTGTTATTTTGGAACATTAGAAGAACAAAAGAGCTGCAGAAATAGGAGTCTGACTGAATGTTGATTTAGATTTGGAGAAAGCTATTTGGATTGCTGGTTGGAGCCTTGAGTTCCTATACCTGGATATAAATCTGAACAACAGTGCTGAGGTCAGAGACCTACGTTGGCAAGAAGAGAAAGGAAAGCTTACGTGAGAAGGCAAGGCACCCTGAGACTCTAATTAGGGCAAGTAAGCATGTGTGTGACCTACCCACTAAGGCACGCTCTGTGGTGGCCTGGTATAGTTAATAGACATTGGCTGGACCTTGGTGAGATCTGGTCTTGTGGTCCATAGATGGGGCATGTGGCAGGAAGAACAATGAAAAGTACTGAGTTGATTGGCTCTTTTGGGGCTTCCTTTCTTGAGAGTCATGGTCTTGGAGCTGAAACAGACCTTAGAGGTCATTGATTCTTAGAGAAAAATATAGGCCATGCTGGAGAAGCTGACAAATCTCAGTTCCTGGATGATTCCTTAGGGTTTTGGTGGCCCCACTAGACCACAATTTCTAGTGTCATTTATTTCAAGAGTGACATCACAACTGGATCTCACGAGAGTTGAGATTAAATGCTTAACTTCTGAGTTGTTTCCTTTTGGTGGTAGTACTCGTCAGGTTTCTGTCATTGTAGTAGGCGAGGGGATAGTGTCTCCAGTTTTCTTTTGTTGACCTGGAGATACACAGGGTTTCTGTTGCCTCTGGACAATGGGCACAACTCATCTCCCTCTGTTGCCTGCAAGCAAGACCCAGCCCCTTCTGATTAAAGAATGCTCTTTCCACTATGGACCTCTCATCCTCGATTTATTACACCCTTACATGGATTCAACAACTATGCATTTGGCACCTATCATAGGCATAATATTTTAAACTAAGGGAGTTTTCACAGACTAATACTGTTCTCTTTCCCCATTCAGAGTATATTGTAGAGGTCAAGAGTACATAAGGATCTAAAATAGCTGGCTTTGAGTTCTGGTTCCCACAGTCTTCCAGCTGTGTAATCCTAATATTAGATCACATCTTTGTTCCTTAGTTTCCTTATCTGTGATATGAATATTAAATGTAAACTGATTAGCACAATGCCTAGCACAGAGTAGTAGTAGTATTAATATTATTACTGTTATTAGTCTTTTTCCTAACAGTAGAAATAAGTACAGAAATGACTCTAATATAAGTTGCAGTGAACGTCCTAAAGAAGTGAAATGGAATATTGAGGGATCTTAGAGAACCTTGCGGTCTGACTAGCTGCTCTGGGGAGGTCCTGGGTGATAGTGATATAGGTTAAGAGAGGTTATGGAATTAGTGTTTATATGCAAGTTGTTTTTTTCTTTCCATATTTGGATCATGTTATATATGCTTTACTTAGGTAAATGTGATAATATTTTCTTACTTTGATGAGAGTAGAGATCATAAATTTGAGGTTTTGCATTTTGCTTTCTAAAATAGTCTTTAAAATCTCTCTTTCTGGCACTTATGACATTATTAAGGTAACTCCATTTGTTTTAGAGTCTCCTATGTTACATAGAACCATATTTTTCAGTGTGCTGTGCTCTTGAAGAAAATTACGTATGCCTTGAGGGATTAATGCATTTTAACAGATGATTGGATCTTTATTTTTTCTTAACAGATTCCACATTATAACTAGACAACACTTTTCTTTTTTGTTTTTTCTTTAAAAGATTTTACTTATTTGAGAGAGAGCAAGCACAAATTGGGGGGTGGGGGGAGTGGGAGAGAGAGAAGCAGGCTCCCTGCTCAGGGAGGGCTTGATCCCAGGTCCCTGAAATCATGACCTGAGCCGAAGGCAGATGCTCAACTGACTGAGCCATCCAGGTGCCCCTGGACAACGCTTTTCTGTAGAGGGCCATTTAGTAAATATGTTAGGCTTTGCAGGCTGTGTGATCTCTGTAACTGTCTGTCATTGTGATATGAAAGCAGCCATAGGCAACATGTAAACAAATGAAGGTGGCTGTTAGGGCGCCCGGGTAGCTCAGTGGGTTAAGCGTCCGACTCTTGCTTTCGACTCAGGTCATGATCTCAGGGTTGTGAGATCAAGCCCTGCCTCAGGCTCTGCACTGTGCCTGGAGCCTACTTAAGATTCTCTCCCTCTGTCCCTCCTCCCCTCACCTCTCTCTCTTCCCCTCTCAAAAAAAGAAAGAAGGTGGCTGTCTTCCAGTAGAATTTTATTTACAAAAACAGGGCAGAGTATATAAGTACCAAATAACCAAGTTGTACATTTCAAACGAATATGATATTGTTAATTATAAGTCAATGGAAAAATAATAAAACTATTCTGAAGACCAAGACCACACACACACACACACACACACACACTCACTCACTCACTCACTCACTCATTCACACACGGTGGGCTGGATTTGGTCTGTCCTGCTCTAATCTTATTTATTGTAATTTGTAATGAGATCCTGTATTCAGAGAGTATATAGCGGCCCGTGTAGGTACTACATGTTAAAACCAGCAGCTGTGTACCCACTAACCAGCTTAAGAGATAGAATGCTGCCACTGCCTTTGGCTCTCTGTCCTGCCCTGACCTCTTCCTCTTCCATCTCTAGAAGGCAAGCACTGCCCTACATGTATCAGTGTTTTGCTTTCTGGTGTTGCCATATGTGAATGTATCCTTATTAATGTAACTTAATTTTTTGCAAGTCTTTAAACTATATAAATAGAATCATTTTATTCTGTGACTCCCCCCTCCCCCACATTGTTTTTGAAATTCCTTTATTCAAATGTTTGAGTACTTGTTAAGTCTTAGGCACTGATGCTGGGTATGTTAGCATGAGTAAAGCAGACAAGTCTCTGCCTTCATGGAGCTTACATTTCAGTGGGGAAAGACCGTTAACAGGTGAGTCAGAGATACAGCAGTAATATGGTGGGTGATGTAGCAGGGAGAAAAGTGAAGCAGGGAAGTGGGTGGCTGGAGGCTGTGTGAAGATTGAAAGGTGGTCAGGGTGGACCTCCCTGAGAAGGGGGCCTTTGAACAGAAGGAGGTGCGGGAGGGAGCCCTGTGGCTGCGGGTGGGGTTGGGGTGGAGGTGTGGGAGGAGCCTTTCAGGCCGAGCCCTGCTGGCGGTGCTAAGAAGGCTTGTGCCTGCTGTGTTGAAGGGACACTGGAGAGCCCCGTTGGCTGGAGGGGGAGAGCCCAAGGGAGAGTGGCAGGACGTAATGCCAGAGTGGGTAGCGGTGGTCCTTGGGAGCCAGTCACACAGGCCATTGTTAAGGATTTTACCTTTTTCTCTGAGTGAGATGGGAAGTCATTATAGTGTTTTGAGCAGAAGTGTGACATGAGATCTGATCTCTGTTTTCGGAAGGACCCCCTGAAGCTGTCAGGATAGCTGTCCCTGTGCTGCCACAGGATTCAGCAGAGCAGTGATGGCAGCTCAGGCTGAGGGGCACAGGGTGGCCGTGAGAAGTGGTTGGGTTCTGGATGCATCTTGAAGGCAGAGCTGACAGGGTTTGGGGACAGATTGAATGTGGGCGTGAGAGCAGAGTGAAGGATGGTACCGGGGGCTTTGCTTGCAGTGGGAGTTGTCATCTGTGAAGAAAGGGAAGACTATGGGAGGTGTGGGTTGTGGACGTCACATCAAGAGTTGGGTTAAGCTTGGACATGGGGAGTTTATGGAGCTTTTAGAGAGCCAGCCAGACACATGCCGGATTAAGGTGTCTGGAATTGAGGAGAGAGGTCTGGGCTGAAGCTGGAAATGTTTGAGGCTTCAGTGTTTGATGACCCTTGAGCGCCCTGAGGTGGAATGGGGGCACTGAGGAATGAGGACTGAGTCAGCAGGGACAACAGGGAAGGGCCTCCTCTGAGGTAGAGGAGGACCAGGCTAACAGGTTGTCTGTGAAGCCAAGGAGAGTGTCATAGAGGAGGGAGGGAGAACCTGTGCCCACTGCTACTGCCCTCAGGTCAAGTAAAAAGAGGGCCAAGGCTTGTTGGGGCGGCTTTGGCAGTGTAGAAGCCGCTGACAGCCTTGACCAGAGCAGTTCCCACATGGTGGTGCTCGAGAAGCCTGGGAGGGAGGGTTCACAGAGGATGGAAGGAAGAGGACAGCAGGTAAAGTTCTTTCATGGGCATGTGCCATGACACTGAAGGGAGATTTGGGACCCTTGAGCAGGTTTTGTTGGGATGGGAGAAATTACAGCATTTGGTAACATTTGGTAGGAGATGGTTCCTTACGGAGTGAGCAACCCAGTGAAACGGGAGGTGGACACGAGCTGGAGCCATGCTCCTGAGAAGGCCTCAGGGAATGGGCCGAGAGCCCGTGGGCTCCTCCTTGCTGAGAGTTGGGAGAGCAGGATTGGGGAGCTGGGGTAGTGGGAGCGTGTGGACATTCTCCTCTTTCTTTTTCTCTCCTGGTGAAATAGGGAGAAGTTATCAGCAGTCAGTGAAAATTAGGGTGAGTGGGGGCTGGTGGGGAAGGGGAGAGAGGGGAAGGTATGGAAGTCTGTGGGAAAGTAAGACGGAATGGGTCAGCACCACAAAGAGGCCGACCTGAGGGGAGTGATCCTGAGTTTAAAGTGGAAACAAACCGCACTTGTTTTACCGGAAGCGGAGCAGGCCGTGCCACAGTGGTGTTGGGGTTGGGGTTTTCCTGGACCATAAGTGGCAAAGCAGGAGAAGGTCGGGGAAGTGATTGTAATGGTGGCGGGGACATGGAATTGCAGCTGGGAAGGGAGGGAAGTGAGGGTGTGCAGACGGGGAGATTTGACCATATTGGTGCATGTAGCTGTACTTCATTCCTTTTCACTTCTGTGTTCTGTTTCAGACTGGGTGTATCTCATTTAATCTTTGTCCAGTTATTGGAGGATAGGATTGTTCCCAGTAAAGAAACAGTGCTGCTTTGAACAAATGCAGAAACATTTCTCCAGGGTCTAGACCTTGGAGAGAATTGCAGGGTAGTGGGACCAGTACATTTTTAACTTTTGTAAATGGTGCAGATTGTGTTCTAGGATGGTTGTACCCATTTACCCTTCTACCAGCACTGTTGTTCCGCATCCTTGCCAACAATGATATTGTCAGTTTTTTTATATTTGACAATTTGTTGGGTAGTTTATTATTTTTTTCAAATAACAACTTTATTGAGATATAATTCACATATGCGCTTCATCCATTTAAAATGCAGAGTTTAGGGCCGCTTGGGTGGCTCAGTCGGTTAAGCATCTGACTCTTGGTTTTGGCTCAGGTCATGATCTCACGGTTGTGGGATCAAACCCTGCATCCTGGTCCTGGCTCAGTGCAGAGTCTGCTTCAGATTCTTTCTCCCTCCCCCTCTGCCCCTCCATGCTTGCTTCAAGGGTTTTAGTGTATTCACAGAATTGTGAATATTTTCTAAGTTTAGAATAGTCTAAGTTTAGAACGTTTTCGTCACCCCCAAAAGAAACCTTGTCCCCTTTAGCAGTCATTCCCCATTTCTATCTAACCTTTAGGCAACCACTATACACTTTCTATCGATTTACCTCTTCTGGACATTTCATATGACTGGACTCACACACTGTGTGGTCTTTCGTGTCTGGCTTCTTTCACTTAGCATCAGGCTTCCAAGGTTCCTCCACGTTGCCGCAGGTGTTGGGATAAGTACTTGGTGGCTTTTTATTGACGAATAACATTCTATCGTATGGATATGTCACAGTTACTGATTTACCAGTTGAGGGACATTTGGATTGTTTCTACTTTTTGACTCTTAGGACTAATACTGCTATGAGCATTGTGTACAAGTCTTTGCATGGACATATGTTTTTATTTTTCTTGGTGTATACTTAGGAGTGGAATTGTTGGGTATCATGGTAACTCTGTGTTTAACATTTTGAGGAACAAACTGTTTTCCAAAGTGTCTGCACCATATTACATTCTTACCAGCACTGTATCAAGGTTTTAATTTCTCCATGTCCTTACCAACATGTATTATTTTCCTTTAAAAAAATTAATAGCCGGGGGTGCCTGGGTGGCTCAGTCGTTAAGCGTCTGCCTTCGGCTCAGGTCATGATCCCACGGTCCTGGGATCGAGCCCTGCATCGGGCTCCCTGCTCCGCGGGGAGCCTGCTTCTCCCTCTCTCACTCCCCCTGCTTATGTTCCCTCTCTCGCTGTCTCTCTCTCTGTCAAAAAAAAAAAAAAAAAAAAAAAATTAATAGCCATCTAGTGGGTGTGGATCGTGGTATCTCATTGTGGCTTTGATTTGCCTTTTCTTAATGACTAGTGCTGTTGGACATCTCTTCATGTGCTCATTGGCTGTATGTCTTTAGAGGAAAGTCTCTTCAAATTCTTTGCCCATTTTTATTTATTTTTTTTTATTTTTGCATAGTTATAATGTTTTCTCTATTTATGAAGTTAAGCATCTTTTTGGTATTTGGATTTCCACTTCTCTGAAATGCCTGCTTGTGTTGCCCCCCCACCCCCGTGTTGTTTGGTTTATCTTATTTGTAGGAATTTGGTTTTTTTTCCTCTCTCTCTTTTTTTTTTTTCCAGTTTGTCTGTGTTTTATTGACGCCAGTGCTCAGGCTTTGACCGCGTACTTGCGCAGCGGGTACAGCCGCTCCTTCCGCTGCTGCTGCTTGGTCTTCGGGTTCTCCTCGCGCTTGTTCAGCCGGCGGCGCATGGCACGTGTCTTCTTGGGTCGCAGATCCAGGGGCTTGTACTTCTTACCCTTGTAGAATTTCCTGAGGTTCTCTTTCTGCGTCTGGTTGATGACTGAAAACACGGGTAATGGATTTGCGAACAACTCGGATCTTGGAGAGCTTGGAAGCCGCGCCGCCTGTCACTTTGGCGACGCGCAGCTGGGACAGCTCCACCTTCAGGTCCTCCAGCTGTTTAAGCAGCTCCTCTTTCTTCTTGCCGCGAAGGTCTCGAGCCTTAATCTTGGCCATGTCTGCACAATCCGCCGCTGCCGCCGCCGCCGGAAAGGGGCCCTTTTTTTTTTAAGTAAACTTTACGCCCAACGTGGGGCTTGAACTCATGACCTCGAGATCACGTGTCGCATGCTCCATGGACTGAGCCAGCCAGGTGCCCTTGTAGGAATTCTTGTATATTCTGATTAATAATCTTTTATTAATTATCTGTGCAAAAAATAACTTTTCCTAATATATGACTTGTCTATTTACTGTGTTTATGGGACTTTTAAAAAAGTGTTTATTGAAAGCATGGAATAAAAGGGCAAAAGTAGATCTCCATGTCCTCTGATCTTCTTGCCTTTCTGGCCAGGTAGAAGAGGAAACTGACTTTTGGTTTATAGGAAGTTGTCTTTTAAAAAGTTTTACAGTTTTTCTCCCTACGAGTCTTACACATCTTTTGTTAGATTTATTCTTTGGGTACTTTATAGTTTTTGTTGCTGTTTGTAATGATTTTTAAGTTTTCTATTTGCTGCTAAATGGCAGTGCACCTTTATATGCAGCTCTTCTTTTTATTTTTAATAATTTTTTCAAAAGATCTTAAAAAAAAAGATTTTATTTATTTGACAGAGAGAGACAGCGAGAGAGGGAACACAAGCGGGGAGAGTGGGAGAGGGAGAACAGGGAGCCCGATGCAGGGCTCGATCCCAGGGCCCTGGGATCATGACCTGAGCCAAAGGCAGACGCTTAACGACTGAGCCACCCAGGCGCCACTCTCCGACATTTTAAAATTACTGACTTGGTTGCTTTAATATTTACAGGATCATTAGAGTCTTTATTTTTCTTGAATCACGTTTGGTAATTTACATTTTTCTAAATTTATTTTGTCTTCATTTTCAAATGTATTGGCATAAAATTTTAATTTCTTTTAAATCTGTCTAATTTGGAATTAATCACTAATTTTTAACTTATTAAACAGATGCTTAGGTCCTTAATATTTGGCTTTTTCGTATACTTATATGTACATATACTTCTAAGTAAAGTAGTAATTTTCATTTAAATAACACTTTGGCTACATCTCAGAAGTTTCACTATGTAGAATTTTTATCTTTCAGTTCTGAATATATTCAGATTTTCATTGTGATTTCTTCTTCGACTAAAGAGTTTAGAAAGTATACTGAAAAATTTTGGTGTATTTTTGTCTTAATCTTTGTTATTGATTGCTAACATATATTGTGTTAATAAAATGTGGTCCAGTGTGATTTTGATTTTTTTGAATTTTGTTGAGGCTATTTTATTGGTGTCTGGTTTGTGGCAAATTTTTATCAGTATTCAGTGTGTCTGTGCTTAAAAAGCCATTGTGTTTCTGGTTTTAAGGTGAGGTTTTTCCATATGTATTAGATGAAATGCATTAATTGAATTCACATTCAAACTAGTATCCTTAACTACTTTTGTCTGCTGTTATGTCACTTACAGAGGGGTGTTGTTGAAGTCCCTTGTTATGATGGGAGACCTGTCACATCTCTGTGGTGCTCTCAGGTTTTGCTTTGTGCCTATAAGTTTAGAATCGTTCTGTCTCTCTGGGAATACTTTTTTTTTTTAAAGGTTTTATTTATTTATTTGACAGAGAGACAGCGAGAGAGGGAACACAAGCAGGGAGAGTGGGAGAAGGAGAAGCAGGCTTCCCGCTGAGCAGGGAGCCCGACACGGGGCTCGATCCCAGGACCCTGGGATCATGACCTGAGCCGAAGGCAGACGCTTAACGACTGAGCCACCCAGGCGCCCCTAGGAATACTTTTCTATTAAAGTATATTTTGTTAGATATTGGTGTAGCTGTACCAAGTGACTTTTGGTTAATGTTTGCCTGATACTATTTTTCTGCCCTTTGACTAACAAGCTTTTTATGGCTTTAATGTTTTACATGTGCCTTTTGAAAGCAGCACTAGCTAGATTGCAATTTTTTTAAATTTTCTTTTTTTTTTAAGTAGGCTCTGTGCCCAGTGTGGAGCCCAGCTTGGGGCTTGAATTCAGGACTCCAAGATAAAGACCTGAGCTGAGATCAAGAGTTGAATGCCTAATTGGCTGAGCCACCAAGTGCCCCTAGATTGCATTTTTATAATTTGACTTTATTTTTTTATTTTTATTTATTTTTTTAATATGTTCAATTAGCCAACATATAAGTACATCATTAGTTTTTGATGTAGTGTTTAACGATTCATTTAGTTGCGTGTAACACCCAGGGCTTATCCAACATGTGCCCTCCTTATAATTTGATTACAAACTGATGAGTTAGTCCATTTATGTTAATTGTGATTAAAATACTTAGTTTATTTCTACTATCTTATTTTCTGCTTTTTAACTTGGCTTTTTTGTTGTTGTTCTTTTTCTTTTCCTATTATTTTTTTTTTTAAAGGTTTTATTTATTTATTTGACAAAGAGACCGCGAGAGAGGGAATACAAGCAGTGGGAGTGGGAGAGGGAGAAGCAGGCTCCCCGCTGAGCAGGGAGCCCGATGCGGGGCTCGATCACAGGACCCTGAGATCATGACCCAAGCCAAAGGCAGACGCTTAACGACTGAGCCACACAGGCGCCCCTTGCCTATGTATTGTGGGATTTTTTTTTTTCCTTCACTTCTGTCCACCCCTTGTGCCCATACCCAGTAATATGGAGATGAGACAATGCTCTTCTTGGTAATCTTAAGACATTTCATGTTTAACTTACAGCCTGTAGTTAATATCTTTACCCTTATGAGAGCTCCCAAATGCGCTAGTCTGCACCTTTTCCCAATTTATATGTTGCCTTTAATGGTTTTCATTTTGCTGCTTTTAAAATCCCTTTTTTAATATGTTGTTATTCTTGAAAGGCAGTTTTTTGCCTAATATCCAATTCTAGGTTGATGATTATTTTCCCTTAGCATTTTGACAGTATTTCCTGTCTTTTTCCAATTGTTGCTATTGACGTTAGTTAGAAGTTAGTGGTCAGTTGTTCCTTATCCAGGAATTTGAGTTGTTCTGTACCTAAAGCACTTGTTATGTTGGTCAGTCCAACAGATATGTTTAGTGTCTTTCATTTTTAGGTTGGCGGCCTTATCTGTTATTTTATATTATTCTTTGTGTCTTATTACCTCTGAATAAGTAACTGTGTACCAGATACATGTTTTGCATGTGTCAGTCAGTATTCAAAAGACGTGAGAAGTTACAAGTATAGAGGATGTTTGTTTTGTTATGAACTAGCAAATACGAATTTTTTCCTCTGTTGGTGTGGAGTAGTCCTGTGTCAGTAAGGAATTTCTTAGAGATTTTCTACTTCTTCACATTAGTTAGCTCATTTTTATATCCAGAAATGGGAAAGATTTCAAAGATAATTGCCTTTTTAAAATGGGATCATTTGGGGTGCCTGGGTGGCCCTGTTGGTTGGGCGGCTGCCTTCGGCTCGGGTCATGATCCCAGGGTCCTGGGATCGGGTCCGCGTTGGGCATCCTGCTCAGCGGGGAGTCTGCTTCTCCTTCCCCCTTGACTCTTTCCCTGCTTGTGCCCTCACTGGCTCTCTCTGTCTCTCTCAAATCTTAAAAAAAAAAAAAAAAGGGATCATTTGTTAGAAAACAATTATGTGGACCTCACATGTGACTAGCCAAGTACAGAACACCAAAAACAATCTGGAAAAGGGATGTGGATCAAAGTAGATTATGAGCCAAGGGAAAAGGGAGAGAGTGCATTTTAGCATTTATAACACATGGCCTATTCCGAGGGAGAGGAGGGACTGTTCTGTACTTACTTCTTTATATTAAGTCTTTTCTTTTGTTGACTAATAAATGAAAGAGGGACAATCAGAAACAAAAGAGGCATCCAGGGATCTAAGGGTATGTAGGCTGGGCTAGGGTTGGAACTCACTTTGTGGCCCTGTGGTTTGCAAGGCCCTGTAGATTGTGGTCCTGCTTCTGCCACAGCCCTCCTTGGAGAGGGTTGGGTTTGGTGCCAACACTGCTGATATTGGGAGCAGAGACTTAATAGCTACTTCTAGTCCTATCCCAGTGCTTTTTCAATGAGGACAAAGAGTTTGAAATGCATAGACAGTGTAACTATTGTTTCCATCAAACTTCAAAAAATAAAGCTCGATAATCTTCTGGGGTATTGAGGAAAGAATGAGAAAGAATTATAGGGAGCATGAGGTGGAGAGAGAGCTGGTTTAGCAGAATTGTTGCGAGGATTAAAAATAAACATTACTGGGCATGTTTATGTTTCTCCAGAAAAATGTAGAGGAAGTCCATTCCTGCCATTTACCATATTGTCAGGCCGGTTTTTCAATTCTTGATGTCACTTACTACTGAATTGCCTCCTGATTAGTGTAAACCTTCAGCAGGGGCATTACATGCTTACATGCTTTACCCTGGTAGGTGTAAATTGTGTCTCTTCCTAGCTTGTTTGCCCTGTGCCTGTTATTACCGTTACCACTTGTGTTTGATTCATTACATGCATTATTTTTAACTTTTTCCCTCAGGGTGAGTGTGGGATGTTCATCTTTCATATCAAAAAGGAGCCTCTTGGGAGGGAGGGAGGCAGTCTGGCCAGAATGGTTTAGAGGAAGGGTGGATTAAGTTCATGAGAACTGGATTGGAGCCTTGGTTTGACCAGATTAGCTGTCTGACTGGGCACATTATTTCACCTTTCTGAGCCCATTTCTTCACATGTAAAATGGAGATGTTAATGTTCTCCTCCCTTTTCCATAGAAAATAACTTTGGGTAATTTGAATTTATGGGTGTTTTTTGCAAGTAGTTTAGTGTAGAAGTCACAAATTTTCACAGAACAAATGGTTCAGGCCAAACTGATGTTCTTAATGATTAATAGCTTATGTGATGAACTTTTACTGGCTCTGGTTTTAAAATTTTGACTAGAGGCGTAGGATATTGTGAATTTTTGTTTTTTATTCTATTGCTATTTTTCTGTTTGGAATGAAAACTCTTAATTTTTTTTTAATGAAATATGTGATTATATTTGTTTTGAAAAAAAGTAAAGTCATAGGTAATACCAAACTCTCTTCTGATCATCTTCTCCTGATCCTTTTCCACATTCTGCTGTTAATAGTTTTATGTCTGCCTTCTTGATTTTTTTCTGTGTATTTGTGTACTTATATATGTGCTTATGGAAGCTATACAGTGTTGAGAATATACATATTTTTACCACTCATCACTTCTCACTGAGTCCAGCAGCACGGAGAGCTCTCTGCCTCATTCTCTCCGGTCGCTGCATGGTGAAAGTGTCCACTGCAGCCGTTTCCCACATTGGTGGGCTTTAGAGGGTTGTTTTTTTTTTTAATTGCCAGTAATTCAGCTTGCTTAGTTTGGTATAATAAAGTACTTTGTTCTTAGAAGCTTTTAGAAGTACACTGTTTGCTGCAGAAATAGGTAAATGCTAAATTATAAGCTGGATTCTTTTGTTCTTTGTTTTTTGCATGTAAAATACAACTGTTAAGCAGTGAAAAATACCTTTTTTTTCCAGAAAACTTTTCATTTATCTCCTTTTCAAATGATGTATAACATACGACATTTTTAAGCTCCGTTAAAAATGAAGTTATTTAGCAAATCTTCTTAATTGTAAAATACAAATAAGATTTATTTTTAAACAATTTAAAAAATTAATAAGCTTTATTTCATGGAGCAGTTTAAGGTTCACAGCAAGATTGAGGCCAAAGTAAAAAAGTTCCCATATACTCCCATCCCCCAGTAATCCCCACCATGGACATCAGTACCAGAATGGTACATCCGTTACAATCCGTGAACCTACACTGGCACATCATTATCCACTCCAAATCCACAGTTTAGGGTTCACTGTCAGTGTATATTCTGTGGGTTTTGACAAATGTGGAATGACATATATCCACCATTATAAGATCCTACAGAATAGATTCACTGCCTTTGAAATTCTCCGTGTTCTGCCTGTTCTTTCCTGCCTCCCACCTTAACCCCCAACAACCACTAATCTTTTTATCGTCTTTAGGGTCTTGCCTTTTCTAGAATGTCATAGTTGGAATCACACAGTATATACCATTTTTGGACTGTTTTTTTTTCACTTAGTAATATACATTTAAGGTTCCTTCATGTTTTCATGGCTTGAGAACTCACTTCCTTTTAGTGCTGAATAAATATTCTGTGGTCTGTATGTACCACAGCTTATTTATCCATTTGCTTACTGAATGACATCTTGGTTGCCTCTGAATTTTGGCAATTATAAAAAGAAAAGTTGCTATAAACATCTGTGTGCAGGTTTTTGTGTGAACATAAGTTTTCACTTCATTTGAATAGATAACAAGCACAGTTACTGGATTGTATGGTAAGGGTATGTTTACCTTTTTGAGAAACTGCCAAACTGTCTTCCAAAGTGGCTGTATCATCTTGCATTCCCACCAGCAGTGAGAGTTCCTTCTGCTCCACGATCTTGCCAGCATTTGGTGGTGTCAGTGTTTTGGACTTTGGCCATTCTGATAGGTGTGTAGTGGTATCTTTATTTATTTATTTATTTAGATTTATTTATGTGTGTGAGAGAGAGACACACACAAAAGCAGGGGGAGGGGCAGAGGGAGAGGGAGAAAGAATCTCAGCACACTCCCCACTGAGCATGGAGCCTGACACAGGGCTCGATCTCACAACCCTGAGATCATGACCTAGGCTGAAACCAAGAGTTGGACGCTCAACCAGCTGAGCCACCCTGGCGACCCCCCCTTTTTTGTATCTCATTGTTTTAAATTGCAATTCCCTAATGACGTATGATATTGAGCATCTATTCATATGCTTATTTGCCATCTGTATATCTTTATTCTTTTTTTTTTTAGGTAGGCTTCTTGCCCAGGGTAGAGCCCAAAGTGGGGCCTGAACTCAGGACCCTGAGATCAAGACCTGAGCTGAGATTAAGAGGCAGACGCTTAATCAGATGAGCCACCTAGGCATACCTGTATATCTTCTTTAGTGAGGTGTCTGTCACGGTTTTGGTGTTGTATCTGAAAAGTCATTGCCATAGCCCAAGCTTTCTTAATTTGGACTGGTATAATAAAATTCAAAGACTGGGTGGCTTATCAACAACAGAAATTTATTTTGCACAGTTTTGGAGGCTAGAAATCTGAGATCAGGGTGCAAGTATAATCACGTTCTAGTGAGGACTCTAATTTATTGCAGACAGGCATTTTCTCATCATATCTTTATATGGCCAAAAGAGGGCAAGGGAGCTCTCTGGGGTCCCTTTTATAATGGTACTAGTCCTATTTATGAGGGCTCCACCCTCATGACCTAATCATCTTCCAAAGGCTTCACTTCCTAATACTGTCACCTTGTGGGTTAAGATTTCTGCATATGAATTTTGAGGGGACAAAAATATTGAGTTTATTGTACAAGGTCATCTAGGTTTTATCCTATGTTATCTTCTGGGAGGTTTATGGTTTTGCATTTTATATTTAGGTCTATGATCTGTTTGGGGTTAATTTTTGTGAAGAGTACAAGGTCTGTGTCTAGATTAATTTTTGCATGCGATGTTCCAGCACCATTTGTTGAAAAGACTATCTGCTCCATTGTCAAAGATCAGTTGATTGCATTTATGTGCATCTGTTTCTGGGCTATTTGTCCTCTTCCATTGATCTATTTGTCTGCTCTTTCATCAGCACCACACTGTCTTGATTATTGCAGCTTTATAGTAAGTCTTGAAGTTGAGGAGTGCTAGTCCTCCAACTTTGTTCTTTTCAATATGGAGTTTGCTGTTTTGGGTCTTTTGACTCTCTGTGTAAACTGTGAAATCAATTTGTCAGTATCCACAATATAACTTGTTGGGATTTTGATTGTATTTGATTGGAATTGTTTCTGATCCCAGTAGGAAAGCTTTGAGTTTCTCACCTTTAAGTATGATGTTTGGTGTAGGTTTTTTGTGGATGTTCTTTATAAGGTTGAGAAGCTCACCACTATTCCTAGTTTGCTGGGAGTTTTTAGTCACAAATGAGTGTTGGATTTTGTCAAATGCTTTTTCTGCATATATGGATATGATCATGTGATTTTTTTTTTCTTTAGGCTGTTGACATGAATTACGTTAATTGATTTTTGAATGTTAAACCAGTCTTGCATACCTGGGATAAATCGTACTTGGTTTATAATTCTTTTTATATGCTGTTGGATTTGATTTGCGTATCTTTTGTCAAGGATTTTTGCATCTGTGTTTATGGAGAGATACTGAACTGTAGTTTTCTTGTAAAGTCTTTGTCTGGTTTGGATACTAGCATAATGCTTGTCTCATAGAATGAGTTAGGAAGTATTCCTTCTGCTTCTGTTTTCTGGAAGGGATTGTAGAGAATTGGTATCATTTCTTCCTTAAATGTTTGGTAGAATTCATGAGTAAACCCATCTGGGCGTGGTATGTTCTGTTTTGGCAGGTTATTAATCACTGATAACATCTTCTTTAATAGATACAGACCTAGTCAGATTGTCTGTTCTTGTGTGAGTTGTGACAGATGGTATCTTTCAAGGAATTGGTTCATTTCATCTTGGTTATCACATTAGTGGCCGTAGAATTGTTCATCCTTTGGTTGTCCTTTTTTTCCCCCCCTTAAGATTTTATTTTTAAGCAATCTCTACACTCAACGTGGGGCTTGAACTCATAATCCCAAGATCAGGAGTTGCACGCATCTGACTGAGCCAGCCAGATGCCTCTGTTATCCTTTTATCTGGAATGATATCCCCTTTCAATTTGGGTCTTCTTTCTTTTTTCTTTGTTTTTTAAGATTTTATTTATTAGAGAGAGAGCACAGGTAGGGAGAGAGGGAGAGGGAGAAGCAGACTCCCTGCTGAGCATGGAGTGGGGCTTGATCTCAGGACCCTGAGATTATGACCTGAGCCAAAGGTAGACGCTTAACCGACTGAGCCACCCACGCTCCCCGGGTCTTTTTTCTTTATCCTAGAGAAAGGCTGATATATTTTACTGATCTCCACCCCCCTCCCCGAGAACCAGCTTTTGATTTTGTTGATTTTTCTCTATTGATTTCTGTTTTCAGTTTCATTGAGTTCTCTAATATTGTTTTCTGCTTGCTTTGGAATTAATTTGCTCTTTATCTAGATTCTTAACGTAAAAGCTTAGTTTATTGACTTTAAAAAAAATTTTTTTTTTTTTTAAGATTTTATTTGATAGAGAGAGAGACACAGTGAGAGAGGGAACACAAGCAGGGGGAGTGGGAGAGGGAGAAGCAGGCTTCCTGCGGAGCAGGGAGCCCGATGGTGGGCTCGATCCCAGGATCATGACCTGAGCTGAAGGCAGACGCTTAACGACTGAGTCACCCAGGTGCCCCTAAAATCTTTTTTTTAATATTATCTTTTAGGTGCTATAAATTTCCCTCTAAGTACTTCTTTTGCTGTCCCCCAAATTTTGAAATTTGAAAAAAATTAAAAAATTTTTTAAAGTTCTCTTGAGATTTTTTTTTCTTTGATTCATGTCTTCTTTACAGGTGCTGTTTAATTTTCAAGTACTTTGGGGATTTTCCAGATCTCTCTTACTGATTTCTAGTTTAATTGCATTGTGGTCTGAGCAGACACTGTGTGATTGCTCTTCTTTTAAATTTGTTACAGTGTATGAGAGACTATGGACTCTGAGAAACAAACTGAGGGTTCTAGAGGGGAGGGCGGTGGGGGGACGGGTTAGCCTGGTGATGGGTATTAAAGAGGGCACGTATTGAATGGAGCACTGGGTGTTATATGCAAACAATGAATCATGGAACACTACATCAAAAACTAATGATGTATGGTGATTAACAACATAATAAAATAAAATTAAAAAAAAATTTGTTACAGTGTATTTTATGTGTGGTCTGTCTTGGTGAGTGTTCCATGTGAGTTCAAGAAGAATGTGTAATTGCTGTTGTTGGATGTAGTCTGTACATGTGAGCCTGGGCCCCCGACTGAACTCGAGTGCTTCTCAACTTTTTCTCTCCTTGGATGGGACAGGATGGTTAGAAGGGTCTGAAGTTGTGTATTTCCCTTCCTTCAGATGGGGTAGGCTCTGGTAAAATAGTTTCTGCTGAGGGCAGAAAAGAACAGAAAACTGGCGTATTTCAGAATTGTTCTCTTCCCCTCCCCCTGCCGGAAGCAGGAGATTTTTCAACTGTATTCACTCTTAGGACCTGGTAGAACTCCTGGAGGTAAAACTCCCAATCCTCCTGGCTTTTGTAAGTCTGGGAGTTGTTCTCACTGAGCCGCCAGCAGTTTGTTGGTTTTAGTTCTGGTTTTCCTGCCCTGGCGGTAGGTCCATGGGAGGTTTTGGTTCACAGGTCTCTGCTCTGGTAAGTTGTCATTCTCTGTATTGGCCTTTCTTTCTCCACAATCTTGGGGGCAGCAGTTTGCCTTATGACCGAATTTCTCTGATGACTCTAAAAAGAACTGTTGATTCTTTAGTTGTTCAGCTTTTTACTGTTGGCGAGGACAGAGTGGCAGCTTCGAAGCTCCTTACGTGCTGGACAAGAAACTGGAAGTTCCGTTTATGTGTCCAGTTTGTGTCCAGTTCATTGGCATCAAGTACATTAACATTGTTGTGTAACCTTCACCGCTGTCCATCCTCAGACATGTTTTCATCTTCCCAAACTGAAACTCCATACCCATTAAATAAATTCCTCTCCATTCCCTCCCTGCTGCAGCCTCTGGCAACCAGCATTCTACTTTCTGTCTCTACAGAATTTGACTACTCTGAGTACCTCATAGCAGCGCAGCCAGAAGGTATTTGTCCTTTTGTTGAGTGACTTCAAGCATAGTCTTCGAGGTTCAGCTGTGTTGTAGCATGGATCAGAACTTCTGCCTTTCGAAGGCTGAATTCTGTTCCGTTGTGTGTGTGTATGTGTGTATGTGTACACCACATTGTGTTTAGTCATGTGGGTACTTGCCTCCATCTCTTGACTATTCTGATTTATGTACTACAAATGCGGGTGTGCAAATATCACTTTGACCATTGTGCTTTCAGTTCTTTTGGGGTATGTACCCAGAAGTGGAATTGCTGGATCATAAACTGTTTTTACTTTTTTTTTTTTTGCAAAACTACTGTACTATTTTCCATAAAAGCTACATCATTTTACATTCCCAGAAGCAGTGCACAGAAGCTCCAGTTTTTCCTCTTAAGCACATCTTTTTGAGTACCTATCTATGAGCTATAGAAAGGTGTTTAAAACACTATTTGTTGTTTAAATCTTACTGGCAGCAAAAGCCAGGGAAGAGTTTTCTCTGTAGAATTTACAAGTTCTCTGACACTATATTTTCTTGGTTTTCTTCTTACCATTTATGGCCTCCTTTTTAATTTCCAGGATAGTTTCACATTTTGTTCTTCAGCCTTTATTTTCCACACTATGCCTTGTGCAATCTCTAGTTTCATGGCTAAATTTATCAGGTATGTGCTAATGGTGCTCAGATCCGTCTCTAGCCTTGATTTTCTGTTGGGTTCCAGCTGCCTGCAGAGAGCATTCTCATTCATAATCTTTCTGTCCCCAACTCAGTTATGAACCTAGTAGGGTAAGGATTAAATACTAGGACCTTGAGTCCCGTTACTGCCAAATCCTAGTTGTTTGAGCTCTGAGCTTTGGTTTCCTCTCTTGCACAATAGCAATGATGTATGTATGAGGATTAAATGATAGTTCATGTTATTATCCACATTACAGCATACATGAGTTGTAGTTAGTAAGTACAACCATAGTTACTATTATCCTTTGTACAAATAATTTTCTCCCCTTTTTGATAAAATTTTTTTAATTTTCATGAGATTACCTAATTAAAAGGTACTGTCATTTTTTTATTTTTTAAAACAAGATTTTATTTATTTATTAGAGCATGCGAGTGAGCATGAGCGGGCGGGGGTAGGGGTGGGGGGAGGAAGGGACAAGGGAGAAGCAGACTCCTCACTGAGCAGGGAGCCTGATGTGGGGCTCTATCCCAGGACCCTGAGATCATGACCTGAGCCGAAGGCAGATGCTTAATCGACTGAGCCAGCCAGGTGCCCCAGTATTGTCATTCTTATTAATCTTTTTTTTTTTTTTTTTTTAAGATTTTTTATTTTTTATTAGAGAGAGTACAAGCAGGGGGAGCGGTGGGTAGAGGGAGAGGGAGAAGCAGGCTCCCCGCTCAGCAGGGAGCCCGATGTGGGGCTCGATCCCGGGATCCTGGAATCATGACCTGGGCCGAAGGCAGACACTTAACCGACTGAGCCACCCAGGCGCCCCATAATCTTGTATGTCATCATATTCTTTAAAAAGCTCGCACCCATTTACAGTGTATTAGTGATAGAGGAATATCCCTCTTTCCCCATATTCTCCCATCAGTTTTAATTAGTTCTAATTATTTTTTGTTTGCTGATTCATGGGATATAAAAGAATACCTCATGGATTTTTTAATTTCAAAAATTAGCCATGGTAAAAAAAAAAAAAAAAAAATTAGCCATGGTAAGTGTTTTTCACATGTTAGCTTATGTTTTGATTTTTTTTTTTCTTTTTTATGAATGAGTGCTCTGTTCAGATCTTTTGACCATTAGGTTTCGATCTCCTTGGTTCCCCAATAGGCATTGTATAAGCTTAAAAATTATCCCCTGGTGTTTTCAGTTTACTCCCATCCACATTTTGAAAGGACTTCCTGTTCCTTTTTAATTTCTGTGCTTTATATCATTTTTCCTCTCTGGGCTCTGTTTTATGGTCATCACACCTCTGTAGTTGAGAAGTAGGCTTATAATAAGCCCCCCCAAACACATTTATATCAGATAAGTTTACTGCAGTATAATCATGGTTGGGTTTCTTAGTGTTAGTACTTTCAATTATAAATGGAGTTATGAGAAATAAATGTGATTTATTCACCAAAATTTTGGTGTGTCTGCAAAATACCAGGTAGGAAAATGTTTAAGAACATTTAAGAACATCCCATTGGCCCCTCCGTAAATGGTGCAGCTGTTGCAGTAGTTCTGCGTGTAGCATAAGCTTCACTTTCAGCAGTCTGGGAGGTGGCGCGATAGGAGGAAGAGCGGGCATTTCCAAGTCCCTGGCCTAGCCACTTGCTTGGTTTGTGACCTCAGTCGCTCACTGTCTTTGCACCTCAGATTGCCTACTTGTTTGTAAAAAATGATAGAACTTACATGAGAATGCATATGAATACATTTGGTAAAGATAGATTCTACCGTTATTTTTATTTTTATTTATTTTAAAGATTTTATTTATTTATTTGACAGAGAGACACAGCGAGAGAGGGAACACAAGCAGGGGGAGGGGGAGAGGGAGAAGCAGGCTTCCTGCCGAGCATGGAGCCCCATGCGGGGCTCAATTCCCTGGGATCATGACCTGAGTCGAAGGCAGATGCTTAACAACTGAGCCACCCAGGCGCCCCTCTACCATTTTTTAAAAACTACTTTTTCCTTCACCTTTCTTTTTTTTTTTTAAAGATTCTATTTATTTGACAGAGATACAGGGAGAGAGGGAACGCAAGCAGGGGGACTGTGAGAGGGAGAAGCAGGCCTCCCGCGGAGCAGGGAGCCTGATGCGGGGCTCCATCCTAGGACCCTGGGATCATGACCCAAGCTGAAGGCAGACGCCCAACGACTGAGCCACCCAGGCGCCCCTCACCTTTCTTTGCAAATACGTATTGTATCTTATAATCGCTTTATTGAGACATAACGCACAAATACAGTTCACACACTTAAGCATACTGTTGATTTTTTTTTTTTTAGTATATTCACAAAATGTGTGCAGCTATCACTACAATCATGTCTAGATTATTTTCATTACTTGAAGAAGAAACCCCATACTTTTTAGCAGTCACTCCCATTTCTTTCCCATCCCTTTGGCCCCTGTAATCACTGATCTACTTTCTGTCTCTATGGGTTTGTCTATTCTGGACATTTCACATAAATGGAATCATAGAATATATGGTCTTTTGTGATTGGCTTCTTTCCCTTAGCAGTGTTTTCAAAGTTCATGTGTGTTGTACCATATACCAGTACATTTTTTTTTTGCTAAATATTTGTCTGTCGTATGGAAATACCACCTTATATTTATTCATCAATCAGTTGATGAATATATGAGTATTTCTACTTTTTGACTGATGAATAATGTTTCTGTGAACATTCTGTGTGTACAAATTTTTCTGTGGACACAGACTTTCATTTCTCTTGGATATATACCTAGGAGCAGACTTGCTGGGGTTATAAGGTCTTAAAGGGTTTAAGAAAAAACTTTGGAAAAACTGCCAAAATAATCTCCAATGTGACTGTATCATTTTACACTCCCAGCACTGTGTGAGAACTTCAGTTTTTCCACATCTGTGTCAGCTCTTGTTACTGTGTGTCGTCTTGCTTGTAGCCATGTTAGTGTGGGTATTTGGTGGCATTGCGTGGTTCTGGATTGAATTTCCCTGATGGCTGATGACATTGAGTATTTTTTTTAGTGTGCCTAATAGCCATTTGTCTATCGTCTTTGCAGATATGTCTGTTGAAATTATTTGCCAATTTTTAAATTGGGTTGCTTGACTTTTTATTATTGAGTTGTGTTTCCCACATATTATAAGTCCTTATTAGATGTACAACTTGCAAATGCTTTCTCCCATTCTGTAGATTGTCTTTGCATGTTCTTCATAGTGTCATTGAAGCACAAACATTTTTATTTTTACTTCGATGAAGCCCTATTTATCTGTTTATTCTTTAATTTCTTAATTTTTGGTATCATCTAAGAAGGCTTTGCCTAATCTAACGTCACAAAGATTTACTCCTGTTTTTCCTAAGAGTTTTGTTTACATCATTTTAAAGACTATTTTTTTAGGGCTTTTTAAGGTCACAGCAAAATTGAGGGAGAAGGTCAGGGATTTCCCACATACCTACTGTCCCCCACCCCCTTACATACTACGCACAGCCCCTCCCATTACCAGCATCCCAGAGTGGTGCATTTGTTACAATTGATGAAGCTACATTGACACATCACATTTACTCAGAAGTCCATAGCTTACATTATGGGCTCTTGGTGTTGCACATTCTGTTTGGTTAAATGCATAATGACATGTATCCATCATTATGGTATCATACAGAGTATTTTCACAGCCCTTAAAATTCTCTATCCTCTGCTTATTCACACCCATCCCGCAACCACCGACTTTTTAAATGTCCCATGCTTTTGCCTTTTCCAGAATGTCCTATGGTTGGAATCACAGTTTGTAACCTTTTTAGATTGGCTTCTTTCTCTTAGTAGTATACATTTAAGGTTTCTCCATGACTTTTCATGGCTTGCTACCTCATTCTTTTTACTACCCAATAATATTCTGTTGTCTGGATGGACCACAGGTTATTTATCCACTCACCTACTGAAGGACATCTTGGTTGCTTCCAAGTTTTGGCAGTTACGGATAAATTTGCTTATAAACATTTGTGTGTATGTTTTTGTATAGACCTAAGTTTTCTGAGGAACACAATTGCTAGACGGTGTGGTATTTTTAGTTTTGTAAGAAACTGCTAGACTATCTTCCAAAGTGGCTGCACCATCTTTCATTCCCACCAGCACTGAGCGAGAGTTCCCGGTGCTCCACAGTGTTGTCAGCATTTGGTGTCTTTTTTTGGATTTTGGCTGTTCTAATAGGTATGTGGTGGTGTCTTACTGTTGTCTTAATTTGCATTTCCCTCAGGACAAAATGTGGAGCATCTTTTCAGATGATAATATTTTTAATGACTATATTTCTTTTTTTTAAGATTTATTTGAGAGAGAGTGAGCAAGAGAGAGAGCACAAGCTGAGGGGGAGATGCAGAGGGAGAAGCACACTCCCTGCTGATCAGGGAACCCGCCGCAGGGTTCGACCCCAGGACCCTGGGATCATGACCTGAGCTGAAGGCTCATGACTGAGCCACCCAGGGCTCCTAATGACTATATTTCCTTGGATGGATAAAAGAACCTTGGTGCAGATAAAATCGTTGTTATTTATTGTTGGATATTTAGGTGCCATGTATTTGTGAATGACCTGGATTATTTGTCTTGTGATAGTCCCCACAGTGTCCTTTGTGTCCTCTATATTTAGATATTTCTCTTTTCTGTTTTAAACTTTTCGGACATTGTTATATATAAGACTTTTTGCTTAGGATAAAGTCATAGAAGTTGAATAATTGGGTCAAAAGATGTGAAGAATTCAACACCTTTTGATGTCTAGGAGCAGAACAGTTATGCAGGCCAGTTTCATATTAAGAAATTTAAACATCTTTTTAAGAAAGATTTTATTCATTTATTTGAGAGAGAGAAAACACGAGCGGGGGGAGGGGCAGAGGGAAGAGGGGAGAAGCTGAGCAGGGAGGTTTACAGCAGGAGATCATGACCTGAGCCAAAGGCAGACGCTTAACTTACTGAGCCACCCAGGTGCCCCTAAAAATCTTTTTTATTAGGGGAAGATTTTAACATGCACAAACATATACAGAATAGTATAATGACCCTTCATTTACGGAGCTCCAAACAACCGTATACCGGAGGACACTGCTGTCTCACTTCCTCCCCCATTTCTCACTCCTGTATTACTAGTTTAAAACTCTATTGAATTATAATAGAAATACAGAAAAGACTCAAATTGTAATAAGTTTCACAAGCTGAAATGCACCTGGGTAATTGGCATCCCAGATGCCCCCATTTGTCTGCTTCCCTTTAGTACCCTCCCAGTATCCTGACATCTACCTGAACTGAGTTTGCCCAGTTTTGTTCCTTAAATAAGTGGACTCTTAGAGTATGTTAGCTTGTGTCTGAGTTCTTTCTCTTGGCAATGTGTACAGGATTATCCATTATTGCATGCCGTTGTTGACTATTTGTTCTCGTTGCCATATGAAATTTTGTTGTATGAAATTACTCTGTTGTTGGTGGACATCTAGAGAGATGGCAGTTTTGGGCTGTTACAAATAGTGCTGCTCTGAACATTTAAAGTGTGTTTTTTTGGTGGACATACATATATACTGCTGTTGGGAACATATCTGGGAGTAAAATCGCTAGGTCCTAGAGGTATGCGTACATTTGGTTTTGGAAAACTGTCTGCACCTCCTGAAGTGGTTGGCCCAAATGAAATTACACTTCTACCAGTGGTGTGTCAGACTTTCACTCACTCCTTATCATCTCCGACAGCTCATATTTTCCATCCTTTTCATTGTAGCTACACTTCAGCTGTGTAGTGATATCTTATGATAGTTTTAATTTGCGCTAGTGAGGTCAGGCACCTTTTTGAGCTTTTTTATTGGTTATTTGGATACCCCCCCCCCTTTTTTTTAAAGATTTTATTTATTTATTTATTTGACAGACAGCGAGAGAGAGAACACAAGCAGGGGGAGTGGGAGAGGGAGAAGCAGGCTTCCCGCTGAACAGGGAGCCTGATGCGGGCTCGATCCCAGGACCCTGGGGTCATGACCTGAGCCGAAGGCAGACACTTAATGACTGAGCCACCCAGGCGCCCCTTGGATACCCTTTTTTATGAAGAGTATATTTTAAAGTCTTTTGTTTTTTTTCTACTGCGTTATTTGTTTATCTTATCCTATTAGCTCTCTGTTGTTGCATAACAGATTATCCCTAAACTTGTAGTGGCTCATAACAACAAAAAAACCCTTTACTATCTCAGCTTCTGTGGGAGAGGAACTTGTGTCCGCCTCTGAAGGCTTGACTGCAGTTGGAGGACCCTTCCCAAGGTGGCTCACTTACAGGCATGGCAGCTCGGTCCTGGCTGTTGGTGGCAGACCACAGTTCCTCTTCATGTGGGCCTTTGTCGGGGATCCTCCGTGTCCTGTCCTCAGGACATATTTTCAAACATGACGCTTGGTAGGATTTCTTTTATTTTGGATATGAGTTTTTCAGGAGATCTAAGTGTGCTGAATGTCTCCACCTGCTCTGTGGGTTTCCGTTGTGTCATTTGAAGAGAAGTCATTATGAATGCAGTTGAGTTTATTACTTTTCCCTTTATGGTTAGTTCTTTCCATATTACTTCGAAGAAAATCCCAAAATAATTATTTTGTTTCTTCTGTATATATGTTACTACACAACACACACGCATCACACACACTGTCTTTCAAAGATAAACACTTTTTTTGTTGTTTGACCATAATACAACCACAAAACTCTCTTATCTAAAAAAACAAAAACCCACACAGTAGTTGCTTAGTATTATCCAATACCCAATCAGAGTGAAATTTCCAATTGTCTCAAATATTATAATTTTTTGGTACAGTTTTCTAATTTTGGCAAATCAGGATCCAAATAGGGTCTACCAGTTTTTTTTTTTTTAAGATTTTGTTTATTTGAGAGAGAGAGACACACACAGAGAACCAACGGGAGGAGGGGCAGAGGGAGAAGGAGAAGCAGGGGCTTCATCCTAGGCCTCTGGGATCATGACCTGAGCTGAAGGAACTGAATGAACCACCCAGGCGCTCCGATCTACCGGATTTTTTTTAAAAAATGGATAGATTCCCCATTTGTCACTCTTTTTCCCCTCTTGCCCTCTATCTGTGGAAGACCTGGATTGTTTTGTGGTGTCGCACAGTTTTCTACATCCTGTTAGCAGGGAGCTGTACGTCTCTCTGTTTGAGGGTAAACCTTGTTGTACGCTCACTGGTGGTGGTGCTTCTTTGGTTGTGATCTGTCTCTGGAGGTTGAATGAGGACCTAAATTGAAATTTTTAAAGGGCTTCCAACCTAAATCACATTAAAATTCATTCAGGTTAGAGTTGTTCTGTACTTAAAATGTAGTGATCGTTTTCAGAGTGTGCATTCTACTTACTCCATCGCTTTCTGTGTTTGCGAGGTCATCTGAGAGTGCATTTTCTGTGTTTTCTGTAGAATGACAACACACTGACTGTACACCTTGTCATCTTGAGCATATACCACACCTCTCCAGGGGTTTAATAATGTTGCAGGGCATAACAAAAAACGGGTCCAGCTCTCATTACTTACACTTTCCATGTTTATCCTCTACTTGCTTTTTTCTCTTTGTACTGTCCACTGACTTTCCTTCTCTTGTGACTGATTTTTTGAGTTGTAATGACCAGTGTTTTAAGAGTTGATGAGTCAGAATCTTAAGTTATTTTTAGGTGAGCTTGAATTTCCAGTCTTCCCCAGTCTCTGTCTTTCTCTTCTGACAGAAATTTTGACCATGAGAAATTGGAAAAATTAATGATGGGGGCGCCTGAGTGGCTCAGTTGTTGAGCGTCTGCCTTTGGCTCAGGTCATGATCCCAGGGTCCTGGGATCGAGCCCTGCATCCGGCTCCGTGCTCTGCGGGAAGTCTGCTTCTCCCTTTCACACTCCCCCTGCTTGTGTTCCCTCTCTTGCTGTGTCTGTCTCTGTCAAATAAATAAAATCTTTTTTTTTTTTTTTAAAGAGTTTATTTATTTATTTGACAGAGAGACAACGAGAGAGGGAACACAAGTAGGGGGAGAGGGAGAGGGAGAATCAGGCTTCCCGCTGCGCAGGGAGCCCGATGCGGGGCTAGATCCCAGGACCCTGGGATCATGACCGAAGCCGAAGGCAGACGCTTAACGGCTGAGCCACCCAGGCGCCCCAAATAAATAAAATCTTTAAAAAAGAAAAATTAATGATGACGTGATTAGAATGAACATTAAAGATTATTTAAGATGCATGTGTGTCTACAGTTTAAACATAGAAAATTTTAATACCAGATATATTGTAAAAGTGTCATCCAACTTCAGGTAAACAATTATATTTTTAGTGTTTTGTTTTTAAGTGAGCACACATTGATGATACTGATTCTTGGCCATAATTTGTTCAGCAAATATCTCAGTGCCTGCCCAATGCCAGGCCCAGCACTTTTCATGCTTTAGTCATACATGGTTAAGAAAGATGGCCAAGGGGGCACCCAGATGGCTCAGTTGATTAAGCGTCCGACTCTTGAACTCAGCTCAGGTCTTGATCTAAGCGTCATGAGTTCTCAAACCCTACTTTGGGCGTGGAGCCTACTTTAGGGGGAAAAAAAAAAAGATGGCCATGATGGTGTTGGTGCTCTGTGAAATGCTCAGGACAGTATCTCAGTAAGGGATATAATCAGGCTACACACATAATCTTAAATTTTTCTACATGTAATCAATATAAAAATTATTTTTTATTTTTCTTAAAGATTTTATTTATTTATTTGACAGAGACACAGTGAGAGAAGGAACACAAGTAGGGGGAGTGGGAGAGGGGGAAGCAGGCTTCCCCGCTGAGCAGGGAACCCGATGCGGGGCTCGATCCCAGGACCCTGGGATCATGACCTGAGCTGAAGGCAGACGCTTAACAACTGAGCCACCCAGGCGCCCCCCAAATTATTATTTTTTAAAAAGACTATTTATTAGAGAGAAGGCACATGTGAGCGGGGGGCGGGGGGGGGGGGACAGAGGGAGAGAATCCTCAAGCTGACTCCCTGCAGAGCACGGAGCCTGAAGCGGGGCTCGATCCCACTACCCTGAGATCATGACCTGAGCTGAAATCAGGAGTCAGACACGCAACTGATGAGCCACTCAGGTGCCCTATAAAAATTATTAATGAGATATTTTCACTTCTGTTTTTTGTACTAAGCCTTTGAAACCAAGTGTGTATTTCCTGCTTACAGCATACCTCAGTTCAAGTTACATTTCAGGTGCTCAGAAGCCTTACGTGGCTGCTGTAGTGGACCACATCGATCAGAGTTATTATCATAGCTCATGTGGAGTAGGAGGGGATACTGACTAGGAACCCGAGTAGACAGCGGCTTAGAGAAGCCAGAGGAGACACAGGGAGATGAACTAGGAAGTGGTTTCTGATCTCTGGGTGTTGGCAGAAGAAAATGGAAGAGGGGAGACACTCAGAAGATGGGGAATTGGATGAATTGGATTAGGAGGGAAAAGAAGAGCCAGGGCAGTTTCTAGGCTCTGTCTTTCACAACTGGGGTGTGCCTTTTCTGAGACAGGGAACACTTGGGGAGGAAAAGGTTTGGTTGGTGGTCAGTGTTGGTATATGGTGGACGAAAAAAGGCTTTGTTTTGGAGATACTCAATTTGATGTGCTTGTGACACATCCAGGGGGAAATGTCTGCTTAGCAGTTGAGTGCATGTGTTTGAAGTGCAAAAACGGTGTTTTGGTTTTATAAATTTGTTATCTCATCTGTGTTTATAGAGGTATTTTTAAAACCCACTGAAATGACTTCATTTGTTCAACAGAAGTTTTGTTTGTTTGTTTGTTTTTAAGTCTCCTGGGTTTTGTTTCCGTTGCTGGGGCAACAGCATGAATGGAACAAGTGTGAGTTGACACCCCAACCAATGTGGTCAGCTCCAGAGATTGTAATAGGTAGTGTCCACGGTCTGAACCCTGCATCAGCTTCTACCTTAGTAGGGGTGTAGAAGGGGAAGAAAGGAGAGGAGGAAACCTCCAGTAGAGGAGACTAAAGTAGCCAGTGAGAAATAAGGAGCCTACGATACCAAAGAAGCCAAGTGAGGAGAATGTTCTAATAAGGAGGGTCTGCTGGTCAGCTGTATTGAAAGCTGCTGAGAGTGAGGGTAAGATGAGGACAGAAAGAGTTTCATTTGGATTTGGTCCCATCTGGAGGTCACTGGTGACTTGAAAGAGCAGTTTCAGTTGAGTGGTACAGATAGACACCAGATTGGAATGAGTTGAAGAGGGAATGCTATCAGACAAAGGGTTCATTTTCTTATTTTGAAATAACCACTACAAATCATTGAGAAGACCAGCCCAATAGAAAAATGCACGAAGGATATAAACAGTTGGCAGAAAAGTGAAGTGTTAAATGGCTCTCAAACATACCAACAGTGCTCAGAAGAGAAAACCAGCAAGGACAAGGGTGTGGGGCAGTGACGTTCCAGAGTTACTGGTGGGAGTCTGGATAGGTATGACCTCCACGGAGAGCCATTTGCCTGCCATTATGTTCTAACTAGAAACGCACACTTGATCTGACAGCTTCTCTCCAAGGAAATCTGGCATTTTTTTGTAATAGTAAAAATTGAAAACTCACTGGTCATCAGTGATAGCCTAGTTAAATCAGCTATAATGCAAGGGAAGGTCTGCATCAGGTAAAACATTTTATTCTGCAAGAAAGTCGAATTTGTTTTTTCCTACCATGCTATTAATCAAACTCTTTGAAAGTGATTTTTTCCCTTTTTAAAGATGGAGAAAAATGTTAGGTCTGGTATGGGCCACAGAAGGTATTTGTAAATGTGTCTTTGAAGAGCTATGTTAAGCTTTTCATTTCTGCCTTGATCTTCTGCCTGTTAACACATTTCACATAAGTTGTTAATCTAAATTCCCTTCTCTAGATACCTGTTAGGATTCTTTTCCAAGGACCCTGTCCTGTTTTATATATGTACCCACAGGAAGGGTGGGTGTGGTGTATCTTAAGCTTAGTGGATGAATTCACACTCCAGTTTGCCTTACAGCACCTGAAATTAACCACAGCTCCTATCAAAAGGGTATTAAGTTGTACTTGGTGTGGGTCATTGACAAAGCAAGCATATGATAATGTTTGAAAGCCCCGAATGTAGCAGTGGGGATTATACTAGTCTGATGTAGGAGGAAGACTTTCTTGGTCCATGTTTTGTTTTGTTTTTTTAATTTACTTTTTTTCTTGGTCCATGTTTTATGGGGGAAAGAGACAGTACAAACCTTTGTGAGCTCTATCTTCCACTGACCTCTCTGCAGTTTGGCGGCGTTTGGGATAGTGTGTTCACATGTAGACTTAAAGCAAAATGGAAAACCAGGCACACCCGAAGAGACCAAATCAGTTTCCTAGCAGAATACATTGATACTGTACCTGGGACTCTATACTTTAAGATCTTGTTTAAATTTACTTAATTTCTTAAGAGTTTGATCAAGACAGTGGTTATTCATCGATTCCTTTTTCTTCATCTCTTTGAGTATCCTGGTTTCACTTATATTTTATATTTCAAGAAGTTTAAGATTTGAAGCATATTAAGTGATAATTTAGTCTAATCCTCTCATTTTACAGATAAGAGAATAAGTTTAGAGAGATGAATTACTTGCTCAGAGGTTGACTAAACCGAATCTGTGTTCTCCTTAAGTCTTCCCCAGTAAGTTTTGTGATGTGCGGGGGCAGTATGGTAGCTTGCCTCATCTGGTAGAAGTAACCTGCCGTAATTTTGAGGGAGGTGTGGTTGTAATTACATTGCCTCAGTTCTAATGGAGATAATTTATATGCCGCACTAAATTATTTACAGTCACAGAGACAATCTAGC